>NC_048545.1:3459851-4659851 GCF_902806685.2 Maniola hyperantus | reverse complement strand
GGTATATTAACTTACAAAGGTACTGTACTTAACTACTCGATATTCTAAAGATATGCGTACCTAGTTACGTTCTACGAGAGTAGATCTATGTCATGTTTGGATTATCACGAAAGGAAAAGATATACTTAGGTACTTACAGTCATTGGCGCATAAACTACACTACCGTACATATTCTGGTGTAAATTGTAACTTAAATCATACATCAATGCCTTAGAAAGTAGGCGTCCAGGTTTGCTAAGCAAAGCTGGATCGATCACTTCATTGGTTTTATTTGTCTATCAAATTAGTATGTTTTCTTTTTGCAGTTGATAAGGCATATCAACACATCAAAAGACTTATTTTACTCAAGACGACGATAACAGCACTTAGCTCCTGACTTGTTTCTTAATTTTTGTCATTTTTTCTTTATCTTTCCGTAGTCGGGTTACAGTTTTTTAAACTTTTTCTTTTATCATGTATTTTGATTTATCGTGCAAAATGTTTTCCTCCACCGTTCCGTCACGGTGAAGGAAAACATCGTGAGGAAACCTGCATACCTGAGAGTTCTTCATGTTCTCAAAGGTGTGTCTACCAATCCGCACATGGCCAGCGTAGTAGACTATGGCCAAAACCCCTCTCACTCTGAGAGGAGACCCGTGCTTTGGAGTGAGCCGGTGATGGGTTGATCATGTGGTGCAAAATGTCGAAAAAAATACCCGAGTACGGAACCCTCGGTGCACGAGTCTGACTCGCACTTGGCCGAGGTTTTTAGATCAAAGCTTGCCTAAGCTAAACTTACCAAAATATGGGCCCTCAATCATTAATGGAAACTTGTTTCGAACCACGAAGAAACTTATATATTGAGGTTAAAAAACAAAAATTAACAGTTCAAATTATAGACTTTGTTTACATAATATGGTCAACCTTAGCCTTGTTAGCGGGTTATGTCATAGTGTATTAGCTAATATAAAACATATACGGTCGTTTCGTCACCATTACGTGGTCGCCGGTGGCAACTGGGAAGGGAAAGCGCATAACATTCGATTCCGACTTGCGGAATGCAAAGACACGTTTCTTGTATTTGCAAAGATATAATCGTACTTACCTTTTTCTTTAAATCCAAACAAGGGTTATTTATGCTTATCTACCCTGATGTGGCTAAAGTATCCCAGCCCGGTTTTCAGTCAGACTTTTCCAACGATACCTACTCTGTTTTAACATTTAATTTCTTAGTATTAGTTATCTATCTTCTAAACTGTCAACCTAATCTAAGTTTTTGCTTCTAAAAATGCTCTACTTTTTCTTAAGATTATGGGTCTAAATGATGAGTTTTTTTGAAATTTTTCGGTGAAGAAATACATTACCAGAAAGGGGGATGATCAAATGATGAGAAAAAAATTAGAGAGATCTTAGAGCCTCAATAGCTCTACCGGTATAGGAGTGGACTGAAAACCGAAAGGTCGACGGTTCAAACCCCGCCCGTTGCACTATTGTCGTACCTACTCCTAGCACAAGCCTGACGCTTAATTGGAGAGGAAAGGGGAATATTAGTCATTTAACATGGCTTATATTCTTTAAAAAAAACACTCTCTTCTATTTACTTGTTGAATTCATCTGAGGAACAAAACAAGTCGAAACCGAAATAGGCGGAGCAAAAAATTGAATGAAAGTAATAGTAAATAATTGATTGTAAGGTTTACTGTAATATAATTGATATTCAAAAGTGCGGTACAGTTTAGTGACCTGTACATATTTGAATTTCAAACAAACACTAGGCTCTGTACAGTCACGTCCTTAGTAGAGGTCTGAAAAAAAAAGGATTTTGCTTTGATAAATTCAGATATACGACTAGATAGTTATAAGTTTGTTTGCTTATTATTGCGTGTTTGCTTATTATTTTAAAGATTACACCGGAGATTGCTCTCGCGGAAAAACCTTTCTACTCGCACGCGCAAAAAATATTTCTGGCTAGGTAGTAAGTACTTATACTTAATATCTCTCCCCACTAGGAGAAAGCATATTATTATCAAACTTACCAAAGAATCGGAGGAAAAATAAAAAAATAGAACTACTTATCAGCAAGCGACCTGCTCGGCACGTGCTAGTTCTCTACGTGCGCACATGCTCGACGTTTTTATTTTCATTCATTACAATCTTTACTTATAGTAGGTACTTACCTAGCTTTTGCCCGTGACTTCTTGTTTGGAAATTAATTTTTAGGATTCCGTAGCCGAAGGATAGGTACCAACGTGACCCTATTACTAAGCCTCCCCTGTCCGTCCGTCCGTCAGTGGGCTAAAAATTAAAAATAATAATTTAAAAGTGTCATTTCTTTTACGATGGTACGGAGTCCTTCCTGTGCGAGGCCGACACGCTTTTGACCGATTTTTAGCTATCCGGTTAGCCGATTTTGACGAAACTTCGTACAAAGATAGCTGGCATCCCGGGGATGGACATAGGCTAATTCCCCCGGGAAGTTCCCACGGGATTTTCAAAAAACATGAAACCACGCGGGTGAAGGCGCAACCATCATATTATACTTAGTTATATTTACTTACGTGTAAAGTGGCTAGCTAGGTCAAAGTCAAAATCAAATCACGTATTCATTAATTATAGGTACCATTGGACACTTTTTGATTATCAAAATGAGGTAATGGTGCTTCAAGTATCTGCAAAGAATGATCAGACATTACCATGCTCTAAATCAAGCATGCTCGTCGAACATGCACCTACGTGGGGAGCCAGCTTAAGATTGTGAAAGTAACATTGACATTAGCTTGGCAATTATCTTATTGCGTAAGGTTCCTCTGAGGTTGCACGCGAAAGTAAAGTAGGTACGCAACAAAGCTTATCTTACGTAAGTTATGTATCTCCACGGGTTATATCCGAAATGCCCCTAAAATTCATGTTAATTTGTACGTGACGTAAGCAATTACTATTATTGTGTCGCAATAATTGTTTTGAATGTTAAATTCCGATTAAGTAGGTATCTTGTATCCATTTATGTCGCTTCGTTAAAGATGCATTAGGTCTCCTGAAGTACAAACAAGATGAAGTTTAAAACCAAAACCCGACTTCTAATTTAGAGCCTCGATAGCTCAACGGTTAAAGGAGCGGAGTGAAAAACCGAAAGGTTGCCGGTTCAAACCCCACCCGTTGCACTATTGTCGTACCTACCTACTCCTAGCACAAGCTTTACGCTTAATTGGAGGGAAAGGGGAATATTAGTCAGCATGATAATCTTGGCTAATATTCTTTCAAAAAAAAATGCTGAAATGTAGTAAAATTTGTTTTCTTCCGCCTGGTAGGTAGGTATATTTTAAAATTTTAAGTTTATTTATGAAAGCTCAGAATTTGTTTCTCATTCATTTGACATCGCATTCGATACGATAGAAAAAAATACAGAGATCCCCGTTTTTAACCGACTTCAAAAAAAGGAGGAGGTTCTCAATTCATCGGAATTTTTTTTTTTTTTTTTTTTTTTTTTTTTTATGTATGTTCCCCGATTACTCAAAAACGCCTGGACCGATTTTGAAAATTCTTTTTTTGTTTGAAAGGGTTATACTTCAAAGTTGGTCCCATTTCAATTTGGTGAAGATCTGATGAACATCTTCGAAGATAGATACTGGAACTCCTCAACGGATAAGAGTAAATTGCTCGCGATCAGTGTAATAGCTTAGTAAACAGTAGATTTTTAACCAGTCATAGCATAATTCCATGGGGCCACTAAAAATTGTGAAATAAAAAATTTTTACAAAAAAAATAAAAACCGACTTCGTTACATAAACACTAAAAATTGAAAAATAATTTAATTTATTACCGAATATATTATGTATACAAGAGTTAATATAGTTCCATAATAATATTTTTTGGGGTCGGTGCCAATGAGGTGCCATTGTGGAGTCCCATAAAAATATGAAGTCTAGACGATTCGCGCAGCTAAAGCTAATTGGCACCGGCACCAAAAAGTATTATTATGGAACTATAATAACTCTTGTATACATAATATATTCGGTAATAAATTAAATTATTTTTCAATTTTTAGTGTTTATGTAACGAAGTCGGTTTTTATTTTATTTGTAATTTTTTTTTATTTCATATCGATATGATTTTTTTCACAACTTCCGCCTTGATTTTGTTCATATAAAATATAGCCTGTCACCCAAACTATGTATATTAACGGATCGTTTGACACCTCATTCATATATCGGCTCAGTAGTTTATGCGCTACGGTGAATCATCCATAAATACAAACATACAACATAAATATACCTACATACATACATATAGACTGCTAAAATCATAAGCCTTAGTTTTGGCTTTTTTTGGTCGTCGGTAGTAAAATAGACAGGTGACTGATTGATTGGTGGAGTTGATGAAAAATACGCTGTGTTATGTAAACTTTAAATTGTTTTGAACAAATTAAACTTTAAATAAGTCAACCTACGTGATACGTACGCTCTAATCAAATCTGATCTTACAGTTTGTTCATGAAATTAATCCATACTTACTAATATTATAAATGCAAAAGTGTGTCTGTCTGTCTCTCTGTTTGTCTGTCTGTCTGCTAGCTTTTCACGGCCCATCCGTTTAACCGATTTTGACGAAATTTGGTACAGGGATAGTTTGCATGCCGGGGAAGGACATAATCTACTTTTTATCCCGAAAAATTAAAGAGTTTCCACGGGATTAAAACAAACCTCAATCCACGCGGGCGAACCCGCGGGCATCATCTAGTTTATTATAATTTATAACTTCTTGCAGGTTTCCACGGGCAACAGATCGTCAAGGTTTTTATTCGACCAAATCTTCGGTTTGGAAGTGCCTCTGTTGGAGGAGCAGAGCGTGGAAGATGACGAGGAAGATACCCAGGTCAGGAACTGTTCCTGTGGTACGTAATTACGTAGTATTTGTATACCCGCAAATGATTTTTTATTTTATTCATCAAGTTAGCCCTTACAATGCAGCCAGTATTCTTGGCACCATTCCACGCGGTCATGATTTATATAGTAAGTAATTAGATAAGGCTAGCTAAAAAAAAAAAAAAAAAGTTAGCCCTTGACTGCAATCTCACCTGGTGGTAAGTGATGAGGCAGTCTAAGGTGTTTTAGGTTTTTTTATTAAACCCATACCACTTTGGTTTCCATACGCTAAATCGCTTCGCGGCTTAGCTTTTCCGGTAGGATGGTAACTAGCCACGGCCTACGCCTCCCCCCAGGCCAGACCAGAGAAAATTTGGAAATGATGAAATACCAAAATTCCCCTGCCGGGACCCGAAACCCCGGACCTCCTACTAATAACCACAGCGCTCACCACTGCGCCAGGGAGGTCGTCATACTAAAACTTGTGTGAAATTTCAAAACATCTCTACCTATATTATGTAAAAACGTAGTTAGCACAATTTCTTAAAGAGTAGATTGCTATTATCCTAACGTATTTTGTACACCTAGTTTTATTTCAGTAAGATACTATATCAACAAAGTAGATACCTACCTGTTTTGGATATTTTTCTGTAAAATCTTATTGAAATCTTACTTTTTTCAATCACGTTTACATTCTAGAATGCGGCAGAGCAAACCCACTTCCTAGAAAGTTAGGTAAGTTATACACAGGAATATATCTGACAGCACTTTTAGCATGCACCCTAGTTTGCACCTCTTTGATAAACTTTGCACCCTTTGCACACTGATTGTAACTTTGTAACTATTACTTGCCTATAGAAATGTACTTATCGTTGTTTTTTTGTTTTTTTGATGGGTTGGACACGGACAGTTGTACACGGAAACAGGTAAAGTACGCCGCAGAAAATAACGTACAATTGACCTTTTTTAGACCTCTGTCGTTGAGACCGACAAAACGGCATCTAGGTATGAGTGCCAGAGACTCTACAAAGCCGAAATGTCGATGTCATTCTAAAGGCCGATCTACATTACTTTCTGCCGCATGCCTACTGTAACTAATTGAGGTAGATTTCGTGTTGTGCACTAGCTTCTTTGCACTTTTTCTTTTATTCCTATGCAGCAAAACGGATCTCAACTTTCTTGTCTCCTCCTAAGATTTTGCACAAAGCTTATCCAAACCCATTTTCCAATCTGTCATGCACGTCTTATAAAATGCACACAAGCTTGTATATTATGTATATTTTTTGATTGTATTTATAGGAATACAAGGTCATCATTTCTTGTAAGTAAGTACTTGTCGAATAAAAAACTTTTTAAATTTTAATCATTATTGAGCACGGATGTGTAGCCATAATCACGCCACGCTGGCCAAGTGCGGATTGGCACCTTTAGACACCTTTGAGAAAATGATGCAGAACTCTCAGATTTCGTAACGATGGTTTTCTAAGTGATATTTTGTTGCTTAAAACGCACACTACTCTGAAATGTTATAGGTGTATCCCCGGGATCGAACCTTCGACCTCCCGAGTAGTAGGCGGACGTCTTAACCACTAGACTATCACGGCTTTTACTATAATAATAATGTTTTGGAAAACGGCACACGTGTGTTCCGTTTTACCTGCACAGCTAAACAATTGTGTGTGTTAATAGTTTAGGTACCATAAGGAAAAGTTACTATAAATAAATCCTTAAAACTGTGAAATAACTTCAACGCTGGTATTACCCAGCAATAATACTTCCGATATACATTTACGCAATTCAATCAAGCCGTAACACAGGTCCGACTTCCTGCAACTCGTTAATTAATTTCACTTTCTCGCTGCAGAGTGCGGCGGGCCGAACCAGGAGAACCGCATCGTTGGTGGAATGCCGGCCGGTATCAACCGGTACCCTTGGATGGCGAGAATTGTATACGACGGCCAGTTCCACTGTGGAGCCTCGCTCCTGTCTAAGGAGTATGTTTTGACAGCGGCACATTGTGTTAGAAAGTAAGTAAACGGTTCAAAATGGAAGTACAAAGGTAACTTACAGTGTTACAATCAGTTATAGCTATATTGTAAGAATCTGCTTTCCGAACCAGTTCCAGAGTCAAGACGTAGCAAGAGTGACACAGGCTGTCCTACATGAAACAAATGAGTTTTATTGCATTTCAGTCCAAGATTTCAAGTAACACACTAAGCTGGTTCATAGCTCCGTGGAGATTTCAGTAAAATAAATGTTTCTGTAACGTTGTGAACCTAAAGTTTGTTGGGGTCTAAACACATGAGTGCTATAACTGGCTATTGGACAAATTAAACTTACTCTCAAAAGAAAGCACCTCGGTACTTAATGGTCACCCACGTAATCGTCCGCAATAGAAAAATATTTCATGTCATGAGGCTTTTATACCAAAACTCATGTGATTATGACTTGCAAAGACATCGACAATAATTGTGACTGTAAAGCAATAACTTGCTGAAGTCGTTGCCTCCATGGCCCATACATAGAGTTCGTATTACTTTATTAGTCGTTTTCCAAGAGAGCTCCTTTTCATCATGGACTTTATCGTTACCTACCTTGTACCATCGTATCTATTTACATAATGCAGTCGTCTGAGGATTACTGACATTGCGTTTATCCAATTCCAGACTCAAACGATCGAAAATCCGAGTAATCCTGGGCGACCATGATCAAACAGTGACGACAGAAAGCGCTGCCATCATGAGAGCCGTCACCGCCATCGTGCGACACCGTAGCTTCGATGCCGACTCATACAACAACGATATCGCGCTGCTCAAACTGCGCAAACCCGTTAACTTCTCCAAGATAATCAAACCCGTGTGTTTGCCTCCTGCAAGTATGTATATTTTTAGATCTTCAAACGCTACAACAAAGTAAATCTTAGAAATCTTGGGCAACCATGATCAAATGGCGACGACATGATTTGTATAGTAATAAGATAAGGCTAGCTTTAAGTTTTATTGTAATATTAAAAAAAAATACTCTCAGATGTTAGCGATAATAACCGGGACCGAACCTATAAGCCATGTAAATATATAAAATTAAAGTTGTTATAGTAAATGCTTTCCTTTTCCAGGTGTAGAGCCATCGGGTAAAGAGGGCATCGTGGTCGGATGGGGGCGTACGTCGGAGGGTGGTCACTTACCCGCAATTGTGCAAGAAGTACGGGTGCCTATCCTGTCACTCACGCAGTGCCGGGGGATGAAGTACAGAGCTACGCGAATTACTAATAACATGGTCAGTATGATCTATTTGGCCTGACTCTGCCTGAATTAATACGCCTGAACCTGAAGCTAGATGGAAGCTTGAAAGTTGGAGGATCAATCAACAAAACGGTTTTAATGATCTTTGGCTGCAATGGAAATTTTTCAAGTTTGGGATCATGTGGATTTTACTTGAGTAACCGTTTCTACTTATTTCCGATGTAATTCTGGTCCATAGATCGAATCTTAGGGGTCTCGCGCACTACGCGGCCCGGCCATGACCACGGTCAGCAGCGTCCAGGTAAAGCTGGCCAGTCAACCAAGTGCGCGATGCCTAATGGGGTATGAAATGATCCTTTACTTCAACCCGGCGGCCAATGGGCCGTGGCCGTATAACGCGCGAGGTCCCTTAGTATTAAATTTGTGTACCTATCATATTACTACTATGTCAATTGTTGAGAATGGCTCAATTTGGGTTATTTTTGCTGCGATAGAACCTACATTTTAGCCAATAGCAAAATAATGTAACCAGTATAATGTATGCCAGCCTGACGCCAGCTCATCAATAGGCCAGCTGTATCATTATTTATTATATGTAAATATTGGATGTTTTATGGTAAAATCAGTCTCTTTGTCTTTGTCGACCCTGAAGATAATATGGCCCATGCAGGATTTTGCACCTATTATAAAACTAAATTAAAAATAAATATTAACATTTCAGCTTTGCGCGGGTCGAGCGTCCACAGACTCTTGCCAAGGCGACAGCGGTGGTCCATTGCTTATACAAAATGGAGACAAGTTTCAAATCATAGGTCAGTTTTTTTTTTATTTACAAAGGAAACGAACGCGTACTGAAAGTACTGAAAATCGATACGAGGTCAATTTGTCAAAGACCAAAGTATTCGGAACTAATTATTTATTTACTTACTTATTTTAATTATTTATTATGTACCAAAAACTACCATTTTCCGTGCCATAGAACCTTGTAGGTACTTACTGGAAAAATCTGATTGTTAATTTTATCTTACATGTTATGTTATTTTATTTACAGGTATAGTATCGTGGGGTGTTGGATGTGGTAGACCTGGGTACCCTGGAGTTTACACTCGGATAACGCGGTACTTGCCCTGGCTAAGGGCGAACCTGCGCGACACCTGCCTTTGTGGCAATTAATATTTATTAATCTATTTACACACATAATATACCTACAGCGTGAAACTTTAATTATTGTTTTCCCGCAGAGAAATGATTTAGTCGTAGTAGTACAATCGATTTATAAGAAAAAAAAATTTTAGAGTCAAAGAATGGCAGATTTAAAATTACTGTGAAAACAAAACTCGAAACGATCTCGAACCAATAGTAATACTTCGCGAAGCTTCACGGTCAGCCGTGCGTGCGGGCTAGTTTATGCTACTTACTACACGCAAAACATTATGCGCGTGCGATTCGAGTACGTACGTTATGTCTAGTGAATTAGGTACTAGTTTCTCACGCTTTCAAGTTCGTGAATATTTTTAATTATTTCAAAATAAAAAAGTTTAAACTTTAACACTATGATTTGATAATACTCCGCGATCTACTACGGGAAATCAACCATTAAAATTGAACATTGTATATTTAGATACAGTAAAACAATACAAGACATAGAGAAAACAAAAGAATTTGTTTCGTTTGTTTACAAGATTTTAATTTTATTTTCATATTATTATTTAAGTATATATTTACAATTGTATAGTTTTCTAGAGAGTTATTTATATGTAGATTTACGATATTCCAATTGATGAAATATTTGTAAAAAAAGTATAGTATATAACTTAAGTAATAGGTATGCGAGCAAATATATCTAATTGTAGTAGGGGAGCCCAAGAAGCTAAATAAGGATTTACTCAAGCGTCGTGGAGACCATTAGGATGTGAAGATGAGGTGCTAAAAAGAAAAAAAAAGGTTATGATGATGTATGCTTTTTCTCTGGAGGGGAGAAAGTGTACCTACAATTAATGTAAAAAACTTTGTCACAAAGTAATACTCAAGCACTTTAGATAATAATAGTGCATGCGCCCCTCGTGTTTCTGTAATCGGAAAAGTTCTGCCGGTTTGTATCGTAAGGCTAGCCGTAAGAAGGGGTAGAAGGGGGTGCTCATTCTTAGGCTGCATCATTATTTGCCACATGGTCTAATTGCGGCCAAGCGCAAGTCTGTAATTTAAAAAAAGAACAAAAAGAAAATGTAACTAAAAATATTTGTCGAGTGCGTAAAATATTAAGAAGGGATTTTAAATGAACCCTTAAGTAGCTCCTATTCAAAACACTGATGATTTGGACCCAACCAAAAGTCATGGCCAATGTTTGAAACATTGTGACTCTACCATTTCCTTATGTTACGCACAAATTGTCAGATTATTGAAATGTACACTTTTCTTTATCTAATTAACTTACCTTGCCCTAATTTGACGCGCTCGAGTAAATCCCAAAATCTCCGCTTCGGCCCCCCTACCATTTTACATAATTTTTGTATCTATTATTTGCATTAACGGGAAGTTTGCCATAATAATTGATCAAAATCCTTAGGTACGACCTGCCATAATACGGGATTGAAATGAAAATTAATAATTTATTAATGGAACAAAACTATTACAGTCGTTTTGTGCCAGTAGAATAATTTGTTAAATTACTATAAATTAACACTCACTTCATAATAAAACTTAACAATTAAAGCTTCACTGTTAAGGTATATAGAATTACATGCAAGGATGTACCTTGAATGTAACTTGCACAGTTTAACTTACAGGTACAGCCAGTAAAGGTACACAGGGGTTTTACTTATAAATTTACTTAGGTACTTACATTTTTTAGATATTAAAACTAATAATAATTAATTAGCCTTATTAATACTAGGTTTTATGTAAATATAACGAGCAGGCCGGTGGTGCAGATTACCAATAGATATTAAGCAACTGTAGACACTACCTACGTGTTCAATGTTTTGTATATAAAATGTTAAGAGAAATAAGTATTTGTACATATTTGCTATCATCATCATTATCACTCACCATTCATCACCATAATTGCAATTAATTGTCATCGTTATCAATATCAATTTCATCATAATTATCAATATCAACTTCATTATTAGTAATCATCGATATCAATTTCATCATTGTTATTCGTAAATTCCATAATCATCATCAACAGAATCATAATCATTATCAACTATTATATTGTACATATTTGCTATCATCATCAATTTACTAACGTCTTAATCAGCACAATAACCATCACCAGATCATCACTAATCGCGATATTCCTGTCGTTCATAAAATAAATCGCGAATAATATCAATCAGATACTAATTAGCTAGATTTCAGATTATAACCGTTATTATTATAATTGGTAGGTATATTATTACAAATCCTACCTACAGAAAACAAACTAATCGGTAGATAAAGATAATAAGTACGAATTTTTTTATTGTTACTCGCATGAAACTCAAAATTGAGATAATATTTTAATCGCGTTTTCCAATGTTGAACGATAAATACATACTTAATTTTAACCTATTCAATTAAAACTAACATCATTTAATTAGTTATTATTATATTTTATAACTCGTTAATCATGACATTATGAGAAGAATAGAGTCAAGAATATTTCAATATTACTCATAGTTGTTAATCATAGTAATAGTATAGTACGTTTATGTTGTTAATAAATATTATTGTAAGTAGTATGTAAGATAATGTAAAAACATTTTCTTATATAATATTTTCTTAATAATGTTAAAAGTTAAAAAAATCGCTCTTTAGGCTGTAACTGTGATCTACGTCACGATAAAATTATTTTATTATATCGTTATTTAATTTAATGTTTGTTAATATTACTCTTCACTGCTTACCTTACAAGTGTGTGTAGATTTTTGTTTTGTTAATAAATAAAATAGGTAAACCTTTAAACCGTATATTTTATAAATTACATAGTTTTATTTTAACACGTAGATACCTAATATAATTTGGTTAGTTAATTTTATTATTGTTGCTAATTTAACTTTTTACTGGTTTTAAATAAATACATTTTTACTACAAAGTGTTTATTATTTCTCGACTCATAAGATAAAGTTAAAAAATTAAAACCATTTCTATTTGTCTGTCTGCTAGCTTTTCACACTTTTTATCCTGGAAAATCAAAGAATTTCCACGGGACTCTTAAAGTCCATCAGTTTAGTCAATTTTCATATTTAATACAGCTGCAACTCGAAGACTGACATACCTATACCTACCTACCTTAAAGTACGTGACAGGTTGAGATAAGAATCTGGGTGGGTCTCCCCGCACACCCGCTCAGGCCCCGCGCTAACCTGGTGCCGTCGAACGCGAGAGACGTCTAATTCGGAGTGCAAAGATGCATGAAGGCGGAATTGCTAAGCTGATTGTTATAAGGTTTTATTTTATTATTTTTTTTTTTTTTTTAACTAAGAATATTATTAAGTAGTTCAAGTATCCTGGTCTCTAACTTACTTCGCTGCTCAATACTTAACCTAAATAAAAGTCTTTATCACGGACACCATAAGATGCCATTCATGGCTGCCTTGCTTTTGCTATTAAAGACTTTTCTATCGTCTATCTATCTATGTAGCGATATCAAATTTCATTGGGAGGTTACAGTGGCTGGCACCCCAGCAGATTATGCCCTGAACCTTTCTCATTTTGAGAAGTGAACCGTGCTTAGTAGTGCATGTTTTTGATCCAGCACTATCCCCAAATCCTATTATCCTTTTCGAATGTCGAAATTATTATTGAAGTCGATTTAATATCTTCATTTTTATATTAGGCTCGATAATTATAAGTATGGGATTTCCGTGGAATGACGCAGCGTAGCCAAAAACAGGAGGGTATAGAAATCTACTAGGAACCTATTATAACCTTAAGTTGCACAGAGGAGTGAAATGACTCACAAGCTCTCTCAATGGCAACTATCACAATCCTCAGGAGTAAGGAATATGATGCAGAGGGAGAGAAAGACACCAGGTACACTCCGGATAACCAATATACAAAATTATGAAACTGTGATCAGATAGATTCTGATATATGTATAAGGCTGTGAATCTTGAACATTTCAAATATTTCAATGGGGCCTATTATAATTGCCAAAAGATAGACATTCTGAAAGATTCTGAAATTACCTATTGGGACTAACCAGATGCAAAAACAGTGGCTCTAATTCTGTAAAAGCTAAGTTAATAATTAAGTACTTATAAAAGATTGTGTCTCTAAAGTTAGCTATCAAATTTTTCCGCAGGCTAACTCACTTTTTCGTCAACCTATATCACTAGACAGGCTAGTGACAGTGGGGTGCCTAAAGACTACCCAAATCACGTCCGATGTTGGTATGTCGGCATACGATCACCAATACATCTCAGTGTGTGTTAGCTTGTGAGACCGTGCGACAAGTTCAAAGACGGGCAATGTGCAAATTGTGCGATTTCTGAATTCGAAATTTATTTTTTTCTTTCTTTTTTTTGTATATCAAGTCCAGCAGCAGTATGTGGAGGTGCTTTCTTTTCTTTGTGTTTGTGACGTACACTTTCACTGACGCGAAGGTTAGTGATGGATTGCGATTTTTGTAAATTATATTATTATTCAAATTAAGTAAAGTGAGTGTTTTAGTTTTAGGTGTTTGTTTTAATTTAAGCCTATTTTGTTATATATGTTCCAATTTTTTTAAATGCTTTAATATTTTATTACCGTCTGTCCGCCTATTATATTTAAATGAATTTTTATTCGATTTATTCATAAATTTCGAATAAGGACTTAACATAAGATCTATCAGAGTTGATTGTGTTGATTGGGTGGATTTCAATCGGAAAGGTAGTCCCTATTATTTTCCGGAAAGAAGTATTTTATTCTATTGCCGTTCTCCCTTTTATCACATGGTAAAATGCTTCATTTTTCTAGTGCCGTGCAAAAGTGAGATATTTTTTGTGCAAGTTAGACTTATCCTTGACGATAATCATGCCTGATGGAAATCAATAATGAGGTCTAGATTGGAGCGCGCGTGTCTTTAAGATAACTATGTATTAGTGTTGAACAATAATTTTATTTATTTCTAATAACTAAGTGATTAGTAGTACAAGTAATATGGACCACGTTAAGGTGGCGGGAAGTGCCTGGATGAGAATGGCGGAGGGGTGTTTGGTGGCATGCACTCGGATATTACAAATAGGCTGATCATGATGATGATGAAACAAGTAACAATATAAAAATATTATTTATAATACTTATAGTTTTTTATTTTATCAATAACAGGCCGAGTTAATACGAGACAAACGTGGTGTGTATACGAAGAACTTCTTTGGCGGCGTTTGGGGCAACCGCCCGCCCTGGCTGGAGTATAACCAACCTAAGACGTCATGTACATGCAGTTAGTATATTTTTATCAATCTACAAATTTTTATGGATCAGACAGTGTGTCTGTTTGCTTGTTTGTCAAGCCTTATCTACTTAAACGATTTCAACGAAATTCAGCACTAGAATAGCTTATATTCTGGGGATTGACGTAGACGAATATTTATTTCAACAAAAGGTTCTCACGGGATTTTAAAAAATTACAAAGTTGCGGATAAATTCTAGTGGTATTTAAGTGTATCTAGTCTGGAATCTAAAATTAATGTAAAAACAAATATACATCTGATATAAACCTAAATCATAATTAATTATTATCAAACTCTACAAGAATAAGTAGGTATGCAACTATATACTCATGTATCCTTTATTCCGATGCATGCTATGTCTGTAGGTACCAGAATTGGTAAAACGGATGGGCTGTGAAAAGCTAGCAGACAGACAGACACACTTTCGCATTTATAATATTAGTAAGGAATAAGGATGTAGATTATATGATGGATACTTCCCCATTATTTAGGTTGGTATGAATTATTGAAACAAGTGTTTGTATAAATTCTTGAATACGCACCTATTATAACTTAGCCAAAACTTTCATATTTATCTTCATTTTCCTAAAGATCAACTTTGGCGTACTGCAAGGTTAGTCTCATGGACCTGAGCGATTTCAGAAAGTCTTACTCACTTTGCTTATGTGATAAAATTACAGACATAAGTAACTATTCTCGGCTCTTTTTTTATCCATTCTTCGTAGCATTAACCGCTAAGCTGTTAATTAGTGATTCAATTTTTAAATGACATGTAAATTAATTTCACCACAATTTTACGATTCCGACATGACGCTAGAGTTTAATTAAGGCTAGGCCAGTCTTTTAAATGAATATTATCAGTCTCCATTAGCTAAAAATATACATACAATATATTATTAATCAACATTTTCCTACAAATCTGACTTGGCGTACCGCAAGGTGGCTCGCGTGGACCTACGTAATTTCGGAAAGTCTCGTTATAAATAACTTTTCTTTTAAATTCATAAAAGACTAGACAAAAGAGTTTTTAGGTCTGTTTTATTCATCCTTACTTGTATTAATATTACCCGCTAAGCTGTTATGATTAAATTTTTAAATTACACTAAAGTTAATTGCACCATCTTTACGACACCAATGACGCGACGTGACGCTTGATTTTTTAAAAGGAATAATTCCAAACTTATAATGTTTTAATGTACATTTCAGAATGTGGTGAGAGAAATGAAGTGTCCCGCATTGTGGGCGGCGAGGAGGCTGGCATCAACGAGTTCCCATGGATGGCCAAGTTGATTTACTTCAAACGCTTCTACTGTGGCGGGATGGTCATCGCTGACAGATACGTGCTCACTGCCGCGCATTGTGTTAAAGGGTGACTATTACTGCTATAACCTTAACACCAACACATTTTTAGCTTAAGATAGTAGCTCGCATTTCTGGCATAGCATAAACACACAGTAGGCAGCGAGGAGGATGGTATCAACTAGTTCCCACGGATGACCAAGTAGATTTACTTCCAATGGTTCTACTGCGGCAGGATGAATATCGCTGACAGACACCTACATGCTCAGTGCTGTAAATTGAGTTTGAGGTTGGTCAGTCTCGTTATTATTAGCTTAACCCATTACCAGACCACTTTTGAGCACGCGTTCCTCTCAGAATGAGTAAAAGGTTACATGGCTCAATTAAGACAGCTACTGGCAGCAGCGTCCCTGGCATGCTAGACTGGTAAGAAGAATAAGCTATTTACCCAATGATGCTGATGGTTGAAAAACTGGTGAGCCAACGATGAAAATGATGCTTACAATAATCCTGCCCAAAATAAAATAACATTTTTACCTAATTTGTATTCGTGGTACCTATCCACTAATCAATCGAAATGGCTAATACCTACTTAGATAAATGTTAGGTCTACTCAGACCAGTTGCTTAGGAGATTCATAAAGATACCTAAAACAGGTCCTAAAATCTCAATCAAGGTGTAGATTATTATATTTAAGCTCACGCCACTCGATATTGTACGAATCGTTAGTAAAGTAAAAAGTCAAAAACGTGTTAAAATATTCTGTAAAATAAAGCAAGTAGGTAGGTACGTAATTAATACAAGATTTACTTTTTAGAAAGTTTAAGAATTTACAAGTAGCCCAAGTTTCATCTATAAAAAATTGCTAATTGATCAGGAGAAAATTGCAATATTCTACCGAAACAAACCGACGATTTGATAAAATACGTGTTAATAAATGATCAATGTTAGCTACTTTTATTATCTCGTAACCATCATCGGCTCACTACTAAGTACAGGTCTCCTCTCAGAATTATAGAATTTTATCTAGGTAGGTATGTCTAAATCATATTTGATAACATTATATGTTATTTTTAGAATTTTAATTATAGTACGCGACAGGTCGAGATGACAATCGGGGTGGGGACGCCCCCGCACATCCGCCCAGCCCCGCGCTAACCCGGACAGCGCGGGTGACGTGCGGGTGTGCGCCCGGGCACCCCCCGTCTCATACCCCGATTGCCATCTCGACCTGTCGCGTACTATAGGTAGCTATCTATATCTAAATAGAAAGAAGGGTTTTCGCAAGAAATTTCTATGTTTATACCTATCTACTAGCTGATCATAATTTTATGGTCATGAAAATACTTGCTTTGTTTACATATTTCGCGCGTTTGTTTGAGCTTCACCCGTTGATTGAATCACGTAAAGCTTGAACGTTTTAGCAAGTGGTTTTTAAGTATTTGCACAAAACTCAAGAGGATGTTGACTTTACACCTACACTTATATACTTACATCTATCTTTTGTATTCTATATCTATCTAATATTCACCACTAGATGATGATAGCGGGTTCATCTGCGTGGATTTAGGTTTTTTAAAACTCCCGTGGGATCTCTTCGATTTTCCGCTATAAAAATCAGCTCATGTTGTTATACTGAGTGCACGCTATCTCTGTACCTACCAAATTTCATTAATATTGGTAGAACGAATAGGTTTTTAAGAATCCGGTGGGAACTCCTTGATTTTTCGGGATAAAAAGTAGCTTATGTCTATCCCCAGGATGTAGGTACCTTTCATCAAAATCGGTTAAACAGATGGGTCGTAAAAAGCTAACAGACACACAGACACCTTCGCATTTAGATAATAAATATAAATATATGGATGTATGGATTACGAATCTAATCACGCATTTTGTTTTTGGTTAATTCTAATCCGATGTATGTTAAGTAACTTTAAATTCAAAGGGCAATTAAGGTTAATCGATGAAACAAAATTAGGGCTAGTATATTCGACGTATTATTTTGAAGTAGAATGTTTTTCTGCTTATGTATGTTAATGGTAAACAAATGACGTGTCAGCTAAAACCACTGAAATCATTGATATGTAGAATAGTAGGTGAAATGGACATATTGTACCTACGCTGGAAGACGTGTGTCATACAAAATCAAGTACCCTTGTTATGAATGTGAAAATGTGTTTATTTGTTGGTTTATTGGTTTGTTGGTTTGTTGGTTTGTCCTGAAATCACGTCGCAACGGTGCAACGGATTGACGTTATTTTTTTGCATGGGTATAGATAAAGACCTGGAGAGTGACAAATCAAAGAGTTTCCACGGGATTTTTAAAAAACCTAACTCCACGCGGACGAAGTTGCGGGCATCAGCTGGTGACAAATATTTTTTGTGCCGATTCGAATGTCAAAATAAATAATCTTCGTGTTAACACTATAATGAAAGATGTCTCATCCATCACTAACATTTAGTTCTAAATACGCTCACTGCTGCGCTATCAGCGCCAAAATGGTGAAAATCAAGTTGCTGCAAAAACAGGTCGGCAGTCCAGTAGAGGTCAGTCGCTAAAACAAAGTCACCCGGCAAAAGTTTGGAACAGCGCAGAATCTTTGATGACTAGAATACTAATTTGCAATTATTATACCTAAAATATTAATCAAAGGGGATTTGGAGGACACTAAATGAGATACTTGTTCTTGTTATTGGGGTTCTTTATTTTGATAGAAATGTTAATGCGTCTCCAAATTACAGATGACATCGTAAATCATCGGAATACGGGTCCGATAACCGGGGAATGGCAAAACAAGCCCAAAATAAGTGCTTGGTCTGAATTTGTGAATTCCAATCAGTGGTGTCAGTGCGTTCACCTTTAAACCGGCCGAGAGGCAGGCTCCAAACTTTATACGAGTTCATTATCCTCAGCAAATGTCCACTTTGAAACGTTGGTTAGCATCTTGGTCATTTTTTTATTGTCAATAGACGAATAGAAACAAATTGATAATGTAGCGTTGACGACAGGTAATCAAGAAACGTCGTCATTTAATACAAATAAAAAATATGAAATCCACATCTCGATCTTAACCAATTACGTACGATTAAATTACTTTACATTTTAATATTTAATATTAAATGTTTATTGCAAGATTAAAGAAGGAATAGAGAGATAAGGGTAGTCTAATTTCTCAATATTCTCAGACAAGATCTCGCAGATTTAAATTTTAACGAACTCAAAGATTTCATAGTGTGAAATATAGATAACTTCATCAAATACCTACTGACAATAAATAAAGCCATTTCATTAGTGATTATAATAACTAATTTTATCCTTATTTATGATAGGTGGTAGGTAGGTCTAGGTAGGTTTATTATTTTTAATTTCTAAGATGATATTATGAAATGAAAATGTTAGATGAAACTGAAATTAAAACGAGGTTTGTTTTCGTACTCGTCGTCTCTATAAAGTAACTCCAAATGCCCCCAAGACCTTTGCTACTGAGTTCAAAACTATTGTTAGAGAAAGCGTAAACGAGTAGCATTCGAATCCGAAAATATTTTGTGTCACTTTCGCTGAACACTAACACAAACAAGGCATTGTAATGTCACACCATGCAAATGACACGCAATGTTTCTTATCACAGGATGAAGACAAAAATGAATTTTATTCATTATTATTAATTATTCAGTTAGTGCAGTATCCGGCAAGAAATGACCTTTAGAATGAGATTTCGGCTTTGTAGAGGGTTGTCTTTGTCACTCATATATTATATGTGACGTTATTCATAGAATATTATTGTGCTCTACTTTTTTATTAAAAAAGTATTTTTTCTTCTTCCAGCTTTATGTGGTTTATGATAAAGGTGACATTCGGTGAGCACAACCGCTGCAACGCTACAGTGAGGCCGGAGACTCGCTTCGTGATACGTGTGATCGCGCAGAACTTCACCCTCACGAATTTCGACAACGACATAGCTTTACTGCGCCTTAATGAGAGAGTTCCTATGAGCGCTGCCATCAAACCAATATGTCTGCCTAAAAATAATCGTAAGTATTTTTAATACTCATACAACTCACTAATAAAAATTTACTGATAAAATCATCATTCATTTTCTTAAAAGACTTATGTAACGAATTTCCAATTCTCACTCAATATCTATTTTATTCTTCTAGTGTAATAAGTAATCTATACTTATATAATAAAACTGTAACTGGATGAATTCTGTACATTAAATATATTTTGAAAATGTTATCGTCCCGCCATGACCACGATCCGTGCAATTGGGTTGAAATATCGACAACTAAAAACATCAAATTAATTGTGGTATGTACCTACCCGATTTTTTGCGTGGGTAGTAGATATAGTTAAAGACCTGGAGAGTGCCATATGCTACTTTTTATCCCGAAAAATCATTCCCACAGGATTTAAAAAAACCTAAATCCACGCGGACGAAGTCGCGGGCATCACCTAGTTTAGTTAATTAAACTTACCTAATTGTACCTACTAAGTAACTGTATAAACACATACAATTTTCGTGATGTCTATTCAATACGATTGTCGAAGTAAAACTCAATGAAGAAACCTACCCATTACTAAAAATTCGGCAATATTAGTACTGCTTCTAGTGCAAACTTCTATAGCTCTACATAAAGAATATAGTTTTTATTCTGTACTAGGATATTAATCAAAGAACACATAATACTTATATGGTCTTGGAGCACAGTACAAAATATAATGAATGGAGAACAAGTTGCACTACCACAACACACACTAGCCATACGTACTTGCTTGTTACTGCCAAAATAACATGTTTTGTTCCGTGGACTCAAATAAATCATAAATCACTCTCGTTTGTATTCACTAAGTTTAAACTTTTATAAAAAGAAGCATTGGTCGACGGAGAAAGTGATTAATCATAATTCATAATACTTATAATAAATTGATGATAATGATAACCTGCCCTACGAAACTAAAAACATTAGGAAAACGATCGCTTCTTTAATCTTTAATAACTAACTAGCTTATGCTCGCGACTTCGTCCGCGTGGACTACACAAATTTCAAACCCCTATTTCACCCCCTTAGGTGTAGAATTTTCAAAAATCCTTTCTTAGCGGATGCTTACGTCATAATAGCTATATGCGTTCCAAATTTCAGCCCAATCTGTCCAGTAGTTTGAGCTGTGCGTTATTAGATCATTGAGAAATAGTCAGAATAGCTATCTATTATGACGTAGGCATACGCTAAGAAAGTACCTATTAAGTAGTATTTTTATTAAATTCAAATTTCAACAAGGTGAAATAGGGGTTTGAAATTTGTGTAGTCCACGCGGACGAAGTCGCGAGCATAAGCTGGTTGTATCTAAAATGAAAGACTGTTATCCTGGAACAGAGAACTGGTTTCTACACGGCACCGTACCAGAATACCTACGTGGTATAATTTTCCAATAGGGTAGACTAGGCAGACCAGGATTATTATTAACATTCAAATTGACTTAGTGCGCCGTGTGCGTGCGTGTTTCACTGAGCAGTCCTCAGAAATTAATCATGTTTTGCACTATTGCCAGAAAATCTCTACGTTGGCGCCAAAGCAGTAGCATCGGGATGGGGTACGTTGACAGAGGAAGGCAAGGTCTCGTGCACACTGCAAGAAGTAGAAGTACCGGTGTTAAGTAACCAAGAGTGCCGGAATACCAAGTACACGTCAACTATGATAACTGACAACATGCTTTGCGCTGGTTACCCTAAGGTTGGACAAAAGGACTCTTGTCAGGTGAGTCAATGTTTTAGTAAATTACCCGTAACTTGCCATCACCGCCTAATCTATCAGACTAACGGACATATTGGGTCTACGAATTTCAGATTTTGTATGCACCTTTTCTTTAGTACGTAGTATAGGTTTCTAAGAAAATAGGATTTTCAGAATTTCCACCGAAGAGAAGCGGGTCAGCAAAGAGCGTAAATATTATGCAACTAGTTAGTTAGATACTACTCAATAAATAGAACCCAATCAGCAGATGGTCTCTAACAAATAAAATTGCTATTCCTCTTCTGGGTTTGCGTATATCTTGTTTTAGACAATTTGTCAGCTCAACCCATCGCCGGCTAAAAATGCGCGCAATTTTTTTGGTGTAAGGTGTGCAAGTTAGTGCAGTTCCATTCTAGTGCTAGAGCAATCATTATCAAGTAGATTTGGTTGTTAGGACAACCAACCCAGAACCCTACTTGCTAATGATTACTTTTAGAGTAGCTATCGATACTCTAGTAATCGACGGCGCTGCTTGCTACCTTTTCGAAACATCTAGACTAGAATGAATGGTACAACTGGTGTCAAGCGGCAGCGATAGGTACCTGTTCAGGGGCCTTACTACCACCGCTTAAAGTAGTAATGTTTTAATATTATTCTGACATATTCATACGAAACTTGTATGAAATTGTCAAAACAATATTGTAGGGCCCCAGGTCTAGCTCTCAGATCACTATTCGTCGTTAAGAACTTCCGAGACGTTCAAGCAGCTTGACGTCAAGCACGTAGATTTTTGCTTGAGTCGAAAGCATTTACGTGCTTCACGCGTGATTGATGTGATTTTAAATTTTTGTTTGATGTGACGTTTGGACAGTGTTCGATGTATGAGAAAAATGCCGTTTGCTCGATCAAGCCTCACTAATTAATATTATATCACTCTTCTCAATCGGCATATTGTAAATTGTTACATTGCTTACAGGGCGACAGCGGTGGGCCTCTCATCACAGAGAGAAAGTACGACAAGCGGTACGAGCTAATAGGTAATGAATATGGATACCTACTTGTATATACTTACTTTGCAAATCCTATTTCGTCCGCGCGGCCTTCTGCAAACAAATACCTTCATTGTCACTTTCACCGGTTTATAAATTGTTTCTTAAAATTTGTTTATTTTAATTTATTTAAGTTTTATTTAGCTTCACTTTCTTATATTTGATACAAATCTTGCGGTGAACTTTCTTCTACCTACTGAACCGATTTTTATGGAACTTTGCACATGAATCTGATTCTCATGAATTTATGTGAACTCCGGATAAAAACTTCTTCATCCTGATGCTGCAGGGATACCCTACTACCAACAATAGATTGCAGAAAAAAAGGATCTGCCGAATATTGTGAATGGAAATTTTGGGTACAGGTCTTGCAATTCACGAAGGCTAGTGAACTTTACTTGTGGTAACGTCGTTTACATGGTCATTGCGTAAGTGTGCGTGCATGTCGGACTAATCAGTCGCGAGCAAGCGCTCTCAAACGCACACATTTAGTGTAAGTACATTGCGTTTACCGATACGACTTAAAAACACAAGCATGAGTCAGTGGCCTTCGAAATGCAAGAACTATATTGTTATTATGCTTTGTGTTATTGAACTGAACTCCAAGAACCTTTCAATCCTGATGATGCATTGGTAATATCCACAAAAAACCGTGAGGAAGGATCTGTTGATTCCATCTTAGACAGCATCATCTTAGGTAAAAAACGTATAGGTTACCTACAGTTACCAATAAAAGAATTGCAAAGTTTACTTAGCCTAGAAGCGCGCATTACAAGTCTATTTTTATTTCTCGTATTTACATTATTACAGTAATTTTTTTTAAATGTACCTATTTATGTTTTTGTGGACAGAATAAATTTTCAAAAATATATTGATTATGCACTTTCATAATTTTAACTTATTTAAATTTAGTACTAAGAGACTCTCGTTTTCCTATACTATATGTAATAAGTATGGCTCGAACAGCCTTCTTCGGCTACACAAGAATAGAATTAATATCAGCAGTATTACCCCATAATAATATAACTACCATATTATGACAAAATGTGAAAATAACTAAAATACACTATAATATTATATACTCCTATGTATATTTTGTTTTCTCATCATCGTTCAAAAAAAAAACATTAGTTATAAAAAGAAATGTTAAAAAAACTCCAGCTGTAACAATACACGGCTTATTTCACCTATGATTTTAAGATAAATTGGGTTTCTTCGAAATTAAATTGTTTTTTTTTTCAGGGGTGGTGTCATGGGGTAACGGGTGCGCTAGGGTAGGATATCCCGGAGTATACACAAGGGTTGCCAACTTCTTGGACTGGATTCGAGAGAACACTCGAGACGCTTGCTATTGTAACAACTGAAATATAAGTTGATCGGGGCCTAAACACATTTATTCGCAGAAATCTGTAAACTTATTTAACTAAGTACCTGAACAAGTTTTAGTACGATGTTTGAGTGCTCAAAAATTGAGTCGTATCAATTCTAGAACGTATGGACTAATCTAACTGTGATCTTATCAAAACATTTATAAGTATTAGGTGCAATTGGATTATATTGAAAATATAAATAACAATATTGGTAGATATATCTCTACGTACGTACATATGCTTGACGTTTTGAGTTCATTCATGCATGTTTAAATGGTCAGACGCAATGTAACTTTAGAGTAAGTAACTCTATAAGTTGCTAGAAAATTGCACTAAGTAATTAAATGCATATCATACTCGTAAATGCTGCTATAAAAAAGGCAATTTTAAGTGATAATCATAGCGCATATTTGTGTTTAGTCCCAGAGCAATAATTTTAATACATTATCTGCGATATAAACTATAGGTAGGTACTATAAGGATATAAAATTAGTTAATTCTCTTTTATTGATCAAATTATTAGGATATCGACGCCATTACTACAACCAAGTTGACGAATGGCTGTTTTAGCCAATAAAATATTGTTAGTCATATGAATTACAAAAGAATACATTTGTGAGTCAATGAACTCGTGTAAATAATAAAAATGCGCAAATCTACTGATTTAGTGATATACTGATATTATTTTAGAGGATGACAAAATTTTGTGTAATCTGAGATAAACGTCATTTTTATACCTAATGCAATAAGAATCATAACACGATATCCTTGGCAATAAGTCTCCAGTTACGTTAACTTGATTGGATATTTAGATTTATATTACATACACTCTAATGACCCGCATCCGTTGCAATGAGACTTGTTAAAACACTTCTTTTAACCTGGGACCACCATTCTGCCATTCCACGCGAAAACATATAAGTTCCATTGTAATAAATATAAAAATATATGTTTTAACTTTGTTTTGTTAAAAAATATTTATTGCAAAGTTGTACCAAAAATATATCAATAGGATCCTGTTAGGTATATTTTTATATTATTTTGGACTGTAATATTTATTAGTCATGAAATATACATAATAATAATGCCATATTATTTAAGACTTAGATGTAAGTGGAATTGTAAAAAATTATAAATAAAGTACCTCAGATTTATAGTTTTATTTTTGTCTGGGGGATTCTGGTCCAATAAATTGGATTTTTATAACGGATGGATCGATTGTTGAGGAAAACACGAGACTAAAATAAAATGTTGACTATTTTAGTAGGTAGCTATTAAAATCAAACGGTGTTTGATTAAGGTGAATGAGACAGTAAAAGGTCACAATGTTTTAATAAAAAATGTACGATGTGAATTCTTAAGCTTGGCAAAGCTCATGTCCTTGGTATACTGAACTTGGGCCCTTTTTCATATTTATATCGTGGCCCCATTTTTTATGTTCTTAAGCATCAAATTGATAAAAGAAGACATTATAACTGGATTTATTTTCCAGGTTTAATTACCCATTAGCTATTTAGTTATAGCAAATCTGTCTTTAACAGAAATTGATTCGAAGAAATTACCAGGAAAATGTTGAACCTTGCTGTTATTATAAACTATTATTAAGATTACCGAATAAAATTATTAATAGCAGTATAGGTACGTCCTTCGCACTTAGTTTTAAATCCATGCTAATATTATGAATGGGAAGGTGGTGTCTGGCTGTCAGTGTGCTGCCTTTTCACAGCACATCCGTTAAATCAATTTTGACGAAATTTGATACAGAAATAGTTTGGAGGCTGGGGATGGACATATGTAGGGCTAAAAATATAAACCCACACGGACGAAATTACGGGATCTAGTTATTTACTAAATGATTAGCTAAATATTTTAGACTGATATCTGATAATCTGTAAGATTTTGTCACGTCTCTAGTAGAGCCAGATAAAACCTTAGTCAAATCAAAATTACTAAAGTATAACATTTTGTGCCGACATGACATATAAAAAATGTATGGTGATGAACGGTAATTTACCGTTAAAAGACAAATATATAGTAAAAGAAAATAGACAAACTCACTTGTTTTTAAATAATATGTACACAACACGTGGTCGTTCAGTCGTTTACGCTATGGTGCATAAAGCAAATTAAGATATCAAAAACACCTGTAACGTCGTCAATAAGACTCAAATTAGCAATTTATTCATATTTTAGACTAGGAATATTATTATTGTAGAGTTAGATACGTAGGAGGTCATTGATCGGTGCGGTCATTGCCAAATAACATGCCCGACCATACAGCCTCTAATCGGCGCCTAAAACGCTGTCTTAAAAGCTTCTTCAGAGATAAAACTTTTGATAAACACTGGCTGGTACAAACTTTACCAAAAAAGAGACATAAGTTCTGTTTAAAATATAGCTTCCAGATTAATCGTGACGGGTTATATATACCGGCTATAACTTTTGTGTTTTAGTAACGAAAATGCTACATTTTAGGGTGCGCAATATTCATAAGATCGTTCAGAGCTCAGGCATGAGTTAGTGTATCAAAAACTTTGCGCCCTAAACACTACCTTCCATGTGTGTGTCATTCCACTCATCTGTTTTATCAAAGTGTCCACAAAATTAAAGCAAAAGCAAGGGGAAAAAAACAATGTTTTGTTTCTTAGTTTGTTTTATTTTGTGTGTGTCTATCGGTGCCGGGGACACACTAAATAAGGTAAGATTTTTTATCTCTATGCATAATTAATTGGTGCGCGTAGATTAGATGATTAATTCACAGTTTTTTCTGCTACAAGACTGTCACAAAAATTGATTGCTTACATTAATCTTGATTATCCAAGTGGTAGGTAATTTAATAACTTGTTAACTCTATGTTCTCAACTCGGTAAAAAGTAAACTGTTTACATTATTCTATATTCCTAATTTTTTTTTAGTTTTTACCCTGAAATTTTTTATTTTTATTTATAATTCACGTTTTTTGTCGAAATATTTATCATACACGTAATGAATAAAAACAGTAACAAAAGTTTGTGTGAATATACGACTTTAATCATTTGATGACCTAGGATCCAGACATATACATAATACATTCATATTATCTTCTATTATGTGCAGAACTTATTGAATTATTTATTCAAGTTTTATTTTGTTAAAGTTCTATTTGAATCGAATGATATTTTATTTAAATATGGCTTTACAATTGCATTCCCAACGTTCAGTAAAAACAGTTAGATTTACGTTAGTGGATTAGATTGGATTACGTTAATAGCTGAATTATCGAACATTAATTAATTTGGACATCTGATTCTCGTAAATTTTTTCAATTACCTTACTAATAAATAGGTAATTTGTATTTATTTTACTGCTTTAAACGGTTTCAGAGTTTGCTTAGAGTAAGTGATGAATATTACTCTTATGGACAAGAACAAGAGTTTCAACTGCCTCCGTGTCGAGATTGTAGTAAGTAACTACTAAGTATTTTATATTATATATAGTGATTATATTTCTAATTTCTATTTATAAATTCTTCAATGTTTAGATTGGCTAAAGCGCTAAAATCGAAGTGCTTGAGGTGTCACTATAACTCATTTAGTTGATATAAGGAGACCGATTGAAGGTACATTTTCACATTGAGGTGATGATTGAGTTAACAAATAATACTTATTATCAGATTTGTAGTTCTAGTTAGCTGATTTGTTCACTGTTATATTATAATTCACTATCTTGTTCACTATTTGTTCACTGTTCGTGCGAGTTGCGACATTAATTTTACTGTGAACTTATTCTTTTTTTTACGCAAAGTTTTTTTTTGTTGTCCGTTTTTCGACACAATAAAATAGTTAATCAGATAGTAGACATTTTATCACTACCCATTAGTGTGAAAGTTTGTTTTTTTGATTGTCCTTTAATCCGCAAACGAGCAACGGATTAACGTAATTTTTTGTATGAATAATAATATAGTTAAAGTTCCTGGAGAGTATAGAGATATAAGCTCTTTTTTATTCCAAAACTTACACAGGATATTTAAAAATTAAATCCACGCGGGCATTAGCTAGTGTTTGAATAATTTCCCTTAAACCTTAGAACCGAAAGTAAAAAATTAATGATCTGAAAAAGCCCCTTAAAATATTCTTCTTTTTGTAGGTTGTGGTGAGCGTAACGAAGAGGCTCGTGTGGTCGGAGGTTCTATAGCTGATACAAATGCATTTCCGTGGATTGTTCGACTCATCTATGGGAACTCTTTTGGGTGTGGAGGATCTCTCATCAATGACAGATACGTTTTGTCTGCAGCACATTGCGTAAAAGGGTACGGAAAATTGGTCTAACACTAATTTTCTATCACATTATTACCTTCTTCGGCTTTGTCTGCTGTAAGTTTGTTTAAAGTGAATCGATTTGATCAAAGTTGGAACTACAAAATGCAAAAGATTAGTCGTAATCGATTGTATTATGCATACTAATAATATTATAAATGCGAAAGTGTGTCTGTCGGTCATTTACCTTTCACGCAACATTTTTGTTTAATTTTGACGAAATTTGGTAAACATATATACATAGCTTGTATCCTGGAAACCGAAATTGGGAAAACAATCTCACAACAAAGAAAGATTAAATATTAGCTCCACTTTTTTATAACAATTATTTGGCTACTTAAGATTTCATACAGTTAAGATTACCGTAACTTTTGTAGATAGATACACAGCAACCAAACTAGAATTCAAATAATTAATGTCATAGACCTCCGCCTACTTTACAAGTGCTTAAGATAGGTCAAGTTTACCTCTGGTTCAGCTAGATTGGAATCAGATCTGAGAAATTACTTGGAAAAAGTTTTATTACTAGCCCGAGGCAAGCATATTATAATGTCTCTCTCTACGTCAGAGAGGCTTTAATTTTTTAAAGGCTTGCTAAATTCTTATATCAATATTTTCCCAAAAACTTGCATTCGTATGTAAGCATGTCACTATTTTTTGTAATAATTTATAATATATAAGTATTTATTTAATGTTATTTATTTAATAGTACCTACTTGAAAATAACATTTTATGTATTGTAGTCGTATTAGATTACTGTGAGTTGTAACCACCCCGATGCATCGCTTCTACAAGATTAATGTGTGATGTCAGCCACATACTGAGTAAATTGATAATTTAACTAATTTAATATTACACCATAAAATCGCAGCTGGAGGGCGTCATTTTATTCAAATTAATATCTTTTCATGGGTCATTATTTAGTCATATTGATAGTGATTTGCTAAACAAATTCTCTATTTATTCCTGCTTAGTGCCTATATCCAAACGTCAAACCGTTGAGATCCTGATGGAATCTACAACCTTCCCAATAAATTCTCTATTTAATAATAGGTTTAACTTATTAAAATAAGCTAAGTTAACGAAACTAGGTATTAGGTATACCTAGTTTCCAGTTGATTATTAATACTAGCTGATGCCCGCGACTTTGTTCGCGTGGATTTAGATGTTCAAGTAACCCGTGGTAACTCTTTGATTTTCCGACATGAAAAGTAAGTACTTGCCAGGTCTTCATACTAGGTCCGTTGCTCCGTTGCGGCATGATTTGAGGACAAACCAACACCAATAAACAAACACATTTCGTGTTTATATGTATATGGGTAGTGATCTAAATTTATCCATACTAATATTATTAGTCCGAAAGTGTGTCTATCTGTCTGTCTGTCTACTATAGCTTTTCACGGCCCATCAATTTAACCGATTTTGACAATATTTGGTGCAAAGATAGCTTGCATTCCGAGGATGGCCCATAGGCTTATTTTGATTCCGGAAAATTAAGGAGTCTCCACGGAATTTTAAAAGGCCTTTTAAACCTTTTTTAAAGGGTTTTTTATTTTTAATTTTTAAGTTTTTTATTTTTCATCTATTTAACCAATTTTGACGAAATGTGGTACAGAGATTGTATGTCGGGGGTGGATATAGGCACATCCCCAGATTTATATCGGGGTTTATCCCGGGAAATCCCACGGGATTGAAAATAAATAAATAATTAATATAGGTACGTAGACACTTATTTTACTCTTAAGAAAAAGTTAAACGCAACAAGGACTAGCAAATTTTTTTAAATTGTAGCCGTATTATCTTCAATACACACCTTTAAGAGAGCATTGAGGAAGGAGATATCAAAACACGACCTTAAGAAAATAAACATATTATTTGGTTCTAGTAGTCATTTAGGTACGCGAATTGAAGAAAAAATCGGGTTGCTTCTTTAGATTTGATTATACCATTTAAACACGCTAAAAATTAATGTCAAACAACAAAAATATAAAAATATATATTTAAAAGTATAATTTACATCACGGAGCTTACTCCGTGATGTAATCGTGTATTAGAATTTACAGTTTCTCTTTGTTCCCTTTTGATAATTATTTAGACTTTAGAGTAAGTAGGTAAAAACTGGTAAAATAAAATCATTTACCTACCGTTTTGACCATGGCAAAAAGCTTGAATATTAAAATTCAGGCCAACCAGTAACTTTGATGTACATAATAAAGTGCAGTAAGTTTATGAACATGATTATATGAGCTTTCAAAGTTAAGATTTTCCGTAATGAAAAATACGTAGGTACAACTTCTACAATTTATTAATAATTTTTTGCGTAACTGCGATATTCTGAGTAGGTAGCTATTATTTCAAGGTATTTACCCACTTTGTGACAGTCTTTTTACAAACTAAACTTTTATATCCAAGTTGAATATTAGGTATAAGAAGACAACAAACAGTGAATTTTTTATCTTCAAGTTATTACTAACGCAAATCGTACGTCGTCAAATTATCAGATGAATATCATATCGTATATGTGTATCATACTTTATATGCTCAGGTCAGGTATAAGGCAGGTGAATTTACCTGACCTGAACAGGAAAGTCAAGGGCATATAAATCAAGTTTAGAAGCTTAAGAACAAGGATCCCCTTTACTGGTGATTTGTGTGTTTATTTGATAATTATTTTCTGTTTTGGATTTTTTCTTACTAATTTAACGGATGGAGTCTTATAATTGTAAATGTGTAAAATAATTTAAATACGAAATTAAAAGATCCTACTCTATTAAGAAGAGACCTGCATAGCCCCCACGCTAACCCGGTGCGGACGAGCGCGGGTGGCGTGCGGGTGTGCAGCCCCCCGTCCCCCCCCCCCCGTCCCCGTCCCCCCGCCTCATACCCAGATTGTCATCTCAACCCATCTCAACCTGTCGTGGACTATACCTACCTAATACTAAAAATAAGAGAAGAAAGAAGAAGAAAAGTTACGTAATATGTGATTGGTTAAGTGAACTGTACAGCTGCACATGCGTTGATGTCTAATGTATTGGTTAGAATGAAATTCCGTAAATATTATCGAAATCCGTCCAGTAGCAAATTATGTTGTTTAGGATAATCCCGTTCACATTTATTTCATGTATTAGTTTAGTTTTACACTAGATCATGCCCGTGGCTTAATTCACTTTGATTTAGGATTTTTTAATTCTCTGGGAACTCATTGATTTGCTGGGATAAAAAGTAGGTATTTACGTACCTACTCATCTGCGAGATACAAGCTATACAAGATATATTTGTACCATTTTTTTCAAAATCGGTGAAAGGGATGCACTGTGAAAAGGGACTTAGGTCCGGTTTCCATCCAAGCGGAGCGTAGAGATGTGTTCAGTCGATCAATCAGATTTGTAAGAGATGGTATTGTGATATTTTTTGTACACCATCTAGAACCTAATTGGTGAACGGTACACGTCATCTCCCTCTCCGCTCCACTTAGGTGGAACCGAGCCTGACACACTTTCCTATTTTTATAACAATGTACTAGATGATGCCCGCGACTTCGTCCGCGTTGATTTAGGGTTCTTCAAATCCCGTGGGAACTCTTAGATTTTCCGAGCTAAAAAGTAGCCTATATCACTCTCCATGTCTTTAACTATACCCATGCAAAAATCACGTCGATCCGCTGCTCTGTTGGGACGTGATTGAAGGACAAACCAACAACTGATTTATCTTTTCAGTTTCATGTGGTTCATGTTCCGGGTGAAGTTCGGTGAACACGACCGATGTGATAAGTATCACATACCGGAAATCCGGTACGTGGTAAAGATGTACGTCCACGATTTCACATTGACTGAATTGTCGAATGACATCTCGCTGCTGCGGCTCAATAATCCCATGGAATATTCACACGCCATCCGGCCCGTGTGCTTGCCTAAGACAGGTTAGTTTTTTTTGTTACATTTTTGTTTCATCAGAGTCAACTAGGGTGATTAAGCTCTCGCTTGACCTTAAATTGATCCTTCAAATACGTATAAGTCCCGCAAATTGCTAATGCCGCCATTTTAGTGACGTCAGTACTAGACTGAAGTTTCGAGCTGATGGTATATTTTTATTTCGGCTGACGTCAAAACGACTTCATTTTGATGTTAATGAGACATGCAATAGCAATTTGCGGAACTTATAACACTAGGGTTGAGCCATAGCTGTAATTATTATTAATCCAATTAAAAAGTTGTCATTCTGTCTCCCTCACAGGGTTTGTCCCAAGTTTCATAAATGTCGTGAACTGTGTCGTCATCATCGACTGATAGACGTCCACTGTTGGACACGGATTTAGCACCGCCTGAATCCAGCAAATCCTGGCGATTGGTTCGGTGTCGTCTGTTCACCTAGTAGGATGTCTGTTGCGTGATTGCGATTCTAGCACCTTGGAATCCCAACATCTATAATTTTTTTGAATTATGTGCCCTGCCCATTGCCTCTTCAGCTAGGCTTTTGTTCACATGTTTGCTATTCTGTGCATTGCACATTGCTCACATTAGGCTACGCGACGTCTGTAAACCACATGTTTATACCGAAGGCATTAAATTATCTTCGATAGAGAAATAATTCACAGAGCGTGCTAACAGTGCACTGTTAGATATGTGTAGTGTGTACATGTCAGGGGTTACAAGATTTCGGTCTTCTTTAAATACGACTTTGGGCGCAGGTGTTTTAAAGACTTCGACATTGGACTTTTCAAAAATTCACATCATCCGACATTCGTAAAGAAAGGAATTTTGAAAATTCAACCCCTAATGGGGTAAAATAGGGGTTTGAAAATTGTGAAGTCCATGGCAGATGAAGTCGCAAGCATAAGCTAAGTAGTATATGATATAACTACTGATATTTAGATTGGCTGTCATTATTTAGCTAAGAATAGACATTAAAAAGCTGTGATAGCCTAGTGGTTTGGACGTCTGCCTTCTAATCGGAGGTCGGGGGTTCGATCCCGGGTATGCACCTCTAACTTTTCGGAGTTATGTGCGTTTTATGTAACTAAATATCACTTGCTTTAACGGTGAAGGAAAACATCGTGATGGTTTCATCACGATGTTTTCCTGAGAGTTCTCCATAATGTTCTCAAAGGTGTGTGAAGTCTACCAATCCGCACGTGGCCAGCGTGGTAGACTATGGTCAAAACCCTTCTCTCTGAGAGGAGACCCGTGCTCTGTAGTAAGCCGGCGATGGGTTGATCATGATGATGAGACATTAATTTTGTCGACTTCAATTATGTCTTGGGATAAGAGCCCTTATCAAGAATGCCTGATATCCCCAATTCATATAGTTGAAAGGGTCATTTTATTAAGGTGTTCCTTAATTGCATTACATTCAATATAAAGATTAAAACATTGTTATCAAATAGGTACCTACACAAGACGAAGGACAATAATGTGAAATAAAATATTCTTATATCAAGATTTCAATTCGAATTTACGACCTATAAAATTTAGGGTCGCACCTTTTTATATAAAGTCATAAAGATAAAAATTATGTAGGTATTATGATTCATTTTACATTTGTATTGATATCCAATGACTTTCATATGTTATTGGCAGAGCAATATGCGGTTTTATTATCTAAAGGAGAACGATGTCTGTATAACAAAGTCAAATATAAGGAAAGAGAAATGCCCATTCTTGGCCAAGGTTCATCCATTAATGTTATGAATACTAAAAAAAACTTATTTAATTACTGAAATATTGCTCGTAAACGTTTGTGCGTGACACTCCGGCGTAATTAAAAGACACTAAACTAATTCCGCTCGTAATGACAATCTTGGCAACATATAGGTATTGCAATAATTCTCACTGAGAAAACAAATAAACAAAAAGGTTTATAAAAGTTCCTCCGCGTTCTATGTCCAAAATAGTGCTTGTTTCTTGATCTGTGATCTCAGTCCTAATGCATTTAATTAATTTCATTGATGGATGCACATTGCTACAAGCCAAATACCCTTTGACGAGTGGGCGTTTCCTTTAAAATTCCAAAAAAGATCAAAATGTCCCCTGAGCCGATTTTGTATCTGTACCTAATGGTTTCACCACATGTATGTTAATCCATAATAACATACTTAATGTCCATTAAGTATTTTATTAAACGGCTCGCGTAATGGTTTGAGACTTGATTCAATCGGCAGTAACGTGTACTTATTATGCAAACTGACGTCCTCACATAATAATTAAGCCTTTAAGCCTCATGCAAATTGGACGATAATATACTTGATAATAATAATGGCCTAAGAGCCAGCGCGTGCCAGACCTTCGTTAGTTTATAAAAGCTGAAATATTCTCTGCCTTTTTTCTCCAACACTGGGAGGAACGTTTATTTAGATATTCGTTTGGATCATGGTGGCTTTGGGAGATAACAGGTAAAAGGTGTGAAAAAAGGTGATAGCCAAGTGGTTAAGGCGTTGGCGTTCTTTTCGGGAGGTCGGGGGTTCGATCTCGGGCACGCACCTCTTACTTTCGGATTTATGTGCGTTTTAGGCAAATAAATATCACCTCCTTTAACGATGAATGAAAACGTGAAGAAACCTGCATGCCTAAGAGTTCTCCATAATGCTCTCAAAGTTGTGTGAAGTAACAAACTATGGCCTCAACTCTTCTGATTCTGAGAAGAAACCCACTACTGGAGTGGGCCGGGTATGGGTTGATCATGATGATGATTATTGAAATGCCATGAGGTGATTATTTGGGGGTAGTTAAAATTGCCGTAAAAAATGTGTGTCTGGATTTAGGGGAATTAAACGCATTTTTATATTTAAAAAAATTACAGATTATTATGACTACGCGGGGACTCTAGCAACGGTGTCTGGATGGGGAGCTATGGCTGAGACTGGTAAATGGTCGTGCACACTCCTGGAGGCGCAGCTACCGGTCCTCACCAACGAGGAGTGCCGCAATACAAAGTATAACAAATCAAAGATAAAGGACGTCATGATGTGTGCTGGCTACCCAGCCACGGCTCACAAGGATGCCTGTACTGTAAGTGAGCAAAAATTTTGGTGGGCTGCTCCTACTCGTTATTGCTTACAACTTGAAGTCCAGTTTCATATAAGTTTTGACAATAGAACACAATTTTTGTTTATGTAATAATCAAAAGGCCCCTTATAGGCCCCTTTTTGCGGACGGAAGTAAGGTTCACACGTCATTCTGTCGAAAATACCTGCTAAACAGAATAGCTGTTTTGGGGCTGCCATCTTTTATGTAGGATTACTTATTTTAAGTACCCAAGTTGTTAGTGGCACAGATTAAAAGCTCTATTTTTACTACCTCCAAGATGATAAAATAGTTTGTACCGATTCATTTCCACAAATCTCGCGCGCGTTTTACTTCAACCATACGTAAAAAACTTATTAGTTAAATGCACTATTTTTTCTAATTTTTTATTTGTACAACAATTTCATCTAGACTATGTGCTGAAGGAAGAACGCGCTTGCCTAGTAACTTTCAATGTATTTTCAATGTAAAAGAAAAACTTCGAATTGAATAAGTAGAATACGAAACTGCGATCAAGTCGTGCGTTGGAACAAAAGTGGCAGCAAAAATTATTATGCAAGTTGTTAGGATATCGATAGACAAAGAGCGCCTGTCTTAAATTAAGTAAAGGGTGGAATAAAAGGCCTTTTCTGGTTCGTATTATCTAAATTCACTTCATTTATTTCTTACTGAATAGCAGGGGACTTGAAATTCAGCACTCTATGCTTAAAAACCACAATGATTGTAATTTGTATATACGAATATAAAACATGACTGGACCGCCTGATTTTAAATTTTCTGCAAATATTTGGACCGATAAAGCCGAAGTTATCATTTTTTACAGGGAGACAGTGGTGGACCTCTGATAGCTGAAAATTTTGATCATGCATATGATTTAATTGGTACGTTACTCTTATTTACTTAGTTTAGACAAAAATAATCCGATTATTTCTCATAAATAATTTTATTTTGGTACTGCGACGAATATAGTAGGTTATTGATCTAACGTAGGCGAGTTGTATTCCGTTTTAATGTTTCTTTCATTGTTCAAGGAATCGTGTCGTGGGGCTATGGATGTGCAAGAATAGGATATCCGGGTGTCTTCACAAGAGTTACAAAGTATTTAGACTGGATTTATGAGCACACCACTGATGGATGCTATTGCGCTTATTAAGAGACATACCTACTTTCCATAACGTGCCTATTATTGTATTAATAAACCGCTTTAACTACTATATTGTACTATTTATTTCAAAAGATTCTCTCAGATTATCGGATCAGGATAATGAATTCAGAAAGCTTTTAGATGTCTAATGGATTATTAAAGAGTTTAGTCTAAGGGGGGTAGGTATCTACTTTTACGCTTAGAACAATCTTTCGCGAGTTTGGCTGAAAGGAAATACCTTTTTTTAAGTAGCTCTATCTTTTTTTTAAAACACATAATAGTAACAATAAGAAGAAGAAAAAATCTCAACCAGTGTCCCTTGGAGGCGGAAGAGGTGGTAAAAGAAGAAAAATAGGCAGAACAAAGATAGAAACTAGGACTCTTTCCATAACGATAAGTGCAAAGAAAACCCTTTTCATAGCATAAGGTCGATTTAAAGGAAATGTATCCCTCAAGTAAGATTGGCCGAGTTCAGGTTCTAAAACTAGTACAACCTAATAATAGTCACCGCGCAATAATGTGGTTCCGAGTGCAATGTACCCATTCCTGTGCAGCTTCATCCCGTACTTAGTATTTACTTGCATATCGCCTTAGGGATAGCATCAAAATTAGACACTAGACTCTAGATAATTTTGTTAATAAAGAAGTTAGTGTATATTAGATACGATCATGTGGAATCGCAGTGTTGTGTTTGTTTTGTTGGTCTGCTGTGGGATTATTGTAAGTTTGTGTTTGTTTTTATTATTTACCTAATCCATACTCAATTAATTAAAATAATACTCGCATTATAAATGCGATCTATTGTTTTAGCCGATTTGGATGAACGTTACAAATATAACTAGGCGGCTTTTGATTCCGGAAAATTAGTACCACAGAATTTAAATAAACGTCATCTATTTGGTGCAGGGATAGCTTGTAAGCATTCTTGAGACGGACATAGAAAACTTTTTATCACGGAAAATCTAAGAGTTTCCACGGGATTTTTAAATAACTCAATCCACGCTGATGAAGTTGTGGGCTCGAACTAGTACCTATCTACTTACTTTATCTTTTTCTCTAAAGCTAATATTTGACTCTACCCAAGCGATTTACTTAATTCATACATGTAAGTGAAGGTAATATTTTATGTTAAGGTTCAGGCTGAAGAAGCTGCTAACTCCACACAAGATTATGTTAGTATCAGTGCCGCTGAAAATGTCATTGCAACCATCCCAGAAGAATTGCTTTCAGCAGATATCGACAAGTGTAATTGCCGTAAGTTTTAATTTTTTTGGGGTTCGTAAATTTATTTATTAAGTAGGCAGTATTATTATAATATTTAAATATATTATATTTATTCAGATTTTAGCCAAATACTGAGGGTAATTTGATGCGATAAAATAACATATTTTTTAGAACCTACCTACTTTACCTAATTCGCTATTCAGTTATTTCATGGTCATATTTAATTGTTTTATATTTAAGTAACTGTCAGTCAATGTTTGTAGTGAATAAATAAAGGTATCTATGTATGGCATCTGTTTGAACTCGCAAAACAGCTACCAAAGCCATATTATTATAATATTATGTACTATATTTATGAGACTAATGTGGTCTTGTAACCTTATGACTCTTAGGTTTATTTTTCTTCTTTTTAACAGCTAAATCATTATTTATTTATTTTATTACTTAGATATTACTTAATACTTACTTTGAATAATAATATCATTACCCATAATAAATGCGATTTGTTTGCTAGTTTGTCACGTTGCAACGGAGCAACAAGTTGACGTAATTTATTGCATGAGTTTAGCTGTTGAAGACTTGGAATGTGGTTCGGAATTTTGAAAATATAAATCCACGGGCATCATCTAGTATTATGTTAAATTTCCCATATTAACTTAGGTTGTGGAGAGCGTAACGAAGCGTCCAGGATCTTGGGTGGTGTTGAGACAGGCGTCAACGAGTTTCCCTGGGTAGCCAGGCTGACGTACTTCAACAAGTTCTACTGCGGGGGCATGCTCATTAACGACAGATACGTCTTGACTGCAGCTCACTGTGTCAAAGGGTAGGTACTAAACGAAGACAAATAACGGGAAGCCTGGAGGGTGATTCACTAACTCAGTGTTTAATTGAATGATAGCCACCGCGAGCTCTATTGACATACCTACTTATATTTTTAATCCATTGAAGGTTCTCGATTAAAAATTATTTCAATAGCACTCAGTGAAGAAGCAAAGTAGAACCAACCCATGTTAAAAGAGTTCGGTGGCTGTCACTCATGATTGAACACTCAGTTAGCGAATCAACATGCTGGACTAACAGCCGCACTCAGAGTCGCTTAGTCGTTACTTAAAGCATTAATTAGTATAGATAAGGAATGCCTTAAGTATCGATTAAGCGACTCTGAATACGGCTGTTAATGTTCTTCATTTATAACCTTAGTACTCTTCTCTTCTTATTCCTGAAACTTTTCATGAATGATAATTTTCTCTATATCCAATTAAGTAGCATAACTTTTATTTACTTAAGTACTGTACTTACTATGAATTTAATGCAATAGTTTCAAACACATTGGAAGTAGAGAATAGAGGAAAAAATTAAGAAGTAGTTGTAGAAAATTTTCTAAAGCTAACAAAAGAAAACGAAACTTAATAAGTACATTTGAAGTAGAGCTTAGATACTCGTAGAGTTACAAATTAAAAATGAAAATTTTGCTTTTTTTTTACAAAAATATTATTAATAGTAGTAGTAACTTACATAATATAGTTGCTATAATACTTAGTTACCATGAAATATTATATACTTTCAGACTAATGTGGTTTATGATAAAGGTGACATTAGGTGAGCACAACAGGTGCAACAAAACTCACAGACCTGAAACCCGCTACGTGATTAACGCTATTGCCCACAACTTTACATACCTGACGTTCAGAGATGATATAGCGCTGCTGAAACTCAATGAAAGGGTTCCAATATCTGATACCATCAAACCGGTGTGCCTGCCTCATAGTGACGGTAAGTTAATCTTAGAAACATAAAACAACTAATACCTATCTATTAATTTTATTTTAACTCCATTTCGTTGGTGGTGTAAACATTTGAATCAAGATCTAGTTGTGTCTTGACTTCCATTAGAAGCTTTTAAACATCAGATTTACTTCACTCAATCTTCCTTTTAACAGTTTTATTCAGTGAGCTTTATTCACATACGCTCATTATTTCAAAAATTAATTTGATTGCGACATTTCAATCCGATCCTAATAGAATTTATTTCGTTTCCATGACTATTTAAATGACGTTAACATCGGGCTCCAAATCCTCAGCCTTGATATGCTGCTGAGGACTACTTAAACCACGAGGATTAAAGTTCTGCCGATTGTGAATTTATATTGGGGTCTATCAAACATAACGTTTATCAATTAACTTCAAGAGGCCCAGGTTGTGTCTAGTACATAAATCGTGCGTACAGAGAATCTATTGATTATGATTTGATTGTGCATAAAATAAAACTTAAAAAAAATCATTTTCTGACCCTGAGATAGAAAAATGTATGATTGAGAAATTTAAAAATTCTCCATGGTTACAGATAAAACGTATGCAGGAGTAAAGGCTATAGCAGTAGGTTGGGGATCGATCAGTGAACAGAGGAATCACTCTTGCAATCTACTTGATGTAGAACTACCAATTTTAAGTAACACCCAATGTAGGAATACTAAGTATGAACCTACTATGATTGTTGACCATATGCTTTGCGCTGGTTATCCAGAAGTAGGAGCCAAGGACACTTGCCAGGTGAAGCATATAACTATCATTATTATATTTTACATTATTGCATTGATTTAATAAAAACACCTGTCTAAAATATCCTACTTGATATTGGTAAAAGCATTATGATCTTGTTGGCTCCTCATGAAAGCCTAAAACCAAAAATAAATCTACCTCTACGTACCTGTCTAGGTACATTTTTTGTTTGAATTCCTTAGTGCGCATTAAAATACTGAATTGTGAACTTGATATCTAGAGGTATTCTATCCAGGGAACATTTGGTAGTGAGGATAGGGCAATAGAACAGTGCGTAGTCGGTTACGAGAACGAGTAATAAATGTGTCCATATAATTATTTTTAGGGAGACAGCGGTGGACCATTGTCGGCTGAACGAGGTGACAAGCGCTACGAATTATTAGGTATGAATATCTTCCCATATTATGTCATACAAGCTTTCCGAACCTTTGCTATGTCCAGCAGTAGGTATGATATGACTGTTGAAGACGACCGCATTCCCGAGCAATGCCTAGCAAGTTTGTCGCGCTTAGAGAGGACTCAGTTTTCTTTTCCCCTCAATTTTGAGGAAAATGCTATCCCTCGATATTACTCTTTTAATGATATTTTTCCATTTGAAGCATGGCGAACTCGTTAGTTGTTTAAATTTTACACGTATTTTCATAGCCATCTCATAATTATTATTTTATACTTTGTAGTCCATTTTAAAAACGTACTATTTTTATTATTTTTATTTAAGTAAGTTAAATTATTTTTCTCTATTTCCAACCGCGTGAATGGCATAGCAGATAGGTGTATTCTCTTAAATCTAGTCTGATTAATAACGTCTCGGGCTACGTCTGCGAGGTCTCTTTCCTCCGATCTTACCGATCAGTAATCGAGGAGGAAAGTGTTAGATACTTAGTCTCATTTTTATTTGTAGTTTGTAGTATTGAGACGATAGTTCTCTGTGGGCACAGTTATTGAACTATCAAAAGTATTTCATACAATGTTTTTGGCTTTGCAGGTGTCGTTTCCTGGGGCATCGGTTGTGGAAGACGAGGATATCCCGGAGTCTACACCAGAGTGACGAAGTATTTGAATTGGATTAGACATAATGCACGTTACGGCTGTTTCTGTGCAGACTGATCAAAATTACATGATTGAATGTTTAATAAAATACAAGCTAATTATAAAACAACTTTAATATTTAAAGTGTCATGATAAATTTAAATTTAAACTTATATTTTAACTTAATTAATATTAATATAAACTATTTTTCCTTTATTACTTTTTTATTCCATCTTTTTATACCGACATTTACAAAATAAGTACCTAATTATATAATTATGTAAAAACTATTTTAATACGTACCGATTCTAATTATAAAACAAATATTTATATCATTTTTTGTTCACAGATCAATATTATTATATTTGTCGATTTACGTACCTAAAAATAGCCTACTTAATTGACTTCTCTATCATTGAAAATACATTGCATACAATTGACTTAATCTCACTACATTCAGACAAACATATTAAACAGTAACATCCTTTCGAAGTATTTATGCAGTTGCAGTTTTCCTATTTGCCACTCTAGGGTCAAAAACATCATTCTCATCGTTCAAAGGCAGTCCTTTATCCTCTAATACCGCTTCAGGCGCTGAATACGCGACATTGTACGAAGGATTTAGAGGGTGTAATATTCCAATGGCTGTCACTGCGTTCCGGTCTTTATCATTGCCCATCTCGTAATGTGTTCCGTCACCAGTTTTGATCACCCGTCTTCTTACCTGTGTAGAACAATAACAGTAATCATCATGATCAACCCATTCCGGCCCACTATTGAGCACGGGTCTCCTCTCAGAGTGAGAAGGGGTTAGGCCATAGTCTGCCAAGCCGGCCCAATGCGGATTGGCAGACTTCACAAACCTTTGAGAACATGGAAAACTCTAAGGCATGCAGGTTTCCTCACGATGTTTTCCAACAACGTTAAAGCAAGTGCATCCTGGGAAAGAACCTAGGCTACTTTTGGTTTCAGAAAAATAAAGTATTCCCACGGATTTTTAAAAACCTAACCCACGTGGATGAAGTCGCAGGCATCATCTACTTAGAGTCTACAGAGATAGCTTGCATCTTGGAGACAGACATAGGCTACTCTATATCCTGAAATATTATAGAGTTCGTATGGAATTTTTAAAAACCAAAATCCACGCGGACGAATTCGTAAGCATCATCTAGTAGCGTACAAATATATTACCATTTCTGGTGAAGCAGTTTTCAAATCAGAAGCAAGTCCAATTTTCTCGAAGAATCTGATGAAACTCGCTGATTGGTTGAAGTGCATAGAGAGTTCAGCAGCTTTGTAGTCCCAAGGAAAAGCGTGGTGGTAGTTGTGCCAGCCCTCGCCTAAGCTTATGAACGAGACGAACCACGACTCTACGGGCTGTAGTTTTCTAAAACATATAATTTAAATTTATATAATAGAACGCGACAGGTCGAGATAGCAATCGGGGTATGAGGTGAGGGGAGGACCCGCACACCCACACGTCACCCGCACCGGGTTAGCGCGGGGGCTGTGCGGTTGTGCGAAGCGATCCTTCCCCGATTGCCATCTCGACCTGTCGCGTACTGTACCTTATAGTATAGTCACATAGAATTCTATAGTATTAGTAGTATTATTAGATAAGGATTCAATGCATCGTATAATGTATTATTCTTATATAAAAAGTACAAAACATAACATTTAAGAAACGACTGTAAACGATTCAAATATATAGTCACATTTGATATTATTTTATAGATACGCACTGAACTGTTCTTTATGGTGAGTAGATATATTATTATATGGATAGATCGATATATTAAAACGCTCCAAAGGGAGCCTTAGAGATATATGTTTTACTTTGAATTGACAAAAATTCTGATGGTATAAAGTTTTCTTACTTATCATAGGGTCTTGTGCCATAAAGATGTGCAGCGCTATTCACCAGCCATGTACCATTTAGTTGTATCATATACCGAGCAAAGTAACAGGTTAGAAGACTAGTCCTCAACGTTTCTCCGAAATAATAGCATGGCACAAATACGGGTATGAATACGGCAATTAGGAAATATAAATAGTAGTAGTACCTGAAACCATCAAATTAATTATTTACAAAATAACATCAAAACAATGTGAACACAACACAAGGAAATACTAAATATTACTAAAAAGTAAAATTTAATTTTATCAATAAATTCACTGTTCTGAAATGTGGTCTAAGTATACATTAAACGATTTGACAGAGTTTTTTTTTGCGTAAATATTATTTAAACTTCTAAAGTCAGTTAAAAGGCAGATAAAGCTAAGGTATCAAGAGTTGTAGGAGTATTAAAACAATAGACCGTAAACAATAACTAATAGGATTTTTTTTATTGCGATCTTAAAAAAACTCGCAAAAAATTGAGTGAAATCTCGTATCTTACTTTTTCTGAAACATAACGATCGGATCAGCTAGCAAGTCACTCATGTCGATCCTCATCCCTAAATTGAGGACGTAAGGATGCTTCTTCATCATGAGCCAGCCCATGTGACAGAAGAAAAATCCTCTCTTCGAGTTATGAGGATCACCGTCTGTGTCCGAGTAGCGGTGATGAAGACGATGGTCTCGAGACCAAATGAAGACAGAGTTCTGTTGAATCATAAACTTTATTATAATTGTCGTCGAACATAGGGAACTGCTTATGAGTTATGAGAATCGTTAGACAAGCCCTATCTAAATTTTCAATGCACCTAGCACGGACCACCAAGTGCGTGTTTGCTACTATTAACTGTGGGCTCATTTGATGCGTAATACTAATACTACCTATACCTACTGTTCTATCATAAACATGACTGATATTTTCAGTGCTATCCACTTATAATAAGTGTTTTTGGGATTAGAATTAGATACTACAATAGTGCAATAATATTAAAGAGGTAGATAATTATTTTATAACTGTCGACGTCGAAGTTCAAATAATTACAAGGCGTTTAGCCTTGTAATTATTTGAACTCGCCGAAAATACAAAATCTTGTTTATGGCCAATCCCGTAGTAATTTCAAAAAGGGGGCCTTTTTGCAAAATTTCAGCATTCTGGGTCCAACGGTTTGGGCTGGACATTAATATGTCAGTCAGTGAGTCAGGACTTTACTTTTTGTATATTATGCCGGGGTAAAGTTTTTTACTGATCTGTATTATTAAAATATTTGTCTTGAAATTTGGTGATTGAGGGTATAATAAGAGAAAAGAAGTTACCTGTCCAGCCATCGTCTGACCAAAGAGAAGAATGACTTTTAAAAGAGGACTCGCTTTAAAAGTTTTGTGAGCGACAAGTCTGTGGGCCCCTATTGTTACTCCTTCCGTAGAGATGAACACCAGTAACCCAACTGAAAACAGATACACAATGAATTTAAAGAAGCAAGAAGTAAAAGAAAACTATAAATAATGAACAAACAAATTAAAGTATAAAATATGTAGAACTTACACCATAAAAACGTTTTAAAGGTGATACCACCCGTAAGAATTATACCTGATCCCCATAATGCCATTAAATGTAAAAAAAGAAATCCGATAGCATTTTTCCATACTATTTGATGTTTGTAGGAATAATCAGTCCCTATACGTTTTGTAAGAAACATTTCATTGCAAACGTCACTTTTATCCTCCGTTTTTTGGACATTATTTTCATAATTATTTTTATTAGTGGTGCTGGTATCCTGAGGAGTCATTTCGATCTCGTTAAATTGTCTAATTACTACTGATGACGAAGAATACCGATCGCTCTTTTAAATGTTTTGTTTCAAATGTATGTCTTCATTGCATTGTATTGTTAGAATATGTCCATTGAATATATTAGGCAATCCTAACTTGAACTTTAGTTTTGTATGTAAATCAATGTTACAAATAGATACGTGTTTAATTGACATAATTGTATCCAATTTGCCAATTTTTAGGTTTTTGTGAACTTGACTTTGTTGTTAATTAGTAAGTATTAGGAGATATTAATAAAATAGTTTCAAGCAATTGGGTCAAGTTCGTCATTTATTAAAAAAATCTTTCTTTGATTTAAAAAATACTGCATTGCTTTCCTGCTTTATCTGTTATTTAAATCAGAATATAGTGCTGAGTTCAAAGAATTGTAATCTTTTGTTTTCTTTACCTTCTTTTTAAAAACTAGCCTGTAGATTTTCAAATCATTTCTTATCGATTACCTGCAGATTTATGTGAGCAGTCATAATCTACCTTGTGCATAAAATTGACGATGAAAATTAATTCGCGTCATGGCTTTGAACATCGTTATTAATTCAATTTTAATTAAAAATTTCTGAGTACAATTTCTTTTCCACGAAATCGTTACAATTTTGAACCATGCGTTTCCTTCTATTAAATACGCCTATAAAATGAAACGTATATTATATGTTCTAATTTGTTTAACGTTTGAACTTGTAAGTTTGACCATGAGAAAGTTGCAGTTTTGTTTTCGTTATTTTGCTAATTTGCGTTAAAAGTTATTCTTTTTATAGGTTTATTTAAGTAAAGTGGACGGCTCTTGTGGTAAGGCTATTTTTTTGATTTGCCTTTAACGTTTGAATTTTCATTAAATAAGTTTTTTTTATAGGTTTTTTAAAATTCAATCTTTTTTTTTATATTTATTAATTAATAAATGCGGTCATCATACGTCGTGTATACTTAGTCGTCGGAACGATCGCAAATCTTTACTTACTTACATTTTGCTTTATTGTTTCCCAATCTTCAAAGAATGTGGTATCGCGGGAAAAAACCGTCGCATCGTGGGTGGTACCACCGTCCAGCCACACCAGTATCCATGGCTAGTGGCCCTTATGTTGGGATCGAAGCTCCACTGTGGGGCAGCTGTTATCACCGATCAGCACTTATTGACTGCAGGTCATTGCATCACTTTTGGGTTCGTAAATTTCAATAAAACTATTGTTGCTAATAACTCTATACCTATTCTGGAAAATGGTTAGGAAAAAAATTACTGTAGAGTTAGAGCTTGCGCGCACCACTGTGCAGTTGTGAAAATTTGAAATTAATAGCGGAATTAATTCCGCAATGCACGCGCTTCTATGTAGTTCTATAGTTCACAGATTTGGCGGAAAAAAACGTAGGGAAATTTACCGTGGTGCGCGCTAGCTCCTGAAGTTCCTCCTGAAGAACAATATTACTGTTACACAATATTCATACAATTGCAGTAGCTATTGATAAGATGAGTTTCATTGTGTAGTGACAAAATGCAGAATAATTATTTACAAAGTCCAAAATAAAAACAAAATTTCTATCTGTTAGTGACTTATCGTTAGGTAGGTACTTATAAAGCATAAAATTTAACTCCTCACGTGCCATTTTAACTTTTTGTGTCAAATTTCATGTCAAAAGTACGATTTTAGTCCTTATTTATAGGTGAATCTTACTTTTGACATGACAGTATGACCCATAGAGTTAAAATGGCGCGTGAGGAGTCATTTTGTACTAACTTGTCTAATTGTATGGTATTTTTGACAAACAACAACCTTGCTAAGTAACTTAATAACTGATTACAGATAGATTAATTATATCAATTTGACGTAATTTCTGCCGAGAGTCAAGTAAGTGAAAATTAATGTTTTAAAATAGCGCGCGTCATCTTAGGCTGCATCATCACTTGCCATCAGGTCTGATTGCAGCCAAGCGTTAGTTTATAATTTTAAAACAAATAAAATACTTACTTAGAAACTTTTCTCTTTACCTTAGGGTTCACTACAAGGATCTCTCTGCCTACATCGGAATGCATGATCGCTTGGGATCGACACACTCCGTGCTCAGAGTGGTAAACGGCGTAAAACATCCAAATTTCACTTCGAATGCTGTGCGAGATATCAACGATATTGCGGTGTTGACGCTGGAGAAAACACTCAAGTTTTCTGACAAAGTTCGGCCAATATGTTTACCTAGTAAAGGTATGATGTCGAAGAATGTTATTTTGCTAAGAATGACCTAATCTGGAATCAAATGATTTTTTAAATGGAAAATATCACAAATTACTATACTTACAAATCATGCTCACGCAGAATGGTACCAAGAGCACTGGCTGCATGTCGGGTTAAACAGCCAGGTTAATCCGTTGCGCAAAAAATGAGCCAAACCTTCTGTCACCAGATGAGGCTATTTATTAATCGCGGTGAAATGTCTCGTAAATAAAATTTAGCACTTTATTTACAGACATGGACTTCCGTAATCTGGCGCTCACGGTAGCGGGATGGGGTAAAACGAGGCAAGGGGCACTAACTTCTTCACGCTATTTGCTGGAAACCAAAGTTAAAATTGTGCCAAGTGCTGTTTGTTCCAAATCCGCCATATATAGGACTAATCTTGTATCGGATTCCATGATGTGCGCTTACAGTCTGGGGAAAGATGCCTGTCAGGTAAACTTACCTACCTTCTACTATACTCTATCCACGGAGAGAAGTTGTATAGTTCTCTCTCTGTTACGTAATCCCATAGAAATGACAAAGACAAAAAAGTCAGTGGGCGGTTACCATTTCGAGTCAGCAACCACAAACGAAAAGAACCTATGTCATCAAAAAATATTCGAAAGTTAATTCAAAAACATAGTTTCGTTTGAAATTGGTTGGTGGCAAAAAATGGTCGACTCCAAGCAGTCGACGCACGACGATCGTTCTGAAATTTGGTATGCGGATAGCGATTATGACGTACCTAGACATCCGCTAACAAAGGAATTTTGAAAATTCAATCCCTAAGGAGTTAAAATAGGCGTTGGAAATTGGTGTAGTACACACGGACGAAGTCGCGTGCATAACTAGATAAGTATGTTATAAATGCAAAAGTGTGTTTGTTTGTCCTTCGATCACGCTACAACGGAGCAACGGATTAACGTGATGTGGCATTAGATATAGTCCGCGACAGGTTGAGATGGCAATCGGGGTATGAGGCGGGTGTTACCCTGTGGCGGGGGGCGGCCCGCACACCCGCACATCACCCACCCCCCCATCGGCATCTCGACCTGTCGGGTACTATGGTTCAGTTATAAATATAATGTACTTTGTAGGGGGACAGTGGTGGGCCAATTTTTGCCACACATTCGCGAAACCATAACGAGAAATGGTATCAAGTTGGTGAGTTCACTTTCATTCTTACAGTCTAATAAAGTGGGAACTTGGGAATAATCCAAATAAGTTTATTTTTTCCAACGGTGTGAAAGGTTATTCTAAGCTCACATCATCGAAGGTGCAAGATTTTCAAAAATGATAATGGGACAGAGGATACAAGATCTTTTGCCGTTTTGCCTGATTATTTTCATAACTTCAGTTACTTTTTCCTTTTTATCAATTAATGTTACAATTATTAGATATCTACGTCTATTGATATCTATTATATTAACAATCGTTTATGTTCATAGGTATTGTTTCATGGGGCATTGATTGCGCTATGCCAGACTATCCAGGTATGAATTCGTACTGAAATCTAAAAATATTTGTACTTACTATCCAATCCGATACATACACTTTTATGCCATTAATTAATAGAGATACATCATAACAAAACTGTATGCTTGAGAATTCTCCATAATGTTGGATAGAATACTTTGCGGAATTCCATTAAGTTCCTTCGTACCTTAAAGATCGCTTCATTTTTCTTGGTGCTGCCGATCGCGACAGGAAGTTGCGCTCATCCACAGATAACAAACTCCAAACCCCACGTAACTGCACAAAATTCTACGGGAAATCTTTTACAGTATATGTTGTACTACTGTGGAATGCTCTGCCCAAAAATATCCGGGATTCGAAATCCTTGCCCATATTCAAAAATCGTCTTAAAGAACTATACTTATCGATGCCATAATAGTTAATTTATTCGGTCATAGGTATGTAGTTATATATATATATTTCTATTATGGATTTTGTATATATATTAATATTTATAATAGTTATGTATATGTATGATAGTTATGTATGTATTACTGAAATAGTTATTTATATTATATAATATTATCCTAGTTCATTTTTCTATATTGCGTGTAAGTACTATCCAACACACCTAGTTTCTCCTTTCACCAAAGGTTGCCTGGAAGAGATTGCTGTGAGCAATAAGGCCGCCTCTGCATACAATATTTTTTTTTTAGTTTAAGTTTCTGTAATAGTTATGTAATATTTTTTGTGTGCAATAAAGTATTTCTTTCTTTCTTTCTTTCTAAGTATATAAATATGTTACCGTCCATCTGTAAATATAGTCTGGTATTATATATAGAATATCAAAAACACTTAGACAAAGTATAGAATATTGTTTCATTTCATACTTTTCTTAGGCATTCTATACAATTCTATACAGCAATAGGAAATGTATGAAACTGTCTCTAGTATATTCGTATGTACAAGTGCGATTATGTTTGTCTGTCTGCCATCTAAATATGCATACGGGTCGAATGTGGCCCAGTACGCGATCTGAGCACCCTGACTCCACGCAGTCTTGTGTCTTACGCCTAGAGTGTTTAAAGCTCGAAGCCAGAAGCTCGCGAAGAAGGTCCTGAAAGGAAACGAAGCGAGTCTTCTAGCGTAACCCATTTGAAAAACTCGATCTTTAATCACTACCGTCATCATCACCATCATCATCGCCATTATCATCACCATAACCATCACAATGATGATCATCATCGCCATGAAAAATAAAACACAGGTGAACTGAGAATCATGATGATAACCATGATGATTATGCTTGTGGTGATTATTATCATCATCATAGTCAACATCATAGTTCTCGGTTTATCTGTTCTATTTTTTATTTATTCAATAATTCTACGATATAAAGTTACTTTTCATACATTTCCTAAGAGCATTTAGATGTTGTAAACAATGCCTAGGAAATGTATATTTTGTACGGACTATACATACCTAAGTATTAATTTTCTTCTCAAAAATATAAATTGCTCGTATCAGGTAGGAAATATTATGATGGAAGTAATGATTATATGAACTTTCAGGTGTTTATACAATCGTCACCAATTACGTACAATGGATCAAAAAAATGACGGAAGATGGAATGTATTGTATCTGAGATTTGACTGAAAGTTGTAGACGCTTTAAATTACTGGTTTACACGTATTCTAGAATCAATTCAACTGTTTAATAGATTTACAGAAATTCATTTACTTTTTTTAATTCTAAAAATTACTTACATACTCGAATTTTCAAATTCATTTTCAATTTTAAGAATAATTGTTAAATAGGCACCTACATGACCTGCCTTCAGATGTATCTAAGATTATTTTCGAAAATTAGATTTTTTTAGAAAATCTAAATCCACGCAGATGAAGTCGCCGGCATGAGCTACAGTTAAAATATTTTATTCCAATGCAATAAATTTCTCGAATAAAATATTGTGCAATCTAAAAAATAATGGGCTTCAAACAAGAGCGATAAGAAAATGAGGAATTCTATTTTAAATTAATATTTATTAATTTCTCCTAAACATTTGATATTTCATGCTTTGATCGATTAGATAAATATGACCTGACTCATATAATTGAAGTCTTAATTATTGAAATGGTAATAATTATTGGGAATTACGCACGGTTTTCTCGGTTTTGATTTATTTCCCATTCTAATAAGAATTAAGTGATTTACTGCGTTCGATAACTTTTGAACCATCTGGTATGTTTTTCCAAGGGCGACTGCGTGAATAATTTCTATGGTTTAAAGCGTGTCGCGAAAATAAGTAAGTAGGTAAGAATCCGCAAACAGTATACAGTGAGAGTTCAAGGAGTAAAGTGAGAATAAATAAAATAATTTCCTATAAAAATACATTTATTTGACATGTGGCATAATCTAATACTTCTCGTCAATTTACTCCAGGTTAGTAGATTTTATATTGCATTCTTAAATTCAATTATTAAGTGAGCTATAGTAGAGATGGTCTATTCAGAGTCTAGTCTGAGGATAGTTCCTGGGGACTAGGGTTCGATCCCGGGCACGCATCTTCAACTTTTCGGAATTAAGTATGTGCTGAAGGCATAGACGATGAAGGCAAATATCGTGAGGAAACATGCATGACTTTTAGTTCTCCATAAAGTTTTCAAAGGTATCTGAAGTCTGCTAATAAGTATACAGTACGCAACAGGTTGAGATGGCACTCGGGGTGGGGACGAACCACACACCTTCACAGCCCCCGCGCGTGACATACGGGTGTGCGGGATGTCCCCCCCGCCTCATACCCCGATTTCCATCTCGACCTGTCGCGTACCATACCTCGTACGAGGAGACTTGTGCTCAGTAGTAGTCCGACGATGAGTTGAGGTGATCAACATTGAATAGGAGAGCTTATATTTTTAGATGGAAGGCGGTGTTTCAGCACAAGGGGGCACTCTGCCATGTGGTAAGTTCGTTTTAAGTGTTTTTTAGGGTTCCGTAGGTATCTCTGGAGAAAAAAGGAACCCTTATAGCATTACTTCGTTGTCTTTCTGTCCGTCGTGCCTGTCAATTCGGAGGAATCAAAACTCAGATTGCTTCCCGTTGCCCTAGAATCATGAAAGACAGGCAGCAACAAAAAATATTTCCCAGCAGAAAATACTTTATTTATATTATGTTAAAAAAATTGAAAAATATTTGTCGTTTATGCATTGTGACGTCATTATTCGCTTTCCGTACAGAGTAAAGTCAATAATTAAATATGTTAAAAATAAAAAATTATGATTTTTAAAATCATTCATTCTAGCCCCATAAACTACCGCTACCTATAAAAAAAATCACATAATTTTATTATATTAGTAAATATAAAATTAACGATTCTCAAGGCCTAGTGTTATATATTAGGTAGGTAATAATTTACTAAAATTTTATTTATTAGAATGTGGCAAGCCATCTGAAGACATAGTGTCAATGAGGATAGTCGGAGGAAGGAGGGCGGAACCTCACTCATACCCCTGGACAGTGGCTATCACGAAGAAAAAGAGGATGCACTGTGGCGGTGCTCTGATCACGAACCAGCACGTGTTGAGTGCTGGCCATTGTTTCAAGTGGCAAGTAAATCAATTACCTATCTATTTTCATATTTTTGAGATAAATTTCTAAAGAGCGCATACCTACCAAACACCATTTTGAATCCATACTTCCATACCTAATATTATAAATGCGAAAGTGTCTGTCTGCTAGCTTTTCACGGGCCATCTGTTCAAGAGATAGCTTGCATCCCTGGTAAGGACATAGGCTACTTTTTATCCCGGAAAATCAAAGAGTTCCCATGGAATATTCAAAAACCTAAATCCACGCAGACGAAGTCGCCGGCGTCATCTAGTATTATACAACTTAAAAAAAGATTCTGATGAATAGAGAACCTCCTCTTTTTTTGAAACCTCCCACCAGATAATATTAGTTCAGTATATTATTCCAGAGATTACCCCTACAAACAAAACCTACAAACTTTACCTCTTTATGATAGCACTTATAGTCCGCGACAGGTCGAGATGACAATCGGGGTTCGAGGCGGGGGGAAGCCCCGCACACCCGCACGTCACCCGCGATCGCCCGCACTGGTTTAGCGTGGGGCTGTGCGGGTATGCGGGGTGTTCCCCTTTTCGATTGCCATTTCGCCTGTCTCGTAGATAAGTACCTATAGATTTTGGCCGTTAGACTGCAGCGTCACAAGTTAAGACTAACTTAAGTAGAAACTATTTGTGTGTGTTTTAGGGATAACCCATCAAATATGGTGGTCTTAATCGGTCTGAACAACATGGATGATCTATCGGGCGTAGAGGAGAGAACCATATCGCAAGCCGTCATTCACGAGGGCTTCACTTCTACAGCCGTTCGAGACGAAAACGACATAGCAATCGCTACATTAAACGAACCTGTGCCATTTAATAGGAATATCACGCCAATTTGTTTACCGCAACCGGGTAAGTGTATTTTACTAGCTGATGGCCGCGACTTCGTCCGCATGGATTTATGTTTTAAAAAATTCTGTAGGAACAGTTTGATTTTCCATTTCAACTTTACAGTGCGACAAGGCTATCTTCTATCTTGGCGCGGGGAAAAAATCGGAACTAACGTTGCCGTCAAGTGGCCCCTTTGTTCTTGTTTGAATATTCGTGGAATATTCTAAGCCTTTGTTCTCCAACACCGCCCCCCTGTCAATGTCATTCAAGTGCCAAGAGAGCCTTGTCGCACTGTAACTTCCGATGCTTCCGGTTCAGCGTGAACGAACTGTCAGCTCGACGTCAAGTAGGCGATACCAAAGAGTATGTACTATGTAATCACTACGTTTGGCGGTCCATATAGGCAGTCCTGCGGTTGACCCATTCATCCTGTATCAAGCAATAAACCATTCATTAAATGGTTTATTGCTTGATACAGGATGAATGAATGCTTAAACAGACAACCACTGCCAGACTGTTGCCCTTCTGCTGCTAGACAACCTTCAGTAGGCCTTGTTCATGACGTACTCTGTGGCATTGTCAATTTGTCAAGGAACATTATTATAGTTTTGTCATATTCTATAGGGATGAGGTAGTTTTAATCGTTGATGAACCTTTTCGATTATCGATTATTTATTATTCTCATAGAACTTGTTAGTTGAACTATATAAAATACGTGAAGGGGATGACCTGATATTATTTTACGAACCTACACGGCGGAACCCGAATCCGGTCAACCGACTCGCGTAGCCAAATTGCGAGTACTGCGCTCTGGTGCGATACTTTTCTCTCGTCAGTAGAGACCAAAATATAGGTACTTGCAAGTAGGTGCATATTTGAGCCCCAGTATTTAGCCCTGGTACGTACTTTTTTGTACTTTTTTTAAATCTTTTATTAACAGGCTTTTACATTTATGTATGTCAGCCTTTCTTTTTTTTGTACTTGTACTTAATTTTTGATTGAATTTTCTTTCATGTAGTCTAGCAAGAGGCACTCTTTTTAAGGCCGATAAGGTTTGCTGCGCCCATGGTCTTTAACTCAAATTGCTTTACAGGACAAAACTTCGGTGGTAGCATCGGCACAATAGTTGGTTGGGGTCGCATGGGTGTGGATAAATCAACTTCAAAGGTTCTATTGAAAGCCAGCCTTCCCATTCTCACGGACGAGGAATGTATGAACTCGAAACTGAAAAGCCATCTAAAGCAAACTATGATGTGCACTTACTCTAAAGGGAAGGACGGTTGTCAGGTAAAAACTCAAAAATATTTAGGTAGGTACCTACTTCAAAAGTCAAAAGTCAAATGATTTATTCAAAATAGGTAATTAATAACTCTTTCGACTAGAGAACTTTAACTTATGATTAGAGAGTCATGAAAGCCTACGGTTTAAGACATCGACCTCCTATTTGGGGGGTCCGGGGTCCAATCCCCCATTTCATCTACTTATCTACTAAAATATTTTACTACTTACTAGTACTTATCTATTTGTAAATTATTAAGTATTAGTTACAATGATTAGTATGTACTTAATAAATAAAATACTGTTTTTTGTTGAAGGGTGACAGTGGAGGACCTCTTGTGGTGTTTAAAACAGATGGAAAATTTGTCCAAGCAGGTATGATTTTCTTAAAAGTCCGAAAAACGAACGTAACAATATTAAAAAAAACTTGCCTGGTGCGAGTCAGACTCGCGCACCGAGCGTTTCGTACTAGAATTGTATTTTTTGGCATTGTGCACCATAAATCAAAAACTATTATGCTTAAAAATAAATAAAAATCTTTTTTAGAATGAACAAGTAAAGCTCTTTCATAAAATATACCCGTATCTCGGTATCTTACTTTGAAAGTTGAAAATAGGTACTAATTATTGTTCATGAGCACATTTTTTTTCTTGTCATGTGACCACAAATTCATGGTTTCGGATTTTTTCCATTACTTGTGCTATAAGACCTAGTTACCTATTTGCCAAATTTCATGATTCTAGGTCAACGGGAATGGTGCGCCTGAGTAGGCTTCTGCGGTAGTGGATTGAATGGTGCGGGAGGGCAGTTGTCACAAGTTGACAAATCACTGAGCTCTGGCGTCATGTCATCACACCCCACTATCGCAGAAGTCTACTCAGTTACGCATTATGCCTATAGTAGGTAAATATGTATAATTAATATTTTTTAACTACTTACATATTAACTATACCAACTTTTTAAATACCTACTTCACGACTCTGAGTTCTAGCAATTTCACGACAAACTACCTATGAAATGTATTTATGTTTGTTGTAGGAGTTGTATCATGGGGAATAGGCTGTGCAGATCCTAAATATCCAGGTTTGTGATTTCTAATTGTTTGCTCTAAGCACAGGTGTGGTGCAGTCTAAGTATAATAATAATTGACTACCTTTTGGTACTTAAGTACCTTATTTTAAAACTGCCTGACTTACCTAGTTACTTATATTTATATATATTTTCAGGAGTATACACGAAAGTTAGTAGTTACATCAACTGGATTAATAAGAATTCTGCCAGTGGGAAAACGTGTGATTCATAGCATTGATAACTATTTACATAATAAGCATAAGTATATAGTAGTAGTAGTAGTAGTAGTACTTATTTAAGATGTTTAAATAAAAACAAAAGTGCCTAAATAAATAAAATTATTATTTTTGAAATGGTTTTTGTTTCTTGGTAAATAACCCTAATAAGTACATGCAGTAGGTACTCTACTTATTTTAAGTCCATATAATATATTTTAGCGGCTATACCTACCGCTAGATATTAATGATCTCAATCGGAAATGAAGGTGGTTCGAAAAACAAAAGTGTATCTACCTGCACCATCATGCTGAGGTAGTAGCCCCTTCGGCTCACACAAGACATCATTTTAGTTATCCTAGTTTTTGTAGTTTTTTAATATCTGTAAGTACCTACATATTATATATAACTATTTTTGTATTGTTTTGTAAGCTAAATAAACTTTTATTTATTTATTTTATTCATTTACCTAGAGTCTGAAAGCTGAGAGTAAATATTCAGCGATCTTAGAAACTTGCAACATCGTGGAAAATATCATCAAATTTTTATCATCTCACCCGGTTTTGATAAATATTACCTACTACTTCATTTTATTATTTATTGAACAACATTTTTTACTCAATAAAATTCTGCAGGATTTAAGTTTATTAGACTTGAATGGTCTATCAATGTAACAGTCGTGGTGTATCTTAGCTGCAGTTAGCTTACATTCTGTAGAAGGACATAGGCTACTTTTTATCCCACGAGAGATCCCACGGGACTTTAAAAAAACCTTAATACACACGGACGTAATCGCGAGCATCTTCTAGTTATCCATATTATAAATGCGAAAGTGTGTCTGTCTGTCTGTCTGCTAGCTTTGCACGGCTCAACCATTCAACTGATTTTGACGAACTTTGGTACAGAGATAGCTTGTATCCCGGGGAAGGACATAGGCTATTTTTTATCCCGGAACATCAAAGAGTTCCCACGGGATTTTTTAAAACTAAATCCACGCGGATGAATTCACCTGCATCCTCTAGTTTATAATGAAAAATCTGTTGGTATTATTTGACATACATTAATTCGAAATTAATTTAAAAGAGGAATCGATTTTCCATGGATATAATGTCGATTCGTTAACCGGTAATTATTATCGCTGCCGCCATCCCTTATGCGATCGTCATAATAATTTTCATTTTTTCAGTTGGTAGCACGGACATTCCAGTTAAGTTGGTACCTACTTGGTAGCGCCAGTGTTTCCATGTACACGGTAATTACCGTAGATGCACCGTAATTCAGCCCTAATCTACCGTCACGGTAATATGGCCATTACCTTGACCGTGTCACCGTAATACAAAATCACGTTAAAAATTCATAATATACTGCGTAATACGAGTACGAATCTCAGTCACCTAAGCATATTTCGTAATGGCAACATTTCTCTTGCTTTCGGTTTAAGCATCAAATCTCAGCAATCTATTTTCGTCCTTATTCAAGCAATTAGGAAGGAGTAAAATGTAAAACTAATGAGATTTAACAAAATATTAATATGAATAAATCCGTATATGAAAAAGATATTGCTATGCTAGGAGAGTCAGATTCAGAATAATATTAATAGCTGACACGGTAATTTACACGGTATTCTTTTAGCTAATCCACCGTAATTTAATCTATAAACACCGTAATTTTAACCCTTGAACACGGTAATTCTCGATTTACATATGGAAACACTGGGTAGCGCTCTTGTTGGCCTTTGGGCTTTGGCCTACTTGTCAAATTTTCATTCATTTCATTGTTCGATTGTTCTATTTTGTTGTCTGAAGTTCTAAATTTAAATAAAACAAATGTAGTGCGAAGTTAAGTTATTAAATTGATTTGTTTTGTCTATTATACTGTTAACCGTTATTTATATATTTTGGATATGCGTTACATAGTTACTCGTAAAAATGCCTAGCATAAGAAAATATCGACGTGACACGACCGAAGTGAGCTGTTGTTTAAAATATGTGATTTTTGGTGTTAATGTATTATTTTGGGTAAGTAAATGCATCTCTATTAAACAAGCAATGTTAATTCATAACTTATTGTACCCTTCGCGTTATCAAAATCCCGATTTATTGTTTCTTAGTTATCATTTGAAGCTATTTCAAGGCTGCGTTCATCAAATGGAATAAATGTTTTTTTTATTTGCCTAAAGAGCGTTGTTTACAGTAGGAATTAGTCAAACAAGAAGTTGGGGTTATCTTAAAGAATGTCAATAAAATAACATTTGAGACTTACAAATTGGCACCTACCCCTTTCCAAATTCTTTTCAATCTGTATACTAATTTAAAGAAGTAAAGTTGCGAAGTTAGTCTGTGAGTTTGTATATAGGAAGTAATTTCTGAAACTAATCATCCAATTCGCAAAATTCTGTCACCGATAATTAATTAACTGGTAGATCACATGAACAAAAGTTATTAAAAATTAAAGTTAGCAAGCTAGTTATTTTTACTTTTAAATAATGTCCTTTATTCTACAAAGTCAACACAAAGTGCTAAGTATCAAATGGCCACTTTCATCTGTCATGAATCGGCTAAGTAGGTAAGTATTTCTTAAATAGTTAAATAACATTTGTTGCCAGTGCTACCTACTTAATTTTGACTACAAGTGCTATAAGTCGATTATAGTCCAAGTCAAATCATTCAAAGTAGGTACCATTGTGAACTTTTTGATTGTCAATCGTTGAATTTGTAAGATAATGATGTAATGGTGATAATTATTTGTGTAAACTTAAAGCTATGAGGGCTATACCTCAGATATGAATCTACAAGACAAAAGGTAAATGTATGGTTGTATTTACAGTTCCTTGGCCTCATTGTTCTGGCTGTTGGTGTGTGGGCTTGGACTGAAAAGGACACATTCAATAATCTGTCACGCTTGACTAATATTGCTTTGGATCCAGCGTTCATCTTGATATGTGTTGGTAAGTGCCACATTATCTGTACTAATATAAGTTTGTAAGTATGTTTGTAGGGGGTAATCTCTGAAACTACTGAACCGATTTTGTAAATTATTTCACCAGTAGGAAGAAACATTATTCCTGAGCTATATTTTATTTTCAAAAATATTAGAGATTCCTACGAAAATTGAATTAAGCTACCGGTGCAAAGCTGGGACAGGTCTCTATACTTCATACTCTTTTAAAGTCTCTTATCTTACTTTTTGTTCTATTTTGCATGGTCAAAACACTTTATATCTCTCGATATCCTTAAATCCGTAGTAGATTCTATTTTTTAATGTCTTAAATATTTATTGAGTTTAATTAACTTTTAACATTTAAGTAGGTAACTATAATATTGTCGCTGATTCTGTTGTAGGTACACCATTCTATAAACTAAAGTAAATTGCAATACCTAAATCTATTGCTATCCTTTTCGGCAGGGAGCATTATGAAAGAGATAACAATAAGACCTGTCATTTTAGTATAGTTTAGAGATTGTGTACAATATAATCAGCCACATTGTATTCCTATCAGTTTTGTCCTTGGAATCGTTTTTTAAACAATAGGTGTTAATTTGACTAATCTGTTTAAAAATATAACAAAGACAATTAAAAGAATGGCCTCCTTATATTAGTACCAATCAGGCCATTGTCAAAATTAACATAATGTTATATTTACCTACCAGGCATGGATTTACCAAAATTTCATATGTGAATCATTATGATCTCATTGACCTTAGTGGCATCCGTTAATTACGATTAGTTATCATTTTAAGCTTTCTTACTTCCTATTGTGTAATATTATTTGTATACTTTTTGCACTAGTTATTATTGTGCTAGACTTATCTATTCCTCCAAGGGTGCTAGTGTGAGATTAACACTAGAGTCTATGAAATGGTTCAATTATATTTTTCTACATAATATGTTCCCTGATTATGCCGGTTTTTTTTTAAATTTGCATGGTCTAGACTCTAGATATTCCAATGTCACTTTTTAACACATCATTATTAACTAACTCACTTTCTTGTCGGTTTGTTTGTCTGTTCAGTACAAATTTTGTAATCGATTTTTTACATAAAATCTTATTCGCTTGACGATACTTAAACTTGCACTTGTAAAATTCCATTCTATTAAGTGAAATTGCATCAATTGCCAAATTATTAAATAAAAAACAATTAAACTAAGTACACGATGTAACCAGAACGCTGGCAAAAACGAAGAAAGGTGGTAGTAGGTACTGATGATTACTGATTTGATACCACAAAAAAAAACGCGAAAAAAATGTAAAAAAATCATAAAATTTTGTAAAAGTCTACGATATATTGCAAACAAAACATCTGACTGACGCTAGAGGTCAACGAACGTTGCGTAAGCAAAATGAGGCAAATGGTTATTGGTATTGGTTTGTGTTTCAGTAGCATAACAATAACGCAAAATTTTTGCTAATGTTCTGGTTACACCCTGTATTATTTGAACGTGTTAAATAAAGTTGAATACAATGTCAAGGTTTATGTAATAATGATTGATTGGATATTGTTTGATTGCAGGCACTATAACATTTATAATTGGATTTACGGGATGTGTGGGTGCCTTGCGTGAGAACACGTGCCTGTTAGCTTGTGTGAGTATGTTTAATAAACAAACACTAATTCTTACTCGCCTATATTCAAATCTATATTTTGTCAGATACATTTTTACTTATGTATTTATCTGAAAACATTCCAACACACAATCATGTCAAAACTGAGATAATTTGAACATACTAATTGCTGCGCGTGATTAGGGATATTAACTATCCTGATTATATGCTGGATATTTCTTTTGCGATGCGTCATTATCATTTTACTGTATTCACTCAAGCTGTGATAGCCTAGTGGTTAGGACGTCCGCCTTCTAATCGGAGGTCGGGGGTTCGATCCCAGGCCCGAACCTCTAACTTTTCGGAGTTATGTGCGTTTTATTTAATTAAATATCACTTACTTTAACGGTGAAGGAAAACATCGTGAGGAAACCTGCATGCCTGAGAGTTCTCCATAATGTTCTCAAAGGTGTGTGAAGTCTACCAATCCGCACAAAACCCTTCTCACTCTGAGAGGAGACCCGTGCTCTGTAGTGAGCCGGCGATGGGTTGATCATGGTATTCACTCACCTGTAATCTGTTTGTTCATATTATCTCAATTTCGACATGATTGAGGGTCAAATTTTATTCATGCTAAAAGTAGTAGGTATAAATAGTTCCAGGATAAATGTCTAGGATGTAAGCTATCTTGTGATAACATGCGCTCATCTAGATTGGTTCAACTGTTGAGTCATGAAAAGCGATAGACAGACACTTTTGCTTGAATAATATTAGTATGAATCTCAAATTACTTAGACCCCGTCGCGCCAGAAAATAATGTACATCAGCCTTTAGAATGACATTTCGGCTTTGTAGAGCGTTGTCTGTCACTCATACCTATGTGACGTTTGGTCGGTCTCAACGACAGAGACAGTGCTCTACAAATCCACTATCTCCTTCTAAAGGTCGATGTACATTATTTTCTGCCGCGTACTGTATAGACTTGTTTGCTAATATACTATAATTTTTAATGAATAACGTAAATATTTGTTACAGTATGCAGTGTTCCTCGCACTACTTCTGTTGGCTGAGATGACAGCTGGGATATTGTTCTTTGTGTTTAAGGACTGGGTATGTTTGAATTGTATTTATTTTTTAATTGTATGTTTTGATGAGGGACATGTCGCTTAGTTGAGTTTGTTTGAGAGTCATTTTTCAAACACTTAACTGTCTTTACTAACTAACTAAACTAAACTTTTAAAAACTGTCGTTTATATAAATTAATTCAAAATTTCCACTCGAGTGAAGCTGTTCGGTGTTCAAAGCAAGGGTTCGCTAGCAGGGGCGTGCAGGTCATAGAGGCATAAATGCACTGCTTACCCCAGTTGTAATAGCTCAATGCATATTTTTCATTTTGACCTGCCAATGAACAGATTCCTAGCTAACTAATGCCTACCCTGGCTTCAAACCTGTGCACGCCACTATTCGCTAGTGTATTATATATAATATTATCTATCTATTTATCTATAATCCAGTCAATCATCTTTTTAGATAAAACACCAAGCTACGAGTGGATTCCAGTCGTTCATCACTCATTACAGAGAAGACCCCGACCAACAGAATTTGATTGATTGGATCCAAGAAGATTGGGTATGTTCCTATAACTCACATTTTTGCCCATCTTTGTTATTTTTTTCTGAACAATTAATTATAAGGGTAGAAATATACGCGTTCAAAAGTAGAATATATGTTCAAAAGTGTAATGTTTATTCAAACTAAAATATTCTATAGTTGAGCCACTTTGAACGTGTAAACTGAGTCAGAAATAATTTTTATCAGATCTCTCGCTCGCACTTACAGACCTTATGGAACTAAGTGTTGTGTGTAACAGTAAAAAAGAATTTGTCGATAGTTGATAACAGGTTATAAAGAGTGAGGAAGAGGTTAGCTACCGGCATCCCTACAGCTCAAAACACTGGACGGATCGGGCTGAAATTTAGAATGCAGATAGCTATTATGACGTAGGCGTCCGCTAAGAAAGGGTTTTTGAAAATTCAACCCCTAAGGGGGTGAAATAGGGGGTTGAAATTTGTGTAGTCCACGCCGACGAAGTCGCGGGCATAAAATAGTCTTTAATAATTATTCTTGTGACCTTGTTTCGGCTGAGGAACGTGTGCGCTTAGTAAATTTCACGTGATTTTAGTACGTCATTCATGATTAGTCACGTAATTTGTGATGGAAAAAATAATTTACATGGATTATTTTTTACAATCTGTTACTAAATTGATAAGAATAGTTTTCTCTTGTGTAAAATCGTTTAATACGTGTTCAACGTAAACTAAATACGATCCTCTCAATCTTTAATCGCACAAACACTGTATCTTTAAGTTATGAGTAGGTAATTGTAACACTGCTTTTTTGTGGGATATGGATGTTTATTAAAACTATACCCCTCATCGGTTTCTACGTGGTATCATCATCATCATCATCATCATCAACCAATAGACGTCCACTGCTGAACATAGGTCTCTTGTAGGGACTTCCACACGCCACGGTCTTGCGCCACCTGGATCCAGCGGCTCCCTGCGACTCGTCTGATGTCGTCCATCCACCTAGTGGGGGGTCTTCCAACGTTGCGTCTTCCAGTGCGAGGTCGCCATTCCATCACCTTAAGACCCCAATGTCTATCGGTTGTACGAACTATGTGCCCTGCCCATTGCCACTTCAGCTTCGCAACCCGTTGAGCTATGTCGGTTACTCTTGTTCTTCTACGGATCTCCTCATTTCTGATTTGATCACGCGGTACGCGCTACGCGGTATCGTGCCGGCTAAATCGCTTGGCGGCACTGCTTTGCCGGTAGTATCTGGTATATATTCCGGCTTGGCCACGTGACCAAGTGGACCCGGTGGCCTACTTAAGCTAAATCAAAACCTCATGTTTCTCAGCTCCAATGCTGCGGCGTAGAAGGGCCGAGAGACTGGGATCGGAACGCTTACTTCAATTGCTCGAGCGGTGCAGTCGGCTCGCGAGAAGCCTGCGGAGTGCCCTTCAGCTGCTGTCGCAACAAACCGCAGGATATTATCCGCAATAAGCAGTGCGGATATGACGTCAGGAAACCCACTTATGTGAGTACACGCTTATCTAATAATTTCTAGATGTAATACCAACCGTTAAGCGGCGCCGTCGGCTCGCGAGAAGCCTTTGGAGTACCCTTCAGCTGCTGTCGTAGGATATTATCCGGACCAAGCAGTGCGGATATGACGTCAGGAAACCCACTTACGTGAGTGACGGACTTATCTAATACATCTGCTACGTTTATTCTTCCAGCATCAGGAGGGAGAAGAACATTTACCTCTAGCATAGAACATTGACAAGAATTAACGTCGAAATGAAGTGAATTCCTCATTTTCTTTTGTCTAAGATGCTACTGAAAGTTGAACTGTTTGATTTATTATGATAGTACGGATATGATCTCACGAAACCCATTTATGTGATGGCAATCACATAAGTGTGGGTTTCCTTATCTAATAATTTCTAGAATCATCAGGACATTGACGTCGAGAGGAGGTGAATTCTTCATTTTCTTTTGTCTAAGATCTTGGGCCACTGAACGTTTAAACATCAATTATAATTATGATAATGCGGTTATGACGTCAGGGAAAAAGGTTGTGTACTTAGTTATTGAGTACATTCCAAAACAATATTATGATGCTGAATAATGTAAACTGATTTTTCTGATGTGGAACAGTTTGTTGTTGGTAATCAAATCATTCATTGAGTTAACAAAGAAAACTATTGAATTCTGTATAATTCAAGCTCAGTAGGTCGATTGCGAAAGTTGTGATGATCATTATTGTTACAATCTGAATGGTTGTGATTGGTTAATTTTTGTTGATATTCTTCATGCGTACATTTCCCAATAGTCAAGAAAGAATGTCAGCCAATCAGAGATCATTTTAACGCAATCGAATCCCTGGAATCATCAAAGATATTATCTCAACCCATCGCCGGCCCACTATTGCGCTAGTCAAATATATAAAACGTGAGGAGTTGGTTCAAGTTGTCAAAGTTTCTTATATAAATATAGCAAGGCAGCGAGCGTGTGATCCATGAGCGTGGTTGCTTGGCTGCGGGTGAAGACTGGCTGCAGCGCAACTTCGCGCCCGTCGCGGCCTTGGTGCTAGCCCCGCTTGCACTGAAGGTTCACACGGACTCATTATAGTCACGGGTCTCTTGGGCTCCTAGTACCTGCCATGTTATGTGCACGGCTTCATGTGTCCGTAGTTTAGTTAAGTCGTGGTTCACTTGCTGTTGTGCTTTAAACTGGAGGCTCTTTAAGAGCCTGAGCGATCGCTTCTTTAGGGCTGGCGCATACCTGGGACAAAACCTAGATAAAACTATAAAATAATACCTAGATAAGACTATAAAATATATTTTATGAAACGGTTGCATAATAAGGGGTATTAAAACACAAGTGTGGTTTTTAATAGATTACACGAGCGTTTTAATACAAAATTATGTAAAGTTTCATACACTACTTTATCTAAACTCATATCTTTAAATCTAAACCATAAAAATCTTGGTAACATATTTTGTCATAACACATAAGCTTTTCTTAATAAATATTGCAAGAAAAAAGATTGGAGTAAAATTATTCACAGTATTTAACAAAAAAAATTATGACCAACAAAAATAGTTAATTAGTTATTAAATGTTACACTAAAATAATTAATTATGATGTGAGGCGACAAAATTCAGCAGTCCACCGCACATGCGCGTGCTGTGCTTGACGATGTAAATCATAGACAAAATAGCCATAGACAATACCGTCTCGTAAACAGGTAAGGGTGACGCGCAGATTTCCCGCCATGGCTAGAAAGCCCAGAATCCAGAGTCGTAACCCAGGTCGAACTACTATACTGAAAAAATAAATATTTTAAAGCATTATTTTTCAATAATTTCCAAACAAAACAGTGCTTTAATGATTTTGTAAAATATTAAAGATGTACGTAAATAAAGTATGCTATGTGACACATTTTGAATTTTGATTTCATAATCAGGATTTTAAGATATGAGAGTAGATGAATAGTTTTTTAATACACGTTCCATTTATTTTATTACCTTTTAAGTTAAAACTAGATTTCGCTGTGCTTATTCAGTTATTTATGTTTAGTTCTCTTTTTGTTTTAGAGTTTTGACATAGCTAAGATAATATATGACAAGGGTTGCCTAGAAGCCGCCGAGGAGTGGTTCGACCGCAATCTGTTGATTGTTGCCACGTCCGCAGTTTGTACCGCTTTTGCACAAGTAAGTTTGTATTTTGTAGGTGCACTTTATTCGTAGTTGAGCTGGCTAACAAAACGGTGTAGTTACAGGAAATTAATATAAATACAGGGGGAGCAAAAAATTTTATGAAAGTATAATTAGTGCATACATTTTGAGAATGCACTGGCCATATTTGCTCTACATGTCAACTGTCACGTCAAAAGTACGATTTTAGTCCTTCTTCTTTTCTTCTCCATGGCTCTTAATCTACTGAACCAACGGATGAACCCTCATAATAAGGACTATTAGAAGTAGCCCTATTGTGACACTGTTAGAGCGAGATAGCTAAATGCATTTAAGCTCTTGTTAGAAAGTGACAAAATGATTATGTTTTGTCCTTATCACCGGGGCCACTTTTTTTTGTTTGTCAAAATGTATTTGTACGTGAGTATTTCACAAATAACGTGAAGTGTAGAAGGAATGACATTTCACAAGGAAGAAAATCTGCTTAAGCGAGAGGGACGGAGGGGGTCATGCTAGTTGCAAATCTGGACATATCTGTGGGTGAACCGTACTTTTGACATGGCAATTGACACATAGAACAAATATGGCGAGTGTGTTCGAGAATGTATGGGCCTGGGGCCAGATCTTGTACAGTATACTGAAAAATAGCTAAGAAGAAGAAGAAGAAGAAAAACGTTTATTTTTATAATATAATACTTTAAAATAGCGTTACAAAATACAATTTTCTTTGTGATGGGTTTGTTTGCCGGTACAAAAACAAGAATTTACGCATGTGAATTTCAACACAGAACAAAATCCATGATGATGTCACTTTAGACTAAATTTTAACACAATTTTAGGCAGTTTTGCTTGGAAATGAGTTCAGATTTGTATTCAGGGGGCCAAACATGCCCAGATTCAAAATAATGATAATGATCATAAGTGTAATTACACCGTTTTATTCGCCAGCTTCTCAGTTAAGTGTCTAGCTAGCGATTGTTTTTTTATAATTTTGATTCATCTATATAAAAAGCTTTTATTGGCTTTAGAGCTTACTACATATATTCATAGCATTAAGTTCACGTAAAACAGTCGTAGAAGTTTTCTATTTACCGTCTTCTTATGTTTCACGCAAATAAAAAACATTATTTAGCGTGGAACAAACAATTTGATTAAATTTAAGTGTTCAGCGTCAATAATTTAATAATAAGTGTTTAGATTCTTGTATCGATTTACATAGATACTGATGGAATAAATTTCCTTTCAAATCAATCTTTAAAGTCAATCAATCGAGTTTGTTGGAAATAGTTAGGATCAATGTCAAATACATAGTTCCACAGATTACCTAATATGAAACAAATATGTTACACGACAGCAGGCACTGCTAAAATAAATGTTTAATTTGGTCAGATTCTCGGGATATGCTTCGCTCAGAACCTGCGAGCTGACATCTTCGCTCAGAAGGCGAAGTGGCACTGACAATCAGCCTCTCCTGCGGCGGTGTGATGCCCCTCCACTCGCGACCCCCCGACGCTCCCCACTACCGCCCCCGCCTGCTGACCAATCAGTAAGACTTGTTTAATGACAACACAGACGTATAAATTATACGTGTGATACGCAAATATAGATATGTAAATTGTACGTTCATTGAGCGTACAGTACCCGGCAGGAAATATTGTACATCGACCTTTAGAAAGAGATTTCGGCCTCGTAGAGCGTTGTCTCTGTCACTCATACTTATGTGACGTTTTGTCGCTCCACTATCTCTTTCTAAAGGTCGATGTACAATATTTCCTGCCGGATACTGTAGCTATAGCCCGCACTGCGAAATATGACCGCGCGATTTTATACAAGACTGGCTTTTGCTCGCAATTTCATGTGAGTGCTATATTTTATAGCCTATTATAGCACTCATGAATAGTTAAACTATCTATTAGTTTAAAAAAAACTGCAGATATAACATATCTAGCATCTGTTGCCTGCTGCATAATATAATTTGATTACCTTTAATTAACAGTTAATAGGCGTCTTCTAGGCAAACCAGGCCGGTAAGGCGTTTCAAAATGGAACCTAGTGTAAGTTCCTATCTGAGTTCGATCATCAAGCCTTGCATATAAGAAGCAGCCATAGTTTAAACTTGAGAAATTAATTATTAAAGATCTCTACGCTAAAAGCTATTTTGCTTGAAAGTGATAATGCTAAAATTACTTGAATAACGCGCATAATATCTCGTTGTGCAGGCACGTATAAACGTAATTCAGTTACATACTAAGTTTCCCTTGCGAGTATTTATAAAACATCCGATTTCTTATGCGTGGAAGATTTTATTGAATGCATTTTATTTTTATCGCAAAAAAACGGATATAAATATGATTATAAATAATAATCGGACCTTTTGTACTTAATTATTCTTAAAAAATTGATTAAATCAAGCTGCCTTTAAAACTGCCGTAAATATAAATAATATCAAACATAAAAATAACAGAATCTCAACTAGCAGTAATTTGTTCTAAATATTTGTTGTATATTGGTCTCAATCGTCGTCCATATCAATAAAAGTTTGCGTCGTGTATAGAGCGATGCATGCTGCAGAAATATTCCTGAAGCTTATAAGAACCTTTTTCTATGAAACAACGTTCACACTGACGAAAATCTGATCAAACACAATACGACGTACAGTACGCGGCCGAAAGTAATGTACATCGGCTTTTAGAATGACATTTCGTATTTGTAGAGCTTTGTCTCTGTCACTCGTATCTAAATGACGTTTTGTCGGTCTCAACGACAGGGACAACGCTCTACAAATCACTTTCGGCCGCGTACTGTACTACGCTAATTTTCATTGATGTGGATGGATACGGGCATAAAGAAAACTTCCACGCGTAATAAATTGTAAAATAGGTACTAGTATTAATATCTATCTGTATTCTCTCGTAATCTCAATCATCTTGCTATCCCTGTGGCTTCCATAAAATTAAAATCTGAAAATTCCTATTCTAAATTTTCTATTCGAAATTTCTTATGCCTTGGAGAATTCTTGAAATCCTAGTGTCTATTTAAAACGTGACTTTAAAACGCAATTGTTAGAATTATCCAATGTGTAAATAAAACGGTATGTGATGGACTTTAATAATGTAAATGTAATATATCTAAGTATTTTTTTAGTTTTGAACGATCTGAGGTTTTTTAAAGGACATAAAATATATTTATAGACATTCCTAGTTTCTACTTCATCTGATAAATTATATTTCTTATTCCTTCACAGTGCAAAATAAGTGTTGTCAATTGACTACAATTATTTAACCTTTGCTTTTTAAGCATGGTTGTCGTCACTCGCAAGACAAAAATACTAGTATTTTCCTGGTATTTTTAGTTCGTAAATAATAATAAACTAGTGATTCAAATATTGATTGTTTACTTGTTATATTTATATTATTGAAGTCCAATCACATCGCCGCGTGTGTTCAATTGATGTCCAAAAAGCCTTAAACGGGAGCTGTGAGATGAATTTAGTATTGGAATTAAAGTATTATAGATCTATATGTATATACAACAACTTGTTAAACTAGTTATAGCAATTACATTCGGGAATTAAAGAAACCAATTCGAACACTGTACAATAGTTACACCCAATGGTACAGAAATTGTAAGGAATTGACGCATCATACATATTACACAGTTACCTACCACATAAAACTTAGGTCAGAGTGACGCAAATTCCGCACGGTATCTTAATGCCCGCGGCACCGAAATCAGAACAGGTGTAGAAATGTTAAAGAAGCGTGATTGTTGCCGCGCTAAGCACGATGGGTAGTGACCCATCATAGCGCGTCATTGTAAAAGTAGACTTATTTGCATAGCATTATATTTTATTTACGTTACTTGTGGACGATAAAGTGAATTATTTTCGTACATATTTGTATGGAGGATTTGCTCAAAATCGGTGACACGTGGTCCCTGTATTAAAAACAAAGAGATACCATTCCTATTACTTAGCCTATTTAGAGATCTGTATGTGAATACTCGCATACGAAAGTAATTTTCGTGATTCTGCTAATTTACATCCCATATACCGCGCGGTATTCGACTCAATCTGTCTTAAGCTTTACCCTTCTCTAAAGTATTAAATCTGTCTCAAATAATGATAAAAAATATAAGTGAAATAATAATACATAAAACTCTGTAACCACCAGTTTTGTGGAATACTTGTATTCTAAATTAATTGTTTTATTAAATGGCGGAAATTTTATATTGTAAGAGCGTTGTTAAATAGGGTCGTGTAAAAAGCTGCAGGAGAATAATGGCTGACAATATTCTAGGTTTAGACTTAACGTATTATAATATGTATAATGTATTTATCTACTTATACCTATTACCTAAACCTAAAACTCACTGCCCGAAGGCGAAGAATATAAACGAGTGTTTCATTTCCGTATACTCGTGCGGGTACGGTTGAAATAAATCTTTAATAACGCCAATTCTACTAACTCAAAAAGTAGTAGTCGGCATACTTTTTACAATGTTCTTTACGGAAAAATATGGCATTACTTTTAGAATTTAGGATTTGTATTCAATCGAATAATTAACACCAATTTGAATGGGCTTAAACGTAAGTACGTAGGCATTTTTTAAATGTAATATGTATACACTTTGTGACTATAGAAATGATAACGTATAAAGTTCCGTCCTATGAAATCTCGAACAGTGAGTTTTGGAAGCTTTTTTGTCGCTTTATTATGAAAAGCATTGTAATTTGTACGTCGCTATAATTTATCGTCGTCCAGTACAGTCGACTCGTTCGATGTACGTCCAATGTTACACTTATGTTAGAATTTCTACAAATCACGGTTTTATGCCGATGTCCTTTCGGTTATCAAAAAATAGCATTTAGGTATATTTAGTTCCATTTATTTACAAAATTACAGCGACATAACATTAAAAAATTATAGTGACGATAGTATTAAATAATATTTTAGTGATAAGGTAATACTCAATTAGTAATTATATCTTTTATTATAATATTATATTTGAAAGGTAGCTATCACAAATTTATGTTGAATAATAATAAAAATATCGGATGATCTGTTAATGTTTTCGCACAAATACTTTTAATTGAGATTCGTTGAAATTATATTTATGGCTAAATTTTTAATGTATTTAGTATAATATACCACTTATGCTTTTTACCTTTAGAATAATTATTAATAATTAAGTATAATCATTCATCAAAATCATCAAATTCCTGACAAAATATGTTGACTTATTCTGGTTACTAAATTAAATTCTAATACTAGGTAGGTCAACAAAATCATCAAATTCCTGACAAAATATGTTGACTTATTCTGGTTACTAAATTAAATACTAATACTAGGTAGGTCAACAAAATCATCAAATTCCTGACAAAATATGTTGACTTATTCTGATTACTAAATTAAATACTAATACTAGTAAGGTCAACAAAATCATCAAATTCCTGACAAAATTTGTTGACTTATTCTGGTTACTAAATTAAATACTAATACTAGGTAGGTCAACTTCTTTAACTATAATTGTACTATTATTATATTAATTACAAGGTAATTTAATTAGTTATAGGCTAAACAGTCATATTTTTTTCAAACTAAGCTTTATTGAGTAAGTACATTATTTTGCATAAAAAGTACAGATTTCGGCAAATTACTTGAACACAAGTTAAGGTATGCGTAACAATATATGTTCACTTTCGGCCAAAAACAGAGTAGTATAATAATAAATATGTTCACACATCACCACATTTGCCTTACATTCCTTTGCAAATTCCTTTGACGCTAGGACAATAATCTTTTAAATACTTAAATAATTGTTAGAAGTGACAATATCTTGATAACAAATTTTAATTTGATGCGATCTCTTTAGCATTACTAAAAACTTTAAAAGGGATGATATAGATTCAAAAAAGATCTGAGCAAAATGGTAATTTTGTGAAAAATAAGTAGATTTTTTTTGTTTCACGATTTGATTCTACATGGATTCTACATCCTGTAAACGGCTTCCTTTTTCAAAACTGACCAATCACAATCAATTACATTATGTTTACGTACGTGATAAAAATTTAGTTAAAGTAAAACGCTAGTAGGAGCGTTACTTCTTAGTGCTTGCGCACATAGACTGGATTCAATACACTAATGAAAAAAAAATTAATACAAAACCAACTGGAAAGTTATTTAAAAAAAAACTTTATTAGGACGAGTAAAGGTGCGCCTGAATTCGATGTATCTACGCGGGCTCTTTAATCCATTCCTCCGAAAACACACTGCCTTACATAACAGTATTTTAACGATTGTTAACTAAATAATTACTATTTCATTTTGTGCTTATGATAAGATTAGCTAAATGCTTTTGTATTATGAAGCGATAAAGCCTTATATTTTAAGTATTTACAATGTATTACAAATGTTGCAGCTATCTTGTAATGAAAGTAGCTATGGTAGTATTTGTACACAAAGTATTATTTCACTTTTTCTGTGTTCACTGTGGTTTTCATATAAATTTATTTCACGTCTCATCTTTTATATTTTTTTAGTTTTTGATAGAAGTGTTTACCTGTGAATCTCAGATAGAACTTTGATATAAAATATAGGAAAGACTTTTTTTTTACAAAACAAAACAATTGTTTAGACCTACTTTAGATATAACACGTACAAAGCAACAATGGCACAGATATTTCCAGATTTATGCAACTAGTGTTGCCCCCTCAGTCCCTCTCGCTCAAGCAGAGGTACTTACTTGTGAAATGTTATTCCGTCTATTTTACGTTCGCTTCGGCTATTGTAGCCTAGTATACTGCAACCCACCATTGCACAATAACTTCAAAAACAACAAAACGAATCAATTATTTATTTAAAATACTTGAGTCAACATAAACTCACTTCACGTTGTTTGCCAAAATCTCACGTACAAATACATTTTGGCAAACAAAAAAGTGGCCACGGTGATAAGGACAAAACATACTCATTTTGTCACGTTCTAATAAGAGCTTAAATGCATTTAGCTATCTCGCTCTAACAGTAAGTGTCACAATAGGGCTACTTCTAATGGTCCTTGTTCCGAGAACAATGGGAATGGGAACGCCATAATGCTCTATCTGTCAAACTCTTCAAATGACAGTTGACAGATTGAGCTAATATTATGGCGCTCCCATTACTACTTTGTACGTATAATATTATACTTTACAAAATAGTAGGTAATTTGATCTTTTTTTGTTAAGTCATTGAAATAAATGTTTTTTTACAGATTGTTGGTGAGTAGTTATAGATTTTTACTAGTTGATTTCATAAACATTGGCATCTTTTCAGGTTTTCTTGTAAAATTATGTATTGACCAATAATATTATAATTAATTAACTGTAGTAGTGTACCTAGAACTTAGTAAGTAAATATTTATTTAGGCTTCAAATGAAATATTAACGTACTCGGATTGAATATGCCATGTATTTAGGATGTAATGACAATACTTGTATCGTAGCTAGACTTGTATTTTACTAATTTGTAGGGAAATTATGCGAAATCACAAAAATAAACAATATTTTTTACTTAAATAAATTATTATTTGCAAAACATGTTTGTTTTTTCATCTGTTATACCTGAGATAATATATTAACAAGTACAGATCGCTCACTCTCTATTTAAAATTGTAACTAGTTCAAGACTAGATGGCGTTACTTGGTTCGTATGAAATATATTTTTATGGATTTGACGAAATATCATATTTTACTTGTCTGGTTCATCAAATTTATTTATATTTAGTAACAAAATACAAAATTTTCACAACATCACCATCGGAAAAAGCAAATTCTTAATTTTAATTATTGACTCATTGAACTTTACGATATTCATAGCAAGTTCTATCCTTTGCTTTGGAAAGCTGAAGTAGTATTACAAAATTCCAGTAGATGGCGTAACAAAATGACTTGTCACTTGAAAATAAAATTATTATGAATTGATGAATGAAATTTCAAAAAAGTCAAAAAGTCGTTGTAATTAGCTAGACTCAAACCTTGACCGCTGCGCCAAGACGTCATGTGCGTCAAAAAAAATTAAAATTTGAGTTGGCTCTAAATAAAATTGAGTTTCATCAGCTGTTCGATAGATGGCACTAAATAAATTCGATAACTCATATTTTAGCTTGCACAATCACGCCATCACACTATAAGGAGTTGAACTACAAGGTACCGGCGACTTAAAGGAGTTTTACGCAAGCTTTAAATGAATGTATGACGTTAGCAATCTGTACTTGTTAATATATTATCTCTGGTTATACTTATACTCTCGCTGTCTAAAGGCTGTAGTGCACCTTGGCCAAATGCGTTAGGTAAATACAGGCCAATGTATAAAACAAATGCAGTTTGCGAAAAATCCTTTCATGTTGGTATGAAAACTAACAAAGTCGGCAAGCCAGCCAGCAGCGTTGGGCGCAGGCGGTAAATGTGCCTTTTTTAGGGTTCTGTAGGACCACTTCGTCTGTATGTTTGTCGTGTCTGTCAAGAAACTTACTCCACTCTTGTGCAGAGTAAATTTTCGATTTAATTTTTTTGAATTAAACACATTATATTAAGTTTTTAATAAATTTAATAATTTTACAATTTTATTTTAACAGACATTTTATACTTCTTTTTTACTTCTATCAGTTCTGTCTAACTAATGTATAATCACGTAGTGTTCTATGATAATCACAATAAATTATAGATCACAGACTAACACCTATTTTTTTTAATAATAATTCAGTCTTACGATTTACTTATGATCAACCCATAACCGGCCCACTACTGAGCCGGGTCCCCTGACAGAGAATTTAATTTAATTTAAATTAAATCTATCTATCTAATCTAAAAGAGAATCTACTATTATGCATGAATGACATAGCAATCATTGTCACATAATATTGTAAGCATTGGTCCGTAAAGTACACATGATCGACAAATTAACTATGGTTGCTTTTTAGGGTTCCTTAAAGTTTCGCCATGTCCGTCCGTCCTTGGTTAATCTCAGAGACTATTAGTGCTCTAGTAAGTCAAGTGTGCCCCCCCCCCCCCCATCTATCAGTCAAATGGTAGTATATATAGGAACGTGAAAAAATTCACAGCAGTAGTATATAAAATCAATTTTAAAGGAAAACTATCATGGCTAAGTAGGGTTCACAGGTTAAGGAGTTATATCTGTTTTTCGAGGTTAATTATTGTAGTTACGTAGATATTATGAGTTTCATAGTTTTATTGTATCTATTGTATTTGTAATTGACCTTAATCCTATTCGTTGTTACACTAGCTGGCCGGTTTTTTAACTTTACTTTCAACTCTTCACTGGAGATAAATTTGCTAATTTCAATGTCACTACTGAACTTCACTCTTTCTTCTGCTTTGATACGTTCAGTTCGTGTAACGTAAGACTTGCACACTTTAAGGAATTCTCTGACCCCGACTTTCTTCGCTACCTCCTGATACCGCTCATACACACCTTTGATGTCGAAGTAAACATTAGACGGAAAAATGGTAACTAAATCCTCGTTAAACTTTTTTCTTTTTGAAACATACTCGACGTACTCAGGTAAGGTCGGATATTTTTCTGATTCTTTCACACAATCAATAAACAGTTTGTAAAGTGACAAAACTCTGTTGAACTCAAGCGAATCGATAGCTTCGTAAGTAACTTCAATATTATCTTTGTCATCGTCATTGTTGATAATTACTTTTCTAGTATTGTTTACCAATTCCGTGTAAAAAGATTTGTCTTGGTCGATGGCAAAAAAAGGACGGAACGTCTTTTTACAAATTTCAATTGCGCCTTTTCCAGCTTTGGATGCGTCCAAATCACCTTCAAAGTGCATCAAGTGGACATAGTCATTCAGATGAACTTTTTCCTCAACAATATAGTCACGCAAAATTTCCTGGTGATTTAACTTTAGGTAATTTAGCTTGTACAAATTAGACGGCTTTTCAATTTCACTTACTAGAAAACCATCTGCAGTCTTGAAGATTTTCTCTAACAAATAATAAACTTTATCTCTCCGTTTTTGGATTTTCTTCAAAGTCATTACGTGAATAAGTAGCTCTCTTCTATTTTCGATAGTTTTCAAATCTAGATCATAATCGAACCAATTTAAAATTTCAATCATGTAGCGCGCTACGCTATAATATCCTCTTAGCCGTTCCTGCTTATAGTGTTGACAATCATTCTTAAAAATGCATGAGGACAATTCTATACAGTACCACAACGCAGTTGGCAGCGTTGTATTTTCTTTGGGATCTAGCGGCAAAGATGACAGCCCAATTTTGCACACTGTCTCACTGATGCGTCGCATGGCGTATTTCTTAAACCGTTCAACGACGTTTCTGTCCATCCATTCTTTGTTTTCACAGTTTTTCCACAGCACATAGTAAAACAACCCAATATTGTATTTGACCTTTTTGCAATTAAAATATGTCGCTGACAAAATGTAGTCGTTGTATTTATCAAACTGATAGGTGTCTGTCAACACAAGACCACCATGGAACGGTTTCCGTGTTCGCGGCTCAGTTTTCGTATTGTTCGCCAACAATTGTTTGTATACATTGAAAGTATAAAAGTAACCGATTGACTCACTCAAATTTTGATCGTTTACCAAAAACAGTGGGCACTCCATGGTCGATTTGAACTTACTAAAACTGGCAGAAGTCACTTGTTTGTCGCATTGTGATTGATGAAAAATGATTTTGTCCAGCAAACTAACCGGCGTTAGAATTACCACAGGAATTCCTTTATCGTCATCCAAAATGACGTCAGGGAACTCAATTTCTTGTTCGGGCAAGAACTCAACATCAACGATCTGCTCCATTTCAACGGACTTGTTAAATATCATGTCAAATTTCAAGGCGTCAAAGTTGTAAGATTTTACGTCGCTGATGATATAGTTAATCAGAGCTGTAATGGATTTCTCAATATCCACCTTTTCTACATAGACCGAGGTAGTGAGATTCTTGTACCAATCTGTATTAACGAATTCGTGCACGAATACATTTCTATCCTTCGTTTCCAGTTTTATATTTTTATTTCCACTGTCCACTGTTTTAGATGACAATTCGTAAAACAGTCGATCTCTCAGCTTCTTCAATTTGTCGATTTCTTGCAAAGCATTAACATCTTGTTGGAATTTATTGATGAACTTTAACTTGATATAAGACTTTAACTGATCTCTTTCAGTCGCAAAGTTGTCAACGTTTACCTTGTCGTAGTCAAATTGTTCGGAAATATCAGTACTGTCATAAAGCTTGTTATTGTAATATACCACACAACGACTCTTGAAGAAAGATGCTGCTACTGAAAAGTCCATTTCTTCTAGAATTTCATTAAATGCATGGAAAACAACCGTTTCGTAATGCATATCTTTGTTCGATTTGAAACACTTCTGTACACTTTCTCTGGTAATCATGCCATCCGTGATGATGTACAGCAACTTAATTTTGCCATTGTTACCACAGATATCATCGTGTTCTTGTAGCCAATCGATGATTGTCTCCGGATATGTGGCTTGGCTGTCACCCTGCAAATTATTGTATGTTGTTCTAGTTGTGTCTTCATCGACTTCACTGCAATTGCTTCCCCAGTGCAAGTAAATAATCTTTGATTCTGTTTGGGGCTCTTTAGCGACCAGTAATTCTTTTTTAATTTTTTCTACATCCTTTTTGAATTGTTCAAGAGTTTCCAAACCATTTTTGTGATAATACTCGTCTCCTTTCGTCGAACCCGAAAAATCTTTCGCGTAAATGAAGTAATTAACCATTTTTGCGGTCAATCTGTTTTTCTTTCCTTGAAGTAAACAATATTACGTTTGCTGAAGACGTAACTATATACAATATGTACGATATACACGTATAGAAACACTTTTCTGACAAACTTAACTGTTTAAAATTAACTTCATATTAATATTTCACTGGGAGCACGAGCCTTCTATATTGTTTGACGGACCATCACACACTGAATGAACGAAAGTTTTCGTATTTATTTAAACGGCAGCCAAGGCACCAAATGTCTGACGCATCGGGTCCGATTTAGCTCATTATTTTAATCATGGTGCAAGATACTAAATAATATTACATAAGGTTATCAGTAGAATTCATTTCAGCTACCTACTCGTAGTTAAAACTCGACGTAGTTAAAAGTCAACAATCATGTTTGTGGTCAAATAGCAATGACTCATCTATTGTTTAAATTAGATTGACAAATGGCTAACGAGTTGCAGTACATAAGCTGTGATAGCCTAGTGGTTAGGACGACCGCCTTCTAATCGGAGGTCGGGGGTTCGATCCCGGGCACGCACCTCTAACTTTTTGGAGTTATGTATGTTTTAAGTAATTAAATATCACTTGCTTTAAAGGTGAAGGAAAACATCGTGAGGAAACCTGCAAGCCTGAGAGTTTTCTTCGGATAGTTTATCTAACTGCAGCAAAAGCTTTGATTAAATTAATTTTCATTAAAATATAGATATATTTGCATTAAAGTATATTTTTCATTAAATACTTCCTAAACAGGGATTTCCATAATTTAAGAAAACTGACCACCGCAAAATCTACATTTGATTTAAACGAATAAATGATAACATTCGTGTTAATAATAGGTATTTCGTAATAAATATAAATTATTTACAGCGCAACTAAACCACGAGTGTTATTCCATGAGGCCTAGTCCTGGAATTATTCTACTCAGTTTAATATGGGCTAAGACCAAACCTGAATTTAATTTCGCCAGACAATCAGATCTAATAATAGATCCTATACGTCATCCATACTAATATGACAAATGCGAATGTGTCTGTCTGTCTGTCTGCTAGCTTTTCACAGCCCGTCTGTTCAAGTGATTTTGATAAAATTTTGTACACAGCTTGCATCCCAGGTAAGGGGAAGGACATAGGCTACTTTTTATCCAGGAAAATCAAATAGTTCCCCCGGGAGTTTTAAAACCTAAATCCACGCGGACAAAGTCGTGGGCATCATCTAGTCATCCATAAATTTCCATTGAGTCAGAAATCCAAATACCTACTGTGCACAAACCGAAATTTCCTACTATGCGAACGTTTGTGCAGGTTATAAGATTTTTAGTAAGTAAGAAGACAAGCTTTTTCAGTAGTTTCAGTAGGTACCTACTATCTGGAATTTTTCCACTGTTTCTCTTTTCACACGTCCGAGGCATCACGTTCGTCACGTAAAACGTAATAAAACGGACTGAAATGGCGCATTACTTTCTGTGAGAATATCACAAAAAGACCTGGTAACCTCACTGTAAAATAGCACGCTTTATAGAAAGTATTTAATTGAAACATTTTGTTTTTATTTTGTTCAAATAAATTTTCTGTTGTAACTTGTAAGTACATAAATCACGTGGACGAAATTCCCTTGTTTGGTCTTTTCATAATATTTTGTTTTCTGTAATTTCTTCGTAGCGCAGTTGAAAACGTCGAAAAATATCGGACTCTAAAATGTAATTTCTATTTTAGCAAAAATTCAAAAAGCTTCGGTTTCATTGTTTGGATTTTAACAACATTTTAGTATTTTAATAAGTAACCTACAGTCGTGAAATATAGGTTGGTACAGGGAGCGCGCGACATGAATTTAGCTAGGTACTAGGTAGGTAGCTATAATCCCAAGAATGTAGGAATGTAGTGTAATTGAAATATTAGGTGACTAGCTAGAGAAATATTGTAAAATATTAACTAAGGACGCCTGCGACTTCGTTCGCGTGGATTTAGGTTTTGTTATTACCTATGTAAGTAGTCCCGTCACACGTGCGTTTATCTCCGGGAATTCGGGGATACAAGCTATCGCTGTAGGTACCAAACGTCAAAATCGGTTACAAGTTACAACTTAAAAGGATGTTAAGCAGGTGAAAACCACTGTGCAACTTAATAATGAGGAATTAGATTTAGTGGATACCGCTATTTTTCTTGGAATAACGTTAGATGCAAAACTTCAATGGGGCTCTCATATAAATAACTTATCGAACAGACTTAGTTCTGCCGCATATGCGGTAAAAAAGATTCGCCAGTTGACAGACATAGAAACTGCGAGACTAGTATATTTTAGTTACTTTCACAGCATTATGTCATATGGTATATTATTATGGGGTAATGCTGCTGATATTAATTCTATTTTTGTGCTGCAGAAAAGGGCTGTTCGAGCCATATACAGTATGGGGCCACGAGAGTCGCTGAGAACTAAATTTAGGGAAGTTAACATTATGACAGTGCATAATCAATATATTTTTGAAAATTTACTGCACGTACATAAAAACATAAATAAATTAAAAAAAAAAAGTGACTGTCATAATATAAATACTAGAAATAAAAATAAACTTGTAATGCCCGCCTCTAGGCTCAGTAAAGTTAGCAATTCATTTGCTCGTAATTCCATACGTTTCTATAATAAGCTTCCAGAAGACATATTGGAGATGTCTCTCAACAAGTTCAAAGTGTTCATAAAACGTAAACTAATTGAAAAATCCTATTACAATGTAAAGGATTATTTAAATGATAAGCAAGCTTGGGAATGAGTTGCTTAACGACTTTGTGATAGTTCTAATAAGTTTCAATAATTTTGTAAAGTGGTGATAATAAAAAGAATACCCGGCTGAGTTTGTTGTGGGCTCTTCTCAGACCTGGGCGCGTTTGGAACCCTCGTAGCTTTAGTTTTAAGTTTGCGTTATAATTATCACCACTATATCTTACAAATCTAACACCATACCAGACCATCAATAAGCGTAAATTATTACCTATTTTGAATAAATCATTTGACTTTGACTTTGACTTTGACTTTGGATGGTTAGTGCTGTGAAAATGCAACAGTCGGACAGACACACTTTCACCTACGTACCTGGATTCTTACTTATTGATTCAGCTTAGATATTAGGCTGAATAATAAAACTTAGGCCTGATTGGCAGAGTTTATACCTAGGTACCTACCTATAAACTATTCCTGTTAATCTATATCCAACAAATCTGATGATAATCCGAAATGAATGGGGAATCTATCAGATCCACTTTGATAGCAACAACAGATTTATGTCACGTCGGATACGCCAAGCGTCATTTGTCACTTCAGCGACGCACGCCATTCATCATGCTGTAAGATCCGGATTATAGCCGCTCATGTGGGTTTATTTATTGTTATGATACCCCAAAGGTGTTTATGAATTATCATCATTATCAACCCATCGCCGGCTCACTATTGAGCACGGGTCTCTTATTTTAACTTCAACATAGCTTTTAACTTCATCTAACTTTCCGAGATGTAAATAATTTTAATTCAGAAGTTCCCGACTACAAATTATAACTTATAAGTTGACTGAATCCCTTGAATTTACGCTTTCTAACCACTAGCACATGACGGCTTTTGTGAGCGTGAGGTACTCACAGTGGGCATAGGAAGGTAGGTATTATTATATTTTGTACCTAGGCCTCGAATCCTCAATAGGTACCTACGGTTTTTTTTTTGCTATAATGCTACTAAAGTATTTTGTTAATTAATGGCTTACACTGATGATAGCGGTAAATAAATGAGAGATGTAACGCATCCTGGTTGGTATAGGATTTATGGTGTCACAACGGATATGCCGAGCATCATTTGTTACATCCAGGGGCGGATTCACGCGGTTTGCGGATGTCATACCCACTGTTATCGTGAGCTTTTGATTTCGCTCTTTGATATCAATGTAGATAAAAAATACTTATAGGTAGTTACCACTGGGACTGACTGAGCTATTAACGCACAGCTCAACCCACTGGACGGATCGGGCTGTTTGGGATACAAATAGTTATTATGACGTGGGCATCCGCTAACAAAGGATTTTTGAAAATTCAACCCCTAAGGGAGTGAAATAGTTGTTTGAAATATCTGTAGTCCACGCGGACGAAGTCGCGGGAATAAGCTAGTAATATACCTACCATATACCTACCATATAATCCTACACCTACTATATAATCTTACCTACTATCTTCACGGGACCAACATGCAACGGGAAGCTGTTAGCATTTTTCCAAGCTTAATTTATTTCTGACAAAAAGTGCTTTTCCACTCCACTTTCCTACGGTTGAAAAGCCACTGACAGCTAGAAACCGCAGTTCTATTGATAGACAAGTGTAAAGAGCATTTTTCGAATGCAGAATTTGCTAGAAAACTTTGTACAACGAGATGAAATAAAAATGCGCATTTTTTGTCGTTTTAGGGTTCCGTACCTCAAAAGGAATAACGGAACCCTTACACTTTGTCTGTCAAGAAACCTACAGGATACTTCCCATTGACCTAGAATCATGAAATTTCGCAGGTAGGTCTGTAGGTCTTATAGCAGACATACGGGGAAAAATCTGAAAACCGCGTATTTGTGGTCACACAAAAAAAAAAAATTGTGGTCATGAACTAATAATTAGTATTTTCAATTTTCGAAGTAAGATAACTATATCAAGTCGGGTTATCATATGAAAGGTCTTCACCTGTGCATTCTAAAACAGATTTTTACTACCCTCGGTGCGCGAGCCTGACTCGCACTTGGCCGGTTACTACTTACTACTTACTTGTTAACTAAGTAGCTACTTCGTCTTCATTAAGGTCTTAGTAATTACATAGGTGTGCAAGCGTTTATTTGTCGCATGGTTTACATATATCTGCATCTCTATGGTCATACCTACAACTCAAATGGCTGCATTCTGTCACTTGAGGCGACGGCTTTCAGCAAATGAGGGCGGCATTTACAGTTCGCTGTGTACCGCGAACAAAGGAGCACTCCACCTCAACCTTACGAACTTTTCGAAAAAGCTAAGGCGCAAAAAATACCGAACTTCCAACGCGAGACACTTAATTTTGCATCGTTACCTACCTTTCTCAGTTATTCATGTCACTTTTTACTGACTCTTTATAGAACGAATCTGCGTTTGACGTCGCCTATTTTTTCCTGGTACCTACTTTTTATAACTTTGCAAAATAATAAATGACGTAAATATCTCTGTAGGGAAAGCAGGTAGGATTCATACAGAGGGAGCATTCGTACAACAGTCATATCTACACTATGTTACATGGTGACGCGTTTGTGTTTTTGTATATGTGAGGCCCGCTCATATTCATAGGCTCACAGCTAAGTGTAGTGGCTGTACAACAGTCAGTTTTTTTAGAATAAGTCAAAACGTGTTTTCACACCGCGAAAATAATATTTAAACTCATCTTTGACGACATTAATTCGTAATAAGCTTGGGTCAAATTGTTAAAGTAACATATAAATAGTCTTTGGATAAGTGCCTTAGATTCATGTGTAAACATTAATTTTGGGATAACCTTCACCGTTATTTTAATTTTAAATTTATTGTTTGCGTTTTTTGGTTGAGATACCTTCGTGCAGTTAGGAGTGGGGTGGATTCGTACTTTACGAATGCATCCCCCCTCCTGGAAGCCAGCCTCCAGTTGGTTGGCTGGCTTCCAGGAGGGGGGGATGCGTAAATGCATTTCCCAGCGTTAAGGTTCGTACGCACCTGAGCGGCGCGGCGCGGCGCTTCAGTCCGACTGCAGAACGCTTCACCTCAGGCCGCTCGACGGTGCCTACCGCACTACAACTTCAGTACGCGGCAGCTCGCGTCACTTGCGCGTCACTTTTACACCCGTTCGCGTACGAGCAACAACGTCGCAAGATGAGCGACAGTGAAGAGGATTTGATTATTATTTCTTTGTTGTGCAGAAGAAGAACGAATTATCGAAGAGAAAAAACCGGCCAAGTGCGAGTCAGGCTCGCGCAATGAGGGTTCCGTACTACAGTCGTATGATTTCGATAATTCAAAAACTATGATGCATAAAAATAAATAAAAATCTGTTTTAGAATGTACAGGTGAAGACCTTTCATATGATACCCCACTTGGTATAGTCACTCACTTCGAAAGTTGAAAATACTAATTATTAGTTCATGACCACAATTTAATTTTTTTTGTGTGATCTAACCCTAAATTCACGGTTTTCAGATTTTTCCCCAAATGTCAGCTATAAGATCTACCTACCTGCCAAATTTCATGATTCTAGGTCAACGGGAAGTACCCTGTAGGTTTCTTGACAGACAGACGGACAGACAGACAGACAGACAGACAGACAGACAGACAGACAGACAGACAGACAACAAAGTGATCCTATAAGAGTTCCGTTTTTCCTTTTGAGGTACGGAACCCTAAAAAAGAAGAAGAAATGGATTGCTGACATACCAAAGTCACGCTATCAAGAAGGATATCACATTTTGTTTCCTCGCCTTCTTAATGACTCTGTACCATTTCACATTTACTTCAGAATGTCGAAGACAAAATTCTATATGCTATTGCCTAATAGTTTTTGTGGAAATTACATTAGAAACAATAGGTATACCACACAGGTCGGTAATATAATCCTACAAGAAACCTATGTCCAGCAGTGGACATATCTATCGGTTGATGATGATGAAGATGATGATAGTTTTTATGGAAATTATAAAAAAATATTTATGCATATCCATACTTATATTATTATCAACGCAAAAGTGTATTTGTCTGTCTATCTACTAGCTTTTCACGGCTCAACAGCTTAACCGAATTTGATGAAATTTGGTACAAAGTTGAATTACATCCCGGGGAAGGACAGGCTACTTTTTATCCTGGAAAATGAAAGAATTTCCACAGGATTGTTAAAGGCCCATTTATATGAAGTTTGGACCAGAGGTAGCTTGCATTCCGGGAATTGACAGAGGTAGGCAACTTTTTATCCCGGAAAATCAAAGAGTTCACACGGGATTAAAAATCTAAAAAAAAATGCAACTAGATGATGCCTGCGACTTCGTCCGCGTGGATTTAGATTTTTCTATAGGTGAGCACATTTCCGGGAATTACCTACTAGTACCTATATACCTGAGATAGATTATACCCTGTAGGATAAAAGTAGCCTATGTGTACCTACACATAGGCTAGTTTTATCCCGAAAATCAAAAAGTTTCCACGGGATTTTTAAAAAACCTACATCTACGCGAACGAAGTTGCGGGCATCAGCTAGTCCCTTAGGTTCTGTGGAAATTACATTAGAAAAAGCATTTTCGCAAAATGTCTTTGTTTTATGTGCAATAGAATATATAAAATAGGCAGGTAAACACAGGTACATATTATATCTAAATACCTATATAAAAGAAAAAGGTGACTGACTGACTGATCTATCAACGCACAGCTCAAACTACTTGACGGATCGGGCTGAAATTTGGCATGCTGGCTAGCTAACTAGCTAATATGACGTAGACATCCGCTAAAAAGGGATTTATGAAAATTCAACCCCTAAGGGGGTAAAATAGGGGTTCGAGATTTGTGTAGTCCACGCGGACGACGTCGCGGGCATAAGCTAGTATAATATAAATACAAGTACAACAATAGGTAGGCATATTTCCGAAACTATTAATTCTACCTAGATGAAGTAGGTAGGTATAATATGTACATAATATATTATAGTTATTTAATCAGGATTATTTTTACCATTGATGTTTTCTCATAACGCTCGGAGAGACATTTATACATTTAGACACTGGGAAGGGGGGAAGCCGACATCCTAGGGGTTGGGACCTTTGAGGATATACTTCTAAGAGCATGAGGAACACGTCATGTGTCAAAAATTAAACCTACGTTATTTATTTTGAGGTCTATCTTGCCGATTCTTGCCTGTACTTTAAATACCTAACAAGATGCGCGTGTATCTTATTCGAGCGACGTACGCATACTGAAGCGCCGCGCCGCGCCGCTGGGTATGTCGCACTAGCGTCACTGCACTGCGCGTCGCTTCAGTGCGCTTCAAAATATTCTCTCCAGCCGTGCCGCGCGGCAACGCGCGGTGAAGCGCCGCGCCGCGCCGCTCTAGTGCGATATGCGCCATACAAAATGATAGAAATGATATTTTGAAGCTCTGTGCCGCGACGTGAAGCTCACTGAAGCGCCGCGCCGCGCCGCTCAGGTGCGTACGAACCTTTAAAAAAAAGTAAAAAAAAGGACTACACAAGTTTCATTCCCCTAAAATGGAAATAAAACGTGCTCAACAACTTTTTATGCGAATTATGTAATCATAAGCAGTTACAAGATGTGTAAACTATAAATGATAAATGAATCATGATACCTACATTTCGATTAAAAATATTATGCAATCTTGTGAAAATGACTCATGTGAAACATGTGATTACTAATATTGTGCAATCATAAGTTTGCAATAGAAGAAAACATTACTCAACTTATTAATTATATTTATTACTAGCTGATGCCCGCGACTTTGTCCGCGTGGATTTACATTTTTTTTTAATCCCGCGGGAAATCTTTTTTTTTCCGGGATAAAAAGTAGTCTATGTTAATGAAGGGTATCTATCTGTATCTATCTCCATTCCAAATTTCATCCAAATCCGTTCAGCCGTTTTTGCGTGATTGAGTAACAAACATCCAAACATCCAAACGTCGAAACAGCTACACTTTCACATAATATTATTAGGACTAGCTGATGCCTGCGGCTTCGCCCACGTGGATTTACGTTTTTAAAAATCCCGTGTAAACTTTTGATTTTCCAGGATTAGCCCGTCCCCGGGATGCAAGGTAACACAGTATCAAATTTCGTAAAAACATTTTTAAACGCATGATTTTTTTAAAATCCCGTGGGATCAACACGATTTAGGAATGCGATTACAGCATCAGGGCTGAGGAGTTGAGTCCTCCAGTTCAAAGTCTTTACTTGGTACATACCTACCTACCTCCAATATTAATTTATAATCCCAATTGCAATTCTAAAACAATCTACACATTGTCTGGCATTTGCCGAATGGGCATTGCGTACTGGAGCTTTTAAAATAATAATATATGCGTCGAAATTGGTATGGTGTATTTTAACACTTGAGGCAAGGGCTTTTAGTAGACGAGAGCGGTATTTACCCACTGTATAAAGAGAACGAGAACAAAAAGTAGCTAGCTATTTGATAGTAGGTACTTCAAAGCGACCTTGCCAAGTTTTAAAAGCCTGCGGTGCTAATAATTTTGAAACCTCCGAACTGGGAATGAAAGGCTTAGGGTAGCTTAATGTGTTTTTACTTATTTTGTTGTATTTTTGATGACAATAATTTCGCACTACTTTATTTTAGAGCCAATTTGGATTTTAATAATGAAATGAAGACCTACTTTTCAAAATGGCAATGGACATCAAACATTCTTTGAGTTTCGATGATGTCTATTAATTACTATACCTAATTTCTAGGTACCTGAAAGTCAGAATTAGTCAATTGGATATCTAGGTAAAGTAGTGTCAAGGGTTATTATTCAGTACCTACACAAGTACCTACAGGTACTATTACAAACTACTTATGTACCTACCTACTAGTTACAATATCCGGCAGTAAATACTTATTCATCGAGCTTTTATAAAAGATAATCATCAGCTGTGGTTTCGTAGAGCATAGATAGCATTAACTCATCTATGTCGTAGAAAATCGTCGTCTCCGTCGTTGAGACTGAAAAGTCAGTGGCAAAATATCATATACATAATTAGATATGAGTGACAGTGACGAGTGGGGTCTCAAGGTGCTGGAATGGTGACCGTGCACCGGAAAGCGCAGCGTTGGAAGATCCCCCACTAGATGGACGGACGACATCAGACGAGTCGCAGGAAGCCGCTGGATTCAGGCGGTGCATGAGCACCGCCGCGAATCTTGCATACGCCGTGGCGTATCATGGCAGTCCTACAAGAGACCTATGTCCAGCAATGGACGTCTATTATTTGATGATTATGGTGATGGTTTAATATCTTTCGTGTCTTTGGTTTGGATAAAAATAATCAGAATAGTAAAATTCCACTAAGTTCCTATATTTAGAATTATCTACGTTATTTTTAAAGAAGTATTAAAATGTTTGTCTGTTGTAAAGTTGGGTCCCCGCTGTGCTGTCGCCGGCAGCGCCGTGTGGGTGTGCCTTGAGCTGCCACAGACAATATGCCAAAGTTACGTACTTTGGAATAGATAATATAATAGGTAAATTTGTAACTAGTAGCTTCATGACTTTTTTATTTATTTTTTCTAAAATTAAAATACCTCAATATCTAAAGACGAAAGTTCAGACTTGCGTGTATTTTAATTTTTAATACACACTAATCTTTTTTTTTTTAAATTAGAGCCTCAATAGCTCAACCGGTAGGTAAAGGAGTGGACTGAAAACCGAAAGGTCGACGGTTCAAACCCCGCTCGTTGCACTATAGTCGTACCTACTCCTAGCACAAGCCGCTTAGTTGGAGAGGAAAGGGGAATATCTAATAATATAAGGGAATAATGAAAATTAGTCATTTAACATGGCTAATATTCTTTTTAAAAAAAAACTTGAATACCGTCGGCGAGTGCCGAGAGAGTTTCGGAGTCTTATTTTACTATTCCTAAAGTTGCCTGGTAGAGATCGCTAATAAAGCGATAAGGCCGCCTTGTGTCCTACTTCTCACCATGTTTTTTGTTCTTTTATTGTTATTTTCCTTTTTGTGGTGGTACGAATAAAGTGTATAATAATAATAATAAGGTGGTGTGGTGTAAACGCTGTAATTTGCGCCAAAATCTTTTTATGTGAGCATGAAACTCCACACCAGATGGCTAAACCACTGAGCGCGCGCTGCATGTAGCAATTATTATACGCTAAGTAGCCGCTCCATACGTTCGTCGAGTGTAGATACCTTCCTATTCACCGAGCGCGTTCGGCCAACGTATAGGTAGGTACAAGTGGCATAACATTGTTATTACTTAATTGACAAAAAGTCTCATGAAGTTTAAGGTGTTAGTAAAGTTGATAATATTATAATCCGTATTATTTTTGTATGTGAGGCTGTAGGTTAGTTTGCTCGACGAGGCGTATGAAAGGCTAACGAATTTAGTGCTCCGTCGTATGAGCCTAATTCAATTTTCACGGGAAAGAGATTGTGTAATTAAAAAGTTTTAGATTACGTAAAGGGGTTTAAAACGTATTTCTAATCTCTCTACCTATTGATAGGTATAAGCTGCCGTCACTACTAGCCTAGTATCATCAGTTACAATAGTGTAATTATTGCATTAAGTACCTACAATCTACATTGGTTATATTAGGTATATGGTGCATTGGACATAATATAATTTGTAATCAAATGTTGTTTTATTTAACTTTCAATGGGTATAACGGACATATATGGCTTCGGCCGTAGTTAGTTATCACCTTACCGGCAAAGCCGTGCCGCCAAGTGATTTAAGTGGCGTTCCGGTACGATGTCATGTAGAAACCAAAGGGGTATGGGTTTAATTAAAACTGCCATACCCCTTCCAGGTTAACCCGCATCCATCTTAGATTGCATCATCACTTACCACCAGGTGAGATTGCAGTCAAGGGCTAACTTGTATCTGAATAAATACTAATAAAAATATCAAATTCTTGCATGTCTACACTCTGCACCCCCTTCTTGTTATAATAACATCCCTTTTTTGTGTCCGAGTTAAAAAAAAAAAGAATTTAATTCAAAATCGAACTCTGTACATGTCCTACTTTTTTCTGCCAACCCTTAGGTAATATCAAAACAAACCCCGACCTTTTTCTGCAAATATAAAAGCGGATCCGCATTTAACACGTCAGTGTTTCCTGAGTAACCGAGCTGCATCATTTCTCTTCATACACATCTAATATGCGGGAGTCATTTATATTAATTGTGCTACATCTGCTTGTGATCGCAGTGAGATGCTCAAATGTGCATGACAGAGACAGTTACAATTTATATAAAGGTATGGCATTTCCACGGTTTTTAAAGATAAACAGTTTTATTCATTAAATAGGAAGCCAACGGTATACAATTTTTTTTAAATATGTAAACTAGAAGTAAAAAAAAAACAACATTAAATTAAAACTAAAACAAATTAAATTAAATCTAAAACCTCATCGAGATCATCGCAGCGAGGCATTGTACCCAAGATGCTGGCACGATACCCCTTTGGATGGTCAAACAAATTCTTTGACCAAGGTAGCTGTCAGCTCTCGGATCCCCGGTTGACTCGATAATCGATGTGACGATATAATCTAGAAGCTGGCATTAATCAGAGATTGGCGGAGGTGTGTTATCATGTTAGTAGACCAATCAGATTAATGATGGATGACGTGATAGGTAATTTTCCACACTGCTTAAGTAGAGATACCGGGCCTAAAAAATGAAGTGGGATAACTTGGAAGGTGTGTCGCGGTGAAAATTTTTTTTCTCCATCTATGGTTTTATTAAATTAAACCCGTACTTATAATCGTGGCCTCTACGCGGGATAGTACTTGCCATAGCTTGCCACCAGGATGTTGCTATCCCCTGCAGCCGGGTGGTCCCCGGGATCCTTCACTTCAGAATCTCCAGTGAAAAGATTGAGTTGTATAACTCTGAACTACCGACACTAATGATAATTTTAGGACTACAAGATGAAACTTAACTTTGGATTTTTTTAGTTGTTAACTATTGCTAGCCGTTGATAGGTTGTTGAAGATCGATTTGTAAGTGGATATAGAATACCTAATTACATTTTGGCGCCATCTCCACGGCCGAAAGAATCGCGGTGATAGTCACGCCGTGTGAAAAAATTAGATACAAACTATCGCCGCGATAGTATCGCCTTGTGGACATTTGGCCCAGAGTTTGCATCGTATTTTGTCACTCGGTGAGACTATCGCCGCGATGCTCTCGTCTGTGGAGATGGCGCCTTAGAAAGATTTATCTTCAGCTTTAATTCGTGAGTTAAGACTATATTTTTGTATACGATTAATTTCTGTTTCCAGATCATATGCGTGCGAGAAGTAGAGATGCTCCCAAAATAGATCCAGTAGTGACAAACCTCTGGGGTTTGTATGATTCATCTACTTACTTTTCTTATTTATCTTCCTTTAGAAATAGTCTGTTTCACTTCCCTAAATACTTTATAAATATTAACGCAGTTTGTAGATAATTTATGAAAAAATGTTGAACAGATTTGGCTTCACTTTTCACATAAAAATAAACTAAATAAAATGTTTTTATTTCGACCAACAAGGATCATATTGGTGTTAGTAATTACACGAAACTTAAACCTAATTGTTAGTAATTATTAATATTAGTGTTAGTAATTACACGAAACTTAAACCTATTTGTTAGTAAAAAAATCTATAACTATTTAAATTAGGACAGGATCGATTTGCCAGCACGTGAATCATACAACAGTGATTCAAGTACTGGCAGTCGATTCTGTCAGAAAATACCTTCAGGAGGCCGTTGGGGCTGGACCGGACTCTACGCATCAGGGATGTGCACCGCTTTCGCATAGTAGTATAAAAACAGTCTACATGCGCCTCGGCGAACATCCCTGACGCGCTGCAGAATCTGGGCAGCCCCATCAGCATCCTGAATGCATTATTATATTGTACACGCAGGGCATTGTACTGCTTTTGCGTGTAATCGATCCACATGCTGCTCGTGTAGAAGGAGGTGCAATATGCTCTGAAAAGAGTGATTTTGACGGCTACAGAACAACGAGCAAACCTGCGGACGATCATGTTCGCCCTAACAGACAACGCCCTGCGTTCTCTCTCTATATCTGCATCGTCTTTCAGGTCAAAGGATATAATATGCCCCAGGTATTTAAACTGCTCCACTCTCTTTAGTGGAGTCTTATACAGTTTTATAGGTGGTACAGTGGGAGGAAGTGTTTTTCCCTGGCCTGAAAGACCATGCATTCACTCTTCTTGACATTGTAGGTCAAGCCGTGACTGTGGGCATAGGTCTCACAAATGCCCAACAGTTTCGTGATACCACAGACAGACGCAGTCAGCAACACCATGTCGTCTGCATAACTAATGTTATTGAGACACGCTCCATCAATATGACATCCGACACGCGTACTGCTAAGTGCCTCTATCAGCGCATTGACGTAGAGGTTGAAAAGCTTAGGCGAGGTTAAGCCCCCCTGCCTCACGCCACACTCCAATCTATAAGGCCTAGAAAAGCTTTCCGACCATCGCACGACATTGACCTGGTTTTCATACCAAAATTTGAAGATCCTGTTAATTTCATCGGGCATTCCAGTATCTTTCAGTTTTTGCCACAGGATGTCGTAATTCACCAGGTCAAATGCCTTGGATAGGTCGAGAAAACTTGCGTAGACGGGGGTACGTTTTTCCGTATAGTACCGGACAGTTTGCTTAAGACACAATATGGCTGACTCTGTAGATAAACCAGGTCTGAAACCAAACTGGTTGTCATGCAGCTTAATGAACGTATCCAATTGTGTATTAAGCAAACCGTCAAGTACTTTAGCAACAACTGTAGCAAGGGAAATCGGCCTGTAGTTAGACTTGTCACAGATGTCCCCAGTTTTATTTTTCACGATTGGTACCACCACGGTTTTCATCAGTGCTACAGGCAAGTACGAATGTCCTATGCACATATTATGAAATATCGCTAGCACCCGGGGAAGTTGGGGACCAGCGTGTTTCAGGTGTTCTATGCTGAGGCCGTCATGGCCGGGAGATTTGCCGCGCGACATAGAAGTAATAACCTTGTTAACGTCATTGGCTGTAAATCGGACACCAATCTCCCGACCACACGTCTCCCGACCCCCCTCTGACCGTGATAACCCCAATGGTGATTTTACTGTAAAATGATCTTTAAACAAGTCAGCTCTAAGCCCATGGTCACTAATGCCTTCAACAATAAGTACAATAAGTGTACTGTGTAAGAAAGTTTTCACTTTTACATAAGTACCTATTTGTATATCTTTTGTATATCTACCTACAAAAGTTGTGAATTTCTTTGTACAAAATGCGTTTGAAACCCTCATAGGACGAAAATTATACCTACCTATAGTAAAAAAATATTGTTTTGACTTCACAAAACTGATTTCAACATGTTTGAACTGGAATTTGAATGTAGGCAGGTAGGTACCTGAAGTAGGTACCTACCCACAGATTTTATCTGTCTGTGAAGATTCGTCTTGTGCCATATATATTTTTATTATGTTTCAGATGGTTACGCACCGCTACAAGGATTTGAATATTTGAACATGCCAATTTGGTTGCCAGAGTATAGAAAACGAGCCGCTAATGCAGTTAAAAGTGAGTTTTCAGTTTATCTTATTTTCTCTCACTCTACCTTGTTTTCCAACTTAAATGTACGTACTAGTTAGCTGATACCCGCGACTTCATCCGCGTGGATTTTCTTTCCGTGGGATAAAGATGTGTATTTGTTTGGAATAAAATGTAGTCAGTCCGTCTACAATCTACGTGATGGAACCAGATTCTGTGGCCATCAAAATCGGTTCAGTCGTTGAGTTAAAATGTTCAAAACTTTACAGACACCATATGGCAGCGCACATCAACGCTCACGCTGTTTAAGCAAAGTTAACCCAAGTTAGTAACTGGATGGGTGACCAATTTTGGAGGTCTGCATTTTCGTTTCCTCTATGTCTTGAAGCCGTCGCTTAGTGCTGGCTATTTTCACTATCATCTGTTATATGTAATGTAAAACCTATTGTCGAATTCTCGTTGTCTTAGTTGAGCCTTATGTGGAAGGGTTTGGGGGCCCACTGCATTATCATCCCAAGAATTTTTTTGACGACCTCCCTGGCGCAGTGGTAAGCGCTGTGGTCTTGTAAGTGGAAGGTCCCGGGTTCGATTCCAGGCAGGCGTTTGGAATTTTATAATTTACAAATTTCTGGTTTGGACTGGCGGGAGGCTTCGGCCGTGTCTAGTTACCACCCTACCGGAAAAGCCATGCCACTAAGCGATTTAGCGTTCAGATACGATGCCGTGTAGAAACCAATAAAGTATGGGTGTAATAAAAACCGCCACACCCCTTCCAAGTTAGCCCGCTGCCATGTTAGACTGCATCACCACTTACCACCAGGTAAGAACGCAGTCACGGGCTAAATTGTAATGGAATAAAAAAGTATGAATTAATTTTCGTATATTCTAGAGCGTATGTTGGACAACTTGGTGCAGCTCGACGAAAGATTAAACAAACGGACGTCTAAAGCTGCCTTGTCACTCATGCTGCAGAGTAAACAGGACCCTGAGCTTATGTGAGTAGGTCCCTATTTGAGTAGATCCCTATTTATTTTACTGGATTGGTCATCATCATCTCAATCCATCGCCTGGCCTTCTACTAAACGGGTCTCCTCTCAGAATGAGAACGGTTTAGGCTGGCAAGTGTGGGTTGGCAGGTTGTTATAAAAGGTTATACCCATTTCCACAAATGACTTGCACCAATGAAACCTGTATGATCATGATCAATATTAACAAGTTACCAAGCATCACGTTTCCGAGATATAATATAAGCTATCAAAGCTTTACTGCTGGAGTTATCAGTACAACAGTGTAGCCACCAATAACTTTGATAGTTTATAGTATTATATCTTGACAACGTTAGATTTTGGAAGATTTTGTCTCATACAATACCTACTTGTTTGTTGATTAATGAAGGCTTTTTGCGTGGCCGCTATTAAAAAGAAAAGAAAATGGCGGACATGTAGGTAGGCCAGGCTCCATAGTCCATACTAAAATATTCAAACCCGGAAGAGTAGGTATTTGTAACCAAGTACACATACTTGGGTTAATAATAATGGCAACCGTTTGGCGTAAAAGCTAGCTATATATTGGTAATGATTCTGAGCACAACCTAATTTTAGAGTATTCGCATCCTCTTCTTACTAATGTAATATGAAAAGGACAGACGCAGTTTGACAGTTTTAAATTTAATTTTTAGATGGTAAAACCCGTGATTTTAGCGCACAGTCGCGAGCCTACTGTTTAAGTTTGTAGCGTGCACTAAAATTTAAAGTCTTTAATAATGTAAAGTTCATGTTCTGTCCCTTATTTATTTTTGTTTGCAGGGAAGAGGAGAATAGTTGTTTTGCCGGAAAATAAAAGGAAAAGGAAGCAGTAGATAATTTATCTACCAGTTTCTTTTGTTTAATAAAATGTAACCTAATATTATAAATAAAGAAAAATGTTTTTTAGTGAGTGAAAAATTAAAAAGCAAGTATTTTCATTAAAGAGTTTTTTTAAAGAATGTTGGTTACATAATGACTAATATTCCCCTTTCCCCTCCAAGAAAGCGTTAAACCTGCACTACTAGGTGGGTACGACAATAGTAGCTACAAGGAAAACCTTTCCATTCAGCCACCGGACAGACATATTATTTTAATTCCTATGCAAACTGCGCGAGTGTTTTGACCGCCAAGAGAGTGTTTCTGAGCGAGTGTGTTATAATAGCTCTTGTTGCTGCGACAAACTAATGGTAGAGAGTTCTCATCGACAGCGGCATAATAAACGATCACCTGTAAATTAAAAAACTGTAAATATTTTTCGCGCAGAGATTTCGCGCGAATCAGATAGTTTCAGAAATCAGAAATTTTGAGTTGTTTAACAGCCTTTACTTGAAACACCACGATCCTTTAGGATAAATAGGGTTCCCTCTCTTTACTGGTGTTGGTATGGAAAGGTACCTAAATTGGGACCTTCGGGGCCACAATTCGTATGAACGGCCCATTATTGGGCTTCGAAATAGGGTTGAGACCGATTTACGCACGCTCTTCGGAAATGTTTACTATTTATGAAGGAGTGCTTCTATAACATTATTTTGGCGATAAAACTGTCTTTGTTACTCATAACAATAGAATACCTACATTCTCTGGCGTAGTAGTGTACAAATTTAACCCGGTCGACGACTAACGTTCCTGCAAACTAGAACACGTATGCACTGAAACGGACTCCTCGCTCACTCACTACCATAAACTAGGCTTCATTATAGAGGCAGCTCTAATAGAATTTAGGTTCAATTGAAATCGGCCATCCATACCAGTATAGCGGTTCTATTAATGGATATCACGAGACAATAGCGAAGATTAATACGTGTATCATGTACAAGTTGATATAGGATATACATAGGGGAAAGCAGGTAGGATTCGTACAGAGGGAGCATTCGTACAACAGTCATATCTACACTATGCTACATGGTGACGCGTTTGTGTTTTTGTATATGTGAGGCCCGCTCATATTCATAGGCTCACAGCTAAGTGCAGTGGCTGTACAACAGTCAGTTTTTTTAGAATAATTTAAAACGTGTTTTCACACCGCGAAAATAATTTTTCGACTCATCTTTGACGACATTAATTCGTAACAAGCTTGGCTCAAATTGTTAAAGTAACATATAATAGTCTTTGGATAAGTGCCTTAGATTCATGTGTAAACATTTATTTTGGGATAACCCTCATCGTTATTTTTATTTTAAATTTATTGTTTGATTTTTTTGGTTGGGGTACCTTCGTGCAGTTCGGAGTGGGGTGGATTCGTACTTTACGAATGCACCCCGCGTGAGTTCAGATCGTTTTTGCACTAACTGGGTTATGGGATTCCAATTCTAAACCACTCCCAGATGATAACATGCAACAAATAGTGGTGGTGCCTAGACTAGCAGAGTAGAACTAGAGTGAAGAAACTCTCGGTTTGATCCTGAAATCGACATCTGCTAAATATTAGGCTAGGGAGTGTCGTTAAATCAAACCTAGTAGTTTCATAGCCTACCGAGCGTCAAATATAGGCGACATTTCACGCCTGCCAGTGTGGGTGAAACCTCGATGTTTTCTTTCTTCGAAGTTTCATGCCTGTCGTGAGCTGCGCTATAAGTCAAATTAGCAACTTCTTATCAAACGTCAAAACGCTGGCTTAGTACTTATGCCAGCTTGTATAAAAGATATACATAGATATGACGTCATAAACATTTGACGTACTCTTTATATTTAAATCGACAACTTTAGAATCAGTTTAGAATGGTTAAAACTTACAATGGACGTGGATTTCACGAAATTTGGAAGATTTTCTGTTTAATAATAATTACTAAGAAATCGTTTATTTTTGACGTAGATGTCAAAAATAAACGACGCTATCCCAATTCAACTCCCAAAGAAATAACTCTTACTCAACAAGATCTATCATCAAGATTGCCACCTCCATCACCATCTACATCAACTGTGGGATGATGACGCTAGAAATTATGCAACCTTTTACCTTAGCCTAAAGTGAATGAGAATGCACCTAAAAAGACACAAAGAAAGGAAAAGTATTAGAAAAATTAAGGATATAACATATAATCCCGAAAAAAATAGACTGATAGAAAAGGAAAGAGCAAAAAAGAAGAACAAGAGAGAAAACAGAAGGCTAAAGAGATGAAACGCGAGTTACTATAACGGTAAATTAGAATGTTGATTAATGAATGACTTAAATTGTAACAAATTGTTTGTAAACACCATTTTATTAATTATTACTATGTTTAAGGTTGATTCTGTGTTAATTTTGATATCAATAAATGTTTAATTTCATATAAAATAGCCTTTTTAATCCCTGTGTACGAAGGCTCCCCACTATGTACGAATGTACCCTACTCGATGTACGAAGCTACCTCGCGTGTGGGGTGCTTTCGTACGATTTCCATTTTTTGGGAAATTCATCATAGCTTTGTCATCTTACTTTGCATCAACACTGAACTACACTATAATTAAAGCCAGATAACTAGGTAATCCAGCAGCGTTGAAATTATTTTGAAATATTTATTAGTTTTGTTTTTACATGACCTAGAGTAAAAAGTGTACGAATCCTACCTGCTTTCCCCTATATGGATACCTAGACAATACATGCATAGAATATGATCACAAAGCTTCGAATCAAGGTAAATTGGACTCGGGAAACTAGAGCTTTATAGAATCACCTCCGTGTCTATCTGACATTTTTGTTTTGCTCATTTTAGTTTGTATCAAAATGAGGCAAAGCATAAAAATTCCAACCAAATATTATAAGGTGTCAAAAGACTCACAAGCAACTCATCAAAATTTTCTACACGCTCTCAGGCCCTAAATGTAATGTTTAGGCGTCAGTAGATACTCATTAGTTGAATGTCTTCATCAACTGCCGGTCAAAGTCAATGTATGAACGCTGAAAATGTTACGAACTCTCAAAAGTCAGCAAAAATTTTGAAAATGCCGTCCGTACCATACCCGCACCGTATATCTAACTTTGAAACTACATATTTTGGTACGGGTTTATTCTTCAATCAATATAGTTAAAGATCTGAAAGGTGTGACATAGACTAGGTAATTTTCATTCCAGAAAATCCAAAAGTTCCCGCCGGATTTAAAAAATATACCTAATACAAACAAATAGGAAAAAAAACTTTTAAAGGGGTGCGTTCGAAGTAGTTAAACTCCTCATAAGATTTTAGACGAAGCATACTTTAAATGTGACGTTAATTATGTAAAGCTTTATAAAAAACTTAATTAGCTTGTTTTTCTTAGAAGAAATTAAATACTCTAAATCTATTTACAAAATCTGTTTTTATTTGCCAAAGCTTTTTGCTCTATTTTAAAACCAGGTTAATCTCGTTATTTCACCCCACGTCGAATTGCTTACTGCGTAAAGGTGACCTACTTGCCTATCAACTACTTCTATGACGGCATTATGCTATTAACAGGCTTACCAACTCTGTTTTGATATAGAAGGAGCCAACATGTTATATAGTCTGTCAGATCGTACCCCAGAAAACGGTGGCGTAGTGCCTACGCCACCGTTTGCGCTACTTGAATCCAGAAAATGCGGCTCTCACCACTCGTTTTTATTTGTCTGTTCACCTCATTAAAGGATCTTTTAGGACGCTGTGCTTTCCAGTGCGAGGTCGACAATCCAGCGCCTTTGGACCCCTACGGCGACATAACAAGATGGCAATCGGGGAGCGAACGCTCCGCACACCCCCGCCTCATACCCCAAATGCCATTTCAATCTATCGTGGACTATAGTTGGTTTGCCTGTTGATAGTTTTAGGATAGGATTATATGTATACAGGAAGTTGTACAGTAGGTACCTACCCGGTAAGAGAGATTAAGTACACATTCATCTTTAGAAAGAGATATTCGGCAGCTTTGGTTTCGTAGATCGTCGTCTCTACCACATAATACTTATGTAAAATTATGTAGCTGACTGGTCAGTTTCAATGTTTTACAAAACCGAAGTTATTATTATTATACCTACACTTTATTTGTACCACCACAAGAAGTTGCCGATTATCTCAATTCTAAAGTTTTACGTAGGTATAACCTTTCCTGCCGCTAATTATTTTGTGTGACACGAAATTATGTCAAAAAGGGATAGGAGGTAGGAGAGTAGGTTCTTAACACGCACAACAAGTGGCAATTTAATGGGACTACTTAACCGGAGTGAATCCGGAGCGTGTAATCTTTGCCTTAATAATTTTTACTGCATACGGCCGTAGATGGTATAGCCGATAGAAGAACTAGGTCGTAGTACAACTTGGCGCGACGTCCTTGACATCCTTAAGTCATGACTTCCGTCAGTATTTTCCCCTTGACTTAGGCCTAGTACAGATGAAGGACAAAGTGACAGTTTTATCTGCAAAAATAAAACGCTGGAACTGCATTACGCAACGCACATGTTAGTTTCGTGAATCTTTCGTTTAATAGCTTGCTACGGACAATACCTACGTGAAGTTGTCTAAGTCATTGATCATGGGTGAAGATCTGGTGGATTCACCACCACCGATCATTTGATAGAAGCGTTAGTCAAAGAACCAAGGTCGGTTGTGGACAAAGTCCAGTTTCGTATAGAAAACTAATTCTTTCTAAGGAATATGTCTATTCTTGCATTGCTCAAAGACAGAATACCTTATTAAACGTTCCCATTTTTGGGAAGTCGGCGCCGGACACTTGGTGTAGTCAAGTGTATTGACAGGCCGCGACGTGCAAAAGGTATCAAACAATTCCATAAACAATGCCACCTAGTATCCGGCACCGATAACGGGCAACCGGAACGTGTGAAAACTTGAACACGCACTTAGTACTCAATAAGTACTTCATATTCAATTGAGTCAGTATGATGTATTTAATTTCATACTGATTGAACATACTTTTCATAGTAAATATGATCCATTGTCATCCAACGTTACGTTTGTAAACGATGAACGCTTAAAATTAATGTATGTATTCAGTATAATTTCCATACGGCCAGGTTGATATTTCATCATGCCGCCAATGTGGTATTGTATAATTTACTTACCATAATATTATTCTCATATTTATTTTTATTTAAATTCTATTTTCATTTCTAATTAAAATTTTACTTTTAGTTAGAAATAAGTTTTAATTTACACCTATAGGCAAATTCGTGAGTAAGCTGTTGTAGCAAGTCTCTAATGATGTCTAAATAAAGTTCTAATTTCTCTACGGCAGATAATAGGTAGGTCCTAGGTACCTAGTCATGGTTAGGACGTCCGCCTTCTAATCGGAGGTCGGTGGTTCGATCCCGGGCACGCACCGAGTTATCTGCGTTTTAATTAATTAAATATCACTTGCTTTAACGGTGAAGGAAAACATCGTGAGGAAACCTGCATGCCTGAGAGTTCTCCATAATGTTCTCAAAATGTGTGTGAAGTCTACTATGGCCAGCGTGGTAGACTATGGCCAAAATACCCTTCCCACTCTGTGAGGCCGTGCTCTGTAGTGAGTCGGTGATAGGTTGATCATGATGATGATGATTTAAACCAATCTATGTATATAGCCCATTAAACCATATCATAAAAATTCTATTGCTATGCTTAGATTTATTAAAATCCAAAAAATAATAAATATATCGAATGATACTTATGAAGATCCAAAAAGCTATACGAATTAAAATAAAAGACCTAATCTCAGAAAAATCACCAAACAATTACTTTGCGAAGCAGAAAATGTTTTTCTTTCATTAGGGCGAGATTTAATTAATATCGGGAGAGCTGCTTTCTCTAATCTACGGACATTGTTATCACGTGGAAACGTAGATACAGATTCAACGAAACTGAGATTTGGTAAGTAGTTGTTACTTGTTGTGGTGATATTGTATTTAATTTAATTTAGTAAGACGTTACATTATTTAACAGGTACCTACCTACCGAGTGGTAGGTACAGTACGCTTAGTATAAGATTTTACGTCTCGCCAACGTTGATATTTTGAGAGTCGAAACACAATAACGTCAAAGTAAAATGGATGGTAAGAATTGAAGTAAAAAATTCAATACCACCGATTTTAATTTCGCAACGTTTCCGCTTGGAGCGCTCATGTGTATACTTGACCTTTAAAATAAGGCATGTTAAGGTCCAGTTTACTATAACGCTGAAGTATTTTGACACTCGAATACTATCAACGTTGGTGAGACATAAAATCTCGTACTAAGCATACTGAACTAGCTGATTCGATAGGCTTTACACCGGTTAACTTTCCTATTCTACCAAGTAAATAAAGTAAGTAAAGTTTGACTGCGATCGGAAAAGGTGGTCTAGGTAAGTGACGGTGCAGCCTAAGATGGAAGTGAGTTAAAGTGGTATAACGGCATCGTACCGGAACGCTAAATCGTTTGGGGATGGTAACTAGTTAGGGCCAAAGCCTCCCATTAGAATAGATCTGAATCATACCGGGAATCGAATCCCGCGGCGCCGCCGTTATACTAAAGTAAATGAAGCTTTTTTTATTTTTCTTCTCTGTCGCTACGCTCTTGACAGAGTGACAGAGAAATGATAGTTGCCTCCCTTGTGCATGAGTGCACGCAGCTCTCACTAATTTTTCTGTCCATCTCATGGGTGATCTACCGCGTGCTCTGGATCCTTCTACTCTTCCTTGAACTGCTAGACATTCAATGGAGATATTCTCGCGTCTAGATATTATGTGGCCAAAGAAAGTGGGAACGCTAGAACGTACAGTACTTACATGAAGCGTAAAGCGTTATTTTAGCGTTTAAACTATCGTGAGTGATTTCCATTAAACATATCTCACACCCTCACAACGGGCTGTGCGGGCTGCGGCGCGCGCGGCGCGCTGTTTCAACCGCGATGCGTGCGCGAACTGATTCCCTTTGAAAAAGGACCCCGGATGGGTTCGAAACTAGTCGGGCTAACGTCGACTAAACACGTGAGTAAAGCCGGGTGTGAGATATGTATCATTGATAGGGTTATCTAGAAAGAAGCTGTGCCTCGACTCTGCCATTGTGCTTGCGCCTCAGATGCTACTAACCACCGAACCAGGAAGGTTTAAACTTCAATTCAATTTTCAATTTCCATTTATTTAATTGTTTACAAAAATGACTTTTATAATTTTACTCCTTAAAAAATAATTCCCAATATTATGCTAGTTAACAATACGTGATCCTGCCAAAGGAGTGCTTAGACACTCGTACTAAGATAACTTGTGTTAAGAGTGTCGTTTATTATGAGTTTCATCAAATTGATAAAATATAGGTGGGTGGCAACGAAGATGAATGTCTGAACGGTTTTCCAAATCTTAACGGCGCGTATTAGACACAAGGAACTTAGAGGGGAAGCGAAGAGCTTTGAACGCGTTTGTGCCTTTGCGGAATGTCAATTACGTGAGGGTGGGAATCTTCAGGGCGTCTCGTGGTTAATTTAAAATTTGCTTCAAGTAAGAGTCTTTGCACACGGAGAAACTTTCACGGTCAGTGCGTCGGACGCAAGTAAAATGAGCTATAATATGATCGAGCCATTACAGCTTTTTTAATTTTACACACTCGCAGTACCACAGAATATATAATAGTACTACGTACTAAAACCACAATAAGTTCACTTGTTATATTATAATATAGGAACTTATAAATTGTTGTGCAGTACAAATTAAGTCGATGGTGGTGGTCTTCATTTGCGACTCTTTCAGCTTTCGGAACCGGTGGTTGAGAGCCAGACGTAGCGTAAGAGACACTGCAATTGTACTTGAAATAAATATGTTTTTGGAATGTGCTGTTTAAGTAACATTGAGCCAAGTCGCTAAGTGTCCTAGTAAGTCCATAACCTCCTTCATTCCTCGGATGGGCTAACTTTTCGGAGTTATGTTTTATGTAATTAATTAACATGTTTTATAATTAAATATCACTTTTTTTTTACTTTGATGGAAGACATGGTGAGGAAGTCTGTATACCAGAGAGTTAATCGTAATGTTCTCAAAGGTGTGTGTAGTCTGCCAATCCTCAGAAATTAGGAATACGCTGTGTGTGAGAGAGAAATCCTCTGAAACGCTGTTGAATCGTGCGTCGACCGCGTGTGAAAATATAGGCGTGTATAAAGGCTCTAAGTGTTGTGTGGAAGAGGCAATGTATAAATGACTTCTGAAAAGCCTACAGGGTGCAAACAAACTTTGATAAAGTTCCATTTAATTTGGTATTTGCGACTCATGTATGTGTATTTCGATTCGAAGTTTTAATACTTTGAGAAGTTAAAAACTTGTGAAGTGCGAGTCGGAACACGCATAAATAGGTAGGGTTCCGTACTCACGCTAATTACTGAAAACTTTGAATTTTCAAAAATCTTATAATTATTTTAAAATACCTATTCAACGAGTTGTAGGTACCTTATGTAGGTATTACTCGAGGGGGTAAATCAATTCTTTTTAAGCTCAGCAGCTAACATGATTTTTTTTAATATGCCTATGCGTAGCTGTAAGTGGTAAGAATACTGTAACTGCTAAATTTTAACTTTACAGGTCTTAAAAGGTAACAGAAATACACTTTTGCATTAGATAGGTACTATTATTAGATACTAGCTGATGCCCGCGACTTCGTCCGCGTAGATATCAGTTTTTAAAATCCGGTAGAATCTGTTTGATTTTCCGGGATGATCAGGTTTTTAATATATCCATGCAAAAAAATCAAGCCGATCCGTTGCTCCGTTGTGGTGCGGTAGAAGGACAAACCAAAAACCAGTAAACTTACCTACCAAACCAATAAACAAACACATTTTATGTGAGTACTGAATAGTAGAAAAATATAGATTCTATGAATAAACATGATTGATATGTACCTAGTACCTACTTGGTCTTTTTACGGAAGACTTTCTGAAAGACACGAATGGAAAGAGATTTTCATTAAAAAGTTTCTTTTGCAGAGCATTCGCAAAACAAGTAGATACCTATCTACAGAAGAAACTGACCCTTTGAAAGATTCAGAATTTCTTTTTAAAACGCTAGTTAATTTAAATTTGCTTCAGGTAAGAGCCGGGCGAAGGTTGGAACGAAAAAGTAGCGAAGTTCTATGGCCATTGAAAAGATAATATTATTTTTGTTAAATCTGTAAAGTTTTTTTTTTTAAATTCTACTGCTTCTTTTAAAAATCCTAATTTAATTTTCTTTATTTGATACTAGCTGTTGCCCCCGACTTTGTCCGCGTTGAATTAGGTTTTTAAAAAAAATCTTTGAAATTTCGGGATAAAAAGTAGCCAATGTCACTCTCTAGGTCTCTCTAGGTCTGGGTATCTATACTCATGCAAAATATCACGTCAATCCGTTGTACCGTTGCGACGTGATTGAAGGACAAACCAACAAACAATCACACTTTCGCAAAAATAGGTTAAAATACTGTACTATTACATCTATATCAATTACGAGCATATTAGTACAATATTTATAAGGTGTCACCGGTTCAAATTTTTAACAATCAATGAGCGATGATAATTAATAATAATAGTAATTGATTCTCATTCGACACAGCGCTAACTAACCTACTTATTTTTGCATTCATAATAGTCTAGTTAACTATCAGTAGTAAGGTTTTATTGTAACGTTTTCAATTTAAAAAAGGTCATACAAAAATATAGTATAAATAGGAAATGGGAACACGCCAACGGTATTAACGCAGCCAATCTCGTTTCAAACGATCTTCAGGTATTAGAAAAACTGGCATCATTACTCTAAGTGGGTCCAATTTCACGATACCCTTTTTACCAGATTGCTTAGACCTACTAAAATATTGAATCATTGCACTTTTTAGAACGTCTGCGTGGTGTTAGTAGCAAAATTAAGCTTGTAATTCCTGGTGAAAGCATTATTCATTATTTACCCCTTTTACCCGGTCGTTAGTCGACGTCGTCAAACAACAGTCATGATTTATGTCGAAATGTCCGCCCACTAGCTCCCTTTATCGTTGCTATGTATGTCGTCTGCGTCCTCCCCTTCAAGGGTTCAACCAAATTATTGGTTTGGTGTGCTTTTCTTTGTATATTGCTTACGAATAGACGACATTTTTAAACCTAAACCTACAAAGTTCACAATGGATTGTAGATAGACTTTATGACGGTGGATAGTGTAATTATATTTTGCTTGACTATGCAAATACTTGCTTAGTGCTTACCTTTTCATAATTTGCTGAATTCCATTTCTAACAAAGCTAAATTCTCTTTTGGCACTTTTTTTTTTAAATTCCGGGCTAACTTGTATAAATTAGCCCTTCAATGCGATCCCACCTGGTGGTGAGTGATGATGCAGTCTAAGATGGAAGCGGGCTAACTTGGAAGGAGTATGACTGTTTTATTGAACCCATCACCCCATAGTTTCTACGCAGGATCGTACCGGAACTGGCTTTGCCGGTAGGGTGGTAAGTAGCTCTAAGACTGAAGCTTAGAACATTGTATTTTGGATTATGACCTAGATTTTTCCATTGTTCTCTAAACAAAAAAAAATCGAAGCAGAGGTATTTTCGAAAAGAGTTTTATATTAAGCCGAGAGACGTGCAAACTCGTTTATATTCCGTAGCTACTTCACGCCAAGAGTTTTCGAAGCAGGCAAATCTATTACCCGCTAACATCGCTGAAAGTCTTTTAAGTCCTCTCAACTTTAGACAAGCCTTTTCGATACCGAAATTTTTGGCAAATAAGTAACTTTCCAAAGTGCTAAGTGTTGCTTATTTGCGTCGATAAGATCGATTGTTTGTTATGAAACAAATTGACCTGACCCAAATCACTGGACGGGCCAAACTTAGTTGTTGGGACTTAGTTTGGTTATACTCGTACCTATATTTTCAAATCTTTGGTACATATTGTGATGTAATCGAAAGTGCGAGTCGAACTTGCGTAGAAACTGGTAAGGAGCCCTTTGTGTAGAAACTGGTAAGAAGCCCTTACCAGTTACTTAGAACACGGTAGAGTTTTAGTTACCTACGCGATAGGTCCATGCGTAGGTACGAGCCAATTATTCGCTGCGTATAGTAATGTGAACTGTTAATAACAAACGCGACAGCAACGATATTGTTAAAAATTGTGACGGGTATCACGATATTTATTTTCTGTATATATAACTCTTGCTAACAGGTTGTCAAAAAACAGGTCAATTTGCTATCTATCTCCCTGTGTAAAAACTGTCGGAAGCGGTTCTTTCACAAAAGTTTGAATGATTGCCTGGCTAGACAATACTGGATGCCAAAAAAAACGTTTACATACAGTATGATTGTACATTCGAGCCATTCAATAAAAGATAGCTGAAAATAAGAGCAAAAGTTCCGAATAGGCTTTTATCGGACGTGTCCGTTTCAGTTAAACCGCATATTGATCCAGTTTTGTGGACTGACCGCTGTCGATATCGCTTGTATTTTTTGCCTACATTATCTTTTTACTACAAAAAGAAGATTATTTTATAATGAATTTATTATTACTTTAGTTACCTGGGTTCCGTGCCCGAAGGGTGCCAACCGGACCCTATTACTAAACCTCCGCTGTCCGTCTGTCTGTTAGCAAACTGTATATCGTAAACCGTAATAGGTAGAGAGTTGAAATTTTAACAAAATGTGTATTCCTATTGTCGCTATAATCATAAATAATAAAGATGGCAGTGACATGATACTCTACTATAATAAGTAAATGGTCTTACGTGTAAGCTTACCTGCAGAACCCAGTTTGCGCAGAGAGATGACAATGGTACTACTATACTATAATACTAGTAGCCTATCTATTGTCAGGTGCAGGTGCAGGTGAAGATACATAAGTAATATCTTAATATCATATAATAGGTATTATACTGAAATCGCGGGAGAAATCGTCTTCAATATACCTAAAACAGGTGCAACAGTATCCTGTATCTTACTGATGCGAAGTCAATGATAAAACATATACCTACCTACATAAATTCAAGTAGCTATGCTTTTATCAAAACAGTCCAAAGTACTTAATCACATTGTTAGAACAATTTTATTTGAAATTGAAAACGTCAAAAAAATTTGGCTGTGGGAAGTGCAAAACGATGTAGCATTTTTTATTATTTTTAAAACTAGTCGCTATATTTTAATTGATTGCGAAAAGCATTGCTGTACCAAATTTAAACAAAAAACTTTTGTTTGGTTTCTAGATGAATGACATATTTTGTAGAGTAGTTCAGTTCTGGGGGCATTTTTAGGGTTCCGTACCTCAAAAAGAAAAAAGGAACCTTTATAGAACCACTTCGTTGTCTGTCCGTCTGTCGTGTCTGTCTAAAATAAAATTCGTATTCATTATTCACGAATATCATACACATTATGAGTTTATAAGACATATTTTGATGGCATTAAATAAGACCATAAACAACAACAACAAGAACAATAAACCATAGTTCAAATTTGAAAAGATTTAATAGTAAAAAGTCCACCGAAATTCAAGAAAAAAAGGCTTTGTTGAAACTGACCCTAATATTAAGATTAAAATGCTATTAACTCTAATGTGAAAAGGTTCAATACGATTTATTTTTTCATTTCATTTCAATTCAAACTGAATTTGCAAGGCTTCGCGTGTGTAAAATATGCATAAAATTGGAACGCGTGTCAATTTTTAACCAAGCGTATGTACCGTACTTACTGTAAACAATGTTTGGGAAACGCTTTGAGGGTTTAAAAAAATCAATTTCGTAATAATATTATTATAAATTCAAAAGTATGGCTGTATGTTACCTTTTCACATCCTAATAATTGATTTTGTCGTAAATTGGTACAGAAATAGCTTGTCTCTCGGTGACGGATATAGGTTATTTTTTAGCCCCATGTATCATAGAGTTCCAACGAGATTTAAAAAAAACCTTAATCCACGTAAGTCGTAGGTATCCCATCACCGGCTCACTACTGAGCACGGGTCTCCTCTCAGAATGAGAAGGACTTACACCCTAGTCCGCTACGCTTGCCAAGTCCGAATTGGCAGGATTCACACACTTATGGGAACCCCGTGGAGAACTCTCAAGCATAGTTTCAGGCACTTAAAAATATCATCATCATCATCATCAACCAATAGACGTACACTGCTGGACATAGGTCTCTTGTAGGGACTTCCACACGCCACGGTTTTGCGCCGCCTGAATCCAGCGGCTCCCTGCGACTCGTCTGATGTCGTCCGTCCACCTATTGGAGGGTCTTCCAACGCTGCGTCTTCCGGTGCGAGGTCGCCATTCCAGCACCTTGGGACCCCAACGTCTGTCGGTTGTACGAACTATGTGCCCTGCCCATTACCACTTCAGCTTCGCAACCCGTTGAGCTATGTCGGGAACTCTAGTTCGCCTACGGATCTCCTTATTTCTGATTTGATCACGCAGAGAAACTCCAAGCATAGCTCTCTCCATCGCCCACTGAGTGACTCTGAGCTTAAAAATATAGGGCCTATTATTTGGTACGGTCAAGGATTCTCTCTGTAAATCACTAAGTTAAAAAGTTGGGTAGGTAGGTACAACGCTGATTCATTTGAAAGCATTCTGAACCAACAAATTAAATCAAAGAGCGGGTAAGCAGTTTCTTTGTAAGCACTTAATTAATGTTTCTCGCTAAACATAAATACGCAGCCAACACTAGAGGCGTTCTCTGTATATTAAAACTTAGAAAATATTCTACAAATGCTGCTTTGTAAATAATGTACCTAACGCGTAGAACGAAGTTAGGTATATGTCAAAAATTTTATTAATTTGTATCTTTTAAAATAAGAAATAATGAATTACTAGCTGATGCCCGCAACTTCGTACGCGGGGATTTATGTGTTTGATAATCCCCTCAGAACTCTTTCAAGATTTTCCGGGATCAAAAGTAGCCTATGTCACCCTCCAGATCATAAACTGGTGACGTGATGGAAGGACAAAAAACATACCAACAAACAAACACACTTTCGTATTTATAATAAAGGTACTGAAGGTACTGATTAATCAGAATCCATACTCATACTATAAAGTTATTCTGTTTGTCTATCTGTTGTTCTTTTCACAACTCAAATGCTGATCTAAACTTGACATGATTATTTTGGCTCAGAAATAGCATCCTATATGATAGATCTATTTATCCCGGAAAATCATTAAAAACTTAAATCATACGCATATGCTAGCATCATATAGTTTGGAGTATTTTGAATAGCTTTTGGAAGAAATATCACATATCTTATACGAAGTAGGTATAGTACCTAATGTATGTATAATGTCGCCGCTCTATATCTCTTTAATGTCTTCCGTCCACAGGGAATGGATGCAAGGCAGTAACTCTAACATATCATCAGGCACCGGAAGCTGCACTGAGGCCAGCCCGCAGTTGCCCCGCTACAAGCTTGAATGCACCAATTTGGAAGGTCTCTCGAGGCTATGTCACTGCAAATGTTAATAATTATCGAATTGTTGCAGTAAGTATCTAGTTCTTTTATACAGGCTGTAACCATAACAGAGGGTTTATTAGAACGCCGCGCTGGCAAAAACGAAAACAGACGATAGTTATAAACTGATGATTACTGATATGATACCATAAAAACCGCGAAAATTAAAAATCATATTATTTTGTAAAATTTACGATGCCTTACTGAACTGACCCCAGAGGTCAACGAACTGTTAGGAGGTCCGCTTCGACAGTCTTTTGAAAAAAAAACCACAAGAAATGTCCAACGAATTTAATTTGGAAATTCACACACACGGAACTTTTACTTCACGCGAATACAGTAGTTTCAGTGTTAACTATTCAATATGGAAATGTGGACTGCCTCGCCGCCTCGCGGATTGTTCGCTTTATATAAATTGAAATGCTGAAGCAGCGAATTAACACGTCATGTTAAAATTATTAATTTATAACATTTCCCCCCTTTAGACGAAGCTTTAATTTAAAATAAAGCGTAGTAAAAAAAAGAAAAGGAAAAGGAGAGAAATGGTAAAATATTCTACATAATTTAATTATTTGAAAGATTTCTTTGCACTGATGCACTAAGATTTCGAAGGTCTACAGATGCGTTATCTTCATCATCTGTTATCTGTGACATTTCAATAGAACTTTGGATTTTGTTTTCTTTATGCGAAATCTTTTTGCGATTACATTGGTAAAAAATTTGGATGCAGAATTCGTTGCAATTACGTTGTTTAAAACATTTGACAATCTTATAACATAAAAATAGAAAAATTAACGAAATAATTATATAAGTAAAAGCAGAGTAATACGAGCTATATTTTATAAAATGAGATTCCTCTTGGATCCTGTTGATTTGCAACTCAAGATCGTTGAATTGGTTTATCGAATTTTTTAAGGAATCTAAATTAATATTACTTAGGTTAATAGGTGATAGAAGAGGAATCGTTTTGTTAACAATCTCTTGGTTGCAGCAGTTATCATTAGTTATATCAAAATTAATATTAAAGTTATTATTATCAATAGTTAAATTTGAAATGGTAGAAGGTATAAATTGAATCGTTTTAAAGTAACCAATGCAACCTTTGTTCAGTTTTAATATTCCAGTGCCAGATATAGAATAATCCTTAAAGTTATCATTACAATTGATAGTTAGTTTGCTTGTTTTTGACTGTACAAATATCCATTGATTATTTTTTAATTTATGCCATATGTCAATAAGACCATATAGGATTTTCGGTTCACATTCCCTTGGTAAAGATAGAGTCACTTCAGTTAAAAGTTTTGTCTCGCATGAAGGATTCGAATTTACAGAATAAATTGACTCTAATTTACAGATGGAATTTTCACTATTTAAAATAGTACAATCTCTTAAAGTATCTAATAATACGTAATTTAATCTATCGTCAGTTATAGCTAAATAGGGTTTAGTAGGTTTGATTAAGGCAAAACTTTTGGATTGTCCTTCGTAATGAGGAGTCGGGAGCGGGATTGTTTTATAGACGTTATACTTAACGGGAGAGACAAGAGGGATCTGTATTACAAATACTATCTTATTGTTATAGAAATAGGAGACTAACTTAGATATATCTATAATGGTATGTATATTTTCTATACTTAGTGCTACAGGAAAATCTAAACCTTTATTGATTGAGTTTCTGTGTTTAGACAGTTCATCATACAGTTTTACAGGACTTAGAACAGAAGGATGTAGAACATTAACTTTTGAAAACAAAATTGCGTTTATTACAGTATCGAGAAAATTTGAGATAGCTAGTAAAGAGCTTTCGATTATATTAACTAAGCTATTAAATCTAGTTAAATACATTAATTTTTCATTATCACTAGTAACATAAGACAATATATCGTTTAATTTATTAATCTGAGAGTTTAACTTTATCTCATTTTGATTTAACCTAGAAATAGTAGAATTAAAAGTATTAATAGACGACTTAACTATATGAATATTATCTTTCATTAAATGAAATATCTCAGATTCAGATCTCTGACAAGAGCTAATTGCAGCATCATATTTTCGGGCATCTTCAGCATCTAAAGTGCCAAAGAAAAACTTAAGGATTTCACCACCAAATTCTAAAGATCTTTTGAATCTAGCAGGATTTTCGCTTGAGATAATATGAGATAGAGATTGAGCCTTGAGATAATTGGATTCTAGAAGTACTTCAATTGGACTAAAAACATTTTTGCAGCTAGAGTACTCTTCTGGTTGCAACTTAGCACAAACTAGAGAGGTTTTAACAATCAACCGGTCAACTTTGTCAAGCTGTGGTTCCAATGAGACGGTGTTGAGATGCGTGATTACTCTCCAATAATCATTGTAGAAATAAATTTTTGTAATGGGGTCGAAATATATTCCAGGGCTATGCGTTATGGGTGTAATCATTGGCTCAGACGAGACGTAGGAGAAAAATCTGAAAAGAATGATAAGCTTAAGTTACAGCGAGCTTAATTAAATTAGTATGATACTTAACATGTTTTCTATTTATTAATAAAGTAACATTATGTTTTCCATTTATTTTAACGATTTTGTAAGGGCCTTTCCATATTGGAGATAAGGCTTTACGAAGTCTGTGATGGTATTTTAAATATACCATGTCACCAACTTTATATTCTATGTTAGGATTAGAACTTGAATCATAGATTTGTTTTGAAGATTCTTTACTTGATCTAATATACTCTAAAGCTTTTTCGCGGCTTACTTTCATTCTATACTGAAGCGCACGGACATACTCGTGGTATGTAACATTATTATCTGTGTCGTAGAGAGAATTAGGAAGGGTTGGTTTCTGTCCAAACAGAAGTTCAAACGGAGTAAATTGAGTAGTAGTATGAGGAGTTGTATTATACGCGAGAACAGCTGTTGCTAGGTAGCAATGCCAATCATTTTGATTTTCGTTTACAAAGGATTTTAGGTATTCTTTAAGAGTAGCGTGGCTGCGTTCCAGCGCACCGTTAGTTTGGGGATGGTAAGGGCTAGAAAGTAAGGGTTTGATTTTGAAAATATCGGTAACTTGTTTAAACAGTTCTGATGTAAAAGTCATGGCTTGATCAGTAAGGATCATTTTAGGAATAGCGAATAAGGACATAAAGTGGACCAGATTACGGGCTACTTCTTCACTTGTTGAAGAAATCATAGGATAGACACATAGGAATTTGGTAAGATCATCTTGCAGAGTCAGTATGAACTTGAACTTTTGGAAACCTGCTTCAGGTAAGACACCAACTATGTCCAGAGCTAATCGTTCAAAAGGCTTTGTGCTCGTGGATGTAATAACCATAGGAGCTTTATTGCAAGCTCGTAAAGGTTTGTTAACTTGGCATAGTTTGCAAGACTTCACATAGCGTTCTATGTCAGTTCTCATTCCTTTCCAGTAGTATGAGGCTTTAATTCGACTATACATCCTATTCACACCAGGATGTCCTGCTATGGGAGTGTCGTGATTCTCTTTGAGAATTGTAGGAACTTCAGCTGGAGTTGGAAATATTATTTGATTTTTATAAATATGTATTTTGATATCAGTGTTATGAAATACGTAGGAAATCATATTATAAATTTTGGTATAGGATAATTTAGTAAAAGGTTCAGAGAAATCGGAGATAGCTATTTCATCAATGCTAGGGTGATGTGATATAAGTTCATCACGAAGCATCATCAAAGTGTCGTAAATGGAGCGAAAAGTTGTCTCATCGTAATGATGAACCTTGGTAAAAAGAAAATAATATGTTTTATTATTTTTTGTAACTGACCTTACCGAACATTGTTCACGTTCGGCTTCTAACAATGAAGCGGTGTCGGTTATCTGAGATAATAATTCCTCACAATGTGGCATTGAGTTGTCGAAATCTAGAGAAACGGGGCATGCAATAATTTTGCATTTGGAAAGATGTAAAGCTTGTGAGTGTTCTTCAATTTTTGTGTTAGAATCTGGTAAAGAGTTTGTAAGTTGTTTCTTAAAATATGCCTCGTAGGAAAGCTTAGTAAGATTATCTGTATTTATAGCATGAATTGGGATGCGAGACAGAGCGTCTGCATTTGAATTTAATTTTCCAGGTTTGTAAATAATCTCGTAATCGTATTCCTCAAGTTTGAGGCGCCAACGGACGAGTTTGGAACCAGGATCTTTGACGTTGAAGAGCCATACTAAGGGCCGATGATCTGTTACGATTTTGAATTTAGTGCCGTAGAGATATGGTCGGAAAGTTTTAACGGCGAATAAAATAGAAACTAACTCCTTTTCTGTGGTCGAGTAATTTCCTTCTTGTTTGTTTAAGGTTCTAGAAGCATAGGCTATTGGTTTGTCCTTGCCGACAGGGCCTTGAGATAGCACTGCGCCAACGGCGTAGTTGCTGGCGTCTGTGGTAACGATAAATGGTTGAGAAAAATCAGGGTATTGGAGAAGAGGAGCTGAGGTTAACTTTTCCTTCAGGAGGTTAAAAGCTTGGTCCTGTTCTATAGACCAATGAAAAGTGACATCCTTCTTGAGTAAAGATGTTAGAGGTTTTGTGATCTTGGAGAAATTGTCAATAAATCGGCGGTAATAACCAACGAGACCGAGGAATGATTTTACTTCTTTAGGATTTTTAGGAATTGGGAAATCACAGACTGATTTAATTTTTTCTGGGTTTGGAGAGACACCTTTATCCGTTATAATGTGACCTAGATAGGTGACTTCCTTTCTAAGGAATTCACATTTATCCGGTTGTAATTTGAGATTATAATCTCTGAAACGGTTGAATACCATTTTCAGTTTTTCACAATGTGATTTGAGATCTGCACTATAGATGATACAGTCATCTAAATAGACATAGCAATGTAAACCTTGAAGACCTGATAACACTGTGTTCATAAGACGTTGAAAAGTACTGGGAGCGTTCTTAAGTCCGAACGGCATCCTAGTGAATTCGTAGTGGCCTGTTGAACCATTTGTGTTGACTACAGTAAAACCAGTTTTAGGTGCATCTGAAGGATTCAGCGGAATTTGATGGAAACCGGAGACTAAGTCCAGTGTGCTAAAATATTTGGAATGACCTAGTTGATCTAGGATATCTGTGATCAAGGGAATAGGATATACTTCGGATACAGTGACGTCATTGAGGCGGCGGTAGTCGATAACTATTCGCCATTTCTTTTTCCCGGATGCGTCCATTTTTTTGGGAACCACCCAAACGGGAGCATTCCATGGAGAGATAGACGGTTTAATAATTTTCTGTTGTAGCATTTTCTGGATTTGGGAATCGACTTCGTTTTTATGACATTCGGGAAAACGGTAAGATTTTACATTAATAGGAGAGCTATTACCCGTGTCAATAGAGTGTTGAATAGCGTTAGTATGAGTTAGAGTGTCTCCTTCGAGATAAAATATATCAGAGTATTCAGAACAGCACTCTAAGAGAACTTTTCTCTCCTCATCGTTAAGATGTGAGTGTCTTATAAGACTTAGAACACGATCGAGTCGATTTGATGAAGAATTAGAAACGTGGTTGACAATTTCGGGGGATTGAGACACTTGGCGTAGTTCAGAGAAGTCTATAGGAGTTAAATGAACCTTGAAGTCTTGGATTTCTATTTGAGATTCAGTGGTATTTAAAACAGAGACATTGACTTTATAATTAGGCTTCAAACTTACTATACAGTTTGCTATATATACACCTTCGGATATAGAGTGATCTAATATGAGTGCGTCTTTTAAATGACGTAACTCGAACTTGTCATTTGAGACAGTGCATTCAACAATAGCTTCGGAGCGAGCCGGTATTATATATCTAGGGCTCGAATAATGAATTGGTAAAGTGTAATTTGAGATAGTAAGGGATTTAGTATTATAATCGATATTAGTATGGAAAAAATGTAGAAAATCGGTACCTAAGATACCGTCTGATTCCAGATTCAGAGCGTCAGTTATGACGTGGAATTTAAAAGAAATGGTGTGGTCGTTTATAATAAGGTTAAGCACAACTGTTCCTAAAGTTTCGCTATAGGAATCCTTATCGTTTATGCCTTTGAGTTTTATAATTTCTTGAGACAATTGGGGCTCTGCTGGTAAACACGAGCGCTTAATAATGCTGACACTTGCGCCTGTGTCAACTAAGAAACAGAGAGGTTTTTTATTACATTCTATTTGTAAAAATGCATGAGGTAAGGACACCAACTTTTTCAGGGTGCTTGTTTCGAAGATCGGGACGTCTTTAAGAGGCAATGAGCTTTTGCTTGCGTTGCTTTGGGGGTCATTTTGAATGACTTTAGAGTTTGTAAGACTCAGTTGATCATTTGAAGGAAACTGAGGTTTAAACGATTTTGTAGTATAAGAGCTAGTATAAGAATTAGAATGAGATATAGTATTATTTGAGCAATCTTCTTTGGAATGCTTTGTATTCGATTTTGTAGGAATCAGTGAGGATTTAGGATAATATGATTCAGCGATATTTTGGCAGTCTTTTGGTGATTGCCGGGATATAAAAGATTTGGTATAAGATTCAGTGTGACTCGGACAATCATGTAGCGATTGCCGAGATATAAACGATTTGGGAGAATTAGTATAAAAGGATTTAGTAGTTCGAGTGCCATTTTGGATTGTTGATTTCGGCAGGCACGCATCCGAAATCAGTTTAAGTTTTTTGATTCAGGGACGTAACTATTCGTCACTTCATTTAAGGATTCTGAGTATTCATACATGTTGACATTAGCATTGTTACTATGAGAGGGACCTGACGGAGGGTGAGAGTTCATCCGACGCTGATTATTATTATATTGGCGCTTACGGCATTCTGAGATAAGATGTCCTTTGTGTTTACAATAGGCACAGGTTTTGACGAAATTTGAGTCCTTTGATGAACTTTGACTTGTTCCTGCAGGATATTGAATGTTAGTGGGAGGAATGTGGAAAGATGATCTCTGTGTGAAATCGTGCTTTTTCTTAAAGCACTCTGAGAAACTATGATTGGTCTTCTTACATAAGGAACAAAATTTAGTTGGATGTTTTGGTTGAGTAATTTTTACAAGTTTGAAAATTTTTTCTTCTTCGACTGCTAGAGAAATTGCTTCATTAAGTGTCGAAGGGTTTCTGCAGCGGACAATATTAGAAATATTAGGGTTAAGACCTAATTGGAATAAGCTTAAGGCGAGTTCTTCCATAGCTGTGATTTTGCCTAGAAGGAGATTACGATCAGTGCATGAATTTTGAATATCAGCTTGAAGTCGAGTTAGGCATGCTTCGAGTCTGATAGAATATTGTGTCACACTTTCGGACTGGCCCTGTTTACAGTTTTGGAGATCAAGTAGCAGATGGGACGAGTGTTTTTTCTCGCCAAACGTGCTTTTTAAATATGATTTTAATTCATCCCAATTATTGAAATTTTTAAGGCTGCAGGCTAATTGAGCTTTGCCCTCAAGTTGGGAGATTATATATTTACATAAGATATTTTGCTGGTCGGGAGCAGCTAAACTAATTGCGTTATCGCAGTTAGTTAGGAACGCGGCAAGAGTTTCCCGATTCCCATCATAAGACCTTACGAATTTAGTGAGTATAGAGAGAGTCACTTTTGCGTCCGAACTTTCTGACTTTAAACTCATTTTTGATTACTGAAACTGAGATATGGAGAGAAAAAAAAAAGGATTTAAATTTAAAATACAGTACGAAAATATACAATTTAGACAATTTACGCTTTTTATACAAAATTAATATAAACTACTTACAGGATAACGGCAAACATCACGATTTATTTTTCACAAAAAGGTTTTCACTTTGATGTCACTGCACTGAAAGTTAAATTAGGTCGATGCGTTTGCGACACGTGAAGGCTTTGAACTGTACGGAATGCGTCTCGTATTTCACGCGGCGACGATATCGAGTAGGTTTCTGAAGATATTGAAGAAATTGTATTTCGTAATTTTGAAGGCTTAAAATTTATTTCACTGATGTTTTTAAGTGAGTCCAGGATATTCGCGTTCTTCGTGTGAGATGCGGGCTCAGTCTGGCAGGCTGAGACTTATCGTCGATCTTGAGTAGAACCGGTGCTTAGTGGTTGTGATGCGGGCTCAACCCTGGGGGCGAGGCTTATCGTCGATCACGACTGCGATGACCTCAGGATTCTTTGGATGCTAAGGGTCCTCTTGCGTGAACCTTCTTAGCATCCCACTTCTGACACCAATTGTTAGGAGGTCCGCTTCGACAGTCTTTTGAAAAAAAAACCACAAGAAATGTCCAACGAATTTAATTTGGAAATTCACACACACGGAACTTTTACTTCACGCGAATACAGTAGTTTCAGTGTTAACTATTCAATATGGAAATGTGGACTGCCTCGCCGCCTCGCGGATTGTTCGCTTTATATAAATTGAAATGCTGAAGCAGCGAATTAACACGTCATGTTAAAATTATTAATTTATAACAGAACGTTACATTAGTAGGTCACTCGGAGTTAATGCACCGTCGTAAGCAGAGCATTGACTCAAGTTTTGCACGCTATACATTGCGGGTTCAAACCCGCAATGTATAGCGTGCAAAACTTTGGTTGGTTTTTTGGTTTATCCTGCAATCACGTCGCAACGGAGCAACGGTTCGACGTAATTTTTTCCGTCAGGGTCATCTCCGTTTGGTCGGAACGACCAGACGGGGGTACGGGCCTCGAGGCTTTGCCTCCTTACCCGGGCGGGTCGCTGGGCATCTCTGTGCCCAGGTGTTTTCCTTTAAGCCTTCTCGGCTAGGGCCTGCCATCCTTGGCTTTTGGGCCTTGGTAATTTTTTCCATGGGTAAAGTTTGGAGAGTGACATAGGCTGACGCAAAGGAAATAAAGTGCGAGATTTAAATTATTTTTAAATGTAAATTCATCAATAAAGGCTATATTTATTTATGGTAGTACTTTAAATTTAAGTCCCTCATACTCATTCTTATCAGTGTCATACCTACCTATACTTGTAAAATAGGATTTATCATTTTTAGAATATTTATCAAACCTATGTACACATCTATTTATTTATCCTAATGGAAAAATATAATGTTTTGACTACTATGGCAGCCAGCCTCGCCCGGCCTTTAGGACGACTTAGTTGGTCTACGCTGAGGATTGAATCGACAAAATAATACAAGACACGAACGGGCAGATAAGCCGCAAAGAGTTATCATAAAACCGATTTAGCTCTAAAAGAGCTTACATAAAATATAGTATACCTAAAAGACTATTCAAATCTACATCAAAGCGTCTGGGCTGTATAATTTGAGTGATCACAAATGCGTTGAACAATTTAATCTATACTCTGCATTTGGGTATTAAAGTATTTTGCTTGACGAGGGTCGTTTCAGCGTTTGCATGGGATGTAAGTATTGACATAAAGGTCGCTGATAGACCCTATAAAGGACCTATCAAGCGAATATTGACGGGTTCGACCACATTTTATCTCACTTGAAAGTAGAGAAGAATGGGGTCTTTTAGGGTTCCATAGCTCAAAAGGAAAAAGGAACTCTTATAGGATCACTTTGTTGTCTGTCTGTCTATCTGCCCGTCTGTCCGTCTATCTGTCGTGTCGTCGTCGTTTCAGCGTTTGCATGAGACGTAAGTATTGACATAAAGGTCGCTGATATGCCCTATAAAGGACCTATCAAGCGAGTATTGACGGGCTCGAGCACATTTTATCTCAAATATTTTAGAGGTCTGTGGAATGTGTGAATGTCGTGTGTAATACTGTGGAAACTCCGAAATTTTCCGCGTTAAAAAGGAGCCAATATCCGTTCCCGGAATGCAAGCTGTCTCTATATACAATTTCATTAAAATCGGTCGAACAGATGGACCGTGAAAAAGTAACACACAAGCTAAGTAGTAGAGTAGGATTAATAAGTTTGCCTATTTATTTCATTTTGGTAGGTAAGTATATAAAATAAAAATCGATCGATCGATTGAAACAGTACTTTCATATTACATAGTCAGATAATTTAGAAACCAACCATTGGAACCCAATGTAGGTATATTTTGATTCGAATTTAAAGGTCGTCTACATTTTAGGTTTGAGGTAGATTAACAGTTTCGTTTTCGCATATTGCACCTTATTACTCAGGTGTGTTGGCTGCGGTAGGAAAATTACTAAAAGTTGTAGTAAGTAGAATAGTCTAAAGACCGTTAACGGTATAAGTCCTTCGCATCAAAGGACTCCACGGACTAGTTATTATAATATTATAAAGTAGGATGGCCGTCCGTTTAATTTTTTTCGGACACCGCAAACGAGTTCCTATAGCGCTTACGAGTCCATCTATTGATTAGAACCAAATATTGGAAGCTTTGGACTTTGACTGTGGCCATCATCTATCGGCAAAATTATGCAACAAGTTATAAGATTTTTTTCGTACCGCACGCGTATATAAACTGATGAAAAAAATAGTTAGACTTTAGTTCTGTAAAAAAGCAACTCTAATTTTATGTCATAACTTTTTCAACAGGTTTTAAATTATTGAGAAACATATGAACAACTAGCTTATGCTCGCGACTTCGTCCGCGTGGACTAAACAAATTTCGAACCCCTATTTCACCCCTTCAGGGATTGAATTTTTAAAAATCCTTTCTTAGCGGATGCTTACATCATAATAGCTATCTGCATGCCAAATTTCAGCCCGATCCGTCCAGTAGTTTGAGCTGTGCGTTGATAGATCAGTCAGTCAGTCAGTCAGTCACCTTTTCCTTTTATATATTTAGATTTGTAAAGGAAAATGCTGAGTAGGACAAAAACCTAATAAAAAAAATTTAGAAACAGAAATATAAAGATTTTGTATTCAAATAAACGTTTAAAAGTGCTTTGATTCATCAAGTGAATCGATAATATATATCCATTCTAATATTATAATTGCGAAACTAATATTATAAATGCGAAAGTACTACTATAACACTACTAGTCTATCTGTCTGTCTGTCTGTCTACTAGCTTTTCACGGCCCATACGTCAAATCAATTTAGATGAAATTTGGTATAGAGATAACTTACATCCCGAGGGAGGACATAGGCTACTTTTGATCCCGGAAAATCAAAGAGTTCCCATGGGATTCAGAGTCGCGGGCATCATCTAGTAATTAATGACCGACCGCGACTTCGAGAAAGCTCAGTACAGTATCCTGTATTTTATTATAAAATTCTGGCAACTCTACAATAATATAACCCGTATGAGGACGCTTTCAAACATTTTAATCTCTAGAGCCACACGCTTGAGTATTTTAGCTGACAAGGGTCTATTGTAAATGGACAAGCTATTTTGCAACCGGGTAGGTATCTCTCCCAAAGATCGTTAGCATGTGCTCCCAACGACCGATACAAGTGATGTATTGAGATATTTGCTACTGTACGTGTGCGGGTATTTAAACGGCTATGGGTTAGTATAGGCTGATTAATCGTGCCTATACAGGGTGTAACAAGAATGCTAACAAAAACTTAGCGTTACTGTTATATGTACTACCTAAACACAATCCAATACCAATAACCATTTGCCTCATTTTGTAGATTTAGTATTTTTCAACCCCGCAATGTATAGCGTGCAAAATTCGGGTCAATGCCCCGCCTACGAACGCATCGCATTGACCCCGAATGGCCTACTTACGCAACGTTCGTTGATCTCTAGTGTCAGTCAGATGTTTTATTTGCGATATATCGTAAAGTTTTATGAAATATAGGATTTTTTAGATTTTTTCGCATTTTTTTTGCTGTTCATCAGTAGTATCACCTGTCAGTGTTTTTGCTAGCGTTCTGGTTACACCCTGTATGTTTACTGTAAGGCCTATTTAGACACTACGAACGAGTCGAGCCGCAAAAGAATAACGTCTTCATCACCATGAAAAAAGTTGGAAATTGGGAACTCTCTAGTGGCATATGGCAGGATAGTCGAGTGTGGACTTGTGTAACACTTACCTACAAAAAAAATTCTTTGGTTAATTTAATTGTTTGGTTTTATTTAATTTTTCCTAAAAAAAATACGAATTGGATCAGTTACCCTTACCAGCAAGGAAATAATTAATCGATCATGTTAAGCTATATACTTTTTTTAATGATTACTAGCTTATACCCGCGGCTTCGTTCGCGTGGACTACCCCCTTGAGTAAATGAATTTTCAAAAAATCCTTTCTTAGTGGATGTTTACGTCATAATAGCTATCTGCATGCCAAACTTGAACCCGATCCGTCCAGTAGTTTGAGCTGTATGATCAGTCAGTCAGTCAGCTTTTCCTTTCATTTATATTTATACAGAAGATTTAGAAGATGTCAAGTAATTTTATACTTACTATATATAACTACCTCTACATTTAAATGCAAAGTGCTTTGTAAAATTCAATAGAGCAGATTTCAAAGATAAGTTTCATTCATTAGAACTGAAATGAGAAAGTGGAATGGATTGCGGGTATATTTCTTTGGGTCGCAAATGAAATGAATCAATTGAATGGAGCGGTTGGCTTGCTATTAATTAATCCTAATAAGTGGTGATAGTCATAATTAAAATCTACTACTAGTAATTTAGTAGCTATTTTTCAAATTGAAAATATTACAATAAAACTTATAGCTAACTTAACTTATATAGTAGGGGAGCCAAAGAGGCTAAATAGGGATTTATTCGAGCGTCGTGGGGACCTATTGGATTGTGAAGATTAGGTGCTAAAAAGAAACCCCTTTCACTGGTGGGACCTTTCAAGAGCGTGTACAAGTTTAAAAAAATGTAAATAGATGTAACAATAAGCCAACGTTATCATTTGTCAAACTGACTCAACAGAAAAACGAACCCGGGATCTGAAACTTTTAAGCACATCTTATCGCTGTGCGAGAAGGCTCGTCAAATAAGAGCGAATTAGTCAAACGTAGAGGCGGCATGTAGGTAAGTAGGTATATAATATTGAAACTGTACAAAAACGCAAATTAAATCTGAAGTAAACTTAATCTCTTGAGCTTAGTCTAAATAAAGCACAAAGTATGTTATAAAGGTTGAACCAAACAGAACGCGTCAAGGCGGGACGGAAATGTGTTCAATGTGGCAACTAGAAGTTGCTTAACAAAGAACTGTTGGTTTTTCGTAAAACCTGCATCAATCTTATTACAATCTCAATTGTTGTGATTGGCGCAATTTGTGCGATTCTTGTTGCGACAATGCATTGCATCCAATAGTGAACGAGCGTCAACCAATCAGAGGTGATTGCAATCGTAACATTATAGCTGTCATTCTACCGCAATCGAGCAACCGATGTACCTAGATAGGTGTTGACTTGATGTTCATATTTTGTAACGCGCATTAGAGCCGCGTGCCGTAGGCGTCATGAATTGCAGTGTGATGTGAATCTTACAGTTCCTTATCACATCATAAACTAGTGATCCGCGCATTTTGCACAATAATTAGTGTTCTGTACTTCAAAAGGAAAAAAAGGAACACTTATAGGATCACTTTGTCTGTCTGTTACGCATGATATGCACAAGCATGACACTAGAGGCATCGCGATTTTTCTAGTTCTATTTATGAGGAACATTTCCCATTCGTCACTAAAACAGCTCCGAAGTAAAGTAAACATTAATCTTAAAACTATATACACTTAAATCTTCACCAAGAATTCATCTATTGGTGAAGATGGTAATCTAAATTATACCTAGTAGGTAGTTTCCGAGATGAGCGGGAACAGTCAGATTAACTCGGCGGAGAGACTGTGTAAACGTACTCATATACGCGCGATTTGTGTGATGGTCTAATGAGCAGTTGTCGCGTTCCGTCGCGCGTTATATGTGTCTGGGACTTAAAATGTGTACCGGTACAAATAGCAGAATCCAAAATACGGTGGCCACAGAAGCGCGCAGCAAAATGTATTCATAATTCACGACAAAACCGCTTTGCCGCTGCAATATTTTGTGTAAACTGGCCGTAATTTATACCTATTATTATTTATACACTGATAAAAATATTACAATAGGTACTTACTGTATAAAAATTTCAGCGCTTTTATTTAATAAGGCCGTATTTTATGTCTGCTCTGACCACAAAGTATTGTATTCAGAATATGATTTTTAATCGCAATTTTCCGATACCATATTTGACCAGAATAAGCTTCCACTGTTTTTCACTTAACTAGCTAGTAGTTTTTTCTGACTTTATGTTACTTTGCCATCTATTGAATATCCAGATAATTATAGTCTACTACATTTTATTGGAATTTAAAGACTAGGTATAGTGCATTCAAAATAAGCTGGCGTGTTTTCACTTGAGACCGGCATTAGCAATTAGCAACAATAGGATTACATTCGACATGTCACGTAAACAATAGGGGTAATAAACCAAACACTCATAGAGCCCATTCATTTTCAAGGTGCCGGTTCAACGTTTAATATTTTGTTGCAAACCAACCAGTGTTGATACTTTTGAATTCACCCGCCACGACTTAATCCGAATAAATTAATTAATTGTTATTGCTAATGACGGTCTCAAGTGGAAACACGCCAGTTTATTTTGAATGCACTTATACCTAGAAACATCTTTGGAACTTTTATGAATAGAGCTGTGGTGGAGACTACCCAATCTACACTATCATTAAATGTAATTTATTATTTCCAAGAAAATCTTTGCTTTATTGTATACATCCTACTTATGCTTTATGATAATTAAATCAGAACTACGGGTTTTATTAAAGAGTAGCTTCTGCCCGCGACTTCGTCCGCAGTACATATATTATAATTTTCAGCCAATGTTACTTTTGGATAACAAAGTCTTCTAATGATGAAAGAATGATTAAAATCGGTTTAATGGTTTCAAAGTTAATCTATTACAAAAAAAATCCTTCCCCTTTATAACATTTCTTAGTTTAGATGTTATACAGGGTGTAAACACAATCTAATACCAATAACCATTTGCCTCATTTTGTTGTTTTAGTGATTTAGTATTTTTCAAACCCACAATATATACCGCGCAAAACTCGGCCTACGGCATTGACTCTGAGTGGCCTACTTACGCAACTTTCACTGACCTCTAACGTCACTCAGATGTTTTATTTGCAATATATCGTAAACTTTTACAAAATTATTGGATTTTTATATATTTTTTTTCGCGTTTTTTTTGTAGTATCATATCAGTACCTACTGTCACCGGTCTTCGTTTTTGCCAGCGTTCTGGTTGCACTCTGTATATTGCAACACTTCAAATAAAAATGAAATTAAATATTATTGATTATAACACTGCTTTATTCAAACTTAGTTAATTAAAATCTAGTGAATAAACGGCGAGGTTAATTGCCCGAACACAAATAAACAAGAGAAGGGGATAGCCACGGAACGCAATTACCTTCAATTTGTGTACTCTCCGAACTTTGCCCGAACCTCCCGGCGATATCATGATCTTTCAAATTGAATACTTTCTGCACACCGCTGAAAAATAAAGAGCTCAGATTGAATCCATAAGAATAAGCTCATATTGCGATTTTTCACCGTGTGATTTTATTCGTAGAAGTAGCTTAATATGCCTACAACTTCACTGCTACATTAAACCCCTATTTCACCCCCTCTAGGGTTGAATTTTCAAAAATAATTTTTTTAGCGAATGTCTACGTCATATTATATGTAGTCATAATAGCTATCTGCATGCCTTTTAGCCTGATCCGTTCAGTGGTTTGAGCTGTTCGTTTACCGTTGATAGATCAGTCAGTCAGGCAGTCAGCTCTTCTTTTTAACCGACTTCCAAAAAGGAGGTGGTTCTCAGTTCGGCCTTATCGATGTATGTTCATCTTTATAGAAGTAATGTACATTTTTTATAGAAGAACTAGATGATACCCGCGACTTCGTCCGCGTGGATTTAGGTTGTTGAAATCCTGTGAGAACTTTTCAACTCTCTGTACCAAATTTCATCAAAATCGGTGGAACGGTTGGGCCGTGAAAAGCTAGGAGACAGACAGACACACTTTTGCATTTATAATATTAGTATGGATTTAGAATATGTGACATATTATTATGAATTTATATCAAGACGCACGCATTCGCGAAAAAAATACGCGCGAACGGCTTCAAACAAATTTCTGTAACAGAATTCTGCGGAAAAAATCGCGTGGTGAAATTTCGCAGTGCGGGCTTAATAAAATTATCTACATCACAAGCAGTTAAAATTACATAATGGCAATATTATACCTACTACACACAATTTTAGAAATTAGTCTACTTACATAATATTCGTTAAGTAGTAAAGTTATTATTAGATGAAATGTTTAGGCTAAGTAGGAACGAGTAGGTACTTGCGTGATTCAATCGCATTGTCTGAATACTTCAACGTTAATTGCCTGAAACTCTGAATGTGTTAACAAATTTTAATTAGTTTGCGTAGTCTCTATGACATGAATTAAGGGAAATTCTGGTAATGCCAGGATAATGAATGGTAAAGATGCTGAAGGGAATGTGAACGTCTAGTGATGACTCTGCCTGCTAGTGGCAACAGTGAAGCAAACGAACTAAAGCAAACTTTATTTAGGACCAGCGGTTTAGGCTGTGCGTTTGATATATATGTCAGTCAGTCAGTCAGGACTTTGAATTTTATATATTATATAGATTAGATTTTTATTGAAAAAGTAAGAACCGTAGGTATTACACCGAGGTCAAACTTGTATTTTTTTTAAATTTACAAATAATTTACATAAACCATAAATGACAATGATATAACTATAGTATATAGTTGCAACAGGTGAATTTTGATTTATCGTTAAAAATATCGAAATTTTCAAAAATTTATGTTTCTAAAAAAGAATGCTACGTAAGAACAACGTTTTTGTAGTTATTTTATAGCTTGATCCAAACATCAAATATTTTTATTATTTTTCTAAATTCCCATGTTTTAGTTATATATTATATTCACAAACTATTTGGGGTTAGCCGCTTTTAGAAAAAGTACGGCCGAATAAGGAAGTCGATTTAAGGGTGAAGGGAATATAGGTAATCTTTTAAGTCAAAAAATCGATTATGACATGATATTAGATATAAGTACCTACCTACTGCCTGGAGCTACGCGTGCTCTTAATATGGAATTTATGTAAATTGCGTAACTTCTGTGTTCCGATGATAACGCCTCTTCCCCGACACCGCCGCGCCGTCCAAGTTTAGAAAATTTTGTCCCAGACTTTATTCTTTTATGGATATACTTTAAAAAGATTTGTGAAACTTTTCCTTCCTGCAGTTTAATAAATGTGTGGAGGATTTCATTTTTGACTCTGCAATATTTTGTTTTAAGCTAAAATTTACAGAATAGAGATCCTTCTTTGTAACTTTCTGCGTGAAAACATTACACTGGAGAGAAAATGTCAGAGTTGTATGAGAAATCTAAATATGTAAAAGGAAAGGCTGACTGACTGACTGATCTATCAACGCACAGCTCAAACTACTAACTACTGTCTGAAGCTGGACATAGCTCTCTTTTACGGACTTCCACGAGCCATGGTCTTGCACAGTCTGAATCAACCGGTTCCCTGAAACTCGTTGATGTCGTCTGTCCACCTAGTGCCAACCAACTAGCTGCCAAGTGCCGACGTTGGGTTTTTTAGATGGAATTTTTTAAAAGATCAAGCCGTGATGCAATTCTGAACTTAACCTCGTAGTTATACTGCTCAATTATTCTCAAACTCAATAGTAGTTTGTTTATGTTGTGTCGCCCTAGTTGTATGTAGTAAGCAGTGGATAGTGTAGTGGATTTAATTTGTCAATTTTGTTAGATTTAAGTCGTACCTAGTTTTAACTTTTAATATGTAATTGTTTACTGTCCCAAATAAAATAAAATAAAATAAAAATTCCTACATAGAGCTAGAGGGCAACAATACAGTCGAGAAAATGGATAATATTTTTGTGTAAAAAATTAATTGGGTCTACACAAATTATTTATTAGGGTCGCGTTTTCATTTAGAGATGAACGACTTTTCATGTTTATTAAAATTCGTTCTAATTGAGTTTTTATGTAAATTGAATGTTAATTTATAAATCAATTCAATTAACTTGTTTCAGACACTTTACAAAGGGAAAAGGCTAACCGCATGGGCTAATCCATACTTAATATTATAAATACAAATGTCTGTATGTCTTGTTTCGCTTGCATCGCGAAGAATGACATAACGTTCTATTTACCTTTTACAAACTTTTGCCTTTTTAATATTAACCTTATCACCAAGTGAGATTGCAGTCAAGGGTTAACTTGTATCTGAATAAAAAAGTCTGCTGTAATCGTAGAATGCATTTAACCCACAGATATTGGAGTCTAGCCCAGGTTTAACGGTTGGAAAAGGTATGAAATGAATGATTTAGTGCTCAATCATAGAGTGCAGTTGCAGGTGACGGCAAATTGAAATTCCGTGTCGGCGTGGAGCGGTACGTACGCTTTTCAGTTAGATTTAAATTTGCCGACGCCCACCGAACAGAGTGAACTAGAGTAAGGAAACACTCGGTTTGATCCTGAAAAGACCATATTATGTCAAATATTAGGCGATTCATAGGCTACCTCGCGTCAAATGTAGGAAAATTTCTTAGGAAAATTTGACGCCTGCCCATCGAAGCCTCGACGCTTTGTTACAAGTTCCCTAACTGTCGTGAACTGTGCTCCGACTTCGCCAGTGCCACAAAAGAACGTAACATTTTTAGGGTTCTGTACCCGAAGGGTGTCGGTGGAGGTCCTCGCCTCCGCTATCTGTCCGTCCGTCTGTCTGTCAGCAGGCTGTATCTCACGAACTGCAATAGGTGGAGAGTTGAAATGTTCACAGAATATTCGATTCGAATTTTTACGGAATCCGTGATTTCATGTTTGAGTGCACTTGAAATGCTCTTGCTGGTAGAATTTTAATTCACATATTACATATATCTATACTAATATTATAAAGAGGCGAAGTTTGTATGTTTGTTTGAAGGAAATATTTTCTGGAACTATAGAACCGATTTTGAAAATTCATTCACCAGTAGAAAGCTACAATATTCCTGGCATAACTTTGCCATAGTTAGCTAACATATTTTCATTTTCTTTTTAAAGTCCTGTAAATATTATGTCCTTTAATACGACGCTAAAATGATTCAGAGTAAGAGTGATTCAAAGGTTCAATCAACACAAATACACAATATTATGCCATATTGCAACGTCTGCTTATGAAAATCAATATGCTGCGCCTCCCGTATATGAGATGCCTAATATCAAATATCCTGGCTTCGTAGCAAATAGGAAGATATACAAATTATATAATAGGTATAATAGATATGTGTAGAGACGTGCAGCGTGCAGCTTTTCCTTTCACTTTTTTATTACTATATACTATGCCAAGTTGTAAACGAAGAATCCCTACTGCACCTATTAGAAGCAAAGTCAGGTAGAAATGAATTGCTCTGTCTTCAATCAAAATCGGTTTATATAACAAACTTATGCGAACAGGAAATCTAAATATATAAAATGAAAAGGTGACTGACTGACTGCTGACTGATCTATCAACGCACAGCTCAAACTACTGAACCGATCGGGCTGAAATTTGGCATGCAGATAGGTATTATGACATAGGCATCCGCTAAGTAAGGATTTTTGAAAATTCGACCCCTAAGGGGGTGAAATAGGGGTTTGAAATTTGTGTAGTCCACGCGGACGAAGTCGCGAGCATAAGCTAGTATTATATAAAACTCTTTTTTAATGAAAAATTGTGAGTTACTGAAATAAAAACCGTCATTAAGCAATCCTAATTTGCACTTCCACCTGTATTATCTGTTGATTGAGAGTCTGTTTAGGTCGTAATCCGCGGTTAAGTTAATGATCTATTTGGTTGGCTTAGCAGACGTAATCACATCCTGTAAATCCCGTACCGGAGCTACCCAATTCGGCGAGATTTACGGAATTGTTCCGGTATGTATCGCTACCTCCCGCAGGCACTATGAGATTTTCCCTGGAAATATGAAATTTAAAATTCCTGAAATTCAGAAGTTTTTAAGAATTCCAAATGGTACCTACCCGAGACTTCATTCGCATGAATTTAGGTTTAGGTTATGTAAAACTTCTGTCAATGTTTTGTATTTTGACTTATATTTGAAAAGCGGTGGAGAGTGAAGGAGAGAAAAAGGGAGACGACGGATGTCAGGCTTGATTATTATATGTGTATTTAGTATCCGGCAGCCCCAGTCCAATTATACTAATTTGATGTTTACTGTAAGAGGTAGCTAAGATGGACGGCGCGGCTGCCTCTTACACGTGGGTTTTCTGGGAGAGTAACTATGTTCATCTCCCGGATGCAAGCTTTTCTGTACTTTCTGTTCAAAAATCAAAATCTAGGACCTTAGCCGAGATTTTTTTTTAAATATTAGATACTGTCATCGAATTATAACGCTACCTACAGTAGAAATATTGTACATCGAGCTTTAAAAAGAGATTTCAGCTTCGTAGAGCGTTGTATTTGTCACTCATACCTATGTAACGTTTAATCGGTCTCAACGTAAGAGACAACGCTCTATGAAACCGCTATCTCTTTGTAAAGGTCGATGTACAATATTTCCTGTCGGGTAATGAACAAAGGCAACTCTATCACTGGTTCGGAAGTAAGAACTTCTGAGAAGAGCCGACAAGAAACTAGGAAGAGAAAGGCATTCTAACACTGATTGTATTTTAAATTTTAATTATTATAAACAACAACCTACCTACCACAAAAAATTGTATTTGCAATGCACTGAAAGCACAGAGTAGCTGAAAGGGCCTCATCAGTAGGTATACCCTTATTATAAATGCGAAAGTGTGTTTGTTTGTTGGTTTGTCCTTCAATCACGTCGCAACGGTGCAACGGATTGACGTATTTTTTGCATGGGTATAGATAAAGACCTGGAGAGTGACATAGGCTACTTTTTATCCTGGAAAATCAAATAGTTCCCACGGGATTTTTAAAAACCTAAGTCCACACGGACGAAGTCACGGGCATCACTATTGTATGTAGCATCCACCATCCAATGTACATGAAAGCAAATGAATTAATGAAATGAAAATTTAACATTAAATTATTTAGATCTAAATGTTTTAGTTTATAAGTAAAAGGCATCCATTCACGTTCCATTTACGAATTTTGCATAAAAATAAGGTACTTATGGAAAAAAAGAAATTTTCCAAGGGAATTTTTGGAATAAGCTCCAAACGAAACAATTCTAATTAGGTACTTCGCTAATGAACTTCCTTGGAGATAATAATTTCCAGTGAAAAGAAACTTTTGCGTAGTAAAATGTTTCATCATCATCATCGTCGTCATCATCCGATAGTCATCCACAGCTGGAAATAGGTCTCTAGTAGGGACTTCCACACGCGACGGTCTTGCGCCGCCTGTCTGATATCGTCCGTCCACCTAGTTTGGGGTCTTCCAACGATGTGCATTTCGGTGCGATGTCGTGATTCCAGCACCTTGAGAGCCCAACGTTTATCAGTTTTCCGAACTATGTGCCCTGCCTATTGCCACTTCAGCTTCGCCACCGGTTGAGCAATGTTCAGAAATCTAGTTCTCCTACGGATCTCCTCATTTCTGATTTGATCACGTAGAGAAACTCCGAGCATAGCTCTCTCCATCGCCTGCTGAGTGAGTCTGAGCTTTCTTATGAGGCCTATAGTTAGCGACCATGTCTCGGATAAATATAATGTCATCACTGGCAACACGCACTGTTCGAAGACTTTGGTCTTCAAGCACTGAGGAATTTTGAACAAGAAGTCATCTCGAAGCTTCTTGAACGCTGCCCTGAAGTAAAATGTTTAAAACCAACAACAACTTTGTACCAAAATTGTATATTTTAGAAAACAAGTATGCTCATTAATTGAGTATTAAAGGCCCCTTGATTTTTGTCTACCTAGATTTTATGTAAAGATCTACTTTATCAGCCCATGCCAGTATTACATGATTTTCCACAAATCACGCAGTAACGTGGGTTTCAATAAACTCCTTTCTTATTAGCGGGTAACTTCACCCTAAAAGGTCACCTGCTGAATCCCCAAGTTGTAGGCGTTTTAGCTCCTTAGATTTGGTCTTTAGTCAGTAGTAAGAGATAGGTACGTCATTATAACAAGAAGTGTTTATATTACAACTACTATATGTTGTAAATGTGGTTCCGTATTTCACGTATAAAATCCCGAGTAAAGTTCACGGCTTATTTAGCTCTCGTCTCACTAGTGGGGTAAAACTAATGAACCGCTCACTGAAACCTCTTTTCCTCATTACTCCCGCACTTACTTACGGGATGTACTGCACTACAGAGCGATTTAAAAGTTTTCAGACGAAAAACAACAAAGAGATTAAAAATAGGGCTAAAGGTTCAAACTTTGTCCTAGCCGAGTATTGCAGAGTTTGCTTATTATTCTCTAACCCAAATTGACCGGATAAAAGTTTTATGAGGTAATAATATTCTAATCAATTACTACCCATTTTAAAAATTTGAATGTGTGTTTGTATGTTGCTTGGTCTTCAATCACCTCGCAATGGAGTCGGGTCCTTTCATGGATATAGTTAAGCACCTGGTGAGTGACATAGGTTACTTTTCATTCCGAAAAATCAAAGTATTCACACAGGATATTTACAAACCTAAATATTCACGGACGAGGTCGCGGGCATCAGCTAGTCAAATAATAAAAGTATTATTGAAGTAGTTATTTAATCTAATCTATAGGAACCTTTTTACCTGATTAACATTGAATCAAACAATCTTTTAAAGTTTAATTTTACCTCAAAAGTCGTAGCCAGTTCAAAAATATTTACTAAAAATATGAAAAGCTTTACTGGGAGATCTCTAAATACATTTATTTCTGAAGTACAAATACATTTTCACCAACCATACTTAAGCACCAAAAACACAAAGAAAAGCTAAGCATAAACCTCTAAAGTAGTTGATTTAATTAAAACTGAACTACAAAGGAAAGTCAGTCCATAAGAGGAATTATTTCGTTGACGTACACCTTTGTAACGTTTACCTTTACAGCCCGCACTCAAAATAACGGACATGAAATGCTCGCTTCATAACTTATTTCAACTTAAATAAAGGTGGTCCAAACACGTACATGCTTATTGTTCTTATTAAACACGGCCACGCCTGTGATGAGCCATTCCATTTTGCTAACCATACCATCCCTTATTTAAGTAATACAAGACACGTCCCCGGTATTATGGACTGGTACCTTAGTTTTTTATATAAACTTCATAACGCTTCCTGTTTTATAATTGACTAGCTTAGATATAATTTGTAGTCTTAGGTCGGTTACGTACTCATCCGATCCGAGTCCGTGAAAATACGATCCGAAGTTACCATAGAACTATTTGTATGACATAAGATGTACCTAGATATTTTTTACATCCGTATTTTCACGGACTCGGATCGGATGCGTGATCGCTCTTATACACAGTTGACGACAGTTATGGAACTTCTAGTAAAACGTCGACTCATTACCCACGTATGCGGGTAAATGTTTCATTAACTTGTATATGCACGTGACTAATTAACTACAATCATATTATTATCGGGGACACGTGCGGCATGCCCTTACATATTACGTAAGGAACTTTGCTTAAATGTTCCATGGTTCCAGGTAAAAAACAAACATATAGCAATAGAGCCTCAATAGCTCACCGGTAAGAGGAGCGGACTGAAAACCGAAACCGGCTCAAACCCCACCTGTATTGTCGTACTTACTCCTAGCACAAGCTTAACGCTTAGTTGGAGGGGAAAGGGCAATATTAGTCATGATTGGCTAATATTCTTTAAAAAAAATCCTCCGACATGGCGATCGGAAACTGTTCTAGGACGGTACTAAGTATATTTATTGTCTTTTTATGTTCTACATTGTAATCATTATGTAAATTATTATTATGAACTAGCTGATGCCCGCGACTTCGTCCACGTGGAATTAGGTTTTTAAAAATCCCGTGGGAACTCTTTGATTTTCCGGGATAAAAAGTAGCCTATGTCACTCTCCAGGTCTTTATCTATACCCATGCAACAAATCACGTCAATCCGTTGCACCGTTGCGACGTGATTGAAGGACAAACCAACAAACATACACACTTTCGCATTTATAATAAGGGTACTGATTATGTTGAGGTGATACTAGAAATATAGTAAAAAAATTCCTTTCGAATGAAACTTACTTAAAATTATTATGCCCTAGAAATTTTCGAATACTTTCCGCATGTTCCAACATACTTTCTAAGCTAAACATTGCACTCTTCTAGCAATAATGACATTATTATTCCTGGATCTAATCTTCCAAATATATAAAAGGTAAAGGTGACTGACTGACTGATCTATTTTCTTTTTATACTGGACCTAATTAATTGTTAACAAAACAAATTAAAAAAGAAAAACATAAAGTAGGTTGTGCAATGGTTCTCATTTGTTGAGAGCGGGATTTGAAGCAATTCCCATTTTCCCAGCACGAAAATTAAAATGTAGCGCACTTTACCGGCGGCCCCTCGGCGCAATTATACTTTGAATAAACAAGTGAAAGGTTAAATAATAAATTCGTTCCTTATTAGTGGTGTCACTAGTCGAACTAGCTATTCGATGACGAGATTCTGGGTTTCTCAGTGAGTAGGTAGGTAGGTACTAGCCCGGAGCTTTTCTCAATATCACGTGAAACGAATCTCTCTGCTGATCGTCCCTGCTAAATACTCGCGCTTTGAGTTTTTGTACAATACTAAACTAATATTATAAATGCGAAAGTGTGTCTGTCTACTAGCTTTTCACGGCCCATCCGTTCAACCGATTTGAATGAAATTTGGTACAGAGATAGCTTGCATCCCGGAAAAAGACATGAGCTACTTTCTTCATAAGCGGAAAACTAACGAGTTCTCACGGGATTTAAAAAAAAACTTAAATCCACGCGGACGTAGTTGCAACACACTTTCGCATTTATAATATGGAGTATGGATGGAATAAGCACAAAATTTACAGTGCTCGGAATGCGTCCCAGTTTAATTCATTGTGTGCAGAGCGAATCGTGAATTTTAAACAGCATCACACCGCACTGCAAAACTTTCATGGAGCTATAAAATATCTATGTACTATACAGATTTCAGATAAAATAGCATTTCCGGAACAATTTACATAATATTATGTTCTATGAATTTCTATGTTACTTGTATGCTTCAGGCTTCATAGCGGTTAGGTGTAGGAAGTTAGGAACTATTCTGACTGATGAGTAAAAAGATATTATTATCTTAATAGTATGAGTTATGATTTATATTATATACCTAACCAACTCTCCAGACGCGGGTCGGGCAGGTTACCGGTTACGCTTAAACTTTAGAAAATAAAATTAACTAATTTCATTAAAAATATTACCTACTTAAATTAGACACAAAAACTCACCATTTCAATTCTCAACCCATCGCCACGCTGACCCATAGAGCACAAGTCTCATCTCCGATTGAGAATAAATAAGCCGTAGTCCACCACGCTAACCAAATGTGTATTGGTAGACCGTACACACCTTTGAAGACATTATGGAGATCTCAGGCATGCAGGTGCCCTCACGATGTTTTCTTTCACTGTTAAAGTGATTAAAGTGATATGTAATTGCTTAAAACGCATATTGTATTTCATCATGATCATCATCATCATCAACCAATAGACGTCCACGGCTGGACATATTAGGTCTCTTGTAGGGACTTCCACACGCCACGGTCTTGCGCCGCCTGGATCCAGCGGCTTCCTGCGACTCGTCTGATGTCGTCCGTCCACCTAGTGGGGGGTCTTCCAACGCTGCGTCTTCCCTATTTACATGTTGTATTTACCTACTTGTAACTCCGAAAAGTAAGATGTGCGTGGGGTCCAACCGCGGGGCGGTTCTTCCAAATAGAAGGCGTTTCACTTAACTAGGCTATAATCACTTTTTACCAATCCAAGTACTGTATTGTATTAAAGGGATGTCCTCAGATCGCGAGTAAAGACTGAAGAGCAGTAAAGCTCTCAGGGTGAGATCTATAGAGCGCACTTTGACTTAGCTTAGACTTAAGACAGTTAAAACGGGACAGAGCTATATCTCTCACACAAATCTGTCTCGTTTTAACTCAATCTTAAGTCTGAGCAAAGTGAAAGTGCGCTCTACAGATCTCAGTCTTAGTTTCATCACGAAATAACATTTTAGTAGATTATAATCATTAGTTACATTATGTAGCGCCAAATGACGGTCGCAAACAGAGTTATAGCACATGTTATAGCTTGTACAGAAGCTCACAATGATGCTAATGGAAGGAACGCAATCAAGAGATTCTAATCTTATCTGTTGTTTGTTGTAGCATGTTCGAGCTATTAGTTATCGATTAGTGTTTCATTTGAATTCATAAGAGCTGTTGTTACCACCCAAATCTAAATATATAAAATGAAAAGGTGACTGACTGACTGACTGACTGATCTATCAACGCACAGCTCAAACTACTGGACGGATCGGGCTGAAATTTGGCATGCAGATAGCTATTATAACGTATAGGCATCCGCTAAGAAAGGATTTTGGAAAACTCATCCCTAAGGGGGTTAAATAGAGGTTTGAAATTTGTGTAGTCCACGCGAACGAAGTCGCGGTAATAAGCTATAGTCTAAAATATATAAAAGGATTGACTGACTGACTGATCTATCAACGCACAGCTCAAACTACTGGACGGATCAGGCTGAAATTTGGCATGTAGCTATTATGACGTAGGCATCCGCTAAGAAAGGATTTTTGAAATAGGGGTTTGAAATTTGTGTAGTCCACGCGGACGTAGTCGCGAGCATAAGCTTATTAGCTTATAGGTTTATTTGCTTTGTATTCTTTCTTTGCTGAGGATTGTGACCCTCACCAATAAAGGGGGTTCGACAACTCGTTCAGGTCTGAAAAATTTGCAAAGGTTTATAGTAAGCCAACTTACAACTGAAGTGCACACATGAACTTGTTTGATCCAAAACCCAAAAACACGTTTGTTTTGTAGTAAGAGCCATTTCGAATTAGATTAGTGGTCATCTGTCGAATCAAATCGATGGAATTTGGACATTTCTCACTAACTCCCGTACTGAGTAGGTACTGTACTGAGATGAGAAGTGTTTTCATACAAAAAGATATACCTAGTTCGTACTAAATGACTCCTCATGCGCCATTTTAACTCTATGGGTGAACTGCCATGCCAAAAGTAAGGTGTTACTTTAATTACAACGTGAGGTGTCACCTTACCTTTGAAATAAGGACTAGAATCGTACTTTTCACATGAAATTTGACACATACCTTACAGTTAAAATGGCGCGCGATTAGTCAAACTATACGCATTATACTTTTCTGTTTTTATTGTTTTAAAAATCCTGACTGCTTTCGTTTCTGGGATGGAAGTTATCCCTGTGCCCAATTTCCTCAAGATTGATTCAGCGGCTAGACCGTAAAAAGGCGACAGGCAGACAGGCAGATAAACATACACTTTTGCACTAATTGAGTGCCTAATTAACAATTATTTATGGATTTGAAAATATGAATCCCATATTATTTTAGACGTTTAAATTACTTCTCTGTTATACATATTTTGATAAAATCGTTTCTTTACAGAAATGAAGATTGGATCAAAGTTAAATAAAGTGGGTAACATAATAATTTACACGGACATTTATATTAATATCGCTTAAGAAACCATTTTCCCCTATGTATATCACGCAAGCAACTTCTTAAAGTGTTGATTAAAGACGTCAAAGTTTACCCCAACTTTATCTCACGAGCTTTATATTAACGTTGAGACTAAGAAATACATTAGAGACGTGTCGCTAACGACTCCAACCGACTCCAAGCGATGTTGACATAACCGCAAAACAACAGTAGCTAAAAAATCCGGTCAAGTGCGAGTCGAACCTCGTTCTTTTAGGGTTCCGTACATAATTATGAATATCATATTTTGGGTTTATGGAATATTTCTTTTCCGAGCTATATCATTGCAATAAACCGTGAAAGAAATACCCAAAAAATCTTCCTTTGTTTTGGTCATAGCTTACAAACTATTCTGTAAATAGTTATTTTCAGTATTAATTGTTGTTAAAATACAGTATATTATGGTTCATACTAATGGTGTTCACGCAAAATTTTCGTTAACAATTTTTTTTTTGTGATATATTATTATTTTATCCCTTTACTTGTGCTATAAGACCTACCTACCTACCAAATTTCATGATTCTAGGTCAACAGGAAGTAAGTACCCTATAGGTTTTCTTGACAGACACGACGGACAGACGGTCAGAAGGACAGACAGATGTCCTCCCGGCCAATCTCTCCAGAGGCTACCCACCTGCACAGGAGATACTATAATGCACAAGTGTGCACGCAAACACAAATGCACTCTCTATTCCCTCACTCTCATAGCCTGATGGGATGGAAATCCGACACGACTGGAGAGAGATCAGGCGCAGGATCTACGGCTTTACGTGCTCTCCGAGGCACGGGAGTGATACATCACTAACTTCCTAGCTGTTATCAATAACAGCAAGGAAATTCTCAAGAACTTCTTAACAGAAAAACCTAATATGGATTATTTTCGACCCGACCCGGGAATCGAACCCAGGACATCATCACCCGCAGTTGAACATGCTAATCACTTGGCCAATGAGACAGCTAAGCAGTAGGTACCTAATACCAGAGATTAGTTCATCATCATCATCATGATTAACCCATCACCGGCTCACTACAGAGTCTCCTCTCAGAGTGAGAAGGGTTTTGGCCATAGTCTACCACGCTGGCCATGTGCGGATTGGTAGACTCCACACACCTTTGAGAACATTATAGAGAACTCTCAGGCATGCAGGTTTCCTCACGATGTTTTCTTTCACCGTTGAACCAAGTGATATTTAATTAATTAAAACGCACATAGCTCCGAAAAGTTAGTGGTGCGTGCCTGGGATCAAACCCCCGACCTCCGATTAGAAGGCGGACGTCCTAACCACTAGGCACTACGTGAACTTAATTACTTATATCTGCTGTAATATAGAGGCGTTATATTATACCTAGTTTAGATTAATTTCATGTCCAGGATTTAAAAGGCTTTATCTTTTGTCATGATCACAAAAGCAAGAACGTTTTAATGAATGCTATTTAAATGAATATAAATTTTAATGGAATTAGTATGAGATCTTTCATTTTAATTAAGATAGAGGATTTTGTCTCGTAATTCAATTTAACTGGATGTATTGCAATTCACATAATATTTTAGTTTGTAGGTATCATTAAACTACCATGAAATTTTATTTTCATATACCTACTACGTAATCGTACGGATCAAGTAAAGGAGCAAGAGTATTTAATTTAAACGGATGGGCTGTGAAAAGCTAGCGGACAGACAGACAGACACACTTCCGCATTTATATTATAGACAGCGATCACCATATTTTTAATCTAAATCCAAAAAAAACTGTTTCGCTCGAAAACAAGTTACATTACCTTTTTAAATAAAATACAGTCAGATTTAATACGCTTTCCGTAGGCAACTAAATTTCTTCGCGTTGGGAGGCTGCTATATTAAAATGAGTTTGAAACAGCCTGAAGGCCTAAAGATAGAAACTTTGATGAGGTTCACCGTTCACCTTTATTTAAATCCAAATGGCTTGTGAAGCTGCTTTGTTGAATTGGAGGGACGAGGGATATAAGTAAGGGGACGTAAGTAAGGGGACAGAATTTTATAATATCCAGGACCGACAGCTAAAATTTATTTCCAAGGCACAGGGGAAACGACAAAGCAATCCATCCAATCACTGATTTGGATCAACGTTACTTACTCGGAACAATCGATGGGTATACAAGGTATACGCTGACGAAACTAGGCTATACGTGCCTCATTCACTACACTTCCAAACAGTAAAACAAATATAGTCAGAGAGCCGAGCGTTTAAATTCGTTGTATCAAAACATATATTATGTCTCAGCGAAATGGTATGAACCAAGATTTGGTCATTTGAATTGCATGCGGGAAAAATTTGTCAATTTTAAAGGTGTCGTCATTTAAGCTTCATCATCATCATGATCAACCCATCGCCGGCTCACTACAGAGCACGGGTCTCCTCTCAGAGTGAGAAGGGTTTTGGCCATAGTCTACCACGCTGGCCATGTGCGGATTGGCAGACTTCACACGCCTTTGAGAACATTATGGAGAAATCTCAGGCATGCAGGTCTCCTCACGATGTTTCCCTTCACCGTTAAAGCAAGTGATATTTTAATTACTTAAAAACGCACATAACTCTGAAAAGTTAGAGGTGCGTGCCCAGGATCGAACCCCCGATCTCAGATTGGAAGGCGGACGTCCTAGCTACTAGGCTACCACAGCTATGTTAGAGGTGCGTGCCCGGGAATTAAAACATTTAAAAGCTTAGGTATAGCAATACTACTCACCCGTAAAAATATATCGTGTTATGATATTTGCTTAAACCTATGTCGGTATGTTAGTAATAGAAACTTAGTTCTCATCAATGGCTCGTTTGATTCACAACATGGCGATAGCGGTGGGGTCTATGAGACTTTTAATCCCCGGGCTCTCGGATTAAAAGCAAAATTCAACGCACACGCGTTGCCATATATCAAAGCTCGTAAAGGCACCGTATATTTTTAGTCAAAACAAAGCCTTTCCGGAATTTGTTCCCGTGATATCTTATTCATTAAACCGTCACGCTTCGGCTTCACTCTATTAACATGAAACAGGAACACGACACACAAAACAAGCTAAAAGAATACAAAAAACAACCATAATAATAAATTGGATAAATGGAAAACAATGGAAATTGCCTTCCCTCGGGGGTTCTAATGAAAGCTTATAAGTATTATTTTACCCAAAATAATATTATACTTTTCGATAAAACCAGAATTTGGAATACCTAACTAAGTACCTACCTACCTTCAAATTGAGCTTGTTGCCATATTGAAATTGATATTGAAATTATTAATTTGCAAGAAACTTTGTGTTCTACTTATGTATATGTTTACATAATATATACATTATACATGTACTATTATGTATTCTGAGACATAATCTAGTGAACACCAGAACAGGCATAGGTATATAGTTTTCATAGTTTAGTAGTAGGCCATATTTTTTTTAGCTTTGGATGGCCAGCGATAATAATGTGCTTTTGAAATGCTAAAAATCCGCTGTACAAATATACCATTTGTGGAGCTGGCTAAGAAAACAGTGTACCTAAGGGTGTAATTTTTTCAAGAGGATCAAAAACCAAATTATTTCTGAATCGAATTGTTCCGTTTTGAACGAAACCACGAAATGAGTTTGAGATGTATTTTAGTGATCGAAATCATGAACTTTGGATTCAATTTTTAGTGGAGTATAAAATATAAAACAAAAAATATTTTGATTAAAACACTTACACCGTTTTGTTTGCCAACTTGTCATTTCTATTACCATATTTAGTATTCTATGGTAGATATATCACTTCAACATGGCATGGCCACCAACATGATAAATTTATACGGGCCCACTGACCTCTACTAGTACAAGTAGGTACGTTGGAACTGCAATTGCCAACCTGTTTTTGAAGCAACTTGATTTTCGCCAGTTTGGTGCTGATAGCAGCAGTGAACGTGATGTTAGCGCACTCCACAGAAATCTTTATGATAGAGATTTTATAGCGTAGGTACTCGTAACTAAATGTTCTAATGTCAACAATGTGTACATGAAGACCATTTGAAGCAGTGTCATTTTTAAGTCCCGGTACACTAGGACGGGCGCTTGGAATCGGTATAAAACCAACTGTCATTTTGTGTTGCCACACCTCTTCTAGCGTACTTGTATGTGCCCATTTCAGTACAAAGAGCCCATAAAGATGTACTCATAAATTATTAGGCACACCAGCACGCAACGACAGGTGCCCGCAGGCATAATCTACCCTGTGTCGACAACTGAATTAATTGCTACTTAATTAATTAATTTTTGCCATAATTCACCTACCATGTTTTCGTTGTACCCTCATTAATCAGAATACTGTCGCGAAGAAAGGTGTTGAAAGTTTGAACGCATTAAAGTGTCAGCATGAAAAAGGGGTTATGAATAACATCTTCAACATACACGTTTCTATTATACATATATCACTCACCGACTTTACTCACGTGTTCGCCGCGAACCGCAAACCGTGACGCGTGCGCTGAGTCCCTGTGAAAAAGGACCCCGGATGGGTTCGAAACTAGTCGGGCTAACGTTGACTAAACACGTGAGTAAAGCCGGTGTGTGATATATGTATAATGGAAATCACTCACGATAGTTTAAACGCTAAAATACACATTTCTGGTTAAGGTAACGCGATCACAGTTTACGAAGTTAGGGAACTTCTAACAAAACGTCGAGGCTTCGACGTCACTGGCAGGTGTCAAAATGTTAGTACATTTGCAGCAGACAGCCCTATTTTTCTTTGATTTCACATCACCATAGCCTAATATTTGACATATCATTGAGGATCAAACCGAGAGTTCCCTCACTCTAGTTCACTCTGACGCGATCGTGACGCAGGACGGCGACAAGCGACATAGGGTGAAATCTATAGAGCGCACTCTGACTTTGCTTAGACTTATAAACCTGTCTCGTTTTAACTCAATCTTAAGTCTGAGCAAAGTCAAAGTGCGCTCTGATCTCAGCCATAGTGTCGCGTCATCGACTGTTTGTAGTGTTCCGTACCCGAAGGGTGCCAACGTGACCCTATTACTGTACCTTCGTTGTTCTTCCAGCGTGTCTGTCAGCGTGTCTACAGCGGGCTATATCTCATGAACCATAATAGCTACCTAGAGAGTTGAAATTTTCACAGGTTATGTATTTCTTTTGCCTCTAGAAATAATAAAAAAATCAAAATAGCCGCCAAGTAAATTAAAAAAAATTAAAATGTACATAATGGTGCCATACCATTAGGTATGGCACCTTCCGTGTGCGAGTCCGGCTCGCGCTTGACCGGTTTTATAAGTGTCGCAAGTCGAATTCAGTTTCTAAAAGGAAAATAAATTATACGTACCATACAGGTAGGTATAGTCCGCGACAGGTTGAGATGAGTAACAGGGGTATGAGGTGGGGAGACGCCCTGCACACCCGCACTCGCCCGCACTGGGTTAGCGCGGGGGCTGTGCGGGGCGTTCCCTCCCCGATTGCCATTTCAACCTGTCGCGTACTTTACCTATTCTTATTAGGCGCAAAATTATTTATTTTTAGGTAAACACAAGGAAAAGGAAAGCGATTATGCGCAATGATGTTGACAGAGTAAACTGACTTAACAATCGCAATTTTCGTTCTTTGCTGAACAAACGCGACACTGTTGATTCTACCGAAGGCAATGATCAATAAAGTATTTTCATTTTGACATTTCTTGTTTATTTATGTACCTTCAATATTTTATATCTTCTTTCGCCTAGGCAACGGAAACCGAAGACGTTCCCAGAAAAGGTAACTCAAACTGGTTTTTTCTCATGCTGATAATATACCTAAATGACATTGATAGGTAAAAGTGACGATAGCCTAGCTAGTGGATAAGAGCTAGCGTGCACAATTTTATATAATATAATATAATATAATATAATATAATATAATATAATATAATATAATATAATATAATATAATATAATATAATATAATATAATATAATATAATATAATATAATATAATATAATATAATATAATATAATATAATATAATATAATAGGTATAATATCTATAATTAAATATAACTTGATTTAACGGTGAAGGACATCGCGAGAAAACTCTCACAGCCAATGAGCACTTGGCCACCATGGTGGACTGTGCCCTTAATTCTTCTAATTTTGAGAGGAGATCCGGGCTTAATTGTAGATGATAATGATAGTAATACTTTTAAAAATGCAATTACTTTACTGAAAATAAACGATCTCTGTTTAAAACAGAATTAATTAATTTCAATTGATATTTCTAGAGCGGTTTTTAAAAAGGAAAATTATTTCTATAATTCATAGTAGGGCAGCGTAACCCATTACTTTGATAAAATTAATTAAATGTACGTCTTTATGCCAAGATTTCAAAGAGTATCACAGCTGTGGTTAAGCCCGTCATAAGTATTTTACTGCAATAATTAATTAAACAATAAATCATAGCGGTCGGCGTATAAAAGCCAGCCGTCCAGCCAAGTTGAAGGAATCTTTGTGGAATTCATAAAACGCCATTCATAATAAAAATGAGTTAAACCATTCACACAAGGCAATTCATAATCACCTAAAAATCCAGAGCATCCAGCAGATTATTCCTAAGGCAAACTAGGCACGTGCCTAGGGGTGCGAGGTTACGAAAGGGCGCGCGATCATTTAGAGTTCCATTACCCTGACCTACCTGATTATCCCTACTAATTAATATTATCTTGGAGTGACCGAAACTGCCTCTTCTTTAATATAGCAAAGTGTCATGACGTGATGTTCTTCACTCGTTCACATAAATAGTATAATCACGAACTACCAGCTATGCAATGAAACGATTCCTCGTTCTTTTGAAATTAGTTAGTAAAATTTGGCTGTTAGAGGGGCGCCTATGATGTGCTTGCCTAGAGCGCTTTCGACATTTAATCCGCCTCTGCAAGGATGCCAAAAGGACTGTACCTATTACTAAGCGTCCGCTGTCCGTCCGACCGTTCGTCCATGCCTCCATTTGTCAGTCATTTGGCAGGCTGTATCTCATGAACTGTAATACCTAGGTAGAGAGTTTTCTCAGAATGTGTATTTCTATTGCCGCTATAACAACAAATAATAAAAAATTCAAAATGGCCGCCATGCATATAAAAAAGTAGATGGTGCTGTACCCTTCATATGTGAGTCCGACTCGCACTTTACCGGTTTTTCTATCCTATGGATAGGTAAACCTATGGAACCTAGAATTGAGATTTTGCATAAATATAGGTTTTCTCTATATCGATGTGTAGGTAGGTAGGTATATATCTAATTTATGTACTTAGTTTAATTATTTAAGATTGTTCGGTAGGACCTAAATAATGTTCAATTGAGAAGTAAAGACGATTTAGAATGTTTTGGAAGGCAGTCAAAATGTTTTATTTGTCTGGAAGTTTTTCACGCTTCATACACTACAAATAAAACCCATACTTAACTACGAAGTCAAAGCTTTTGTATTCCTTTTATTTCATGCCTAACTCGGGCCTTCTGGGGTGTAACATCAATCAATTTTCTTTTATATAGGTAACATCAAAGATCTTTCTATTATATTGTTAGCTTTGTGAAGTTTCTTTTTCCTACGAATGAGAAATAATAATGATGAGAAATCAATTTTGTCTGAGGAATACAATTGTAATAAATGTGTTAGAAGGTACCGGCTTGCGTTTCTGTAATATGGTCATAGTAATAACTAGCTGATTCCTGCGACTTCGTCCGCGTGGATTTACGTTTTTTAAAATCCCGCGGGAACTCTTCGATTTTTCGGGATTGTTGTCGTTGCTTGGTACCTACAATATGAATTCACTATGAACACTTCCTGAATCTTGATAACTCAGGTGGGCAGTAACCCTGTAGCATCAGGATTAACCTTCTCCTTTTTGACAGTCGGTTAAAAACCGATGACCTTGAAATATTTACGGAACAATCTTTAAAATATCCCCTTTCTAACAAAAAATAATGAATGAAATCGGACTACGCGTTAATGAATTACAACTCAGTATACATTTTAACTTTCGTCCCCTCTCCTACGGGAACCATGCTGAATTTCGGGATAAAAAGTATCCTATATTCTTCCTCATAGTATGACCTCAAATCGTACCAAGTTTCATTGGAATCCATTCAGTAGTTTCAGCGTGATGCGCGGCCGTGATACAGACAGACAGACAGACAGACAAAAATGAAAAAAATTACAGTTTTGGGTTCAGTATCGATTATAGAGTGCCCTCGAAAAAAAATTTTCAAAATATCTTCAATGTACAGAATTTGACCTGTTACAGTTTTATTATAAGTATTGATTGATGATGATTGATTGATTGATTGATATCTTCAATGTACAGAATTTGACCTGTTACAGTTTTATTATAAGTATTGATGATGATTGATAGAAAGTCCCTCAAAATAGGTTCAGCGGTGCCGAAGATTAGCCCGTTCAAACAGACAGACAGACAGAGAGACAGATAGACAGACAGACAGACGGACTACGAAGTGATCCTATACGGAAACCTCAAAACAGCTATTACTGTATATATAATTTTGTGAATTCGTAATTAAGTTCAAAGTTACCGCACTGGCGTACTTCGCTACAATTTACAGTTTAGGCTGAAGCACTTACGCTTTTTATACCCTTTAGCCATTCGTGCCAAGTTCTCTTGAGGCACTTAAATTTTTAGCCCATTAACACCGCTAAAATTTTTGTTAAACATCCTTAAAGGTGTTTAATAAATTTTGCACTTTAAACACGTACCAAGGTACAGTCTGAAAATATTACTTTCTTGCGCTATAAAGTATTTCTATATCTTTGAATCTAGGCTCTGTTATTTCGTTTATAACTGTTTTGTTGATCTAGTCTAGAGGTTAGCTATAAATCTTGTGGTCTCGGATTCTAATCCCGCTTCGGGGCACAAAGTTATTGCTGTTTTTTTTTCAATATTATAATAGCAACCCCCAAAACTTTATACAAGCGAACAACTATAATAATATTCGATTGAAAAGTACAGTGCTATAAGTAAATCAAGCGGGACAAGGACAACGATTTACATAGTATTACTAGGCTTTACGCTATCTCCGATCGTGTTGCATTGCCGTCCCATCGGACTATACCTAAGATTCTCCGTTGAGATTGGCTGACTTTATCGAAATACGTTCACGAAAACATTACTATTATACTATTATTTATGCAAATAAGAGTTTTAAAGCATATTGCCTATTGTATACAATGTACATGTAGATCCATAGTTACACGGGTTGCTCGGGAACTAACATGGTACGCCTACTTCCAACAAGATGAATCCAAATCCCTCAGGGCCCAACCAAATTCCTAGGTAAATATATTCATAATGGATGGAGTTTTTGAGCCAAAGTATTCGTTTTATAGAAAGGGAATAATTTTTTGCGTGACAAACAAAGGAGGCTATACCTATTTTTTCGCTGGGAAAACGCATCCCCCCTGGAAGCAACGTAGCATTGTAAAAAAAATTTTTCCCACAATATTTAATTTCTACTCTAAATGTACGATGTAGATACCTATTGCAAATAAAACATCACAAGACAACTTTTACAAAGTAGGTAATAGGATTTTTTATTTATTTTTTCGCGGTTGTTTTTATGCTATCATATAAGTAATCTACTACCACCTGTCTTCGTTTTTGCCAGCGTTCTGGTTATACCTTGGACATGTATAGTACCTAAACATTATTTTCACTCTTGTTGAATGATTTTTTTTCTTCTTAGATTTCAGTAATTGTTGTCTATAGAAATCCAGTGTTTATAGTCTTTCATATTATATAATATATACTTAGTTCATAGTCTTGTTCTACCTATGCGATTATATTTTTACTGGTATGGAAGAATAAACAAGTTCCTAATACCCGATACTCGAATGTTTGGAACTGTGCCATTTAAGCGTGGCTTGCCGTTGAATGCAGTGAACCGATTGTAAAAGATAATACCAGCTTTGGCCGCGAGTGTTTGCTGCTATTGTATTGACGGATAGGAATGACTATGTCTGCTTTCTCTTGCTTTGGAACAAGTGCATTGAAGTAATAATATAATCTGCTGATTGCTACAGTACGATTACTTTACCTACCTATTGTCCGCGACAGATTGAGATGGCAATCGGGCGGGAGTACGCCCTGCACACCCGCACGTCATGTACACTCGCCTGCACCGCTAGCGCGTGTGCTGTGCGGATGTGCTGTCCCTCCTCGATTGCCGTTTAAATATTTAATCTGTAAGAGTACAAAAGTTAAAAGCAGAAATAGGTACTTATACAGCGTAGACTGCGTGCTTTTTACAGTCAAATATAATAATTATTCTACCACGGTAGTGTATAAATAGCTAATTCATGATTGTCAAGACGCGCTAATGTCTCGTTCGGGCACATTGAAATTTAAATATAATTTAGTTTGTACGCCTTCCAGACTTATGATACTTTTCCGATCACAGTCATATTTATTGGAACTGCCATTTCTCACGGAACAAATATGGCGTAGGTATCATAATATCCCTGAGCCCTGAGCGTACCTATATGAAGTGCGCTGGTAGGCACTTATCCGCACACATCTCAGTTAATAAGTAGGTAGGTACTTATTTTCTTTAAAATTGCTTACCTACTCCGCAGCGTTAAATTTCAACTATAACAATAAGGTAGGTATAACGATCTACAATATGAATTTTGGTTGAACTAATATAGCGACCATACGGAAAATTACGACTTAACAAAATTCAAAATGGTGGCGTATTAGCTTAAACTCATTTTCCAGCTGTTTATATTACTACGCGCTGAACTCGCTAATAGCACTAACAACGAGGCTATACAGTTAATTGCTAAGGGTATGTCTAAACTAGCAAGAGCATTTGTCACAAAAATTCCTCTATCACAAGTATTTATATAAGGATATCTTAGCAATAATTGATGCATCTTTTCAGCAAATGACGATTTGACGACGTCCCTGGCGTAGTGGCAACATAGTGGCAAGTGCTGTGGTCTTATTAGTGGGAGGTCCCGGGTTAGATTCCCGGCAGGGGTTTGGAATTTTATAATTTATAAATTTCTGGTGGAAGGCTTCGGCCGTGGCTAGTTACCACCCTACCTGCAAAGCCGTGCCGCCAAGTGATTTAGCGTTCCGGTACGATGCCGTGTAGAAACTAAAGGGGTATGGGTTTAATAAAAAAACTGTCATACCACTTCCAAGTTAACCTGCTTCCATCTTAGACTGCATCATCACTTACCACTAGGTGAAATTGCAGTCAAGGACTAACTTGTATCTTAATTATTAAAAATCGGTAAAGTGCGACTCAGACTTGCATATGAAGGGTTTCGTACCATCGCATAAGAAATAACACTTTTTTTAATTTTCATGGCGCTCATGTAGAAATTTTAATATTTGTCGTAAAATCAACTCTCTACCTATTACGGTTTACGAGATACAGCCCGCTGACAGACACACGGATGGACGGACGGACAGCGGAGTCTTAGTAATAGAGTTCCGTACCCGAAGGGTATGGGTTAGTTTAAGAAATCCTTAACATAAGCCAAAAGTTGCTCGTGTGTTTTTGCTCTAACACAAATACGATTATAATTATCAACAACCAACTAGATAGGTACCTACTAGGTTACGTCCGCGGTTTTATTTTGGAACATCAGTTTCCGTGGAATATAATATATCCTGCAATTCCTACTGGCAGCGCCCACGTGGAAAATAAAAGCTGAAAACAGACTAAAACAATACAATTCAGCGCGCTTTTGTCGTGGGCACTCCATGGACTTAACGAACTGTAGTTTTTCGTGCTCACTTAATTATTATAAAAGCCTGCAATTCAAACAACACAATTCGTGAAATATCATGCAATTTTGTTCGTTTCAGGCCTCACTGTGACTTCAACAGATCAGCTATAAATTAAACTTCTAAACTTTAAGAGCCTCAATAGCTCAACCGGTAAAGGAGTGGACTGAAAACCCGCCCGTTGCACTATTGTCGTACCTACTCCTAGCACAAGCCTGACGCTTAGTTGGAGAGAAAAGGAGAATATTAGTCATTTAACATTCTTTTTATAAAAAAAACTATAAACGAGTGTAACTCTACCGTAAGTTCTGAAAGCAGATTTTACTAAAACGAAGGCAACAAGAAACTCAGCAGCTTCTCTTTTCACAATGCAATCAATGAACACAACGCACAACAGCTGCCGATTGCCAAGGCAACGTGTCTAACGCGTAAATCTCGAAGATGTGGTTTGCCAGGCTTCCGGATTTATCCGGACATGTTTGGCTTTCAACTGTGTTATATGATGAATAGATAAATAGGGGTGAGCAATGAGATTACGATACAATACGCTTAGTATAAGATATAACGTCACACCAACGTTGCTAGAATTCGAGATTCGAAACACAAGAACGTCAAAGTAAAATGGACCTAAAGTGCCTTGAATTGAAGTAAAAAAATTAATGTCACAGATTTTAATTTTGCAACGTTTCCGCTTGGAGCGCTGGGTGGAGATGTGTAGACAAACTTGAGCTTTACAACAAGGCAGTTAAGATCCAGTTTAATATAACGCGGAAGTGTTTCGACACTCCAACACTATCAACGTTGGTGAGACATAAAATCTCGTACTAAACAGAAATTCAGAGCCTCAATAGGAGTGGACTGAAAACCGAAAGGTCGACGGTTCAAACCCCGCCCGTTGCACTATTGTCGTACCTACTCCTAGCACAAGCCTGACGCCTAGTTGGGGAGAAAAGGGGAATATTAGTCATTTAATATGGCTAATATTCTAGAAAAAAAACGTACAGAGAGAAAGAGGGAAAAAGGTCTATAAAATCATACAGGTTATATATTATTTGAAGTTCGCAAAATGAAGGACTCTCCAAGTAATTACTTTATTAATTCCACAGCCTCTTCAAATTGTTTTGAACCCACTCAGTACCAAGCAAAATACGTCACTGACCTAAGAATTGGTAGAAAACCCTGAGTTTGTATTTAGTTAGCAATTTAACAGAAAATGTTATTCAAAGATATCGTTAAATCGAACGATGGAAAATTTAACACTTCTACCTTTCCATTTTAATTCAATTAATTTCAACTACAACGGCAAACAAAATCTTCAAAGCACAGACTTCCGAATAAGTATAGAAGTGATCAAATCAGAAATTGAGGAGATCCGTAGGAGAATCCGAGTAACCGATATAGCTCAACGGGTTGCAAAGCTGAAGTGGCAATGGGCATTCAAAGTGAACTAGAGTGAGGAAACTCTCTCTAATCTGCCGATTGAATCTAGGGTTGACGTAAAATCAAAGATACCTATATAGCGTCAAATGTAGGTAAAATTTGATGCCTGCCAGTGTTACAAGATTTCTAACTGTTGTGAACTGTCACATAGGTACCGATACCAAACCAAACTAATCAGAGGTGATTGCGATCATCACATGTAGCTGTCATTTTACCGCTACGAGCCTCTGCCCATTAATGATAGCATGTAGATTTCTTAAAATCAATCACTGTAACAATCTCAAGTGTTGCGATTGACTGAATTGTGAATTTTTGGTATTCTTACTACATAATGTATTTCAGCCAATAGTGAGTGATAATAAGCAGAGGGGATTGCGATCGTCATAGTGTAGCTATTGAACTACCAGAGTAGGCCTGCGGATACTATTTCTATAACCTTATTAAGAATTCTGTGTTCCAAAGCAATCAACCGTAACAAAGTACGAGTACCGAGCAAACTAAACTGTAGTGCCATCAAACCGAAACTGTTCGCAGTTGGGGATAGTAATCTGTGAACCTGGACATTGTTTACATTTCAAACAATTCTGGACGGTAAACATTTCAGCACGTCCAATTGGTTTACCCGAATTAAATGTTATGACTGGAAGTTCGTAAAGCCTTTGTTTTGCCTCTCCATTTAGACTCGCCTTAACACTGCGTTGCCTGTAGCAAATAAATCAATTTTATTTGTTTTGGTTCTAGAGCCATGATCTATTATGCGGTAGTAATAATACTCTAAGTATCTATCAGATAAAAAAGTAATGATAGCTTAGTCAAATGAATTTATTAGCAGCTCCGGCTTCAGTATTTCTTACATGCAAAATCTTTTAAAAAATTATGTATTATGTTAGGGCATTAACACACCACGTTTTTTTGGTGGCCATAGAGTAGGTATAGAACCATTCAATTGTTTGTACTGCAAAAAACATATGGATGGAAACGGAAGACACAATTTTAACCGTAATAAACGGAAGAAACAGTTTTGGCCATGTTAAAACGGAAGAAACAGTTTTAACCGTGTTAAAACGTAAGACACATTAAAACACAGACACATTAATAGGTATTTCTGGTCAGGATGTGAATTTCACTGTGTAGACATAAGAAAACCTGCTTATTTCTAAGCTTTTAACGACAATAATTACAACGTTATATCTTAATTTTGTCTTTGCATTGTTTCGTTCAATAACTTCTGAATTTCATTCAGTGTTTGTGGTACCCATTATAAATGTGTACTTATTTATGATTATTATAAGTATTGATATGAAACATTAACACTGCAACTGTAGGTACTATGCAACAATTCCAGTAAGAAGTTGCGAACTATCGCTGTTCAAGTTCTCAGCCGAACAATGTGTGCTGGAATGTTGGAGAAATTGATAGCTGTAAGGTGTTGGTAAGACTTTAGAAGGAGGTATTATTCTATCATCATCATCATTACCCGATAGACGTCCACTGCTGGACATAGGTCTGTTGTAGGGACTTCCACACGCCACGGTCTTGCGCCCGCCTGAATCCAGCGGCTCCCTGCGACTCGTCTGATGTCGTCCGTCCACCTAGTAGGGGGTCTTCCAACACTGCGTTTTCCGGTACGAGGTGGCTATTCCAGCACCTCGGAAACCCAACGTCACTTCCACTTCAGCTTCGCAGCCCGTTGAGCTATGTCGGTTACTCTAGTTCTCCTACGCATCTCCTCATTTCTGATTTGATCACGTAGAGAAACTCCAAGCATAGCTCTCTCCATCGCCCGCTGAGTGACTCTGAGCTTTACTTATGAGGCCCATAGTTAGCGACCATGTCTCGGATCCATATGTCATCACTGGCAACACGCATTAATTCTACAAAATACAAATATTTAAAAACTTTAGAAGTAGGTACCATTTCTGTTCATCATACACCTAGGCCAATTTTATGTATGTACCTTGGACCTTGTTCAAGTATCGAGGCGTGGCGATTCCTAACGTTCCTGAACCTCGGTCAAGTATCGAGTCGTAGCGATTTCTTAATTCCTGTCCTGTCGCTGCTGGATACTGATAAGTTACCGGTTTAGGCTATGCTTATCTGTCAGTCAGTCAGTCAGTCATGGTACTTTTTATATGTCCTCAGGGATGACAGATAAACTTGGAAAGTTAAAAGTTAAAACACTATAGAACTACAAAACTTCATCCAATTTTACCCATCGATCGATCGGAAAAACAAAATCTGAACATAATATTATTTTGCAAAACAAACAAGTGAGTTTATACTTTGATCAAAAGCAATTGCCTAGTAAACAAGTTCAGTGGATAATGTAACTGTAACTGGAACACGGGCTACCTATATTCGCTGCCATAAAGTAGCAGCAACATAGGCTAGGCTTCATTATGGAAATTTTGGGTCAATTGAAATTGCCGGCAATTCTACTTAATAGTCCTATTGGAGAACCGATATCGGCCAATACACCAACTTTGGAGATCGATAGATGGTAGGTAGATTCACTTTTTTATTATACTTAGTTACTAAAACACTTTAAGAGTTTGTTTTCACTATTTATAAAAAGTTTCATTTTTGTTCGATATTTTTTTTTAAATATTGTTGTGGACGTGTCGATAACTGCTGTTCGAAATCTACTGACCTTAATTTATTGGAGACGAATGTGCGCTGCCTGAATCCAGCGACTCTCTACGGCTCGATTGATAGTGTTTGTCCACGTGGGTACTCTACCAACGTGATGCTGCCATTCTAGCAAATTCCTTGCAGCTAACTATTTCAACGTTATTCAAAAGTATTTGCAAATGTTCAATTGAAACAGTATTCAGTACCCGTATTATATCAGTACCCTTATTATAAATGCGAAAGTGTGTTTGTTTGTTGGTTTATTTGTTTGTCCTTCAATCACGTCGCAACGGTACAACGGATTGACGTGATTTGCATGGGTAATAGATAAACACCTGGAGAGTGACATAGGCTACTTTTTATCCCGAAAAATCAAAGAGTTCGCAGAGAGGGACAGTCAAAAAACATAATTCCACGCGGACTAAATCGCGGGCATCAGCTAGTAAAAAATATTTTTACTTATTTATTTATCGATAACAACATGTTGCAAAAATCGCGAGAGAGACTTGACGATCTGCTAGCAGAATATTTTATTCATTCGACTGAGAAAAATAATTATTGTGTTACGTAATAATTTGAATTCCCTAATTGCCACGGGATCTATGTAAACTAGTCCCGGCAGAATAAATATTGACTTACTTTATAAAGCAAAATTATAAGGAAAAACGTAATTCAGCTCGATCCTTTTACAGGAACCCTGTAATGACGTGGCTTGTAACTTCGTTTGCAGAAAAAAGGCAAAATGTCAACCCTTTTACCTCTACAAAGTCAACGTTCCGGCTTTATGTTGAACTCTGTAATTTTATAAAAGAAGAATACTTACTCATTATAATTGAGAATTTCTATTATTTACTTTAAAACGTTGATATCCTAGTGTTTAAAGACTTCGACATTTTTATTTGGAGGGCATGTAAGTTTTCGGAGTTATGCTCGTTCTTTGTTAAACGGTGAACCCGTGCTCAGTAGTAAGCCGACGATGGGTTGAGATGATGATTCATATCCATGGTCCATTCATATCATCCATTCATTTCTCAAGGTTTATCATAACGGTGTACGGAAAGGGAAATATACATGAATAACTTAAATTAGAGAGTAAAGTATTCTGGCAACGATAGAAATCAGCATTATAGGCATCTTTAGTCTGAGACAAACAAGGAAATATCAAAATAAAATAATATATAGTATATACTAGATGATGCCCGCGACTTCGTCGGCGTGGATTTAGGTTTTTAAAAATCCTATGGGAACTCTTAAATTTTCCGGGATAAAAATAGCCTATGTCCTTCCCCGGGATGCAAGCTATCTCTGTACCAAATTTCATCATAACAGGTATAGAGCTAGCTCACATTACAAGGAAGGACATAGGCTACATTTTATCCCAAAAAATAAAAGAATTCCCACGGGATTTTAAAAACATTAATCCACGCGGGCCAAGCAGGCTTCCATCTGGTTTTATAATAATTCTAACTTTGCAATAATTATTATTGTGCACTGTAAAGTCATTATCGCCTAAGGTTTGCTTTGGTGTCGCAGTGAAACAAGCGTGGATTATGAGTAGGTTATTTGGATCTGTTTTGTGTTCCATGGTAGTATTATTGCTTGCTTTTCTTAGGTATTTTTGCGTGAACAATTCCTGCTGCACGTTGCACGGCACCGTACATAATAAGCATGGGAAACCCTCTACTTATTACGGTTCATCAGATAGGTACAGCCCGCTGACAGAAAGACGGACGGAGGAAAAACGGAGGCTAGTAATAGGGTCCTGATGGCGCCCTAATACGAACGAATAGTTAGTACGAAACCCTAAAAAATACCTTTTCTTAAGATTCCTACCTGTTCGAGAGAGTACAACCAGCAGCCACCAAGGGATTTTTTTTCTGATTAATATCAAGCTGATTCTTCGTCTGTAGGTTCCGTTTCACGAGACGCCCAACTTTTGTTCTGTGAAAGTTATCTATACAGGTAGCTATTGTACTGCGCAGGTGCTTAACTTGTCGATTTGGTAGGTAGTTGAAATTTTCTGAATAACAGTAAGTATTTTTTGAACATTGAGATAATTGGATAATAAACTCGGAAAAACAATTGTCCTACAAAATAAATAGTATGACTGGAGGGTCCTTCACTCCGAATATGTCCAAATAACGAGGTCATAAAAATTATGAATAACCAGCTGTTTTTTTTAATGCAGCTTAGTAAATATTTGAACAATGAAATGGCCACATAGTCCTACAAATTTAGTGGCACGTTTTCCCAGTCCTACGCTTAGAAGTTGTCCATTTTACTGTAACAACTAGGGTCCTATTAGTACCTCCCGTGTACATTTACATTTATAATATTGGAGATACATACATTTATAATAATGGTATAGATATGGATATCCATACCCTGTCTTCTATATAAGTATTCAAATACCTAATGCTAATGCGCGTGGCCGCCATTTCAGTGACGTCAGCACTAGACTGAAGTTTCGAGCTGATGGTATATTTTTCTTTCGGCTGACGTCAAAATGACGTCATTTCGATGTATGAGACATGGTTCCAGCGCAATAGCAATTTGGAAAGAACGAAACGAAAGCAAAGAAACGAAAGCGGTCACGGCACTAAGCGATGAGGAATATGACGGTGAGATGATACGTCAGTACAGAAATGAATATTGTACAAAGATAATATTGTAGGCTATGGAAAAGGTTTACCAGTTCAAAAAATATTTCTTCTGCATTTTCTTTATAGTCAATATAATATTTTAGATGTAATCGTATCTTATGATTTATGAAGCTACGGATTTTTTCGATATACAATATTTTCCCATATTCGCTCGAGCTTTTTCCCAATATAGGTAGGTGTGTTTATTTAGGTTTATTATTTTTCCTCCGACTTTTCAAGCCGATATAGGCGCTGATTGTATTAACAGGAATGATACGATAGCGGTTATGTGACTTGAAGTTTGAACGAAAAAATAACAAGTTAGTCTATTGATTTTATCAATAACTAGCTTATGCTCGCAACTTCGTCCGCGTGGACTACACAAATTTCAAACCTCTATTTCACCCCCTTATGGGTTCAAAAATCCTTTCTCTGCGGATGCCCACGTCATAATAGCTATCTGCATGCCAAATTTCAACCCGATCCGTCCAGTAGTTTGAGCTGTGCATTGATAGATCAGTCAGTCAGTCAGTCTTTTCGTTTTATATATTTAAATTGCATCAAGATCATCATGATCGCACCTGCATCGTTGGCTAGTGACTGAAAATGAGAAGGGTTTACCGAAGGGAAGTACCGATTGTCAGACTTCACACACCTTTGAGAACATTTAGGAGAATTCTCAGGCATGTATAGGTTTCCTACTCACGATTTCCTACACTGACAAAGCAAACGAAATATTTTAATTTCTTAAAACGAAAATAGCTCCGAAAAGTCCGGGAGTGAACCCCTGATCTCCCGATTAGTAGGCAAATGTCTAAACCTATTTATTTATTCTATCGATTGTTGATATTTGTATAATTGCATTTTTTTTACCATCAATGTCTTTGAAATATACTCAAGACGAAACAATTTCAGAAAAAGGAAAGAAAGTTACATTTGCCCATTATAACGGCGAGTTAGATTGGCTCTGAAATTGCGGCAAGAAAATTTCCCTTCTTATTTTTCTTGTAGTAAATTTTAGATGAAATCGGACCATTTGATTTATGGAGTAGAAAAAATTGTTCCTATAAAAATATCTATTTTTCACCCAGATTTAGTGTGTATTTAAATGAACACCACAATCATCCACAGCAGCAAAAATGTAGGATGGTATCGCTGCAACTGCCAAGAACAATAGACGTTGGGGTCCCGAGATGCTTGAATGGCGACCTTGCACCGGAAAGCGCAGTGTCGGCATTGAGGTATGCTAATGCAATGCCTTCCGTACTCTATTCATGGCAATTAAAATTAAATTATCATAGAATAAAGTAAGAAAATTTCAACGAAAATTACGAAAGAAAGCACAAAAGGTATAGAAATTGACTGAGGTATAGGTAAGCTACCTAACAAAACACTAAAATACCGCACACCTAATGAGCGCTTTAGTAACAATAATTTCTCGTGAAGAGAGCACTGCTTAATAAAGCATTTAAACGCTTATAAAGCTTAATTTTATTATGAGTAGGTACGTAGTTGGCATTATGTGATTTAAGTGCTAGGTTTCATTTTCGCATAAAATATCGCCTAATTACGTAATTACTGAAATAGAGTGCACTTTCCAAAAGAACGTAAAACTAGGTACCTTAAATTAATTAAAGCCTCATCTAAGTCTTACAATATGAGTGGGAAAACCGCCGATTCTGTTAATTTAGTTTTAATTAAGTTAATAATTAGCAACTTTAATCTTCTTTTTGTCCCCTATTTTGCTTATCCTTTTCTTTCCTTCATTACTGCAACACACAGACGACATTCACAGAGCTAATCAGTTTGCGGTGCGGGTCTGCATCTGCTCTGTAACTAGGGGTCGAAAATGCTCCACATTTACATATTAGGACACAAGAGGAATTTGTTAACTCACTCGTGTAATGGGAGTTGGGAAAGGAGTTAGGAAAATTTCCTTAGCACGCTGCTGACTCGATTAGACACCCGCGCTCTTGTTCATTGGACTTTAAACCTTGTTGCTTAAAGTTAAAAATCGGCCAAGTGCGAATCAGACTCGCGCACTGAGGGTTCCGTAGTACAATCGTATTTTATCGACATTTTGCACGATAAATCAAAAACGACTTCATATATTTTTTTTAGTTTTATCATTCCCTTATTTTAGAACTTACATGGGGGGGGGGGACGACGACGACACATTTTACCACTTTGGAAGTGTCTCTCGCGCCAAACTATTCTGTTTAGAAAAAAAATGATATTAGAAACCTCAATATTATTTTTGAAGACCTATTCATAAATACCCCACACATATGGGTTTGATGTTGAAAACTTTGAGTTTCAGTTCTAAGTATGGGGAACCCCAAAATTTATTGTTTTTTTTCTATTTTTGTGTAAAAATCTTAATGCGGTTTACAAAATACATCTACTTACCAAGTTTCAACAGTATAGCTCTTATAGTTACGGAGAAAAGTGGCTGTGACATACGGACGGACAAACGGACAGACAGACATGGCGAATCTATAAGGGTTCCGTTTTTTGCCATTTGGCTACGGAACTTAAAACAGGAGTAGATAGGTACATTAATTATATACTTACTTTAGTGTCTCACTGTCAGAAGTTTAATGTCATCATCATCATCATGATCAACCCATTACCGGCTCACTTCAGAGCACGGATCTCCTCTTAGAGTGAGAAGGGTTTTGGCCATTGTCTACCACGCTGGCCGGATTGGTAAACTTCACACACCTTTGAGAACATTATGGAGAACTCTCAGGCATGAAGGTTTCCTCATGATGTTTTTCTTCACCGTTAAAGCAAGTGATATTAATTATTTAATTAAAACGCACATAACTCCGAAAAGTTAGAGGTGCGTGCCCGAGATCGAACCCCCGACCCCCGATTAGAAGGCTGACGTCCTAACCCCTAAGTTTGATGTAATTAAGTGAATAGTAGAACAAAACATCTATTCGAGCTTAAAATACGAGTTTGATTTGTACAACAAAATAGCCATGAACTTTTAATCAGAACAAAGGAGACCAAAACCGTCTGGTTATCTTGTTCTACACAACTTAAAGCGCAAAAGTTTACCAGAAACACTGCCCAAAGGGGACATAAAAATGTGCAAGCGAATAAACTTTATCAGAAAATATTATTATGGGGCACAGCAGCGCGTAATAAGAGCGATCGCACACTTAGTACGTTATATTTTTATTTTATAACTAGCTTATACCCGTGACTTCAGCCGCGTGGACTACCTACTTCAACCCCCTATTTTACCCCTTTAGAGGTTAAATTTTAAAACATCCTTTCTTAGCGGATGCCTTCGTCATAATAGCTATCAGCATGCCCAATTTCAGAACGATCCGTCCAGTAGTTTGAGCTGTGCGTTGATAGATCAGTCAGTCAGTCAGTCAGTCACCTTTTCCTTCTATATATTTAGATGCTAAGCCCGCACTTGATAACAATCATGCATTCTGAAAAGCAATGATAAGGTTTATCTTAGAGCATAAAAGGTGCATACTTGCTATTGAAGTTACTCTAGTTAAATGTGGCAGGAAACATGGCTTCATGCTGACAATATTTCACAACAAGTAAATTTTCGTAAATGACCGTAAGTTTGAAAATTAGCTTTCCTTTTTCACTTTCGATGCGAGTTGTCTCGCTTGCGCGTTCTTTAGCGTCTTGGATCGGATCCATGGCTATGTGTGCGCGAAATTTAAGCAATAAAACGTAAAGACAGATGCTACCTTATAGCATCTGTTAGAAGGTTTTCAACAGTGATTTTTAACATGCTACCTGTGAAATTGTCCATCTATACTAAACACACAGTTTCAATATCCCCCAATCCCGCACAAACAGCAACGCTTCATCGATACAGCCGCAAAATCACTCGTCGCCCGCGCTAAAACTTTCATGTGTGCTTTAGCTCGAAAATTTATTCATAATTCCCAGCTTAACCACTTATATCCGCTTGCAATATTTTGTTCAAACAACTGACCGTAGTTCATTAAGTTTACCCGGAAAACATTTTGTTAATAGTAGGGCAATATTATTTGAGCACCCCTAATTTCAATGTAAATAATGTTGGTTTATTAACAAATTTAATATTATGATGCGATACGTTTAAGGCATTAGCACACGTACCTACTGTTTGAGCCAAATAAGGCTAAAAACAAATCTAGCGGGAGTTCGACGCGCGGAATTCCGGCGAGCGGAGTTCTACTCCAACTATTTGTGATGCGGTTGATGATGATGATGATGATACAAATCTTTGAACCAGTGTAACTTCAAAAATACATTTTTAACGATAATCGGGCAAATTACAGACAGATATTAATTCCTAGAACGTGCCTAAAAAATTAAACCACAGAGACAGTCAGAAAGTAATGTAGGTACATCAACCTTTAGATGGAGATAGCAGATTTGTAGAGGATTGTCTCTGTCGTTGAGACCGACAAAACGTCATATAGATATGAGTGACAGAGACAACGCTCTACAGAGCCGAAATGTCATTCTAAAGGCCGATGTACATTACTTTCTGCCGTGTACTGTAGGTACCTATTAGTTCCTTGAATATTTCAATATGTTCGATTAGTTAATAGTTTGACCATGACTAGCACTCTCCACATAGTGCGCAGGCGGTGCGCTAGGGAAACTTCTCTTAAGAAGCTTGAACTCAATAACCTCATTACTAAGTATTCGTATGTATATTAAAACTTCTAAAATACATAGAAACTACTCTTGCACCGAACTCTTATACAAAGAAAATTTATGTCGAACACGGCACTACTCTCTTATGCATTCTGACTTCAAACAATTTTAAAGCTTGCACAGCACTTTCTTAAAGATAAACGGAATAAATGCGCTGTTTGATTTGAGCAGAATTGAAAATTTCCTTCCAAAATGCACAAGAGAAACATTCATCAGCCGAAGAAACTTTATCCAATGAATTTGCAATGATAATAACGAACTAAGTAAGACCTTGTTCCAACGTAATTTCCACTTGCATTATATTCAGCTTGGTCTACACTTAGAATCATAATATGCTTGATAAACAATGGTATAGACCTAGCTTCTCACGTGGCACGTTAAAATTTTTACTACTAAATCTCATTCTAAAGGTCGATATACATTATTTTCTGCGGCGTACTGTGGGCCTATATACTGTAGGTACCTATAGACCTACCAAGTTGAATAGCACTCAGATTAGATGATACAGGATATCATTAGGTACTTGAAGTTGCGACCACATTAGAAGTTCCTGAGGACCAGCATTCCTTTCACACAAATAATCTAATTCAAATCAATGCATCTTATAGCCTGTCTAACTCTAAGGTATGTAAAAGTTCGTTATTTAATGTCCGATATTTTAGAATAGAATAGAATATAATATATTTTTATTTCAATAAACTTTTATAGGTACTTTTGAATCATCAAAATAATTTACCACTGATTCGGAATGCCGTTCCTACCGAGAGAAACCAGCAAGAAACTCGGTTATTTAAAAAACACTTTATGATTACCTAACATCTCTTAGTTTTGGTCTAGTTTGTTAAACCTTTGCTAAATTAGAATCAAATGTCTGCAAAATCAATTAAAAGCTACAGTCTCTCTCCCACTACTTTTATCAAATATGATTAAGAATATTTCGTATGGTATCCGATAGTAATAGACAAGCTCGTGATTTCCTAATGGGAGCACTCTCATGTAAACTGTTGCTACGTTCAAAAGGGTATCCGCCAAATTGCATGTAACATTCTCGCATTCCCTCGTGGGTAAGGAAAACATTAGCCAGATAGAAAGCAATATACGGCATTGCATACGTGCCACGGGCCATTTCCAATATAGGTACTCTGGAACAACCACTCGCAGGAAGTAATAACAAGGCATACATCTTATTATTGTTTTTATTATTTTAATACGGTATTTGACAACTAGTCAAATCAGTAACTTTTTATCAAACGTCAAAACGCGCGGTTAGTATGCGAGATTCTATGAAATACCGGTGTGTGACGTCACAATCATTTAACGTGCTTTTTTAGTTTAATCGAGAATTTAAAATGGTTATTACACTTAAAACCAACAAAGGACGTGGATTTTACGTATTTTGGAAGACCCTCTATTTAATAATCGCTGAGAAATAATTTAATTATTTTTGATGTAGTCAAATACCCAATTCAGGTTTCAGTGTAAGTTATGTATATACATACTATTACCCATACTAGGTATTCTAACGATTATTTGTATAGGAATTTCTAGCTTCCTAAAGCATTCCAAACAAATTGCTAATTGTTAGTGCTAAACGACCTTGTGCTTAGGCTTTTATATACCTAAACTTACTCGTACCTACATGTGGAAATAATATATGGCATAAGCGTGGTGCACTCTTGAATTCAAATGCATAAATGCACTTGAATAGAGCGAACGTGTCATGTGTACGACGGTCGACGGTCTCAGAAACGTTTTCAAGTGGTTTTATTTCTCACCTCACGTTCATAACGGAAAACTAAAAAGCTGTTACAGTAAGAAGCTTTTCATGATTTCAGTATAATCGAGTAACCTTGCAGGTAAAATAACTTTAGATCTAGAAGATCACTATACGAGTTATAAACCTAGATCCAGAACGTCTAAAGCGTCTGGCAAATCGCGTAGCTTACGCATTTCTCCAAGAAGGTTTCTGCGATTTATTTATACCACACAATTCACACAACACTATTGTGTTTATTTTACATCTTTATTTTTCATCTAAGTACTTTTTATTTAATCTTTTTTTGTACTCCTATGGACTAAGTTAATTAGATAATAGTGTTTGCAAATAAAGATTATTTATTATTATTATTATTTTAAATCAGCTAAGAAAAACTAAAGTATTGGGATGTATTCATACGCGCGGCCGATATTAGCGTAGAAGAATTCAAACTAATAGAATACCGTCAGTAAAAGTAACTGCAAGTTTTGTAACCAGTCTTATTTATTTCTCAATTGTAATTAATTTCCCGATTGATGCCTCGGGGCGGCCGGAAGCTACCTAAGTTTAAGCTTCCTGTCTTTCCCAAGTTTGTACAATATACACTCGGAGAGATCCTTAGTAAGTCCTTAGCTGAATCAATAGTAGTGAATAATTGAGGGAAGTCTTAAAGACAAATAACCACTAGCAATAAGACTTGCAGAAGCCAGTCTAGCAAGTCACTTTCATGCCACTTGTACTGTGTAAACACAGGAGCTACTTGATAAGTTTTTGTAAGTTTTAGTCGCTTAAATTAAATCAATTGATTTAGGTGCTCGCAGAATTGATACTTAACTATTGACGTGACCAACCTGATTGAATCAAAATAATTATAAACCTGTGAAGTAGAGATAGCCGTGCTTAAGTCGTCGGCCTCCAATTCGGGAAGACAGGTGTTCGATCCCAGAGTTCCTACTTATAACTTTTTAGAATTATGCGCGTTGTAAGCAACTAAATGTACTTAAATTAAAAAAAAACTTCTACCATTATGACGTGATTAACGAAAAAGTTAAAACACCTCGGCAATGAGGAATATGATACAAAGTATCTTAAACCGTTAAAACTCGTATGTATCGCTTACAATGTGGCTAATTCCGTTGTACACAAACTCTAAGCTAAACTAAAATGGTACGTCTAAATCTATTGCTATCCCTTTCATAATGTTGCTTGCGGAAAAGGAAAGCACTAGATTTAGACCAGTTAATTTAGTTTAGTTTAGAGATTGTGTACTAGAGAATCGGCCCCAATATCTAAGTATGAGATAATCGTGAATCTTTATTAAATGTATAGAATTGATTTCTGTTATTCGATAAGTTCTTTTGTTCTATGTCAGTAATTACAGTCCGTCGGACGTTAGTAGAAGCAGGAAGTGAAATCAAGCAAACATCCTTTCCGTAAATAATTTGAACAAGGCGTTCGCTCGGAAAATGTTGATCGATAGACTTCTTGAAGTTATTTGTTCTGACTAAAACTGAGAGAAATTTCAAGAAACTATTAGGTAGGTACACAGCTCCTGAATTGTAAATACGGGAAAGGATATGATTGTAATTACATAGTAAAAAGCTGCAAACTTTATCTATGGTTTAATGAAAAAGTAAACAATTACTCTCTAAGGCTCTTTTCACATTGCATCCAATCCGAATCTTAGGAAATTCGGATCGAATCCGGATGTTAAATTAATACCGCATCCACGTGGACGGATGTTGCTTGCCTCTTCATACAACACGGGCAAATAGTAGACGGCTACTTACATTGGATTGAGAATCCTCGGATTCGGATCGGATGCAGTGCGAAAAGAGCCTAAGAGTGACCATACAAAAATAGCTTGAAACAGAAACATTAATATTTAAGGTTAATATTAACCTTAGGTAAGCTAGACAGCAATGTTCCGCTACATTGCTGCCGCGATATTGCTGCCTAGCTCGGAACTTAATGTCATATAAGCTTATAGAGATTGTATGGGGACCATTAGTGCCGTGACAGGACTGTGACAGCTGGTGACAGCACTGTTGCGGCAGCGCTGCTGCGTGCAGCGTGGTTCGGAATCATACCTTTATGTAAATCTAACCACCTGTCACGCAATTGAACCTTAGTCTGACAATTTTTACTTTACTTTATGAAGCTGAATATTTTTAAATATTTTCTGCGGAGTGATTTATGAGCAGTGAGCACGCATCTGGCATCGGAGTGAATCCAACGTTATTGTTTTAATCTGGCACTCTCAGCGCTCTTATAAATTCATGGACATATTTTTAGGACCGTTGCGCCGTAAAATACCGTTTCGATGATAGAATTATTAGCTTTCAGCTTTTATTTATGTATCAGATAGTACGCAATAATACGATACAGCTTTTGATATATACTTCTTGTTTTTAGGTACTAGTAATATCACGCTAATGACTTAATTACTGGCTTATTGATCTGAAGATCTTAGTCTTCAACACTGATGCATCCGACGATTCGAAAGCGCTTTAGAAAGTTTACTTGAATAAAAAATATTTATTATTATTATTTATTATACTAGAAACTGTTGCTGATATCTTGAGACAAATTGCGGATTTTCCAAAGTTTCCCAGGAGTTTTTTCTTTTAGGCTACATACTATAAGTGTGTTCTTTTCACAGCACGATTCTCTCCCACCGTCTGTAATATTGAGATTTTTATAGAGTTTACTGTAACTTTGCTCAGACTAAAGCGTGATATACCTATTTATACCCCATGCACAACTATCTTGCTATAACTCAAAGTAAGCAAAGTCTAAATACGCTCTTTAGATCTCAGCTGTAGTATTTTAGCCAGCAAAGTCAAGCCAATCAAATTAAGTTTGACCGACCTGCACTTCAAAATATTTTCTTCATTTCGAATCCAGGATGTTCCAGATTTTTTTTCTTTTAGCCACTTTTTGTATTCTGTTTTGTTTACTTTAGTGTCTTTGTGTTATCGTTAAGGATTTATACGGCTGTATATCATATAAATACGATCTAAGAATTGATATGGAAACACCACAATGTTTAAAAGACCTTTAATGAAGGTTCACCGAGGGAATAGTTTAACTACAGTCATTCAGAAACGTCGTTGAAACATTTAACTAAGTCTACGACCGAAGTTCACGCTAGAACAAAGGTTATCAAACCTTTAATATCCGTTTGTTAGAACCGTTTTCCCTCGAAGGTATAATTTTGATACATTAAAGTTGCCAGGATAATATTGTGTAGCCATAGCATAGTTAAGATAGAGGTAACAAGCGAAAGTCAGTATGACTCAATCTTTATATAAAAGGAAAAGCTGACTGACTGACTGACTGACTTACTAACTGATAGATCTATCAACGCACAGCTCAAACTACTGGACGGATCGGGCTGAAATTTGGCATGTAGATACCTACTATGATGTAGACATCCGCTAAGAAAAGATTGAGGATGTGAACAACTCTAATAAGGACTACATCTGTAATTTCTGCTAAACAAAGTAATTATAGTATTTATAAAGATTTAATTATATTCCCATAATATAGTTCCTATTTTCCCCGCGTACTGATCTCAATTACCCCACACGGTAAATAAGAGCGACAGTCTTTTTTATTTTCTTAAATTTTTTGATAGCAATGTTTTGCCAAGAATTTTAATTTAATTTTTTGTAGCTAGATAAGTAACGTTATTTTGCAAGAAAATTTGATTACATATTTTGTGACTTTCTTTTATTATTTTAGAGCGTTCCAAGTTAGGTGTTTCCCATTACTCCACTTTCCCCTGAATCACGTAGACGATTTAAGTAAGATACGGGATCGAACAAAATGAAGATAATTGCATTCCAAAGCCGTTACCCTTTATGTAGTTACTTACGATCCCTTCGTTTACTCTTTGCCAGAACCCGTGCTAATTTCACAAGAATTTAATTATCTTTAACTAGCTAATCTGTCGCATTTTAGATTATCGAAGATCATAAAGCCAAACAATATTATATCGGAAAGGATGATTTTACGATAAAAAATTCTCACAGTGTCATAAACAGTTATTGACTGAAACATCACATAAAAGGGTCCCAATATAAATTTTTACGATATAATTCCAACGAGCGCACGCCGTTAAAATTGGTTCCAACATTTTAATCTCTAGAGACGCGTGTAGTCTATATTTTTGTTGACAAGGGTCATTTGTATGGATCGTTTACTCCCAGTCTAGAATGTCTATTATACCCTAAAGGTAATAGCATAACAATATACGAATTACAAGATCTTTAGGAGGTGCAAGAGGAGCAAAAGGAGAACCGAAGGACCGGAGAACGTCCATTCTATAATTATTTTGTCTGTTTGTCTGTCTGTTTTTCCGTCCGTGTATCTCAGCCATTTGAAAAGTTGGAATTAAGTACAGTTATAGAACCATGTTACCGCTAAACAGAAGTATCTACTTATCATAAAAAATGTGAGCAAAAAAATCCAGGATACTTCTTGAACATGAAAATTGAAAATTTTCTTTCACCTTCTCGAGTGGCATCTCGTTGAATAGGTCTTTTAAAATCATTAAAAAGATTTTTTGTCAGTATTTGAAAAAACTCCAGTGTCTAATAATCCAAACTACTAACACGGTATTTTTAGTTTAATCGATAATTTAAAATGGTTATTACGCTTAAAACTAACAAAAGACGTGGATTTTACGTATTTTGGTTCTTGAAGATTATTTTGAAGATCCTCTATTTAATAATAATCAATGAGAAATAATTTATTTTTGATGTAGTCAAATACCCAATTGTGTGACCAGCAGGGAAAAATTAGAAAATAGAAAAATCTAGTATGAAACTGTTATAAATAATAGGTATCACTATTGTTTGTTATATTGTCTCGCTTCTTTATGCATGACGTGATGATGCTGGATGTCACTCATATTTTCATTATAGAAAAATTCGCCTCTCGTGCGTCTTTGGCCGTGTGTGACCCTTTAAGGTCGTTAACATGTCCTTTTCAAGACGGGCGGGAAGTCAAGTAATGTTGCGCATTTCAAGCACGTCCATTGTGCTATGATCCCTTGGAGTGAGATGCCTTTTTAAAACTTAGACGCAGATGGGTTTAATCGTTAACAAAATATACCTAACAGGTACACTCTAGTCTACGACGTACACTGATAAAACTTCAACGCCTACATTCTATACAAAGTTAGGTAAGTGAGTAAAGCTTGTAATTTACTCCGCGGATTATAACTTGCGATTATTGTAAGTAGGTATTGTAAGAATTATTGTAAGCATTGTAATTGGCGATTATTGTAAGTCTCGTAGGTTTGAGCATCAGCAAGTATAAGTACGCGACAGGTCGAGATGGCAATCAGGGTATGAGGCGGAGGGATCAATAACAATTCTATTGGTACAGTGATTTTTAAAATTTCAATTTTAAAAGATTTTTTACTTCTGTAATGATTTTCATGCACTGATCTTTGAAATATCACGTTATGATATTAATTTTAATGTCAGCTTACAACATAATCTCGAAATGTTTAATAGCCTAAGTACTTATTATAAAATCGGCCGTTTTCCTGCAAGATCCTAATTGTTAGCCATATAATTAGGCACATTACGCAGCACCTCGACTCAATCTAATATTTCTACTTTTACCATTTCATATAAATAAAATACGTAAGTACCTAAGTATATCTACATCCGAAGCGTTGGATTTAGCAAACTTATTACACCCCCCAAATGTTTCGTCCCTTGTGTTTGATGACGGTTTATTTTGAACATATTCCATCAGAATATGATAAACATCTTCAATTTCACCAGAATCTAAGCAATTTCGACAAGAAAACCTTTTTTTTACATAAATCCAAATCTATATAATGGAAGTGTCTGGAGTTACTATAATCTTGTTGAAACAACTTTATCGTTCAGTATTCAAATACATCACAAGGTGTATATTTTTTTTAATTGAAAATGTTCCAATAAAACTTAACGCTAGTCTTATCTACTTAGTAATTATTGTACAAATCATGCTCGCGTAGAATTGTGCCAAGAATTCTACTGGCAGCATTTCCGCATTGGACAGCAAGGCTGATCCTTTACGTAAAAAATGAGCCAACCCTTCTGTCACTAGTTGAGGCTATTAACCGCGGGAAAATTTCAAGGTTATTAATATATCAATATGTACAATAAAGCATATTTTACTTTTACTTTACTTTACTTTACTTTACTTTACTTTACTTTACTTTACTTTACTTTACTTTACTTTACTTTACTTTACTTTACTTTACTTTACTTTACTTTACTTTACTTTACTTTACTTTACTTTACTTTACTTTACTTTACTTTACTTTACTTCACTTTACTTTACTATTCAAAAGCACTTAGGGTACTTTTAAAGTTTATTTCAATAACAAAAGTGTATAATATGTTTTTACTAATAATGAGATGAGATTAGATAGATCATCATCAACCAATATAAAGTTGTCGATAATATTGCCAACGGTCTATAGAGTTCAGAGTTCTGCGTTCACCGTTAAATTAAGTAATATACCTATATATTTTTATGGCTTAAGACGCTAACTCTAGAAAGTTAGGAGTGCGTGCCCGGGATACCCCGGGAACCCCGAACCCCTCGTATGGGAGCCGACGTCTTAATCTCGAGGCTACCACCGTTGAAAGAGCATATAAGAGTCATTTATACTATTTATAAATTAAATAAGTTTCATTACAATTTTAAGACTCCGAATTTAAGTGGTATAAATTTAGCTGGGTTTAATAACGGCGTGGGATGTGTTTTATGTCCTACAGCTGACTAATGACTAATTAAGAGAATAAGATTTGGAATCCCTAACTTTAATTATTTTAAGACAGTTTTACTTTAATTTAACAATGAATTAAAATTTTCTTTTACTTTCCATCTTATACTCATTCTATACATTTTAGTTCGCTCAGTGACTTTTTCACATGTTGTGGTGAGTACTGTGGTCTTATAAGTGGGAGTCCTGAGTTCGACTCCCAGCAAGGGGTAATTTGGGAATTTACAGTTTCTAAATTCTCTCTGGTGTGGGGGAAGAGTCCGGCCGTGGCTAGTTATTTACCACTTCAGCTTAACAACCCGTTTAGCTACGTCGGTAACTCTGGTTTTCCTATGGACATCCTCATTTATGATTTGGTCACGTAGAGAAAATCTAAGCATAGCTCTCTTCATCGACAGCTGAGTGACTCTGAGTCTGAACTCTCTTATGAGGCCCATAGTTAACGACCATGTCTCGGGTCCTAGACACAATCACAGCAGAATGGTCGCATAGGTATAGGTATCGTTTATGTAGCTACATCATTTTATTTATCTGTACTAAAAGCAGTTGCAGGGAGTCGTACGATTTATCAAAGAAAAGTTAAAAGCATTTGCCGAGTCATTGATACTGATATGTGAGCTCCCACTTGACTCCTACTGCCCTGGTCATAGCGTTCAATTTGCTGCGAAATATAGCCCTTACACCGATATTGTGCTTGGAAATCGTACAATGCCTTACAGCTCCTGACATATCTACCTCGGTTTTTAAAGAGAAATGCAGCAAGTTTTAATGGTCATGGTCAATTAGTTTCTTAATGGATCGTTGTCATTTAGTTCACATTTTTAATCTATGCAAACCAGCAAGCGATTATTTTAGACGAGAATGATTTGAACGTTTACTAGCTGATTTCCGCTTAGATTTAGGTTTTTTCTAAGGGTTTTCCAAGGAACCCGTTAGAATTTTTCCAAATACTGTCCTAGGGCTAGTCTACATTATAACAGTACCTATACTCTTTAGTAGTAGATAGTACGTATGTAACACAATATGTACTTCTATTATATAAATGAATTACTAAATGTGTTGCTCATCGCAAATCTCGGGAACTGCTGAACCGATTTCGCTAATTCTTTTTTTATAATATTCCTTGAAGTACGAGGATGGTTCTTAAGGAGAGAAAAATTTTAAAAATTTGAATCGACTGTTAGGCGGAACGAAGTTCGCCAGGGCAGCTATTGTATTCTATAATAATATTATGCGAAAGTGTGTATGTTTGTCCTTCCTTCATGCCCTAACTTAAGTAACCAATAACCAATCGACTTGATTTTTGGCATAGAGATAGTTGGAGGACGGAAAATAACACAAGCTACTTTTATTCCGAAAAATCATAGAGTTCCCACGGGATTTCTAAAAACCAAAATCCATGCGGGTGAAGTCGTGAGCATCAGCTAGCAGCAACTATATATTAACAGACTTGCTTTGTTAGTAATGAAGGTAGATTGAATAGCCATACCTCAGAGATCACTTTGGGGGTTTGTGGAAAGGTAAACTGGAGTCTCCGGTGCCACAATTTGTACGAACGACCTATTACAGTGTCTCTAAATAAGTAAGGGACCGATTTAGTAAAGCTTTACACAAAAATGTGGACTATTTACAAGAAACCCTAAAGAAGCTTTATAGATCGAAGGTGAAAGTTGTTTCAGTAAACTATCCTGCAATATGCATCCTTGGGTTTTCTTAGAAAACCACTTCATACGTTTTACTTACTTATTTATTACTCAAACCTAGATGATGCGCGCAGCTTTGTCCGCGTTGATTTAGGTGTAAAAAAATACCGTAGGAACTCTTTGGTTTTTTGACATAAAAAGTAGGCTATGCCCGTCTCCGGGATGCAAGCTCTCTTTGTACGAAATTTCGTCAAAATCGGTTAAGCGGGTGAGCCGTGAAAAGATAACAGCAAGTCGGACGGTGAAGTACTTCAGACCAGCTTTCAGCCGCGCGTGTTCACACCTAGCGTATTGTCAGCCGCCGACTGTGAGCGAGCGTTACTCAGTTTAACTGCTTTTCCAGACATATTCAACTTTTCGTTTACAGCAAACCACCAATACGTTATTACGCTTGGCGTAGTTGCTGAGTCTTAGCAGCCAATTATTATTATTACAATACGCTACCGCAGTATATAGAGATATGCTTACTCTGTGATGCCACATCGCTTACCCAGAATGACTACGTAGCTACAGCGTATTCTCAGCATAGGCCATAGTGTGACCGAAAAATGCAGTCTGACTTCATTGAGCATCACAGTGAGCCTGCTCAAACAAAGGGCTGACATCAGTGACATCACGTTAGGTGTGAACGCTCACTTATAATTGAGATTTGAGATGAAAAATTCACATTTTTCGTCTTTGAACTGTCATTTCATCCTCTTCGCTATAAAATTTAAAAGCGTGACTCGGCTTTTATGGCTTTCATCAAAAAATATTAAGCGGTCATTGACTTCTGAATTTTCATGAAAAAGGAGAGACATAAATTAATGAATTTAACCTAAAAGAGCGGCTCTGTATCTAAACATTATTTAGGAAGAAATTTTATAGTCAGCTAACGACTCATTTTAAATATCATATACAAAATAAGACTAAGTAATTATTTTTATTTTTATTTGATCTTTATAAAAAGGAATAGAAAGGTTTTTATTTAAATAAGTTTTACTAAGAAGTGCTTTTGAATAATCACCGAGGAGAAGAACCAGCAAGAAACTCGGCGGTTGTTCTTTTCAAATATTCAATTAATCCTGCTAATATTAAATGTGGAAGTGTTTTTGTTGATGTGTCCTTCTGCACGCTCACGCTGCAATGGAGCAACGACGGATTGATGTGTTCTAATGCATGGATTTAACATGGAGAGTGACATGAACAACTTTTTTATCGCAGAAAAGAGTTCCCACAGGATATACTTGAAAAAAATTGGATATCATCCCAAGGTTTTCCAGGTTAAAATGAATATAGATAATATTATCTGGTCTAGTACTTATATTGTATTTTTCAAAGATATTCTGCACTACATTCGATCAATATCGTGTTTCTTGTTAGTGAACGGAGATCACAGGGCTTCAATTTTACGTCGAACGATATATTAGACACCTACCTGCTATTCAATTTACTTGCACTGAAAAGGCTGTTAGCTCACGGCTTAGGTAACACAGGTTGCTTTGATATATGTATATGTAGAATCGCGCATACTTTATTTTTAGAACTGTTTCCACAAACCTAGATACCTATCTAGGTTTTATTTTTCAATCCACAGAACCTATCTAACTTAATTTTGGTTTTAGGTTTAATATTAGGAAAGGCATTTCCGAAACAGTGGTAGATGTATTTGACGATTCAAAAGTTGAATTGAATAATTTTTTTTAATTATCCAGACGTAAAAATTCAGGCTCATTATTTCAAAGAACCTGTTTCCTACAACATTTTTTTTTAGTTGATAGTTTCTTTGTTTTTGTCATGTTATCTAATGTTTTGTATGCAATAAAGAATTTCTATCTATCTATCTAACTTTGTCCGAATAGATTTAGGTTTATTAAAGCCCCCGTTGGAATTTCTCTAAATCCTATCTTAGTGGGGGTTCACGTTATAACGTGATCCTAGATGCTTTTCAAGTTTCTAGAACCAGTGGTTTGAGTTGTAGTTTGATAAGTCACTCAGTTTCTGGTTTTACAATGTACATACAACCTACCATTATGTAATTGCTCCTTTTTATTTATTTAATTTTATTCCTCTTTTGTTCCCATTCTTAACATTCTCGCTATAAAATCATAAATCATATTATACTTTATTGCATTCTTATGTTGGAGGCCTGATTAATAAGCTTCATTGTTCTATTTTACAAATGAATGTAATTTTTAAAATAAATTATAATGTAATGATACCTACCTGCTCCGATAAATCAGTACCTACCCATATTATAAATGCAAAAGTGTGTTTGTTTGTTGGTTTGTCCTTCAATCACGTTGCAACGGAGCAACGGATCGACATGATTTTTTGCATGGGTACAATTTAAAACCTGGAGAGTGACATAGGCTACTTTTTATCCCGGACAATTAAAGAGTTCCCACGGGATTTTTGAAAACCTAAATCCAGGCGTACAAAGTCGTGGACATCAGCTATTAATTCATAAAATTAACTCTATAATCATATTAACTGTTGATTTAATAATTTCAATCTATCCAGCATCATGACAAACCTGTCGTTAAACTAATTAAAATTACTCATTCGTCATCATAATAATAATCTGATATACTGTATTATTAATATATCAAACCGTCTAGGCATGTAATCCCATAGTGATAAAATATTTACATAGGTACGCAATTAAACGTAGATTACACGCAGTACAGTAGTATGAGTGATAAGCTTTTTTGGGTTTATCATATTAAAAGCTCGGAGGTTTTTAATTTATCAAATTAGAAATGAAATAAAATATGTTTGTGAAATGAACCAGTATAACAAAATTCAACTATTTGTAATACTAAAGTGGCAATGGGCAGAGCATATAGCTTGCAGGACCGTTGCGGTGGTTATTAGGGTTGATTTGAGCTAAACTCGAATTGAACACTTGTTTTGAATAAGAGTTGAACAAAAACTTAAGAAAAGTGTTTCAAGAGTTGAATAAAATTGAACAAAAGTTGAACAAGTTTATTTTTATTTATTTATTCGTAATCAACAGCGTTTCAAAAAAGGAATTTAACCATAACTCAGTAAATCTAGGCCTCAGATTAATAATAATCTGAGATCTAGGCGTTACATATAGATAAAACAGATTACGTAAAATTTAAACTAAAACAATATTTTTAAAAGAATATGACTTAGAAATATTATAAATTCAACTTAAATGTTAAGTATTTGAGTGCTGAATAAGAATGGAACAAAAGTTGAACAAGATTTGAACGAGACTGGAATAAAAAAAAAGAGTGGAACTCGAGTGTAATCAAGTTGTCCTCAAAAAGTCCTAAGAAAGGAATTTGAAAAATTCTTCCCAAAGCCGTGGAGTGTTAGCTAGTCAATAATATTAAGTTACGATTAAGAAAACAAGTAGGTAGGTATATTTCTTTATTCGGACTGTAGAATAAAAATAAAAAAATAAATAATTTGGTCACCTAAAATTACTCATCGTCCATTCTGTACCTAAGATTAATAATGGGCACATTTATTAACTTGGCTCAGCATTATTCAAATTGATGTACATAGCGTAGTTGCGCACATATGTTGTCAGATTAATGGCATACACGTGACCTTTCCTAGCTATATTAAGCTTTTAAAATAATATTTTGTCGGCCCCAAGGGTCAAAAGTCTACGAATATTTTGTGTTGAAATTTCTGTGCTCAAATTAGTTTAGTCACAGAGTGAATGATATGTTTTACTCTTCTTATACTGTGGGATAGTTTGGTTTGTCCATTGGCAAGGAGTTTACGTGACGGTATATTAAAAAAACGGTGTATTATTATTTTATGAAAAACTAGCTTATGCCCGCGTGGAAACACACACAAATTTCGAACCCCTATTTTGACCCCTTAGAGGTTCAATTTTCAGTAATTCTTTCTTAACGGATGCCTACGTCACGATAGCTATCTGCATGCTGCATTAACTTATAGTGATAATATAAATACTTACCGGTTAACAGTACTGTACCTAAGTAGGAGTTTTCGGAAAATATTGATGTATGTATCAATTAGTATCATAATAAGACTTTTGTTGAACACGCGTTGAACATTCGCTAAACACGCGTTGAACAGGCATTAAACTGGCACTAAGCAGGTGTTGAACAGATGTTGAACGGGCGTTGAACAGATGTTGAACACGCGTTAAACACAAGTTGAACATGACGTATTGAACAAGAGTTGAAATTTGAATACGCATTAAGCAGCCTTTGAATACGCGCGTTGAACACGCATTGAATAAGCATTGCACAGGTGTTGAACTAGGGCTGAAGCAGAGTATAAATACGCAGCAGGCATTAATTGGTATCTCTAAATTTTAACAGGCTTGAACTTCTGCCTGCCATTTTATCTAGGTACTTTGTTGCCATGGAAAACTTTCTAGACAATCCTGTACGCCAAGTGGGTATAACCCTTTTTTTTCTTATAATTCAAAACAACTTGAACAATGGGATGAATAATAATACGCAACACCGTCTGACTTAGAGCTTCTTGGTTGAACTAACGAAGTTTCCTGGAAAATGAGTTGTTTCTCAATAGATTTTCTTTTTTCTTGGAAGTCATTACGCGTAAAGTTACATTGGGTACGTTTTATTTTTATTCCGCTTCTTTTGAGAGTTTCATTACGGACTTATCTGTTTGTCTTAATATTGGCTTATTTATTTTTTCGTCAGGTATACCAGGCAAGCCCATTTTATTAACTGACTTCAAATAAAGGAGGACGTTAATTCGTACCCATTTTAAAATTGAAATCCTAATAACAAAACCAGTATACAGGGTATAACCAGAACGCAAGCAAAAACTTAGCGTTTATTTATTTATTTTATTTATTTTATATCTAATTAGAACGGCAGTGCCACTTACACTAACTAGATGATTAATAATAAATTTAAATACAAATAAAGGTACAAGAAAAAAGACATAAAATACAAAACGATAAAAGATCAAAGAATTTTGAATATGTACGCTGAGAACATTGAATGACATATTCATGCAATGCTCTCAGCGTACTTCAGTAACTCCCGAACCAGTATTATAGACCCATCATTAAATGGGTCCCATTGAGCATTATTGTCCAAAAGCGCGTTGAATGATGCTAATGAACGGGGTATAGGTGACATAGATCTAGCAACAGTGCGATGATGTGGGACCACGAAAAGTTTATTTTTTCGTGGACGAAGATTACTGTTGGATTCAGGGACACGTATGCGACACAGTTGGTCATGAAGTTCTGGAGCATTAACATCTCCTCGCAAAATTTGACACATAATTTTGAGCGTTATTATTATACTGCCTAAACACAATCCAATACCAATAATTGGCCTCATTTTGTAGTTTTAGTGATTTAGTATTTTTCAAACCCGCAATCTATAGCGTGCAGAACTCGGGTCAATGCCCTACCTACGACGCGGCATTGACTCCGAGTGGCCTACTTACGTAACGTTCGTCTAGCGTCAGTCAGATGTTTTTTTTTTTGCAATGTACTGTGAACTTTTACCAAATACATTTCTTTTCGCATTGATTTTGTGATATCATATCAGTAATCATCAGTACTATCACCTGTCTTCGTTTTTGGAAGCATTCTGGTTACACGCTGTATCATAAAATGATTATAAAGTATAAACTAATGATTTTAGGTTTATTTGTATAATGTAAATTGCGGGTACGCTCGGATACCACCTCGTGAAACTCCAGCAAAAATAACAAGAAAGCGGGTAGTTCGATATTGTCCGTGACAGCTCCAACTTTACCTCTCGCAGCACCGCAGTGTCATTGTGACCACCATAGATACATACTTAAGGCCTTGCAGTGCATTATGTTATAAAAAAAAAATTTTGCAAATCGGTCCAGAAACCTGGAAAAAATCGATGTTTATACAAAATATACTGAGAGAAACAAAAAACAATAAATACAATGTCATAAAACTGCATTCGCAGAAACGTAATAAAAAATATAATATTGTTAAAGTACGTAAACCGCACGCTTGATTGTAGCGTTGAATACAAAGGCTTTCAAAGAAATGAAATTAATTTCGAAATGTATATTTTTGGTAGTGTATTCGTGAAAGTTGTTTGTATGATCTGTTACGTGTACGTTAGTTGTCAACGGGCTCGAAGTTTAGGTATGTTTGGTGTTTGTATAAAACGGGTACATAGGTACATACCACGATTAATATAATTTGTCCAATTCCGAAGTATGTTGTTAGTTGTAATGTAGATGATGTCTCACACTTACTATTGGCATGTGTTTGTAATCATAATTTGAGAAAAACACTAAAGTGTGAACTAATTAAAATTTTATGAGTATTGGTATTTTCAACTGTATTTTAAACTAACCTTTGAGCATTTCGGCAATGAAAGTGTATGCATTTGTTAGTGATTCTCTCAAATTATTATTATGAAGTTTGATTTTAATTTAGTTTGTAACGATGGGGCTATACGTCATTATAGCAATGTGCATGCAAAATTTCAGCCCGATCCGTCCAGTAGTTTGAGCTGTGCGTTGATAGATCAGTCAGTCAGTCAGTCACCTTTGCAGAATATACATATATTAAAAGAAGATTAATAATTCTTGTTACAAATTCTATACATAATATTTAGATAAGTAAGTATATTTGCAATTCATCACACACTCATCAGTTCACGAGGAAAGTAATTTCTCGGGTAAAATATTAAAATTTTCGCTTAATTTCACTTATTTTCGCTTAACTTTCAGTTGATTCAGAGCAAGAAATAGATGAGGAGACTCTCCCTGAGGATCATTACTCATTCGTTGCTTTAATTGAGTAAGTTGACATTCGAATTCATTTTAAATTGTGGTTTGGTGGTTGTGTACACACCTACAAGATAAAATATTGTTGGTTACCCACAGACATCTTAATATATAAAAGGAAAAGGTGACTGACTGACTGACTGACTGACTGACTGATCGGTCTATCAACGCACAGCTCAAAGTACTGGACGGATCGGGCTGAAATTTGGCATGCAGATAGCTATTACGACGTAGGCATCCGCTAAGAAAGGATTTTTGAAAATTCAACCTCTAAGGGGGTGAAATAGGGGTTTGAAATTTGTGTAGTCCACGTGGACGAAGTCGCGAGCATAAGCTAGTGTACCTATATCGCTGATGTTTAGAATAGACTACTTTTCTTTTTAAGAAGTACATCGGTCACGCACTAGCGCTAATAGAATCCTGGGTATGATACTGTATAGATGCGACAGGTCGAGATGCCAATCGGGGTATGAGACAGGGAACGCCCCGCTTGTCACCCGCACTTGCCCGCACCGGGATGGCACGGGGCTGTGCGAGTCGTTCCCACACTGATTTAGCCATCTCAACCTGTCGCGTACTATACCTATCCGCACTTGGTCAGTGTTGAGGACTATGGCCAAAACCCTTCTCAATTTGAGAGAAACCCCTTAATCAGAAGAGTGATGGAGATGGATTGAAATTTGAAATGCATGATAAATATGTTTGATTTTTTCTTACATGGATACTTACTGTATTAGTGACGAGAAGAAAAATTCTTAAGTACCTAACACAGCACAACAGCTGTGATAGCCTAGTGGTTAGGACGTCCGCCTTCTAATCGGAGGTCGGGAGTTCGATGCCCGGCACGCACCTCTAACTTTTCGGAGTTATGTGCGTTTTAAGTAATTAAATGTCACTTGTTTGAACGGAACGGGAAAACATCGTGAGGAAACCTGCATACCTGAGAGTTCTCCATAATGTTCTCAAAGGTGTGTGAAGTCCGCACATGTGTGTCAATCCGCACATGGCCAGCGTGGTAGACTATGGCCAAACCCTTCTCACTCTTAGGGGAGACCCGTGCTCTGTAGTGAGCCGGCGATGGGTTGATCATGATGATGATGACCTAACACATACTTACAAAATACGTTTATCGTTTAGTTACTTAATACAACTTTATGTTTCAGTATTGTTTACACAAATGAAGCCAAAAGAACCTGCACCGGGACCATTATTCACGATAACGTCGTTATAACGGCCGCACATTGCTTGTAACTACTTAACATTGCCTTTTATATACTTACTAGCTGATGCCCGCGACTTCATCCGCGTGGAATTAGGTTTAAAAAAAATCCCGTGGGAACTCTTTGATTTTCCGGGATAAAAAGTAGCCTATGCCACTCTCCAGGTCTTTATCTATATCCGTGCAAAAATCACGTCAATCCGTTGCACCGTTGCGACGTGATTGAAGGACAAACCAACAAACCAATAAACCAACAAACCAATAAACCAACAAACCAACAAACCAACAAACAAACACACTTTCGCATTTATAATAAGGGTACTGATTTCTTAGTACTGTTAAGTCTGATTTAGTTTACACGAATTATTTCGTAGTAGGTAGGAAGCTACAATGTAATGCTTTTCATTGCGGTTAAGGGCAAGTAAGCCCTTAACCGCAATCTTGATGCTAAATAAGATGCAGTCTAAGATGGAAGCAGGCTGACCTAAAAAAATTATGAATATTTTCTACTCATATACTTGTAGACTGAGTTCTATATAGCGCGTTCTTTAATTTTGCTCAGACTTAGAATTAAAAAGTAAAAGTATTGCAGTATTTTCTTCTTTAAATCCAACCATAGGGTTTAGCGCAACAGTATGGTAAGAGTGAACTACAGTGAAGGAACTCTCGGTTTGATCCTGAATCGATGATATGTGAAATATTACAGGTGAGTGGTGACGTAAAATCAAAGATAAATCGGGCTACTTTAGGGCTACCTGTTCCAAACGTACTAACATTTGATGCCTGCCAGTGACGTCGAAGCCTCGATGTTTTATTAGAAGTTCCCAAAATTGTTTTGAATTAATTGTAGTAAACTCAAACTCAAATTATTTATTCAGAATTGGTAAAATTTTACGCTTCCTGATTGTCATAAATTTTTATTTGTAAGATGATATGATATACATAGTGGTTATAATTAATACGCACTTAAAACTAAAGCTTCGAGGGTTCCAAACGCGCCCAGGTCTGAGAAGAGCCCACAACAAACTCAGCCGGGTATTCTTTTTATTATCACTACTTTACAAAATCACTTAGAACTAACACAAAGCTGTTAAGCAACTCATTCCCAAGCTTTCTTATCATTCAAATAATCCTTTACATTTTTCAATAAGTTTACGTTTTATGAAAACTTTGAACTTGTTGAGAGACATCTCCAATAATACCTATGTCTTCTGGAAGCTTATTATAAAAAAGTAGGTATGGTTATACCTGAATCCGTGAAAATACGATTTGAATATTTTTGCAGCAACTTCAATGAAGATGAGGACATACAACCAGAGCTAACGGCATCGTTCGTCGTGATAGGAACGAAGAAAATGTTCGATACAGGCTACGAACAGTACCTGCCTATAGAGAGGATTATAATCCACCCACAATACAAGGGGTGGACAGCGAACCTTGCTCTGATCCGCACATTTGCGGGCATGGAGTCCGACAAACCTGGCCAAGTTGTGCCTTTGGCTACAGAGAGAACAGCTGCTGATTCTGACGTTCTTGTGTTCAGTTGGGGTAAAATACGTAATGAAGGTGATGTAAGTAGATTTTGACTAAAGTTATTTTTAGGGTTCCGTAGGAACTTCAAAAGGAACTATACTCACTATACCAACTTCAAAAGGAAGGTAGCTACTTATATGTAAGTGAGAAAAAAAATCATTACAAAAATAACTTTGTTTCTGATAATTCTTACTTTTTGTTTATGGTAAGATGGTTTTTACTTTTTATAAACATGACTTCGGGGCCCAAACTTTTGCATGTTCCGCCTTCCGACTTAAAAAAAAAGTATTTTTCAGGTAAAAACGGTAAAAAAAACTACTATCTCCGAGAATTTATTTGAAGAGGTAAATCGTTTTCACTAATATTACAAATATGTGTGTATTTCTGTCTGTGTGTATATGTTATATTTATTTTCACCTTTGAATCGATATCTGTGCTGACAAATAGCTTGAATCCTAGAGATACCATCTCTAGGATTCAAGCTAGATATCCACAGAGACAGAGAGTATGCGTCCGGATACTTTTTGTTATTAAAGCGCTCCAACCGTAGGTAGTATTAGAAATTTTAACCCGCGCGGATAAAGTCGTCAGTATCAACTAGTAAAATATAAATTAAATAGATGAAAATTTCAGGTATGAGATCTGATATTTACAAGTCAATTGTCAATTGTCAATTTGTCAAGATCATCTTATTTTCTTTAAGTAAATAGAAATAAAACTTTACTGTCCCGATTTCAGTCCTGTGAAAATGAAGAACTTAGAGAAGAAACGCATAAAATAAGTAAACGACGGAAAAAGATAAAACGCAAACGCTTGAGACTTAAAAACAAAAAGAAGTTGGATCATATTATGCCAGTGACTAGAACACGAGGACATAGTACTAAATGGGTACCAATACGAAAAGAGTTCGAGAAACCCATCTCGTCTTTTGAAGAAAACAACGTAAGATTTTGTCTTTTTTTATTATTCAGATACAAGTTAGCCCGTGACTGCAATCTTACCTGGTGGTAAGTGACGATGCAGTCTAAGATGTAAGCTTGATAACCTGGAAGGGGTATGGCAGTTTTTAATAAACCCATTGCCCCTTTGATTTCTACACGGCATCGTACCGGAACGCTAAATCACTTCGCGGCACGGCTCTGCCGGTAGGGTGGTAACCAGCCACGGCCGAAGCTCCCACCAGAGCAGACAAGAAATTTAGTAACTATAAAATTCCAAATCCCGGGCAGGAATCGAACCCAGGACCTCCCACTAACGTAAAAAAGTCATTATTATTTATTTCCTTTGAATGCCTATAAAATATCTGACACGATCGAAATGAATCGTCTGAGACCTGCGGACAGAATTTTTGAAACTCGGCTTGCTAATTTTTTGCGCAAGGGATCAACCTGGCTGTCTAGTGCGGAAATGCAGCTCGTATTTTTGGCACTTTTCCACGCGGGAATGATTTGTAAAGGAATTAGATAGGTTTTGAGTTTTGTTAACATTTTTAATTTAATACCGAGTACTGTTTGATTTTAGCGTTATAACAGCTATAAACAACAGCGATATGAGAATTTAACAGATTTTAACAGTGAGATGGAACAAAGGAGTTGGGAAAGCAAATTGGTATGTGGGAGTCCAATATTATTTTAATAAAAACAAAGACAACCTGCACCTACGTATGTTTTCATGATTTCGTTCCATTTTTATCAGGGTTCCGTACCCGAAGGGTGCCAACGGAACTCTTTTACTAGACCTCCGCTGTCCGTCCGTCCATCTGCCAATCCGTCTGTTTGTCTACGTGTCAGCGGGTATCTCACAAACCGTAAAAGGTAGAGTTGAGATTTTTTCAGAGTGTATGTCTATCGCTGCTATTGGTGGTATACCACCAAATAATAAAACAATTAAAATGGCCGCCATGCAAATTAAAAATTTTAAAAGTATTTTTTCTTGTGAACCTTGAATGATTTTTTTAGCCAATAAGCCAGTAGTGATCATAACTACAAATTACTTCCAGGAAAAGCTTAACCAATTGTATAAAAAATCAGAAGTTAATAGAGAACGAATGAGGCAGAGAGATCGTCGACAAACGGGAAAGACTATGTCGTATTACAAAAATGGTTGGCGGCGAAAAATGGGCGATCAAGTTAGTCTATTTATTTGTGTTGTGGGTTAACTAAGACGAGGTGCAAATAAAAGATAAGCTATGTATAAACTATAATTTAATAAACCCACATTATATACAAATAAAGTTATACTAAGTTTTGTACATATAAAGAAATATAATTATTTATAATGGACACAGTTACCTATCAATATTTAGAGCGATTCACCCAAATTGGGTGCAACGTTGCCTAATGACATATCGCATTTGCGATAAAGTTCACATAACTCAAAAAGTACGATTTTACAGGAGAGCATTTTTAAAGTTTGATAAAAAATATATTTTTTTAAACTTTAATAATTTAATTTCGTGGAAAGCATATTATGCTTTATGTCGCTTATGGTTTGATAGCCTCATAGAATATTATTTTTGTTGTTCGCAATGAGTGCGAAGTTCACAGAGTGAACTTTTATTTATTTATTTATTTATTTTTAATTTTAAGTAAAGGCACGTTACTTTCAGCAAAATAAACTTACAGTTGAAAATTTTGGTTTCATTAATATGCACTCTTGTCAAAAAATGCTGCGTAAAGCAGCGCCATCTTTATACAAAACAAGTAAGTGCCCTAAACCCTTCATAAAATGCTTGCTATGGTTGCTATGCTTGTAAAAAAATTACATATTTGATACACACATGTCCCTACATAATACTAAGCAAATTATGCCTATGCTTTTCAGAAAAACGTCAAGAACTATTGTGCTATACGAGTGAACGGCGCTATATAACTGAGGTAATAAAATAACATAGCTAATTATAACGTTATTTTATTTAGAAAGAAAAACTGACAGACTGATATAATTTATATCACCGTGTTTTCTTTGCGAGTCGCGCTGGTCTAGAAACCAGAACTCTGTACTTATCAATGCAAACTCGAGATTTTGCTTGCAATTTTAGTTTATAATGTTCACCACTTACAAAGAACTTTCAGAAATTCAATCCAAGTCAAGTCCGGCAGGTCACCTCGTTCTTATTTAGAGAGTCATTATAATTTCGCCATCGCTCGTGTTCTAGATGCTTGCTACTGCGAGTCTTCTTCTTGAGGTACTTGTCTAACTAGCGAAAGTTTGTGGTCAGTTATTTGTATTCAACCTTTGCAAGGCACTCGAAATTTCCTGTGCACTCCCTGATTTTGCGCAAACAAGACTCTCTTTAAAGATACTTTTCCCATTATTATTAATTGAAAGAAAGAATGAAAAAGTTTATTCGAGACATTAACTGCACAGTTTATACATAACTAGAGAATGCCCGCGACTTCGTCCGCGTGGATTTAGTTTTTAAAAATCCCGTGGGAACTCTTTGTTTTTCCAGGATAAAAAGTAGCCTATGTCCTTCCCCGTTATGCAAGCTATTTCTGTACCAAATTTCGTCAAAATCGGTTGAACGGTTGAGCCGTGAAAAGCTAGCAGACAGACAGACACACTTTCGCATTTATAATATTAGTATGGATGCGGTCTGTGTAGCTGCAGTGAACAGGTAGGCCACTCAGCTCGTGTTGCGGTGTTGCGTCGGGCAGACGCAACATCTCAACACAAACCCTTATGGAGAACGTCTGGGTACTAGATGTCCCAACGCTGTTTTCCGGTGGCTGCCTAGAGTTTGTACCAAGAGTTGCTACTTAGAGTACCTACTAAGTTCCTTACATGTTGTGTAATGTTCTTAGGACGATGCAGGAGCACCAGCGATGCGTCGTGGTCGGCTGGTAGCTGTGACGGTGGGAAGTGCGAACTTCGAGGGCGAACACGTCGCTGTTGGCTTGAAGATGGTCTGCTTCTGTAGCTGGATCGCTGAGAACCTTCCGTAAGTTATAAAACACTATGCCGCAGCGTTCAGTACACCAACCGCGTCTCAGTTATCATCATCATCATCATCATTATCAACTGATAGACGTCCACTCCATAGATCATTTGCAGGAACTTCCAAACACCACGGTTTTTCACCACCTGAATCCAGCGGCTCCATGCGACTAGATTGATGTCGTCTGTCCACTTAGTGGGGGTCTTCCAACGCTGCGCTTTCCGTTGCGAGGTCGCCATTCTAGCACCCCCAACCCTAACGTCTATCAGTTCAGTATTGGCCACAAATCGCCGACAATGCACTTACAACCTAATCGGGCTCACGGAATATTAATTCAGAGTCTAAGTCAAGTTGAACTTCTCTAAATTATCTTCGAAAGTCTTTTCTAAAATGGTTCGAACTAAACGTAACTGGAGTGAGGAAACTCTCAGTTTGACCCTGAATCGACATCTATCAAATATTAGGCTAGAGAAAGGCTGTGCTAGGGGTGACGTGAAATGAAAGATACCTACTACTTAGACCTAGTCGTTTCATAGCCTTCCTAGCCCTCATACACTTGACACCTGCCAGAGTAGGTGGATAGTTGATACTAGATGCTTTTACTGCTGCGAAATTGATGATGCTGTGCATACCATATTTGGCTGTGCAAACTGGGAAAAGGAAAGAAGAGAGATCGTCAGTAGAATGGGAGAGTTAACAGTAGAAAATCTAGTTAAAAATGCTAGAAAATGAAGAAAACTGGACAGCTATAACAAACTTCGCAGAAATAATTATGTTTAAAAAATAATTATGTTTAATAGTATTAATAAAAGGAGAAAGAAGAGAAAAAGAGACGAAAAAAGTAAAAAGACAAGAATGTTCTATGTTGGCTGAAAGGCACACGTACACGGTCAACAAGAAGACAGCAGGGGTTTTTAGCCGTTAAGAGTCCGGCTCTACCCATAGGTGTCCATGAGGATTTTCCCCTGCTGTATATATAAAATAAAAAAGTGTAAGTGGAGCCTCGACCCTTTGTTACAAGTTTCATAACTGTCGTGAACTGTGACACCACTTTACGTGCATATTTCTGTGAAATATGTAATATCACGTAGGTATGCGAGTACAGGAAAATGTGGCATTTGAAATAGTTTTTAATTGACTTTAGAAAAAAGAAGAGGTTCTCGGATTAATTGATCGCGAATTTTTTACGAATAAAATCGGTTTTTATGCTGGATAGATTTTTACTTTTGAAAATATTTTTCTTATTTGCAATAATCGTTGTTTAATATTAGGAAATATTATTAGGGAAAATTAATAACTAATAGTTGGTACAACTTTTCAGGCAAGGTGGTTCAAGACCTCAATGCTGTAAAAACTGTTGTGAGACCAATAGTGAAGGAGACACAAAAAAACCTTATAGACATACGCACAAAAAGAGAGAGTTTTGATCGTTATCTTAAGTATTTTTATTTATTCCTCCGTGCTATGTTAGTTATCATACCTAATACGAATAGTGATTAGCCTTTTTTTTAAACATACCCTATATGTTAAGGAGTGATTAAGACTGCAGCCTCCTATCCGGAGGGTCCAGGGTTTGATCGACCCGGCCACGCACTTGCCAACTTTTCGGAGTTGTATGTACATTTTAAGAAATTAAATATCACTTGCTTTAACGGTGAAGGAAAAATCGTGAGAAAATCTGCATGCTTCATAATGTTTTCAAACATAATATGCGAAGTCTGTCATTCCGCATTTGGCTAGTGTGATGGTAATAAAAACACCTAGTGTTGTTAGTTTTTTTCCTATTTTATTCCCTGGAATACAGGTTTTAGTATTGGTATCTAATTTGCATCGAATGTTGATTAAAACAATTTTTAGGTTGCCAAAGCGTAACAGCTGCAGCTGTCGCATGCTATATTTCTATAAAGGCTATTTTACGCCAGAGCAACAACATGCGACAATGAGGCATGCTACAAATCCAATCCACTAATTTTTCGGCCATTAGCAACGTGTGGCAGTCTATTTTGTGCCGAGACAGCATGCTGAAGAATTGAAATAAGTACTACGGGCCATGACAGTTTGTTAACAATTCTTGACACATTTTAAATTTCTGTAGCATGCAACCCTATGGCATGCGACAATGTCGCATTATGTTCCTCTGACGTAAAACAAGCTTAAGTCATAGAAAATCTTCTGCCTGTACGATAGATACCAAGTCAGGTGTCTCACCCAATTTCATACCCTCTATAAATATTTACCAGTATCAATAAAGATACATAATTCGTGATGTCAAATAAAACTCACTAAACCGGAAAATTCGTAGAGAAAAAGGGGAAGGCAATTTCTTGCTTGGTGAAGCTTTTTAATCAAAGTTCTTCAAATCGATTTCCATCATCGTTCTTTCCACAATATCTGTCAATGGCAGGTGTCACTGTTCAGGAGTTATTACGATAGCTGATAGCAACGATGTCTATGTACTACGCCTGATTAAAGACATACAAACCAAAAAAATTACAACCTCCCTGGCGCAGTGGTGAGCGCTGTGGTCTTAAAAGTCCTGGGTTTGACTCCCGGCGGAGGCAGTTTTGGATTCTATTTCTAGATTTGTCACTGGTCTGCTGGTCTGGTCTGGTGGGAGGCTGTGGCCGTGGCTAGTTACCACCATACCGGCAAAGCCGTGCTGCCAAGCGATTAAGCGTTCCAGTACGATGCCGTGTAGACACCTATCTGGGGTATGGGCTTAATAAAATTGCAATACTCCTTCCAGGTAAGCCCGCTACCACTGCATCTTCACTTACCACACTCAATGGCTAACTTTTAATCGAATAAAAAACCCAAAAAAACTAGAGAACCACACTGCACTAAATTTCGTGTACCTGGTGAGGTTTTCTAGTATAGTCAAATAAGACGAGAGGATGCAGAAAAAGAAGACAACAGAGTATTATAAGGGCAGCACGAAGTAATGCAGTTCCGTGCTGATTTAGAAGATTAATCAATCAATCAGCCTGTTTGCGTCCACTGCTGGACATAGGCCTTGGACTGCCCCAGCGGCCATCGGTTCTGCAGCAGACGTGGTCTGCCTACTGCCACTTTAGCTGGCTAATTCGTTGAGCTATGTCGGTCACTCTGGTTCTCCTACTGAGACGGATTTGGAAGATGTAGGGAAGTTTTTCTTTGTCCTGCCAGCCAGCACATTTTTTGAAGAATTTTGCTTCTTGGAAAAAAAATGTATTAGGTTAGTAATTACGACATTTTCAATGTCAAGATTTAAAAGTTATATTATTATGATGTTTTTACAATTCCCAAGACAATAACGTAATCTCAAATGTTTCTGAAACTTGGGGCAATGTGGGTGGTTTCCAAATATTGGTCGAACTAAATCCTAAGCTAATAAAAAGTAAAACCATAAATTTTATTTAATCTGAACGAATACTCAAACTAAACAAGTCGGTTTTACGGTGCAGGGAGGTACCGAGGGGCCGGTAGGAAAACTCGATGCTTTTAGGGTTCCGTACTTCAAAAGAAAAATGGAACCCTTATAGGATCACTTAGTTGTCTGTCTGTCCGTCTGTCCAGCCTGTCGTGTATGTCAAGAAAACCTATAGGGTACTTCCCGTTGACCTAGAATCATGAAATTTGACAAGTTGGTAGGAATTGTGAATTTGTGGTTACATCACAAATAAAATCAGCAGTGGGGTCTTCTCCGTTCGACTTAGGCCACGACGACGGTACGAGCCTCGAGGCATGGTCTCCTTGCCCGGGTGGGCCCGGTAACGTCCTTTAAGCCATTGTCAGCTAAGGCTTTGCGACTCGAAGAGAGTCTGGACATCGGTGCTGTAGAAAAAAAGTGTGTTCACGAAAAAATTACTTTACTAAACCACATATACCTAGATGGCGCTGTTACCATTAACTTGCAATGTTGCACATACTAGTTTTAAAATATCTTTTACGATGGTACGGAACCCTTCGTGTGCGAGTTCGACTCGCAACTTGACCGGTTTTTAATTTTCGTTCTGAAAATCGCGTGAACTCCCGCATCGAATAAATGAGAACTGTTGTAAGTACATGGTTCTTTCAGCTTTTTAATTTTTTTTATTACCACGAATGAGATCTTGGGGAAGTTTGAGACTGTGAGCTCAAGGTTTGATTAAGTGGCGAAAGTTTGAAAAGAAAAAACTTACTTTCAACTAAATAATATTCGTAGAAATATACTAGCGAAAAAATTACCTAAGTTTAAAGCTTGTGGATTGTTTTTTAAGTGAATTTTATGCAAATACTTTGAAAGTTTCATAGTAGGTATTACGTAAAATAAAGTAGTGTTATATATTATCTTTGGGGATCGATCTCAATGCCAATAGCCGAGACTAGACTTTAGTATGGTTTTGATTATTTCTCTGGGAACAAGGAACCTATGACCACGAACTACGAGATACATACCAGGTAAGGTTAGGTTAAAAGCAAACCCAGCTATAATTTGTCGTTCCTTACTCATTATTCAAGGTTTAAGGATGACTTCCATCCGTCACCGAGGGCGGGTTCGCTCATGGGCCCCGGTTCTAGCCTTGCCTTTTGAGGGTGACGTTTGGAAACAAAAAAATGTTTAGAGATAAGCATTTCCAATGTTACTTAATTTATTACTACTAACTACAATTTCGGTACATGAAAAATATAAATAAATAAATTTTTGGTGGATTTTTTTTACATAACTAGTTGGATAGAGACGACGGTCTACGAAGCGAAATCTCTTTGTAAAGGTCGATGTACAATATTTCGTGCTCGCTACTGTAATTGATTATTTTCACTAACATCTCACAGTATCAAAATTATAGCTACAAATTTAATTTATAAAATTGAAAATTGAAACAGGTCCCCTACTCTGTTATCAGGGGAAATAATTGGCACATTTCAAGCGCTCTTCTCTCGATTGGTGGTGCTAAGAGGCGTCACCGAGTACAACTCTCAGCCAGTTTGAGTATGGCTGAGTGTGCATGAGTACGAGATTGTTGCACAATACATACTTAATTCTATACATTTTTAGGGTTCCTCAGACCGAAGATACCGTATAAAGTCATCATTTATGTCTATCCCTGACGATCACTCCTCGGTATTGATCGCGGCTTTGGATTAGGACCAGTTGAATGACAGGCGGCTAAAGTAAAGTTACGTTTACCGGTTAAAGTATCCACTTTTATAATAATATGGTTACGAAATATTTTTTAGATTCCATTACACAAATTTAAACAATGTGTTAATTAACTCTAATTAAGTCGAGGCTATTATAAAATTCGATGAATTATTTAATGGCAACGTTGCTTAGAAGCAACTGACTGTGCTTTCAGTGACTTACAAGATAGTGTAGTAAATTAGTATTTTTGGAAAGAGAAACTGTGCCAGATCTTTTTTCCACGCACATGCAAACTGTGGAATCAACTCTCTTCGGCGGTGTTCCCTTTAGATTACAACATGGGGTTATTCAAGGGGCGGACCAACAAATTCTTGAAAGGCCGGCAACGCACCGGCGGTTCCTCTGGTGCTGCAAATGTTCATGGGCGGCGGGAATCACTTAACATCAGGTGACCCGCCTGCTCGTTTGCTCACTATCTCTATTAAAAAAAACTGTTGAGTCTCTCTTTTGCAACCCACTTTGATTTTACCAGTGGTCAAAAGTAATGAACCATGACCGCAGGGGCAATTTGGGAATTTGTAATTTCTAAAATATAGTCTCTGGTCTGGGAGGCTTCTGTGGTTGCCAGTTACCACCCACCCATACAAGTAAAGCCATTCTCTCAAGCGATACGATGTCTTGTAGAAACCGATGCCATACCCCTTCCAAGCTAGCCTGCTTCCATCTTAGACTGCATCATCACTTACCACCAGGTGAGATTACAAGCTATACCTAGAGGTATAGCTTGTCATAGAATTTAAAAAATTGATCATGAAGTAATTTTAACTGACCGTCATGCAACTAGACCCGTAAGTCAAGGCCAAAAAGTCAGAATCTTCTGCATAAAAAATCTTCATAAAAGTACTATAAAAATATACCAGTTTTTATGAACATTTTAATTTACCGAAGAGGTTTACAAAGTTCGCGATCATCACCGTTAATGGTCCCTTTTAATAAAACCAAACTCAATCACTGAAAATTAATTAATCGTCCCGATTAATTATATTTATAGCCTTGAGCTTAATAAGTTTAGGGTTTTTGTTATAGGGTTCGTCCATTTTAGTCCTTCCTAAAACGATAGGCAAACTTGACTAGGACTAGACTGGGAATAATAGGCTGGGGACTGCTACGCTCCGCCTCAAGTAATTCTGAAAGTCATATTTTGTGAGAAAGAGTGTTCATAATAAAATTCCACAATCAATTTTTAACCGACTAGCGACTTCAAAAAAAGGAGGAGGTTCTCAACTCGTCGGAATCTTTTTTCAGACATGCCTAAAGCAACCGCCTAGTTTTTTGCTGATTCTTCTTGATATTAAGGGCATTCCAAACTTTTGATGCCCCATTGTAAAATTTTATTTTATTCTAAGAATAGAAAGATTTTTTAGTCAGTCGGAATTTTTTTCACGGGATTTTTAAGTCATATCAGTTTAGTCTGGCTAAACTGATATGACTAAAAATAGTGCATACCTACTATTCTCTTTAGAACGTTCCCTGTGAAAGAATATCCTTAGCATTATTTTTGACCTAAAGCTAAATTTAATTTAGAGATTATTTTCAGTTAAATTAGGTAGCGCCGTTTTTTGTATAAAAATTTGGTTCAATTGCATTTATTTAATATCAAATTTGTAGGAAGGAGGTTAAGCATTTTGTATTTACCCCGAAATGTATTCATTTAGCTCACGTCCCAAAGGCGAGATCAATCTGTAATGCGGATTTCGGTAAAATCCCACGGGAGCATGGACGAAGCTTATTTGTCCGCCAATCTTGATTTAGGTGATCCCGTCGTTATATAAATAAAAAAAAGCAGACCTTTCAGATTTTGATGGCAATAATTGTATTTTTGGCATCGATATAAATAACAAGATAATATTATGGTCAAGCGAACAACGGTGTCACGGTTTAGAAACCAAATAAATCAGCGCCACCTCTTAGATACTAATTACTACCCGTTTGAAATCCAGACGTCACTGAGGTTGCATTGGTGCATAATTATGGTTTATTGGTTTATTGGATGTCCTTCAATCACGTCGCAACGGATCAACGTGATTTTTGCATGGATATAGTTTAAACGTGGAAAGTGACGTAGGCTACTTTTTATCCTGGAAAATCAAAGAATTCCCACGGGATTTTTAAAAACCTAATTCCACGCGGACGAAATCGCGGGCATCAGCTAAGTATCATTTTTATAATATACACAATGCCTGTCCGCGTGGATTCACATTTTTTAAATTCCTTATGCTAACAATTTGGTTTTTTGCTATAAAATATATCCGTCCCCGGAATATAAACTATCTCTCTACTTTTCGTCAAAATTAGTTAAACGGATCGGCTTTTAAAAACCGTGGGAACTCTTTGATTCGCGGGATAAAATGTAGCATACGTTTGCGGGATGCAACTTGCAAGTTGTCTGTACCAAATGCTAAAATAGAGAGAAAGTAATATGCATTTATTTGTTGTTGGTGTCAGAGATAAAAACAAAAAAAAACTGTGTCGTGCTAGCTATAACACTTTCGCATTTATATTATAAGTATAGATTTACAACGGTTTCGTAATTGATTCAACAATTGCATTATAAGCAAAACCTAGAGCTCTCCTGAAAAGGATTCTAGCAAGAGTTCAAACGTGTAACATCTCTTAAGTGCCGATCTTCAGCCAAGAGGTCCGTATCGCACACAAGTGCTTTGAAACATCATTGATTGAAACTGGCAGCGTACCAAGTGCTTGTACAGACAGCTATCACTCCTAAAATATCATGTTTTCGCATATAACTAGGTACTGCCCCGAATACTTAATACTTAGTAGGTACTTTAAGTAACGTTTAAATAAATAGCGCTTCTGGAACCACGCAACAAAATACAATTCAGCTCGCATAGCACTGTGGTACAAAATTGAACAATTGCCTCACTTTATATTGTGTAAACTCTTATCTATCTCTCATCTCTCTCTCTCTCTCTCTCTCTCTCTCTCTCATGCCATCCAAGAGTAGCCCCGCCGTAGGTCTTAAGGTGACGCTGGATGCACGTCCGAACTGCTCGGCCCACGTGGGTAACCTGTATGCTATTTCACCTAACATTGTGATAGAAAGAGATAGACTCAGTGATGAGCAGTGTAGCGAGTGCATGCGCTCACACTAGCGTCCGGATATATTGATGATGGCACACAGATAGTTGGACAGATGTCACCGATGAATTTTTGTAAATATATGATTTATGAAGGAACTACTTATTTCAATTATTATTGTATAAGATTTTATGGAAGAGCGGGGTCGCCTGCCACGAGTACTCGTAGCAATACTAAAACAGTTACTGGGATGGTCCCAATTACTACGCACTATGTGAAATTGTTTTACCTACTGAAATAAATATGTTTTAATTTATTTTTGAATGATAATGATTACCTACTTATCTTTTGATGAATACTATAAAATCTCACTTACATACATACCTATTAGGTAACTACTGCCTCAGCGTGTATAAACAACTCGTATATATTATAGAAATCCATACTTCTATGAAGTGTCTGTCTGTAATTTCGAAATAACTACCGCAAGCTCATAATATTGTTATTTGAACTGTACCATAACAGCTGAATCAAACGTTTTTAAAAACTGTCTGTCTGTCTGTCTGTTTGAACGGGGTAATCTTCGGAACGGCAGAACCTATTTTGACGGGACTTTTACAGACAAGTAGAGGATTAACAAAGGATACTTTTTTAACCGACTTTTAAAAAAGGAGTTGTGTTTTTCTACCTATGTACACAGAAATCTCCGAGATTTCTGAACCGATTTGCGTATTTTTTTTAATTGATAAAGAAACTTTGCAACATTGTCCTATATAAAATGTCATTTTATATAGGACACACAGGATTTCAACTCCTCAATCCTGATGCTGCAGGGGACATGACCACCAAAACTTATGGGATTTTGAAACTGTCGGTTATAAATTGATATTGGAGGTAGGTACCTATATCTACCAAGTAAAGACTTTATCATTGAACTCGAAGACCCACTTCTCGACCCTGATGCTGTACCTAAGGAATTGCATTGCTAAATCGTGGTGATCCCACGGAATTTTAAATGAATCATCGCCCACGCCCGTTCGGTACCCTCATTCCGCACATTGTTTTGATTAGTCAGTCCACCAATCACAACAAAGCATTCTCCCCTGTCCCCCGCCAACATTTTACGATTTTGTTTTCATGTAAAACCTTGTATATGCGTACTCTAGGAGTTGAATTCTCTGTGCTGGCGGATTACCTATTAGGAACACATGATTACACATTCGTTTGTCTGTGAAAATAACTTTTGTTGCCTACACTTATCTATTAGTAGCGACTAAAAACTATATATACTATCTACTTGTGTATACAAAAGTCAAAATGAATTCCAATTTGATCTCAAAAATGAAAATTTTATTTTTATAAGTAGGAAGTAGGTACAATTCAATTTCCCTCTAAAAGCCCACTACACACATAAACACAATATGTATCATTTTCTGTTTCAACAGTCACATTAGATGTATCATTCGACGCAGAACTATTGAAGCTCTCCATTTCATTTCTGGAATTAATAAACATACAATCAACATAATTATATTGTGAGTATTATCTATATAGAATGTATGCAAAAACATAGCATAACAACTTACAAGTATGGTATGGTAGACCTTTCAATATTTAGTACAGAATTGAATGTTGCAGCATCATGTTGGATTTCAGTGGTACGTATATTGGGCACATTCATTTTATTTTCCTTGTTTTCTTCTAAAAGGAATGTCTTGAGTCACTAAAATACAACATAATTCAGCATTGACAAATCTGACAACAAATAGTAAATCTCTATATATATAAAAATGAATCGCTGAATGTGTTGCTGATCGCAAATCTCGAGAACAGCTGCACCGATTTCGCTAATTCTTTTTGATAATATTCCTTGAAGTACGGGGATGGTTCTTATGGAGAGAAAAATTTAAAAAATGTCCTGAAAAAGAATCGACTGTAGGCGGTGCGAAGTTCGTCGGGGCAGCTAGTAACATAATAATTATATTATCCTAATCCTAATCTAAATATATAAAAGAAAAAGGTGACTGACTGACTGACTGACTGACTGACTGATCTATCAACGCACAGCTCAAAATACTGGACGGATCGTGCTGAAATTTGGCATGCAGATAGCTATTATGACGCAGGCATCCACTAAGAAGGAATTTTTGAAAATTCAACTCTGGAGGGGGTGAAATAGGGGTTCGAAATTTTGTGTAGCCCACGCGGACGAAGTCGCGAGCATAAGCTAGTCTATAATATAAAAATGAATCACTAAATGTCATCGCAAATCTCGAGAACAGCTGAACCGATTTCGCTAATTCTTTTTTTAAATTAGGTATTCCTTGAAGTAGGTACGAGGATGGTTCTTACCGAGAGAAAAATTTAAAAAATTTGAATCGACTGTTAGGCCGTAGGCGGAACGAAGTTCGCCAGGGCAGCTAGTGGAATTATAAATGTGAAAGTGTAGATGTTTGGATGTTTGTTACTCAATCACGCAAAAAGGCTGAACGGATTTGAATGAAATTTAGAATTCTTAACTGGATTAACACATAGGCTACTTTTTATCCCGGAAAATCAAAGAGTTCCCGCGGGATTTTGAAAAATGTGAAATCCACGCGGACGAAGTCGCGGGCATTAGCTAATATCTAAATAATATCAACTTACAAACACAGTGTCAAATTTTCAGAAGCTGGCTCTAAATGGTACGGTGTGATAGCATCATAATCTAACTCAATTAGATTTTTTGCTTTGTCGTTTCCTTGTCAAAGAAAATCCTGTGATCCACTAAAATAGAAGTATAATATATAAGTATTTATTAAAAATAAATAAATGTCATCATCAAATTTACCATCCTGGAGAACCTTGAAAACGACACTCGCGTCTATTTTTTATAAAAAGTGCTGGCCCGCCATCTTAGATTAAAAAATTAATGTCATTGTCAAAACCAGCATCCTGGAAACCCTGAAAACGACACCCATTTCTATTTTTTGTGAAAAGTGCATGTCTGCTATTTTGGATTTGAAAATAAATGTCATTATCAAATTCAGCATCCCGGAAAAGTACATATTCAGTCAAATAAAATTCCCGTCGAGTCACATTGTTACTCACGTCGGGTGTGACTCACGGGAATAACCCCGAAAAAGTAATGGCATTATCATCACAAGATAATATTATGGTTTGGAAAGATTCTGATGAATTTTAATAGATCTCCTCTTTGCAAGGGATTTGCTTTTGCGAGTCTAAACCGTTTCTTTTTCCTCTTCCGCCAATCCATTTTTGTTTCTGTTACATGAAAACTCAAGTATATAATTAAATTGTCTAAGCACACATATGACCTACATACGTATATTTGTAACTAGATGATACACGCGACTTCGTCCGCGAGGATATAGTGGTTTTTTAATCCCACGAGAACTCTTTCAAAAGCGATCACTATTTCAAATTTCAGCCAAATCCGTCTTGTACTTTTTGCGTGAAAGGGTAACAAACCTATACACACACACACGCAGATACAAAATTTCGCCTTTATAATATAAGTGTGATTTGACAACCCTGACTTTCGGAATTCGGATAAGTCCAAATTATATTTTATTACTAGTTGATGCCCGCAACTTCGTCCGCGTGGAATTAGGTTTTTAAAATCCCGTGGGAACTCTTTGATTTTCCGGGATAAAAAGTAGCCTATGTGTTAATTTAGGGTATACCCTAAATTAACACTTTATCTATCTCCATTCCCAATTTCATCCAAAACCGTTCAGCCGTTTTTGTGTGATTGAGTAACAAACATCCAAACATCCACACACACACATCACTACACCTATTATAAATGTGAAAGTGTGTTTGTTTGTTGGTTCGTTGGTTTGTCCTTCAATCACGTCGCAACAGAGCAACGGATCGAAGTGATTTTTTGCATGGGTATGGTTGACCTGGAGAGTGACATAGGCTACTTTTTATCCCGGAAAATCAAAGAGTTTCCACGGGATTTTTAAAAATCTAATTCCACGCGTACGAAGTCGCGGGCATCACCTCATCATCATCATGATCAACCCATCGCCGGCTCACTACAGAGCAGGGGTCTCCTCTCAGAGTGAGAAGGGTTTTGGCCATAGTCTACCACGCTGGCCATGTGCGGATTGGTAGAATTCACACACCTTTGAGAACATTATGGAGAACTCGGCATGCAGGTTTCCTCACGATGTTTTCCTTTACCGTTAAAGCAAGTGATATTTAATTAATTAAAACGCGTATCACTCCGAAAAGTTAGAGGTGCGTGCCCGGGATCGAACCCCCCGACCTCCGTTTAGAAGGCGGACGTCCTAACCACTAGGCTATCATAGCTTCACCTAGTTTATAATATTAGTAGGATATATGTAAACTACTACCACCAGCTGTCGATACGATGCATTCTAAAATAAATCGACCGACCGACCGACAGACCGACCGGCCAAGTACGAGTCAGACTCGCGCCCCGAGGTTTCCGTACTACAATAGTAAAATGTTTATCTCTAAATCTCTGTTTAGAGATAAGCATTTACAATGTAACTTAATTTATTACTACTATGTAACTAGAATTTCGGTACATATAAAAATGAATCGCTAAATGTGTTGCTGATCGCAAATCTCGAGAATAGCTGAACCGATTTCGCTAATTCTTTTTTTATAATATTCCTTGAAGTACGAATATGGTTCTTACGGAGAGAAAATTTTTAAAAAATTCCTGAAAAAGAATCGACTGTTAGGCGGTACGAAGTTCGCCGGGGCAGCTAGTGAAAAATAAAAATAAATAAATAGGTAAATAGTATTTTTTGACATTTTGCATGATAAATCAAAAACTATTTAGTATGCACTAGATGATGCCCGCAACTTCGTCCGCGTGGATTTAGGTTTTTTAAAAATCCCGTGGGAACTTTGATTTTCCGGGATCAAAAGTCAAAGTCAAATGATTTGTTCAAAATAGGTATTAAATTACTCTTTTCGATTGTCAGTTGTTGGATTTGTAAAATATAGTGTTGATAATTATTTCGCAAACGCTACGAGGATTCCAAACGTGTCCAAGACTGAGAAGAGCCCACAGCTAACTCAGCCGGGTATTCTTTTTATTATCACCACTTTACAAAATCATAAATTAAACTTATTAGAACTATCACAAAGCCGAGCAACTCATTCCCAAGCTTGCTTATCATTTAAATAATCCTTTACAATTGTAATAGGATTTTTTAATTAGTTTACGTTTTATGAAAACTTTGAACCTATGACAGTCACTTTGAACTTATGACAGTCACTTTTTTTTTTAATTTATTTATGTTTTTATATACGTACAATAAATTTTCAAAAATATATTGATTATGCACTGTCATAATTTTAACTTCTCTAAATTTAGTTCTCAGCGACTCTCGTGGTCCCATACTATATATGGCTCGAATAGCCCTTTTCTGCAGCACAAAAATAGAATTTATATCAGCAGCATTACCCCATAATAATTCCGTGGTGCCACCTGAATCAGGGTTTCTACTGAAAACCAGCGCTGTATGTTTTTGTACTTGTGCAAGACAATATGCATTTATGCTGAGTAGGGACCTTTTTTTTTGGGTTGTGCCACACATGACATACTTTATTCCGGCGCTTCTTCTACTTGAGGTTTTTTGACTTTATTACTCAAGTATAAGAGGCGCTGGGATAACCTAACCAGTTGGTAACTGGTTATGTGTGGTACAGCTTTAAAAAATAAACGTTTTTTCTTTTCTTTCTTTTTCTTTTCTAATAATATGCCATATGACATAATGCTGTGAAAGTAACTAAAATATACTAGTCTCGCCGTTTCTATGTCTGTCAACTGGCGAATCTTTTCTACCGCATATGCAGCAGAACTGTCTGTTCGATAAGTTATTTATATGAGAGCCCCATTGAAGTTTCGCATCTAACGTTATTTCCAGAAAAATAGCGGTATCCACTAAATCTAATTTATCATAAAAGTAGCCTATGTCCTTCCCCGGGATGCAAGCTATTTTTGTACCAAATTTCATCAAAATTGGTTAAATGGATGAGCTGTGAAAAGCTAGCAGACAGACAGACGGACAGATAGACAGATACACTTTCGCATTTATAATATTAGTATGGATAAAAATAAATAAAATCTGTTTTTGATGTAGGTACAAATAAGGTCCTTTCATATGATACCCCACTTGGTTTACTAATCTTACTTGAAAGTTGAAAATACTAACTATTTGTTAATGAACACATTTATATTTATTTTTTGTGATGTAACCACAAATTCATTGTTTTCAGATTTTTCCCCTTACGTGTGTTATAAGATCTACCTACCTGCCAAATTTTATCATTCTAGGTCAATGGGAAGTACCCTACAGGTTTCTTGACAGACACACTGACAGACTGGCAGATAGACAGACAGACAGACAACAAACTGATCCTATAAGGGTTCCTTTTTCCTTTTGAGGTACGGAATCCTAATGATCTCTCTTTTTGCACTGCATTTAATCTGAATCCAAGAATTTCCGATCCGAAATAGCCGTAAGCAAGACTGTATCGTCACTTACCACCAGGTGAGATTGCAGTCAAGGGCTAACTTGTAGCTGAATAAATAAATAAAAGTACTATTTGTACGAAGCGTTGCGTACTTTATTTGTAAGATGGACAGACAGACAGACAGACAGATAGACGGACAGACAGACAGACGGACAGACGGACAGACGGACGGGCAGACGGACCGACGAACGGACCGACAGACGCACGGACGGACAGACGGACGGACGGACGGACGGACAGACGGACGGACGGACGGACGGACAGACGGACAGACGGACCGACAGACGCACCGAGGGACGGACGGATGGACGGACAGACAGACAGACAGACATAGGGTTCCATTTTTTCCTTCTGAGGTACGGAACCCTAAAAATACAAAGAAATACCACCAGGTAGGTACCTACCTACCTATATTATTATACATATACAGGTACCTTTTTAGGGTTCCGTACTTTATAAGGAAAAAAGGGACCCTTAGTATCACTTCGTTGTCTGTCTGTCTGTCCGTCTCTTCGTCTGTGTCGTATCTGTCACACAAACCTATAGGGTACTTCCCGTTGACCCAGAATCATGAAATTTAGTAGGTACGTAGGTCTTAGAGCACAAGTAAAGGAATAAATCCGAAAACCGTAGATTTGTGATTACCAGCTGTGAGGTACGGAACCCTAAAAGTACAAAGAAATACCACCAGGTAGGTACCTACCTACCTACCGACAGACAGACAGACGGACAGATGGACAGATGGACAGATGGACAGACGAACAGACGGACAGACGTACCGACAGACGGACCGACGGATGGACAGACTGACGGACGGACGGACAGACGGACGGACAGACAGACAGACAGAGGGTTCCGTTTTTTCCTTCTGAGGTACGGAACCCTAAAAATACAAAGAAATACCACCAGGTAGGTACCTACCTACCTATATTATTATACATATACAGGTACCTTTTTAGGGTTCCGTACTTTATAAGGAAAAAAGGGACCCTTAGTATCACTTCGTTGTCTGTCTGTCTGTCCGTCTCTCCGTCTGTGTCGTATCTGTCACACAAACCTATAGGGTACTTCCCGTTGACCCAGAATCATGAAATTTAGTAGGTACGTAGGTCTTAGAGCACAAGTAAAGGAATAAATCCGAAAACCGTAGATTTGTGATTACAACATACAAAAAAAAATTAAAGTGTGTTAATGAAAAAATAATTAGTATTTTCAATTTTCAATGTATGATAAGTATACCAAGTGGGGTATTATATGAAAGGGCTTTACTTGTGTATTCTAAAACACATTTTTTATTTTTTTTTATGCATAATAGTTTTTGATTTATGGAGCAAAATGTCAAAAAATACCTGAGTACGGAACCCTTGGTGCGCGAGCGACTCGCACTTGGCCGGTTTAAAATTAGATAAAATAAATAACTAAACAAAGTTACTTACCTATTGTACTAGGACCACACGAGTAGATATCCCTACTAGGACCTCAACAACAAAGTCAGGTCAATAAACCAATGAATAAAATTGGTGTCCAAAGTTCAAATTCCAGAGGTCAATGTACAAAATGCAATAAGTATTTGAAGGATAACACTTATTGACTCTGCTCAATTTTCTACACATTTGCATAGCCACTGGATTATAAGAAGCTAATTAACTTATTAATAAAATATAATCAAGTACTTCTATGAAATAATTACGACTTTTATTTTTGAAAACAACACTCGTCGTCATAGAAACCACAATATTACACGCGCAGCCGCGCGCCGCTGGGCTGGCCCTTCCCTCCGCCACCCGCATGGTGTCTAATGTTTTGGGGTGAGAGGCATGATTATTTTAGCCGAAATCTAGCGCTTGAAAAGGGTTGAACAGTAGTTTGGGAAAAGTATTTTTGAGAAAAAACTACTGAATTTATGTTTGCAAAGTAAAGTTATTTCAACTAACGAATAAATAAACTACGTGTAATGATAAATTGTTTTAGAATTTTCATATCCCTTATCTTATTCATTTACGCCCAAAGTTGACATAAATTTAGTGTTAAAATAGGAATCTTTTGAGGCTCGTAACTTTTAAATCAATATTTTTTTCAATGTTTTAGATATCATTGAACCTAGATAATGACGAGATAAATCGATATAATTCTTAGTTTTGTGCGTTCAATATCGAATATTGTTGTATTTTCCCTCCTTCGTTTGTATGAAGAAAGCACCGAACTGAGCTGCCTTAAGTCACGTAAATAAATGAACCAGTAGGGCGATTGTCTAAATCTGCATCAATCATTCTTACAATCTCAATTGCTCTGATTGGCTAAATTTGTGCGATTCTTGTTGCAACAATGCATTGTAGCCAATAGTGAGCGAGCGTTAACCAATCAGAGATGATTGCGATCGTGACATTGTAGCTGTCATTCTCCCGCAATCGCGCAGGTCTAGTATAGATACTGGTCAGTGAAAAGCATTATCAAATCCACGTCGAATAAACACTCGCTATTTTTTGGGGGTGACTTAACGCAAAAAGTGCTAGTGATTCCGAACGCCAAGATAAAACTTTTGCGCAGCGGTTAATCGCTTAATCATCCGCTAACTTTTGTTATTTAACGCTTAGTTTAAACTATAACTAACCCAAAACACTGGAACGGCTAAAGCGCACAATAAAATATATTCATAATTCACAACAAAACCGCTTATCCGGCTGCAATATTTCGCACAAACAAACTGACCATAGTTCATACTGTTTATCCGGGTAAAACATTTGCATAATAAAAACTTTATGTGCAATTGCGATTGTTTGAAACAGTGCCGGACTTATAAACTTTCCAAACGGCTGCAAACATTCTAAACGGTCGATGAAAAACTATTTAGAGCAACGATTTATAAAATAACCTCCCAATACGAACAAATTTTCAAAGTCTACACGGCGAATTTTAACAGTTTTATTTTGAAAAAGATCAATAAACCGCGAAAACAATTAATTATAATTGTCATTTTAGAATTCAGCCAAGCGTTGAAAAATGAGCATTAGATTAAAAAATTTAGCTTAATTATTGATGTAAAAAAATATTTTAAAATTTACAGCTCTTTTATGTTCTAAATGGCAGATACATGAATTATTAAGTGAATTTGTAAAGAACGAAACATTAAGGTATTATGAAAATATAATGAAATAATTGATGTTACAAGCTTTTCAATAGAAAATGTTAATGCTGAGTAAACATTACATTTTTCAAACGTTTAAATAAAACTCCGAGCGTTACAGGGTAAACGATTTGCGTGCTTCGAAATCTCTTGGCACGAATTGGCCGCGGGCTTAAAAGGCGTCAGTTTACTTTAAAATGTAGCCCAATGCAGCGGTGCGGTAACAGGGCTGCTATTTTGAAGGCATATTCATAGTTTTTTGGCGGAAAACTTCTCTATGACTTGAAAGTAACTAGAGGCCTTTTTTGTAGGGAAGTGACGTTCAAATGTGACTTCCGACAAAAATAGCCGCCAAATGTAGCGGTGGTGATAGCTTTTTATTAAGAGTACATCTAAGTATGGACATTATTCTATACTTAGATGCACTCAAAACACGTTTAGAGGTGTTAAAATCCAAAAACTAACTGGATGTTGCTGAGGTTGCTACTGTATTTGCAACACGTCATATTGAATTTCTCCAAAAACCGTCAAGACTGTGGACAGAAAACTCACAAAGCTAACTTGATATTAGCTTTGATGTTGCGCAAAAAATAATTGATTGATGGCACAACCCTGTCAGCAGCTGAGTAAAAAATGAATGAGCACAAAAGGTCAACTTTGTGTGTATTTTAGACGAAAGACGAATATTATAAGAAAGTTGAAGCAAAGAAGGAGTGCCAAACTGATAAACGGTACGGTTGGTGAGGTGGTAATTTTTGATTTATGTGTGCTGATATATATTTTGTTTGTGTACAAGACTAAATAATGAAGTTACTACTTAGTCAAGCCCGATTTATGAAATCATCCTGCCCTGTATCTGAATAAGGCTACATCTTTTAATTTTTTTAAACCTTTATACTGCATCATCGCATAGAACTTAAGTCGTAAAACACGTCTTTTATAACCTGTTGTGATATAATAGTTCTGTTATGAAAATATTCCTTCAAAATCGATCCAGTAGTTTTTAAAGAACATGAATAAACCTACAACCGTCTCTTTTCGCGTCGTAAGTAAAACGAAATACGAAATTCTTATACATTTCCTTGAAGGTACTGTAATCTATTAGGTAGATTTTATTACAAAGAAAAGCGCTTTTAACTCCGACGCGGGAACTTGGCTTTTGTAACGCCTGGTGCTGTGAAATTAATCGCCTCATTAATTATTGCCGTAAAATAATTATGGCGTGGACCAGCCTAGGTAGCTCCGGCCTGGTCTAGTATTATTTTGTGAAGACAGAAAATAAGAGGAAAAAAGAAGGTATTTCATAAAAATATTTCATAAAAACGTGGAACCTCTTAAATTTTTTGGGATAAAAAGTAGCCTATGTCCGTCCCCAGGCTGCAAGCTAAGCTCGTGAAAACACTTTCGCATTTCCAATGTTAGTTGGTTAGTATGTAAAAACATACTAACTAACTAACATTATAAAGTGTAAAGTAATTACATACTAACCAACTAACACCCATAATTATGGATCTGACCACGACATAATATACACTAGCTGCACTGTTGGACAAAGCAAAGGCGAGGCCATCGCATATACCAATAGAGAAAAGGACTTCAGGCTTATTATGGACTAAGAGCCAGCACGTGCCAGACCTTCATTATTTTATAAAAGCTGAAAGTTTATCTGCGTATTGTTCCCATAACTAGAAGGAACGTTTGTTTGGATCATGGTGGCTTTGGGAGATAACTGTAATAAAGGTGTAAAAAATCTTATAAAGTCCTGTCAAGCCACCATGATCCAAACAAACGTACGTATCTACCAAGATACCTATTTAATAAACACAGTACGGTGTATGGACCAAAGAAAGCTTATTTTGATCTTGCCCTAATATACGAGTACATATTATATCCCGGGGCCCGCAAACAACGGATACAGCCTTGAAGACAGCTGCGTTCATCCACAAACCTAATTTTATGCCTCACACAATCTCAACGAGATAAGTGTTACAATTTCATTTTAGTTGACCATTTGTCAGTTTAATATTGTTACTATTTATGCCTAATTTTATGCATCATACAATCTCAACGAGATAAGTGTTACAATTTTCTTTTTAGTTGACCATTTGTCAGTATAATATTCTTACTATGTATGTGCCTTTAGAGGCAAAGATTTTGTCTTCCATACATCGATTTAAAATTATAGCTGTAAGCCGTGTCTTCCCGTAAGCCGCACAACAATTAACGTGCAAAGTTAAGTACAGCTCAATCAGATGGACGATGCTCCTACACATAGTTACGAACACTCAGACAGAAACGCAAACACTTATCTAATTATTTTCAAAACAAAATAAACTTTAATAACTTTGTTAAAAAAGTTTTAAAAATCCAATGGCAGATTTAAAACAATAAAGCTTTCCTGTATTCGCCCTTAAAGGTAATTAAAATATGTATAAAAGATTTGAAATCTGATTTCACCCAAGACGCTTGTAATACGACGTAAGTATTATACGTAACAAAAAGAATAAAAACTTCGATTCCCGTGGCGTAACCTCAAAGACAGCTGCGGCCATCCGAGAACCTAATTTTATGCCTCATAAAACCTCATCTAAATAAACGACAGAACATTCATTTTGTAGTTTAGCTATTTTGTTATAAAGTATAATAGAATTTTATGAAAATAAAGAGCTGTGCGTGCTTCCTCAGAATGTATGCTATGCAAATCTTTAAACGTGTAGTATATTATTATTTTAAAACCATTTTTTTACAGAAATCTTTTTAAAATCTCAAACATAGCAACTTGACCTGAACTTCGATAAGTTAACTTTTATTTATATCTACATGTAGAAGACTAGATGATACCTGCGACTTCGTCCGCGTGGATATAAGTTTTAATCCCGCGGGAACTCTTTGATTTTCCGGGACAAAAAGTATCTAAAGCCTGTGTTAAGTCATGGTATAAGCTCTTTCCAAATTTAAGCCAAATCCGTCAAATTTTGCGTGAAACAGTAACAGCCACACACATACACACACATACAAACTTTCACCTTTATAATATTAGTGTGATAACAAAGATACCTAGTTTAGTTTAGGTAGGTAGGTACTTAAAAATATTACACTATGCCATATCCACTGAAGGCTTGTTGAAAAGCCGAGTTAGAACTCGGCCGTTCTGCTGTTGCCTGACACGAAATGTAGCCATTGCCTCGAAGACAGCCGCGGTCGCCCGCAAACCTAATTTTATGCCTGAGAAAATCTCAACAAAGATGTAGGTACATGATAGATACAAAGAAAAATACTATTGCAATACAATATCCAGAGAAGGCCTGCTGAAAACCCGGGTCGGAACTCGTCCGTTCCGCTGCCGCCTGACACGAGTAGCCATTGCCTCGAAGACAGCTGCGGTCGGCCGCAAACCTAATTTTATGCCTGAGAAAATCTCAACGAAATACGTACAAAATTACATTTTCTGACCACATAGAGCGTTGTGACCTATTAAACTGGGACAAAATAGGTATATCTGGCAAAAGTTTAATATCCTCCTCTTGCAGTAGGAGCGTAGTACAGTACGCGTCAGAAAATAAAATAAATTTAAGAATAAATTGCATGATTTTTTAATAGACAAGACATTATACAACATTAATGAATTTTTTCAACTTAGACATTTTTAAATTTTGAATTTTACCATAGACAAACACAACGTGCGTCAATTACTTATAGTTATTGTTTTACTAGGTTTACTAATTATTTTGCATGCCTAACATTTAAGGTGAAACATTTCTACTGGACAATTTTATGTAATAACATCTCGTTGTAAAATGTTTCCGCAAATAAAGAATCTTTGAATCTTTGAAATAATGTACATTGACCTTTAGAAAGAGATAGTGGATTTGTAGGGCATTGTCTCTGTCATTGAGACCGACAAAACGTCACATAGGTATGAGTGACAGAGACAACGCTCTAAAAAGCGGGGTAGGGGTTGAATTTTGAAAAATCCTTTCTTAGCGGATGCCTACGTCATAATAGCTATCTGCATGCCAAATTTCAGCCCGATCCGTCCAGTAGTTTGAGCTGTGCCTTGATAGATCAGTCAGTCAGTCACCTTTTCCTTTTATATATTTAGACTAATTTTACCCGAGACTTCGTTTGCGTAATTTATATTTTAAATTATTCGGGAATACTGAAACTATTTATCACTTGTCATTATCAGTGAAAGAATTTTCAGAATCGGATCATTACTTTCGGAGATTACCCTAAATGCAAACTTACTACCTCTTTTATAATATTTCTTACTAGTGTACAGACTAGTTTATGCCCATCTTGCATTGCAATGGGACTCGTATTACCCCTTGACGTATAGTAGTACCTTCACAGGTCATTCAACGTGCTGTGCCAAAACCTTCACGCAAGAAAATGTACATATTTTCAACAACTACGAACCCTACCTAGGCAACGAACATTCATTTTTAATACAAGATAGATTTCCTTATAGATTAGATTTAAATAAGATAATGATCGTATACTTACTCTTTATTATAGCCATGAAAGACAGTTGTGAAACTCAGTCGCATAGGTATATTTCAGCCTTCCAAAGCCTACGTGAACATTTCCCAGTCCCACACAGACGAGTTTATCGAGCTATATTGAGGCACGTAGTTATAAAGCTATTTAAAGAAGTCAGTCAGTTTACTTACCAGGCACCGCTGTGGCCTTTTACAGCCTTGGGAGATTGTCTGTTATAAAACTTTCGTTTTAAAGTCAGTAATACAATAATGCCGACTGCCAGTTGTGATAAAAAATTGTATTATCATAAAAGTTAATATTCACATGAATATTTACTATTTATTTATTTATTTATTTGAATATTTGGCACTTGCTAGATCATGACCTGCGTGGTTATTCGCTAACTCAGTGATTAATTAATTAACAATTAATGAAAGTCATGAAATGATGTGACTTCAAAGTCACAAAAGTTCAAAAAAGTGAACAATTTATTAAATCATTCAAAATTGAACTCGTGGGCTGAGCGGGCAGCGCGCGCGCGCCGCGCGCTGTCTCAACCGCGACGCGTGTGCGAACTGAGTCTCTGTGAAAAGGACCCCGGATGGGTTTGAAACTAGTCGGGCTAATGTCGACTAAACATTGAGTAAAGCCGGGTGTGAGATATTATGTAAAAATGAACTCATCCGACTATCCAGCCCGGACTAGAAATAATAATAAGTAGGTATTCAAATTCGTTGTTCGGTCTCTTAGTAAACATCCTAGGGTGGCTGTTTTACGGAAACTGGCCAAGTGCAAGTCATACCTGCGCACCGAGGGTTCCGTACTACAGTCGATTTTTTTTGACATTTTAGCATAAAAATAAATACAAATCTGTTTTAGAATGTACAGGTAAAGCCCTTTCATATTATGATACCCCACTTGGTACAGTAATCTTACTTTGGAAGTAGAAAATGCTAATTATTTTTTCATTGACACATTTTAATTTTCGTGATATAACCACAAATTCAAGGTTTTCGGATTTTCCCCTTATATACGTGTGCTATAAACTCACTAGGTGGGTACAAATAAATACCCAGTAAGTATACTAAATTATAATTAAGTATTACTTTACACATTACAGCAAATCATTACTTTTAGTCCCTACATCATAAACAAACCGTTACGACTAAGTAAAAGTTTCCAAACTTGCTTAACAACTAGACAGGTTATGTCTCAAAAACTTTCGCAATTTCAGTAAGTTTTATGTGAAATAGCAACAAGTTGAAAGCACACCTATTACTTTTACATTTATATTTTACTAGCTTATACTCGCGACTTCGTCCACGTGGAGTTCACAAATTTCAAACCCCGATTTTATCTCCTTAGAGGTTGAATATTCAAAAATCATTTCTTAGCTGTTTACGTTAGTTTTGGTATGTGTGAAAGCAATAATCGTACAAAAAACACATATATATTGCTTACCTAATTCATCCCTCTTCAGAAGCTGAGCATGTACGCACGTGTAAATCTACCTTAACATTATAGATGCTAGAAAGATATTCCACACGTTAGCTGTGCGAATGAAATATGAGAAGGCGGAGAGCTTCGTGTCTATGCTAATCACGTAATGGAGTAATCCTCAGTCTTTCGGTTCGATGGGAATGAATGAGAAACATGGTCAGTGCCGCTTCTGAACATCGGTGCCTACTACTGTAACTATTCTGGGAAAATCTCATTCCATTTCCAAACGTTGTGTTTGTTAGGCTTTCAGTTGTAAGTACCGACTAAGCGAATAAACTACTTTCCCCATGGAACTAACTTACGATCTAGACTGAAAAGTAATACGTGCCGTACCTCATGTGTGAGAGATAAGCGGTGTCTATGGGTTAGAGGTCGGCCTCCTATTTGGAAGGTCCGGGGTTCAAGCTCGGACACGCACCTCTACCTTTCCGGAGCGTTTTGAGCAATTAAATATCACTTGCACGCCTGAGAGTTTTCTATAATGTTATCAAAGCTGTGTGAAGCCTGCCAACATACCTACTTGACCAACGTGCTGGACTATGGCTACACCTTTCTCGTTTAGAGAGAAGACCTGTTCTCAGTAGTGAGCCAGCGATGGGTTGATGATGATGTTCAACTCAAGCTTTTGAGCTTCACTTTGAGCTATGATATGACCACAGTGAAGTGAATAAAAACACAAGTGGACACCTACCTATACTCAAGTATCAGTACCTACCCATCAGTACCCATATTATAAATGTGAGAGTGTGTTTGTTTGTTGGTTTGTTGGTTTATTGGTTTGTTGGTTTGTTGGGTTGTCCTTCAATCACGTCGCAACAGAGTAACGGCTCGACGTAATTTTTTGCATGGGTATAATTAAAGACGGAGAGTGAGATACGCTACTTTTTATCCCGGGAAATCAAAGAATTCCCACGCGATTTTTTAAACCTTAATCCATGCGTACGAAGTCGTGGGCATCAAATAGTTCTTAATATTTTTCAGTAATATACTTTGAACATAATGAGTGTTACAATTTAATTTTTATAATATTAAGTGAGCTTATTTTTAAAACCGTATTTTACGCTTGATTTATTTTCGGAATAAAAACTTACAAAATAAATAACCTCCGATGCAAAAGTATTTATTTTTAAAAAGCCCTGTCCTATAAATAAAAATAAACTTTGTGAACAAGCGGAGGCGATCAAAGGAATTATTTAATACCCTCGCGTTAAATAAATCTTCATAATCTATGGAATTTAAGTGCTATTTTCTGAGTGAAAATGCTAGCACAAAAAAATTTCTTCGTAGTTTTAAACTTTGCTACCCATTTTAATAAATCATAATATCCAAGTTATAATTTTGGGTAATTTTAGACTGGTATATTTTTTAAATCTATACTTATAAAACACCTGATATTAGTATATACCTAATTAGGTGACTGACTGACTGACTGATCTTTCAACGCACAGCTCAAACCACTGGACGGATCGGGCTGAAATTTGGCATGCAGGTAGCTATTTTGACGTAGGCATCCGCTAAGAAAGGATTTTTGAAAATTCAACCCCTGAGTGGGTAAAATAGGGGTTTGAAATTTGTGTACTCCACGCGGACGAAGTCGCGGGAATAAGCTAGTTAAAAATATATGGCTAGTGGTGTATTCGTAGTAGAAATTTATTCAAATAAAGCAGTAGGTAGGTAGGTCTACTGTCGGCGCGCGTGTTCGTTATGGCGTCGTAAACGTTCTCTTGACATCTGTGGGATCACGAAATTGGTCACTAAACTCCCTCGTTTTATGTGATAGTGTATGAGGGTACGTGTATATTGTGTTCAAGTATAGAAATGTATGAATAATATATTAATTCTCTTATGCTTTACATTTTATACATATCGGCTTATTCAATAAAATCATCTACGTGTCCATAAATTATTATCAGGGTTTTCAAAAGAAGATGAACATTGATTGGTACGGAATAAACACCAAACACACACATACAGTGGACCAATCCGCTGGACTGAAGACCTTAAGAAATTAGCGGGAAGTGGGTGGATGAGGAAGTTGGAGGCCGCGTGCGCTCTTTGGAAAAACTATTATGCCTAAAAATAAATAAAAATCAGTTTTAGAATGCACAGGTGAAGCCCTTCAATAATGGTACCCAATTGATATAGCTATCTTACTTCGAAAATTGAAAATACTAACTATTAATAGTTCATAACCACAATTAATTTTTTTTGTGTGATGTAACCACAAATCACGGTTTTTAGATTTTTCCCCTAATGTCTGCTATAAGACCTACCTACACGCCAAATTTCATGATTCTAGGTCAACGGGAAGTACCCTGTAGGTTTCGTGACAGACCGACAGGCAGACAGACAACAAAATGATTCCATAAGGGTTCCGTTTTTCCTTTTGAGGTACGGAACCCTAAAAATGGAGAACTAGGTACTTAAATAACTACACGTAGGTAGGTACAGAAAAGGCCAATTCAGAAAAAAGAGCTGTAAGTGAATAAAAGGAACATAATTCCGTTGCTCGGGTAATTGCGCTAAGATTTCACAGAGATTAGCTCGTTTCTTTTTAATTTTCCTTCAGAGGATTGCTTGAAGTTCCGCTTTGAATAAATGAAGACTGCTGCACATAGTTTACTTTTAGGGTTCCGTTTCTGAATAACCCAAATGGTGTCTTTGTTTAAAGCGGCAGGAAGCGTGAGTATAATCTAGAACAAAATTGTTCAGTGGGTACCTACCTACGTAATGAAAATTAAAAACTGAACTGAACTTAAAATTAAGTAGCCCAAATCTTGAAACATTTTGAATAAATACAGTTTGAAAAAAGTATGAAACGAAAGCGAAAAATTTTTGAAGTAGATTTACGCTTGTGTGCACAAAATCATCATAATAGTCATCGTCATCTAAATCCATCGCCGTAGTAGCCTACTGAGCATGGATCTCATCTTAGAATACCTACGGAATACTAAGCCGAGTTCGTTTCTACCAATATTATTTCTATCTTGATACTAACTACTTTGAAAAGTGTTTTCGAATGAAGTCTTCAGAAGTTTGACTATTAAATTTTGACTTCGAGATTCAAACAACTACAATTATTACAAATAAACTTTTCACTTAATATTTGTGTTTCTGAACAAGAAACTGACTTTTTAACATCTCTATTATGCAAATGAGATCCAGATTGTAAAGTGAAATTTCAAATTTGCTGGATTATTTAACTTTTAGTAGATGCGTTGACGTACTTAGTTGTTATACCTTTCTTCTTTCTTCCATGGCCTGCTTCAGTAAGCTGTTGCGCTCCGTTGTAATCTCCCTATTGCAACTCAATCAACAAAGTAGCTTATGCCCACGACTTCGTCTGCATGGATTACAATTTCAAACCCCTTTTTACCCCCTTTTGGGTTGAGCATTCAAAACTCCTTCTAAGCGGATATTGAACTCGTAATAGCATGCCAAATTTCAACCCGATCCATCCAGTAGCTTGAGCTGTGCGTTGATAGATCAGTCAGTCTGTCAGTCACATTTTCCTTTTAGGTATATATTAAAAAGATTTGTAGTTTATAACTTTCTTGATAACGCGTTATGTCTGCAGTTTTTTTTAATTAAAAACGCAAGCAAACGAGCAGGCGGGTCACCTGGGTTTACCACAGCTAATGAACATCTCCAGCACCAGAGGAACCATTGGTGGTTCCTCTAGTGCTGGAACAAATTCTTGAAATGCCATCTAGTCCAAATGAATTGACATCCAGTGGGAACACCGCCAAAGTGTGAACAACACAATTATTTGCATGTGTGGAAAACAGATCTGGCAATACGGGTTATCGAAGTGCACGAGGCACCAGGGTGGTGAGGGTAAAACTAAATGGTGTTGAACCAAATGGAGGCTAAAATCCTAGTAATAACAGTAGGGTCCTCAGAACACTCCCGTACTGTTTCATGTCTACGGTGTTGAAATCAAAGTTCTCCAGTAACAAACAAAGAGGTACCTACCTCTGTAAATATCATTTGTGTAACAGGAAGTACCCGCCAGTGTGCGTCGGCGTCGGATCTGGAGGTAATTGGAACAACTGAGGCGATATCTCGACAGGCCCGATCAAAGACATTCACAACTAATCGAAGTAATTAGGAACTGTTGAACTGTTTGGAGCATCGATTAATGTTAGTTAATTTGTTTATTTTTTCTAACAACGACGACGGCGCGGCGTGAGTAAGTTTAATTAGCAGAAAAATGAAGTCTACTACGCATGTTAGAATTTTTTGATACTTACTTTGTATTTTTTCTTGGTCGTACCTATTGGACTCCAGATTAAATGGTAAATACGAGAAGTACAGTGTCAATGCTATAACCAAACCACACGCACTGTCTGCAGAAGTATTGAAGGGCTGCCAATATGCCAAAACCACCAAGAATGACAAGATTATAATGTGCGTTGGTGAAAACGATACTAATCCAATGGAAATACTAACAAATTTATATACTGTGATAAAAAAACATTGTAATTGTCCAGTAATTATCCTAAATGTAACAGAAAATAAATCTTTAAACGTTGACATGCTAAACAAAAAGTTAAATGAAATATGTAAAATTAATAATTGTTATTTTATAGACACAATTACCAAGGATATGAACATGGCCAAAATTTGCTATAAAATAAATATTGTAATTGATTCTATTGACTATGAACACAAATATTTAAACTATAAGGAACTTAAAAAACTAATGGATAGGCGATCAAAAGAATCTAAATATTCAGCATGTACTCGGACATACAGTAAAGGTACTATTCCGTATTACTTTTCACAAATCGCGAATAAAAACAGGGTCAATAGTGAACCTAAGACACAAGAACCTAAAAAAGGAACTATACCGTTCTACTTCCCCATCATAAAAAAAAAATTTTTTCGTGCCACAAAAGAAAACTGAGATATACTTTAGAATATTACACCAAAACATAGCGAGCATATGGTCAAAAAAAGACTTACTCGAAATCACTTTAGATGAACTCGAAATTAAAAAAATAGGTCCAGACGTTTTATGCTTCTCAGAAACCTTTATAAAAGTGGGTACAGAAAACTTTCTACAATTTCATAACTACAACTTAGGAGCCTCTTTTTCTAGAACTACCAATAGAGGTGGAGTATGCATACTAATTAAAAAACAGTTACAATACAAAATATTAGATTTTGTCAATGAAACAGCCATTGCAAAACATTTTGAGTGCTGTGGTATTGAAATTAGCGAACTTGATTTAACTATAATTTGTATCTATCGCACTCCAAACTCAGACGTCACTCTTTTCCTAAACAAACTAGAGAATCTATTGCACCTAGTATCAAAAAAAAACAAAAAAAAAAACAAAAAAAAAATTGTAATTGCTGGCGACTTTAATATAAATACCCTGATTCTATCTAAAGCTACTATTCATTTGCAAGACCTGGCTAAAAACTATAATTATATATTGCATATTGATAAGCCGACCAGACAACAATCATGCATTGATCTGATCATGAGTAATATAACTAATGCCACATCTTCGGTTCTCCATCTTAGCCTTTCAGACCATGAAACAGCTCAGATGATCAGCTACCCAATAAAAGCTAATTATTCCAACAACAAAAAATACTTCATCTATAAAAGAGATTACAGTGAAGAGAACGTCGTAAAGTTTAACAATTCTATTAAAAATCTTACCTTTTCTGAAGTTTTTGAAGAAAATAATTTTAATATGGCTTTTAACAAGTTTCATGAACTATTTAGCCTCTTTTACAACCTGTGTTTTCCGAAAATTAGGGTTAAAATTGATATGACAAATAATAATAAAAAATGGATCACACGAGGTGTTAGACTTAGTTGTAAATCTAAAAGAAAGCTACGTTTATTATACTACAAAAACAGAAAAAGTAAGCAAATTAAAGATAAGTACCAGATTTTTTCAAATACATTAAAGAAATGTATTTTTAATGCACAAAAACTTATTAATAAACGAAGAATACATAATAGTAAAAACAAGTGTAAAACGTCTTGGAATATTGTTAAAGATGAAGTAACAAACACTAAAAAATATGACTTTATTGACAGTATTAAGATTAAAAATGAAATTATTAATGAACCAATGAAATTAGCACAAACATTCAATGACTATTTTATAGAATTGACTAATATAAAATCAGACAAATCGCATAGTTTCAAGCCTGATAAATTTAATAGTATACCTCAATCTATGTACTTAGAGCCAATGTCCCACGGTGAAGTAGAAAAGGAAATAATATCACTAAACAATACTACAGCGGAAGGGTATGACGAAATAAGCACTAAAATAGTAAAAGCTTCAAAAAAAATATTGTTCCGGTATTAACTTATTTGATAAATTTATCATATGAATCTGGATGTTTTCCAGATATTCTAAAACTATCAATTATCAAACCAATATACAAAAAAGGAAATCATAAAGACATAGGAAATTATAGACCGATTACCCTAATCCCTATCTTCTCAAAAATATTAGAGAAATGTATGCTAAAACGATTACTTAGTTTTTGTAATAAATTCAACATAATAAGACCAGATCAGTATGGGTTTCAAAAAGATAAATCTACGACGCTAGCAATTTTCTCTTTAATTAAGGAAGCTCTAAAAAAAATTGACTTAAAAAAGTTCACGACGGCCCTATTTTTTGATTTATCTAAGGCCTTCGATTTTGTGAGTCATGACATCTTGGTGTCTAAGTTGGAAAATGTAGGTATAAGAGGACTGGTCCTTCAATGGATACAATCCTACCTATCCAATCGTACACAATCTGTTATGATTAAAAAGATTGTTGACATGGAACTTAAAGAATTCCTATCAGATTTTAAATTCAATAAATTTGGAGTTCCACAAGGGAGCATATTAGGCCCTTTTCTATTTCTTCTCTATATTAATGACATCACTGAAGCCACAACATATAAAACAGTATTGTTTGCTGATGACATCGCAATAGTGGTATCCACCAATAATATTTCTGGTACCAAATTTCACGAAAATGAAATAAATTTGACAATTCAATCAATTATAAACTGGCTTGACAATAATAATCTTCAAATAAACCTATCTAAAACCAAATATGTTCAATTTAATAAAAATCTACCCACCCCATTAGACATAAATTATAATGACATTAATTTAGAATCGGTGAAAGCAATCAAGTTTCTAGGAATATACGTGGATACAAACCTGACATGGAATGAACAAATTGGTAAAGTTTCTGAAAAAATCAATAAATTTTGCTTTGTTCTTAGACGGCTTAAAAATATAGTAGATATCAAAACCAGTCTTGAAGTATATCACGCGTACGTAGCCTCTAATCTTAGATATGGTCTGATGTTCTGGGGAAATGGGAGTAACGTAAATAGAGCTTTCATTGCCCAAAAGAAATGCGTCCGAGCGATGTGTGGAGCCGCACCAACGGATACTTGCAAACCACTTTTTAAGAAGCTTAACTTGTTAACTCTGCCATGTTTATATTTATTTGATATTTGTGTCTTCATTAAGAAGCATAATAATCTTTTTACTAAAGCGTATGATGTTTGCTCTTATCCTACAAGAAATCCTAATAGATTAGTTTTTAATTGTGTCCCTAGAACGGCCTTGTTTATGAAAAATTTCACTGGAATGTGCATTAAAGTATTCAATAAATTGCCAAATCACATCAAGTCCTTACCACTGGGACCATTTAAAAAAAAACTGTATGAATGGCTGACCGCAAAAACATTTTATTCCGTTAAAGAATTTTTTGAATACAAGGAATAAAATATTATACAATTTATACTTATGTAGTAATAATAATAGTAATCTTAAGGTAATTTAATTAGAGTTGACTTGATGTGATTATATTATATTGACTATTTTTTAATTTTATTATTTCTTGGTTAATATATTACAGGTAGATAATTATTATGTGACATGTGATATTATATTATATTATGTGATATGTGACTGTTGAACATTATAATTCTAAAAAAAAAAAGTTAAAAAAATAGCTTATTAATAATAGATAATAAGAAAATAAATTTTGCATGCCCACTGTATGGCGGATTGTAGCTGTAAATAAACCACTGTAACACCTTCATTGTACCTGCAATCGTGCAAATAAATGATTTGATTTGATTTGATTTGATTTGATTTGAGTTGCTGTGATAGCCTAGTGGTTAGGACGTCCGCCTTCTAATCGGAGGTCGGGGGTTCGATCCCGGGCACGCACCTCTAACTTTTCGGAGTTATGTGCGTTTTAATTAATTAAATTATCATTTGCTTTAACGGTGAAGGAAAACATCGTGAGGAAACCTGCATGAGAGTTCTCCATAATGTTCCCAAAGGTGTGTGAAGTCTACCAATCCGCACATGGCCAGCGTGGTAGACTATGGCCAAAAACCCTTCTCACTCTGAGAGGAGACCCGCGCTCTGTAGTGAGCCGGTGATGGGTTTATCATGATGACTTACCGTTGAAAAAGCGGTAATAGCCTAGTGGTTAAGGTTTCGGTCTCCTATTCGAAGGGTGGAAGTTCGATCCTGGACACGTATCTCTAACTTTTCGGAGTTACGCCCGTTTTAAACAAACTTCACTTTAACGGTGGAACGGCGTAAGGAAAACATTTGAGGAAACGACGCGACGGCCAAACCTTACTAATAATTGTTTTTTTTGTACCCATACCTATTCGAGCAAATAAAACTGTAACCTAAAAGACAATATTTTAAGATCTTGTTATAATCCTTCAGATAACTAACCTCTTAGCCCTAAAATACTCGGAAGTACCTACAATAAATAAACGGCTGTTAGTAATGACAAAGTTCTAACGATTTGCAAGCGATTTGTACTGCATTATGTTCCTTGATCTAAGATTTGTACATAATATATAGCATATTGTATAGTCTGTGTAAAGCAAGCATTAATCAGGTGCCCACACCCCCTTCAATGACATGTTCTATTGAAGTCTGCCTTCAATAGTAACTACTGCTCGGTCTATTCATTAAACTATTTACTGTCTTCACTAAGCCTTCTTCATTCACATATCTACTTATATGTGTAATATAAAGTGAATCTTCATGGTTCAGCATCCGCACGCTCCGCTGATATTCAGTTTCCAACTCATTACTCTTCATAAGGTTGATGTACGGGCATCGTTTATATCAATTACTATGGCCGTGGTCACCTTCAGATGTTCAGTAATCGAGAAGGACGGCTTTATGTACTGACATCACAGAGTCCTGAGTTTACGTTCGTCATGATCAACCCATCGCCGGCTCACTACAGAGCACGGGTCTCCTCTCAAAGTGAGAAGGGTTTTGGCCGTAGTCTATCACGCTGGCCATGTGCGGATTGGTAGAATTCTCACACCTTTGAGAACATTATGGAGAACTCTCGGGCATGTAGGTTTTCTCTCACGATGTTTCCCTTTACCGTTAAAGCAAGTGACATTTAATTACTTAAAACCAAAGATAATATATTATCTTTGCTTAAAACGCACATAACTCCGAAAAGTCAGAGGTGCGTGCCCGGGATCGAACCCCGACCTCCGATTAGAAGGCGCACGTCCTAACCACTCGGCTATCACAGTTAACGTTAACTGTGCATAAATAAAAACCTGTCGTTTAGTAAGGATAGGAAAAAAACGGAAATAATAAATATCTCTTCTTTTTTTCGTTCATTTAAATGTGAGATTTATATACAGTTCATCTTACTTGAAATGTTACACTCGGGGCTCAGATTTGAAAAGTGACCGTCCAACTGACTGGCTGACTAATCTATCAACGCACAGCTCAAACTACTGGACGGATCGGGCTGAAATTTGGAATGCAGAAAGCTATGACGCAGACAGCTAAGAAAGGATTTTTCTAAAGAGTGTGCTATGATGCCCCTGTTTGAAGCTTGAAGTAAGCATGGGTTTCAGGTAGGTTTCAGAATCAGAGGAATGTGAAATTCATTGGTCGCTATACTATACCAGCGCAGCGGGAAGACTCCGAACAAAATTAGCGTAAAACGATGATATTTTGGCCGAGCGAGTAGATAAGTAATTAACTTAAATACGTATTAATATTGCGTTTCAAAAAAAAATAGAGTAAAACAACCAGTGAAGCTTAAGATTCAACATGCACATCGCGATATTTGATCGAAAAGTGAAGCGTTGCGCAAATAAAGATGGATCAGAGAGGCTTTCACATATAAATATACATGATTAGTTTTCATGTGCAAATATAAATTATTCTGTATCTATGCATACTATTACCTATATTATGCAGGCTAAGTAAAAATGTATAACTAAAAAAGTTTGCTACAAAAGTTTTTTATTGGATTGTTTTAGACACTATATACTTAGCTAAATCAATACCCATATTATAAATGCGAAAGTGTGTTTGTTTGTTGGTTTGTCATTCAATTACGCCGTAACGGAGCAAAGGATCGACTTGACTTTTTGCATAGGTATAGTTTAAGATTTGGAGAGTGACAAGGGCTACTTTTCATCCCGGATAATTAAAAAGTTCGCACGGGATTTTGAAAAATCTAAATCCACACGTACGAAGTCATGGATATCAGCTAGTAATTAATATTTCAACAGATATTTTTACACGTCATTACATCTCCATGATGCAGACTATACTTTAATAAAAAATGTTGTTTCATTTCATTTAACAAAATAAAAGAAGGGAAACATCGTAGGAAACCAGAATGCCTGAAACCTGCCAATTAGCCCTTGACTAGCGTGGTAGATTACGAGCAAACTTTTCTCACTATGGTAGGAGACCCATGTTCAGTAGTGAGCAGGCATTGAGTTGATGATGATGATGTTAACAAACAAAGTTATAGGTAGACTAACTTATGCTCGCGACTTCGTCCACGTGGACTACACAAATTTAAAACCCCTATCTATTTCACCCCCTTAGGGGTTGAATTTTAAAAAATCCTTTCTTATCTGATGCGTACGTCATAATAGCTATCTGCATGCCAAATTTTAGCCCGATCCGTCCAGTAATTTGAGCTGTGTGTTGATAGATCAGTCAGTCAGTCAGTCAGTCAGTCAGTCTTATTTTTATATTTTTAGAAGTAAACGACAACAAAGAAATAGCCTTTGTACAAGTTACACAATAGTCTCTCGAGTAGGTACTATCTTTCATTTTGTGTACGATATTGCAAATTCCGCAGAGAATTGGAAAATAACAAACACTACAGATCCAAGATCATCTCGGCTCGTGTCTCACAAAGATATTCCCTGCACTATTTTCAATTTGTATCGAGCTGTCTTGTAAGTGCACGGGAGATCGCGTTGAGCAACCGAGCTTCTGTTAAGGCTCTTTTACACAATAGGCAAAACGTAGTAGATAAATCATCATCGTCGTCTCAACCCTAGGTTAACCCCCCTCGGGGGTGGGGGGGGGGGGGGTTTGGTCGGGGGTTCGATCCCGGGCAACGCACCTCTAACTGTTCGGAGTTGTGCATTTTAAGTTACTAAATATCACTTGCTTTAACGGTGAAGGAAAATATCGTGAGGAAACCTGCATGCCTGAGAGTTCTCCATAATGTTCTCAAAGGTGTGTGAAGTCTTCCAATCCGAGCCTCTAAGCCCTTCTCATTCTGAAAGGAGACCCGTGATCAGTCGTGGGCCGTCAGCAATGGGTTTTTTTTATTGAACCACCAACAAAACCATACATAAAAATAACATTATTCAAATCCTAGGTGTTATTAGTCATTATTTAATTCAAATTATAGGCGGCTACAGCATGCAGACGGATAAGTCGTGCGAAAGAAATTAGCACCGTTAAAGGAAATAACATTTGATTTTTGGCAATTTAATAAATAAGTAGTCAACATAGACTTAGTCAAGCTCAGACAATCACTGACGATCATAAAAGATCACGGAACCAGCCTCGTCTTTGGCTTTGCACGGTTCTATGTAAATGTTCCTTTACGCAGCTCAATATATCAGACGCCCTGTGTTCAATTTACTGTAAATATGAATTTACCCAAGATTCTTATCCGAGTAAATTGAAGCGAATTGTACATTTATATATTATATTCTACCTTCAACGTATTACTAATCTTACATGATACTTTGGTTTGATAAACGACCCTAAGCCGTCGAGTATGCATACATTTATTGAAAAGAAAAAATTATGGGTGTTGTTATCTTTGCTAACTACAAAAATACTCAATTGGCGATTTTATAAAAATAAAATGATAAAATAATTTTCCACGCAACAATACTTAAAAAAAATATAGGTACCTAATTCATTAAATAAAAGTAATTTAAGTTATTTAAAAATAAATAAAGCTCAAAAAACTTTCAAGGTAAGCATGATTACAAAGCTTTTGCCCTAGAGCAACATATTTTCTCATTCTCCTACAAAAAATAAACTAGCTGGCTTATTTATTTTTCATGTTTAAGAAATGACTTGGGTAAGAAGGACTGGATTTCTTTAGGACATTATTTTAAGATCAGTACTTTGATAAAGGCGAACTGATTACAAATAAACATGTTTGTATCTAAACTATGTCTGTCCTTTTCATATTACATTAATAAGAGGAGGATGCGAATACTCTGAATTTAGGTGTGTAACTCAGAATCAGGTACCATTACAGATGTACCTACGGGTGTTCTCATTCGGACAGGCAGTAGAAGTACATTTCCATAACTAGGGATTGTTAGTAAACAATATTAGAGTATCGTTTTCTTGATACATTATTTTAACTAGATCACAAAATAATATGGCCTATAAAATGTATATCGCTCACTATCTTTATGGTGTTGTGGTTATTGCTTCGGGCAGAATACAGTTTGTCTTAAGGGGGCATTTTATAGCTACTGTGGGATGTTTATGACTTCATATTACATTGAAGGGCGTTGTATTCAGATGAGAAGATTTCTGATACCTTTCATTGGAATTTTCTACAGGATTTTGAAAACTCAAATGTATTTTTTTCGTGTACCCTATCTAATGATATATTGTTATTTACCTAATTCATACCTGTGTATTACCTTTTACGGGCCATCCGTTTAATCAATTTTGACGAAATTTTATTTAGCGATAGCTTTTATGCCGGATACATATATCGAGTCAAAGTCTAAGTATTTATTAAAAATCTCCAAGTTCAAAATGGGTACCATCATACATTTTTTGATTGTCTGAGAAGAAGCCTACAACAAACTCTGCTGGGTGTTCTTTCATAATATCACTTATGTATTTTATTTTTTAACCGACTACGGCAAAACCAAAAGGAAGGGTTATAATTTTAACAGTCTCTGTATGTATTTTGTCTTACTACTTAGGTACCTACTGAGGTACCTACTTCTTAGTCAACTACATACGGTAGTTATTCATCTTACGATAGTCACGATAGTTTTGCTTGTTTATAAATATTATAAGTAGATAAGAATGTAATGTGCAAATTAAAAGCATCATCCACACCTGCGCGACGAAATCGAGTACGAAGTGGGAATGTCAGCTGCGCGGCGATCGCCTTCATGCGACCACTACACCTACACGTATGGTTGGCGCCTCATTAACGCATCCCGCGTTAATGAGGCGCGAGTGTGGCCGTAGCTTAATCTAGAACTCACTCGAAGTAGAGACATACATCAAACAGTAAACCGTAGATTAGATAAATCGATCCGTCAATTGTCGGGCTGTGCAAGCAATCACCTTGGCTACACAGGCCATTGGGTCGCGCGGAACGATTTATTGCTATACGATTAATCGCTGACTTGCTAGCATTAAACCAATCCGTTTAACTAATTTGACATTTGGTACGGAAATAGCTTGCATCCCGGGGATGGACAAAGGCTATATTTTGTCCCGGAAAATCAAATATTTCTCACGGGATTCTTTAAAAATCAACAACCTAAACCCACGTGGATGAAGTCGTGAGCAACTTGATACAGAGATAGCTTGCATTTTGAAAACGGACATAGGATACTTTTTATCCCGGAAAATCAATGAGTTCTCTTGGAATTTTTAAAAACCCTTAATCCACGTGGTCACAACCTGTGTCACAACACAACGTGTCACTGGCATTTTCTAGTTATAAGTAGATAAGAATGCCACGAGCAAATTAATTTTAGACTTTTCTTATAGAAGATATTGCATCAAACAGCAAACCGTTATGCTTACCAAGATTAGATAAATCGATCCGTCAATTGTCGGGCTGTGCAAGCATAATCACCTTGGCTACACAGGCCATTGGGTCACGCGGCACGATTTATTGCCATACGATGAATCGCTGACTTGCTAGCACTAAGCTTAATTTGATGGACGTGAGTCAGCATTTCGCTGAAACATAGCCTATTTTTCACGAAAAGGGTTCACCCATTTTAGGTGTATCAGTTTCACATAAAATATTAAAATGGTATACCTACATGAGATTTCATATAGTAAATATGTTTTCCTCCTTTATTTTTGTAATTTCTTCTCTTTTTATCACTTCTGTGATATTGTGTGTATTTTTATATTTATGTGGAAATTATTCTACACAAAATATTATATTAGCTCTGACGAAGAATCGAAAATAAGTGATTATTATAAATGCGAAAGTGTGTTTGTTTGTTGGTTTGTTGGTTTGTTGGTTTGACCTTCAATCACGTCGCAATGGCGCAACGGATTGACGTGATTTTTTGCACGGGTATAGATAAAGACCTGGAGAGTGACATAGGCTACTTTTTATCCCGGAACATCAAAGAGTTCCCTCGGGATTTTAAAAAAACTAATACCACGCGGACGAAGTCGCGGGCATCAGCTAGTCGAAAATAAGTGATGCGTCTTTTCTGAAATGTTCTAAATTATACTAAACTAGGTATAATATTTTCACAAAGGGCCAGTCAAAGTTTACTAACTTTGAACCTGAATTAATTTACCTTTAACGTTAATCATGGAGATATGAATACCGACATTAATTATAACGGCTACACTAATGAAACTTAATTGCCTGATACATCTGACCTCAAATTATGTGTTTCGTATGAAGTACCTAACACAAAAAAGACGCCCGTAGTTGCGGGGATTTGTCCCGCACAAATATGTAACTATACAGGTATACCTATACAAATACATCTGAAGATTTTAATATACCTCTATTTACATTCCATAGAATAGGTATTAGGTATTTAATCTCAAAGATGTCCAGTTCTACCTATCATATTCACGTTTCATGTTAAACAGAATATATTATTATGACCGTTGTCCTAAAACAACATGGTTTCACAAGACAAATATTTGAGCTTTTTCAGGCCGTATTATTATACTTAGAAATTTTGGTTTTATCTGGGACATAACATTATTCTTACTCCTTTGAAATTGTTTTATTAAGCGCTCTATACACACCGAAGATGTTAGCCTTTCGGATTTTAGGCAACAAGTATCATATCATGTCAAGAAATCCGATAGACTTTATTCGCTGGACGACAGTTATAATTATTGCCAGGGTAATTGAAGGCAACCGGGGTGGGGACGCCCCGCACACCCGCACAGCCCTCGCGCTAACCCGGTGCTAACCCGCGCTAAACGGAAAGAAGGTAACTATAGTACGCGACAGGTTGAAATGGCAATCGGGGAGGGAATACCACGCAAACCCCCACAGCCCCCGCGCTAACCCGGTGCGGACTTATAGGTACGTACCCTATAGGTTTTAGGTAAGTCTTCCTTATATCATTTGTGGCATAAATAACTATAATTTTTGATTTGGTTGACTCAGATGCTTGATTTTTTGAAAATTCTTTCACCGATAGAAAGCTAAATTACCCCCAAGTATCCACTACAGGCTTTTTAATGGCTAGAAAATATAATGTCACACAGATGAAGTCACGGGCAAAAGCTAGTGATTATTAATACTACAGTAAAACATGATCGTAGCATGCAGCGCGGCGATGAAAAAGAAGCACTATATTTTGAAATTAGTAAATGTCATAGTGTACAAGCACTGTTATTTTACAAATCACTTTGAACACAGTAAATTTAACTCAGTGGAAGCTGTAAATTTTGCGCTTATTTTCAACAAATTACGTTTTGTCAAGCACTTTGCTTTCCGACAGCTATGAACTTTGGCGTAGGTAATATTTATTAGTTTGTGCTTGCCTACTAGGTACTATATATTAAATATCATCGAGAATATTTAAAATGCAAATGATTCAAATAACTAAGCATATTATACTGTAAATTTATCGATCGTAATTAACAGCTGTGATAGCCTAGTGGTTAGGACGTCCGCCTTCTAATCAGAGGTCGGGGGTTCGATCCCGGGCACGCAGGTCTAAGTTTTCGAAGTTATGTGCGTTTTAATTAATTAAATATCACTTGCTTTAACGGTGAAGGAAAACATCGTGAGGAAACCTGCATGCCTGAGAATTCTCCATAATGTTCTCACAGGTGTGTGAAGTCTACCAATCCGCACATGGCCAGCGTGGTAGACTATGGCCAAACCTTTCTCACTCTGAGAGGAGACCCGTGCTCTGCAGTGAGCCGGCGATGGGTTGATGATGATGATCATGATGATACTGTAAATTAAAAAGTGACTTATGTAATAAACCATCTTTCTCACGTAAGAAGTACCTACATCTCAATTGTGGGGTCGTGACTCCTTCCACCAATTCCATAATCATAGACCATTTATAATACGCGACAGCTCGAGATAGCAATCGAGGTGGGGACGCCCCGCACACCCGCACAGCCCCCGCGCTTACTCGGTACGGGATAGCTTGGGTGTGCGGGGCTTCCCCCCGCCTCATACCCCGATTGCCATCTGGACCTGTCGCGAACTATATATTTTGACATAATAAGTTCTGCATTCTGCATAGATCTTCCGAATACGACTTGATAATAACTATTTGCCATTGTAACGTGCTCGGTGAAGCACGGCCACCCATCCAGCCATCGACTTGAGTCAATGTTGTTCACCTAGCGCAATCTATAGTGATATGCATTGTCAAAAGTAGGCCACAACTTGTACGTCAGCGCACTAAGGTCATCCAAAGCACAAACAGTAAATAAAGCAAAATTGTAGAAACATTTCATCGTTCTGCCAATTAAGGTAGTTGTCCCTACAATTTCGCTACAACTACAAATCTATTTCGGCTATTTAAGACTTGACCTAATTTGTATTGTAGGGGTATAAATTGCAAAACTAATTTTAGCGAATTAAAATAAATTACACTGTGAGCTGTCCCAGTACAAAATAGAACTTCAGGTGAAACTTTTTGTTTGTTAAGTCGTCATTGTAGGATAGATAGCCTTCCAGTGTTGGTAATGAACATTTTCCTTTATTTATCCGACTATGGGAGTATGATGGGAGTTTTAAATAGGTATTTATTACATTTTCATAAGTATGAATCAACATAAAAAAGGTTATCCTAACTAACTGACTGACTGATTGACTAATTTACCAACGCACGGCCAACGCGCTGGGTTTAAAATTTCAAAATTTAACAGGAGGTTGCTTTTACTCACTTAAAAAGGATTTTTGAAGAGTTCATTCCTAAAGAGGATGAAAGTTTGTATGAAAGTCAATAATTTTTCAAGTGGTATCCGTGAAAATTGGTACCTGTTCGGTTAAAAATAAAAAAATAATTTGTGTTAGGACTTTTCGGAATTCCAGCTCCTCATCAATTCTCAAAAAGTTAAGTTCGGGGGCAAGTTATATGTAAGTAGTTAATTATAAATATTGTGTGGAATCATCGGTTTTGTTAATAAATTCAGACAACAGGTAGGTAAAGACCCAAACTGGGAACTTTGGACGTTAACATGGGAATCTTTCTACAAGTAAAGGGTTGGATCTATATTCATGTGACCTCAATAATTAATGCAAAACACGGCTCATGCCTCATGCCTATAAGGAGATGAGTAACTGAAGGTCCAGTTAATTAAAACCTCTGCAGAAAGCTCATTAAACTAGATAGGATTTTTCAAACTTAGACGTTAAAGTGTAAAACACACTTTAACTTCTTTAAACTTCTTTATTTACTTAATTTATATATTATAAGGAAATCTATAAAATACCTGTTTCTGATTCTGACAGCTGCACTCAGAGTCGCTTAATCGTTACTTAAGGCATTCCTTATCCATACTAATTAATGCCTTAAGTAACGATTAGGCGACTCTTGATTGCGGCAGTGACACACTGTAACCTTAACTTTTTCTAACAGAGCTAATTTGGAGTTCGATGTTTGTTACCCTATGTATCATACTTATTGATTGTATCAAGCTTCTACCTTATGCACGTTGCAAGATGGTCTCTAATATTATTTGAGTTTACAACTTAGGTTTTTTCTACTAAAACTATGTTGAGCTAAGCTGTACAGGCTTGTTTAAACATACCAGAAGTGAAGTTAAATATTAAACACGACCCACAGCGGCTTATCGAGAGTTTTGCCTTTCATAATAACCTTACTGCAATATTAACTTGATTAGGGCACAATTGCTATTGAAACCACTCAATCAGAAATGCGACCTAAACACAAAAGCATTTAATAGTCGAATGAGTCTGAAGTTGAACACAGACTGCCTTAAGAATCATCAAACTCTCGCTTTTATACCAATCGATTCAAGATGGTGATGCAACACATCACGTGACTTCTGTCAGAGATAATTAATTATTATAAGTGCGCTAACACTTGTCATATCAAATAGCTGTAGAAAAAGTGTAAATCTGTGTCATACTTCGCAATTGGATTTAGCCTCAACAATAAACATACTTATTTGACGGTGCGAGTCGGTATAAGAGTAAATTGACTAAAAAACACAACAATGGAAACCATTGCCCTATTGTTCAGTTTATAAAGCCGGTGGTGAAGATTTGAGTACAGTCGTTAACTCGGCTGCAGACAATAAGTAAAGCTGACCCAGAGTCCTTTGTAATAATAAATGGTCCAATATTGTCTGACCTCTCTCTTTTAATTCATTTAAAACCAATCTATCCACTTAAATAGATATGAGGTAGGTATCTGTCCAAGCTTTAATACGTTTTAAGATTCTAAATAATCATTAACATCAACAACAGATAGACGTCCACTGCTGGACATAGGTTTCTTCTAGGGACTTTCACACGCCACGGTCTTGCGCCACCTGCATCCAGCGTGGGCTCCCTGCGACTCACCTTTATGTCGTCCATCCACCTAGTGGGGGGGTCTTCCAACACTGCGCTTTCCGGTGCGAGGTCGCCATTCCAGCACCATGGGACCCCAACGTCTATCGTTTTTCAAACGATGTGCCTTGCCTATATTACCACTTCAGCTTTGCCCCCCATTGAACTTTGTCGGTTACCTCTGGTTCTGTTTCGGATCTTCTCATTTCTAATTTGATCACGTTGACTAACTCCAAGCGTAGATCTCTCCATTGCTCGCTAAGTGTATCTGAGATTTCTTATGAGGCACATAGTTAGCGACCATGTTTCGGATCCATGACACGGGCAACACGCACTGTTCGTAGACTTTGGTCTTCAAGCACAGGAATTTCGGACGAGAAGGGACGACCTGAATAAAAAATTTCATTATTTTTAGTTTGGGTTATCTGTTAGCCCAGACACAAGTTGCTTAATTTGAAGGAGCTGAACCGATTTTGATGGGATTTTTAGATGCAGGAGAGTCAAGACTTAGTAAGCATAGATTTAGGCTACATTTTATCCTGGAAAAGAATATGTTCTGCTGGACCGTTTAATCCACGTACCTTCAGTGCATCCACTACAACCGACTTCTCAGTCAACTCCCAGGCCACCTGGGCTATTGTAATAAATAATCTTTTGTTTCGTGCGGATTTTGCGCCTCTTCCGCCTCTGCGGATGTGTGATTAGCTTCAGGCCAGGGTCGTATAAACTGGCCAGTGTGTATACTGGGATGTTTGGGATTGTAATTCTAAAATGTGACCATTATCCGTGCAGTAATCCCTTGGTATGGAAAGTAGGATTAGGCGCCGCCCATAAAGTTTGAAATTAAATGCGGGTTCAAAGAGGTATTCCTATTTAAATTAATTATACGTGCTACAAGTTAATTTTTTAATAAAAACCGACCAAGTGCGACTCAAACTCACGCACCAAGGATTCCGTATTACAGTCGTATTTTTTTTGACATTTTGCACGATAAATCAAAAACAAATTAAAAAAAATGCATAAAAATAAATAAAAATCTGTTTTAGAATGTACAGATACAGCCTTTTCATATGAAAATTTGAACTTTTTTTCAACATTTCACTTGGTATAAAAATCTTACTTTTTAAGTTGAAAATACTAACTATTTGTTCATGAACACATTTTATAATATTTTTTTGTGATGTAACCACATATTCACGGTTTTAAGATTTTTCCCCTTACGTGGGCTATAAGACCTACCTACCTGCCAAATTTAATGATTCTAGGTCATAGGTTTCTTGACAGACAGACAGAGAAGCGCGTCAAATCCCACCCATTTCACTATTGTCATAGCTACTCTTATTACTTACAAGTTTTACACTAGGTATTAGTTGAAGGGAAAGGGGAATGTTAGTCATGGTTGACATGCCTAATATTCTTTAGAATAAGTCGGTTAAAAACACCCGAAGTTATATTGTGATAATTAATTATTAGAGACAGTTATTTTCTAGTATAGGTACGGTTAAATAAATAATAGGTAGGTATATAATTTAAAAACCACAATATAATAAATATAAACCAAAGCCGCCGAAACTTTCAATATTCAATTTAATCCAATATAGGTTTATGGTAGAATTTTCAATAGGTATATTAAATCATCTCTATCGGCATATAGCACGTTTTTGGTCGCAAAATGAATTTTAAATGTTGTTCCCTCGTACAATAACAATAATAATTCAATATCGCATTTAAAATGAAGTGTATGTATACGAAAATAAAATATTGTTGAACCGGTGCTGAATATTTGAGACGAATTTTATTTAATGAGGTCACCAAACTTATTCAAACGAACAATAAAAACTAAAATCATTATATTTTTGAATTTATTATTGACGTAGTCGATGACCGCGACTTCGTCCGCGTGGATTTGGGGTTTTCAAAATCCTGTAAGAACTCCTTGAATTTACGGAATAAAAATTAATCTATGTGCTAATCCAGTGTATAATCTATATCCGTCCAGATCCAAATTTCAGCCTAATCCATCCAGAAGTTTTATGCGTGAAGTTACAAACGTACACACACACATACAAACTTTCGCTTTATAATATTAGTGTGATGTGACTCTTAGGTACTCTTGCAGCATCAGAACTGAAAAATTTAATGACAAGTCAACACTTTATTCTCAGTAGGTAAGTATATCAATTGCTTACAATCGGTGGATTTTTATTCCTCATGGTTTAGGTTGATCTCGCAGCATCAGCTACGAGATCAACCTAAGCAGTTGAGGAGTTGAAATGTTGAGATATTGTCATGAAAACAATATTCTCAAATGCTCAAACTTCAATTATTTATTCAAATCGGGCCTACTCGTGGGCCTACTATTGTACTCCCATCGGCGGTGTTCCCGCTAGATTACAACATGGGGTTATTCAAGGGGCAGCCCAAAAATTCCTGAAAGGCCGGCAACGCATCGGCGGTTACTCAGGTGCTGCAAATATATGAATATTTGCAGCACCTGAGGGCGGCGATAATCACTTAACATCAGGCCCATCTGTTCGTTTGCTCGCTATTTCTATTAAAAAAAGGAATTTTTAAGATGATGATGTAATGGTGATAGTAATAATTAGGTACGTACGTAAAACTAAAACTAAAGTTACGTGATTCACGTGCAAAGTTACTCTGTATCAGTACAGTAAAACCAACTGAAGTCTGTTGCAAGATTTGAATCAAATACACGAAAGTGAATCTAAATAAAACGGTAATAAATGTCTATCGTAATGGGAATTGTCATATCATTGTCACAGAATGAATGTTAAATGTCACATATATTAACAATTCAATATTGGATTTAAAATAAATTGCCCCTGCGGAAATAAATATTCTTGGCACATAATATTTTATGTCCCGAATATTTAGGGAGCAAATTTTATAGGATTGACATTTAATCCAATGCGAAATGAAGGCGGAATTTGTACGGTAATAAATCAAACTATCTCAGCGGGACGTATTTCGCTGTCATAATTTTGTGGCAAAATGAATGTTTAATGTCATATTCGTTGTAATATTAAGTTCATGTGCCATATACAGTAACAATTTATCAGAATTAGCTAGGTATATACTTAGATCATAGTAGTATAGTAGGTTGACACGAGAATATAAACATTGAAGACACATTTCACATTAAGTATCATCATGATATATCACATCACATAACTACGATAAGTTAGAACCCGAGATCGTACGCTGCCCCCCCCCCCCCCCTTGGTGGTCTTAACCACCAAACTATTATTTTATTTAGAATTTAAAAATTCAGTTTGAGCACGGTTAGTTACTTAAATCGAAACGTAGTTAAACTGCTTAGGATTATTTGACTCTGATGCAAGATTCTAGTCTTCCCCAGTTCCTTATTTACATAGTCAGTTCAACACGATCTACCTTAATCAAGATTGGCGGACAAACAGTGGCGTGCAAAGTATATAAGCTTAAAAGCTCAGCATACCCTGGCTTACTCTGGTAAAGCTCTGGCATTTTGAATCTACAAATGATTAGAATCTTTTTTTTAAATAATTGAAAATTCGTCAAATAGCTCGCCGCGCCTTGCAATAAAATCATAGCACTATCACAGTCACGAACCACGGCCGCGGTCGGTGTAAGCTTAGCCGATGAACCTTGAGTGAACGCCATCTATCGGTATTCGGTACCACTATCAGTCCTCTCCCATGACGCGGACGACGAGACGCGTCATCAGAAGCAAAATCCAGTTGTGCTTTTACTCACACATCCACGCTTACACGTATAGTAATATTACGCAACTCTAAGGTCTAGATGTGTGAGACATTTCTCCTAGAACTTGTTAATGTGTGCGTCAAATGACCCTAAATGACCCCTTTTTGACGGGCGAAATAAGCACGACTTCTGTCCAATCACAAGAGAGTTCAATACCGCGCGGAGTTTAAATTCGTAAGTACATGTAAGCATTTGAGTTTTTAATCTATTACAATCAAAATAAGTAGCTATATTTATTATAATTCTATACTTTTTCAATTTAATTAATTTATTGATATTATTTTCCATAAATTTGAGTACGGTTTAGATTCTAAGATAAAGCTTGCCAGTTTATGTTTCGAACGTAAATTCAAATAAATAAACCAAAACTCGTCCTATTTAAAAGAATAAAAGATTTAAAAGCATTATGCCCTTTTATTGATAATTGCAATAGTTCTTTAATAATTAAATACTATTTCTTGCAAAATAAATAATAGCTTTTATGAATAATTCAATTTTTAAGGAGATTTTTGGTATATTTGGCATAAAAATCTCAAACTTTAATTACCTACTCCATCTTGTTTTGTTTCCAATCGTTCAATGTGCAGTGTTTTGTTTTATTTTGGTGAAAAATAGAGTTTTTGTGGATATAACTACGTGAAGTAAATGAAATCCAGTTCGTTTTGTGATTTTAAAAGTTTGTATAAAGGTTTATTTATAGAATACTTATTACTTATTTGGAAAATGGAAGTTTATTCATGTGAAGTTTGTGATGGCGCTGTGTGTTTGTTTACAAAAGGTACTTAGACATAACTTTGTTTCTTTTCCCTTTAACGTAAAATTAGATATTATCCGCAAAGGAATATGTGTACCACTGTTACAATTATCACAAAAAAAGTGATAAAGTCACTTATTTCGATGTTTGAGGTGGTTCTTTAGGCATGCGGCGCGGCGAGCGCTTCCTTGTAAATTGTATTGAACCTAACATCAGCTGATTTTGGCGAGTAGCAAGTAGGTATGTGCTTTTATGTTATTTATTTTTTATAGTAGTCATCATCATGATCATGATCAACCCATCGCCGGCTCACTACAGAGCACGGGTCTCCTCTCAGAGTGAGAAGGGTTTGGCCATAGTCTACCACGCTGGCCAAGTGCGGATTGGTAGACTTCACACACCTTTAAGAACATTATAGAGAACTCTCAGGCATGCAGGTTTCCTCACGATGTTTTCCTTCACCGTTAAAGCGAGTGATATTTAATTACCTACTTAAAACGCACATAACTCCGAAAAGTAAGAGGTGCGTGCCCGGGATCGAACCCCCGACCTCCGATTAGAAGGCGGACGTCCTTACAACTAGGCTATCACAGCTTATAGTAGTATGTATCATCAATCATTTTTTTTTTTAATTTTTTTTTTTAATTTTTAATTTTTTTTTTTTAAAAAATTTTTTTAATTTTATTTTTTTGCGATGTATTCCCCATGCATACCCGGGGCTCCGGGCCTGTGCACGCCACTGCGGACAAATAAGATTTCCCCTTTGAAATGGACATAAATTATTATTACATGTACGCTGGAAGAGGTGTGACATACAAAATTTCAGTTATATTTAGTGCCGATTTAAAGCGCCCCACCTAGTGTATCTGGTACCTATTAATATTGTCAAACACAAAGTGTCAAATGATCTTCATGATGACATTTAGATGCAAGTATGCTCACATGACGCTGACAGCTGCTATCAGAGTCAAAGTGGCAAAAATCGAGTTGCTTCAAAAACAGGTCGGCAATCACAGATCTAGCGTACTTGTACTAGTAGAGGTCAGTGGTTTCCGCTGTTCCCGGGGGATTTGAGAAAATCCGCATTACAGTGAGCTCGGCTTTGGAACGTGGTCCAGGGGAGTTTCTAATCGATGTTGGTAAGTAACTATGGTTGCAATACTTAATCATATTGCTGCATTATGATAATTATGATTATTCAGACACTTTGTTTGAGTTGTGTATTGGTGGTTTTCTATTGTCTACCGCGTGACAATATCCCCACCCGACTTAAACCCTCACCCCTCCTCCCCCTTCGTTACTTGTAACAACCAAGATGATGATTTTTTTTTTTTATTCAGATACAAGTTAGCCCTTGACTGCAATCTCACCTGATGGTAAGTGATGATGCAGTCTAAGATGATAGCGGGCTAACCTGGAAGGGGTATGGCAGTTTTTATTAAACCCATACCCCTTTGGTTTCTACACGGCATCGTACCGGAACGCTTAATCGCTTGGCGGCACGGCTTTGCCGGTAGGGTGGTAACTAGCCACGGCCGAAGCCTCCCACCAGACCAGACCAGAAATTTAGAAATTATAAAATTCCAAACCACTGCCAGGAAGTCTATAGTCTTAAAATAACAAAGTAAATCTCCCAATTTCGTGCGTCTACAAACTAACATAATGTTCATCATACTCCATGTGAATTAAATTTGCACTTTGTCCTCTGTTGTTTTTTAACTAGCCCACCAACCTACTAAATATTTGTATAAGTACCTATTTATACAAATATGAAGAAATGAAGAAACGAAATGCGTTCAACCTTAATAAAATAATTAGCGAACCTATAAACCGAAAGCAATCGAGATGTTTAATTAGAAATTCTTTCGAGCAACAAGCTTGGCTCCAATAAAGAAGGCTTTGATCGTCCAATTTCAAAGATTGATAAATTGATAGTGACTTCATAATATAGACTTCTTAAACGAGTTAAGCTGTCTCAGATATTACGCGTACCTACTCAATTATAAAGTTAATGACTACTTACATAGAAATTTTTATTATGAGTGTCACAACCTTTTTGGTGCATTAGTTTTAGGGATTTTTAAATGAATTTATTTAATTCATATAGTGTGTGCCACTTGTGTGCCACTTATGATATTATTATGTCAAGACTCTACCACCGCGACCGGTTCAAAACGAAGATTCTACTGGGAAGACCTAATATAATGAGCAAACGAGCAGGCAGTCACCTGATGTTAAGTAAGAAGTGAGAAGAAGTAAGAAATGCAGTGCAGTGCAGCTGAGGTGCGTGGGCACCTTTACTGTGCAATAAAAATATTTTGACTATGATTATTTTAGTTTCATGAAAATTCATCTACAGAAGCTTAGTCATAGGTAAGGCCAAGTAAATTATTATCAAACCAAAAACAAAAACATAATACTCGTGTGAGAATACCTATACCTATTGTTTAAGTTACTCACTTTTTGTCAATTAGGTACCTACGTGTACAACAACTTGTCTTAGTCATCGGGGGGCACGGTAGTGCCCCCGCCAAGACGATAATATTGCTATACGTGACAAATGTTATCGATATATCGATTATATATTTTGTAACTAGACGTTTTCTCTTTCTAACATATGCGAGTGTTCTCGCTCGCTCGCTTTTTAGCGTCTTAGCTTGAGTCCATGACCTTGCATACGCAAAATTTTAATAGGAAAGCGGGATTAAATTTAATAATTTTTAAATGTTAATAGACTTTTCTTCGTGAGTTTTTAAAGTAGCAATTAGTGTTATAATGTATTAAATATGAAAAGGCTTTTCACGTGATTTTTCCCATGCTACCTGTGAAATGGTACATCTCTAGTGCTGAAATAACTCGGAAGTCGTAACTCGTAATATTACTATTTACTTATTATGTAATATATAGACACCTACATATTATTATGTAACACAATGTGCAGTGATGATTGCATGATTACACTGTCGGCATTGTAATCCTTTTGATGTTAGGTCAACGTGATTAGCTTCTATATTACACCTACATCTATATTACAGTAAACCTCTTGAAGATAATAATATGTATTAGGTACGCTAATACCTCTTCTTTTGATTTTAAACCTATTTCATAGTTTATCGACAGTAATTTTTTATAAATTACCGCCTACAAGATTTGCGTTTCTTTCAGCGGCTTGTTTTAATCAGTTTTATTTGAAAAGTAGAAATGAAATTCAATTACTTATTTAGATTTGAATTCCAATAGGAAAATAACTAGACATCAGAAGGCTATCTAGAATTCAATAACAGCATTTCCTTTTTTGTCGTGATTTTTAATGAATCTTTCATTAGTTATCAAAGAATTCCTTTTGGTCGCCTAAATATTTTATTTACTGAAAGCTTTTATAAAATTCATTATAAATGAATTGATTTTTAAGTTGGATTAAGACCCCTTTTACAATGGGATCCGTAGTTCCGTTGAATCTTTTGACTAAAAAGTTTTCGGGAAAGTTATTAAGGTCAATAAAAATCAAGACCTTTTAGGCTCGGCTATATTTTATCGCCCCACGTTATCGTTTTTGTTTTGAACTTCATCCAAGTATAATATAATTTAGCAAGCAAAATAAGAAAACGAAAATAAACATGAAAATCCCTATTCATATTATAAATGCGAAAAAGTGTTTTTTGTCGGTATGTCCTTCGATCAAGCTGCAACGGAGCAATCGATCTACATGATTTTTGGTTATTTTTTGGATGATTGATTGATATAGTTAAATACCTAGAAAATGATTTGAGCTAATTTTTATTTCAGAAAATCAAATAGTTTCGACGGGAGTTTTAAAACCTAAACCCATGCGGATGAAATCACTAGCATCATCCAGTTGAGTAAAAAATTAGACTTAAAACTTAACCTTCAGATACAATCAGTATATCCTTATTATAAATGTGAATGTGTGTTTGTTTGTTGGTTTGTCCTTCAATCACGCCACAATAGAGCAACGGATCGACATGATTTTTGCATGGGTATAGATAAAGATCTGGAGAGTGACATAGGCTACTTTTCATCCCGGAAAATCAAAGAGTTCCCACGGGATTTTTTAAAAGACCTAATTCCACCCAAACGAAGTCGCGGGTATCAGCTAGTATATTGTGACAATTAATACTATTAGGTACGGTACAGGATCCTGGAGTGTAGAAATCTCTACAACAGACTTTCAGTTAAGAAGATCACAGCATTGACGAACATTGGTGTGGTGCCACTTTAATAAAACTGAACCTTACAAACCCTGGTTTCGCGGAATGAGTTCCACCCGAATTTTTATGCTAATTTAAAATTCATACTGCGAGAATTCAGTAACAGGAGCGAGTAATGCGCAAGACATAACTCCCCCGGCGGAAAAACATAAAGCGAGGCAGAATTGTAAATGCCTTTTACTTTTCATACCGAAAATGTTACCGTGATATTTCATTCGTGTTGCATGAAATTATTTAATATCTACCATACATTTCCCTAACTCGTCTTTGTCTTTCAACAAATTAAGTATAGTACGCGACAGCTCGAGATGGCAATTGGGGAGGAAACGCCCCGCACACCCGCACGTCACCCGCGCTCACTCGCACCGGGTTAGCCCGGGGGTTCCACCGCCTCATACGCCGATTGACATGCCGACTATAGGTAGGTATCTGTAGTCTTAGTACCTATAAGATTTTACATAATATCATAAACGTTATGAGAATCGAATCGTTGAAATAATTTAGCGTTGAAGTACCCTGACTACTTGAGACTTAGCTGGCTTGTTTTAAAGCTCAAGTCCATAAATCTACAGCTAGCGCCCCAAATGGAAAGGTTGCGAAATTAAAATCGGTGATATTGAAGGATCCCATTTTTTTTCGATTTATAGACCAGCGCTTGGCTGCAATCAGACGGCAAGTGATGATGCAGTCCAAGATGGAGCGCGCTTGCCTAGAAGACGCCTGTTTACTCTTGACTTTAAGGTACTCATATTATAATTGGAGGGGAAAACTGATGCTGGATTTCATTCTAACTGTGGTCCCAAGGTGCTGGAATGGCGACCTCGCACCGGAAGACGCAGTGTTGGAAGACCTCCACTAGGTGGACGGACGACATCAGACGAGTCGCAGGGAGCCGCTGGATTTAAGTGGCGCAAGACCGTGGCGTGTGGAAGTCCCTACAAGAGACCTAAATTCAGCAGCGGACGTCTATCGGTTGATGATGATGATGAACCACCATAGAGGTTGGCTCGCTTAAAAACTGACGGTAGAACTTGTAATTTCTTTTTTATATCCTTTTAGCGATACTATTAAGAAATTTTGTAACTCACTTTTAAAGTCATTAAAGGAATGATGAAGAATAATAAATCATAAAACTGATTCAACTTTCTTGTACGTATAAAAACTCGTATTTCTCTGCGTTTATAAGTTTTTGGTAGAGTTACTGTCTAAAAATTTGGGAATAATATTATTATTCGCATCGTTATGAACGAAATTCTAATATTTAGCAATTTGAAAAATACGTAAATTAAGGTAAGCTAACGCGAATATGAATAAGGTACCTATTAAAACCTATATTTTCCTATGGGTCATTGGCGCCGATTATCTTGTCTTTCTCTATCTAAATTAAATTTAGAGAATCTGCATCTTTTTCTTCTTATTATAGCATATTGCTAAAAAAGGACGGAACATGAATTTTGCATTTAAAGATTTTTGTATTTAAATATTTTAGTACATACAAATTTAAACAATAGGCCCGCGACTGGCAGTTAAAGTCACGAGGTTTGACAGCTCTAAACTAAATTAAAAACTGTTAATCTGTGTCTGTCCTTTTCATATTACGTTAGTAAGAAGAGGATGCGAATACTCTAAAATTTAGGTGTACTCAGAATCAGTACCAATGTTTGCTTAGACTAGGTATTGAGCCTATCAGTAAAGACCTATTGTTTCAAGTTTTGGTTGGTAAAACTGTGCTATTGGGTATTCACGCTTACAAATCGAACAATGGTACATTGACATTATTGTCTATATATAAGAATATATTTTGATCCTTAAATAAAATAAAGTGATCAAGGTTTTCCTCCTTGTAATATTATAGGCGTTAAAAGGTTTACATATTATATGAATCACTACCTCACTACCCATATTATAAATGCGAAAGTGTGTTTGTTTGTTGGTTTGTGGGTTTGTGGGTTTGTTGGTTTGTTGGTTTGTCCTTCCATCACTTCAATTTAAATTCATTAAGAATAAAAATAATATATATAAAATAATATTATTTTATTAACTGGAACTTCATTCATAACTATTTACAATTCAAAAACTTAACTAGACACGGAGATCATTTTACAAAACATACCAATCATAGATTTATACAACTCAATATTTACAACAAAATTCTAAAACAATAATCTAGCACTTAACATAAGTACTAAAGCAGCAAATTATCACAATTACCAACCACAATAAATAATTACAGTAATTATAAACTAGGCGCAATGCAGTGAGAATAACTTCCTTATTAAATTGCTTCTAACACTGTATTCCAACCGCAGGCATAAAATATTTATATTACGGAACGCACATATTGCAGAAGAAACAACGTCATATTAATCTAAATGTATCGAGTCAAATAAATATTACAGTTATTATGACCAGATAAATACTTTGGCTATTGGGTCGAATTTTCAGATATAAAAAATATCTGAAAATTCGACGTATCGTACGTACGTATGCTCGTATTTGAGCAAGTCCAAAGCACCTTTAGATAGAATGTTCCACAAAATCAAATACTTAGTAATATTCTTGAGGCTCTTGAGTATTTTAAATAATTTTTCAAACTGTTTTTAGTCTTGGTTTTACACACAAAGTGGACCCCGACGCACTTTTCCACTGCTACAGTTCCCGCTTCCCTTACCAAAAGAGGTTCTGTCTTCAAAGTTAGGTATGAAGTCCGTAGCTGGTTTCACGTATTTGGTAATCAGTTTTGAATCCTTGACAGTCTTCTTCGGTTCTTCATCCATGCCGATTTTTATTGAAGCCACTACACCTCCTTCGTGTTTCGGGTCATCTCTAATCACAATCTTCATAGTAACGCCAGGTTTTAGGGGAATTTCCTGCATTTTTATAACGGCACTTTCTATGCTAGCGATTGCATAGATGCTTAGAGCAAGACACAAAAGAACAGTTGTTGCAGCCATTATCCTTGATGTATATTTTAATTCTTAGTTTGAATCTTTTAATACGACTGGACACGCTTGCTGCGTCGAAGGCTTTGGTCTCGTATCAAAATCTGTCTGTATTTATATGCGTTGACACTTAGCGTTCAGTTTTCCTATTACGTAAACTTGATTCCCCGGGGGATCAACACTGACGCATGGTGAAGACGCGCCCATAGGTACATATCAATGTACTTCATAAAGATAGCAGGCTATTGACAGCAACTCGATTGAGCAATTTATTTATGTACACAGGCTGTACACAATTAATAATAACTCATGTAAAAGTACACTGAGAATAAAAGAAAATTAACAACTATTATTAAAGTATCATCATCTTGATCCATCACCAGGTTGAGCACGGGTTTCTTCTCAGACTGAATAAACCTCAAATCATGGTCAACCACGCTGGCCAAGTGCGTACTGGCAGACTTGACACCTTAGGAAGATTATGGAGAACTCTTAAGAATTAGGTTTCCTCATGAATATTATGTTAATTGCTTATAATATATTTACGTAGCTTTTATTGACCTACGTTAAAGAGGAGTGATTTCGAAAAAAATTTAAAATCAATCAATCAATAGCTTTGAACTCCTTAGTGTTTTAGTATTACCATAGTTATTAAGTATTTATTGTTACTAACACATAATGGATCAATTGTTGTCCGATTTAATAAATAAATTGAATTGAATTGAATTAGAAAAACCCTCAATAACTAGCGATGCTTATGGAACGGACTGAAAACTAAAAATCTGTTGGTAAACTAATATCACGGTCAGTCAATTCCTTCTTTTCAATATTTTAAAGTCTTGACATACTTATACTTTGTTATTAATAAACCTGATACACCTATAGTTATATTAATTATCTATAATATAAAAATGAATCACTAAATGTGTTGCTCATCGCAAATCTCGAGAACAGCTAAACCGATTTCGCTAATTCTTTTTTTATAATATTTCTTGAAGTACTAGGATAGTTCTTACGGAGAAAAAAAAATATTAAAAAATTGCCTAAAAAATTCTAAAAACAACACTTTTCTATCTTCCCATACAAAAGATTCGTAATAATACGTAAAAGTCAATTTGAACTTTAATACCATACCATAAAGTTTAAATGATGGTGGAGGGGTTCTGGGAAGGCTGATCCGACTCCCGAATAGCAGAATAATTATTTAAAAAAAACTGTTAGGCGGTACGAAGTTCGCCGGGTCAGCTAGTAGTTGTTGTAAGTTGTAAGAATAGAAATACGCAAATGCGATAAAATATTTTGAACAGGAAAATTGTAAAATCTTCCCGTTGGATACTTAATGAATGGAGCAATCAGCTGAAATGGCGACAATCATCTTCATTGACGTTAATATTGTGAGACACGCACCAAAGACACACGTCATTTGATATTAACAAAAGATGGCCACTTATTTCATATCAAATGCTTGTTTATGTCGTGAACTTAAATACTTCCTCCTAGATAACGTTAAACTAGACTGCAATGTTTTGAAAATACAATTTACTTAAGGAATAAGGAAACATGGCTGCTTTGTCCGTTGTTCATGTGTTATGTAAGAAGTAAATAGTATTATTTTGGATACTTATAATAATAAGTATCCAAAATAATAAGTATCACAAGTAAGTTACATCGTGATTTTTGGATTCACTTCACTCTTCTGTAGGTACTTACAGTAGGTACTGAACCTAAAGCCGTACTCGTAAGTTCAACAATCTGAATACAAACCTAATCGTCGTCGTCGTTGATTGACAGATGTCCACTGCTGGACATGGGTCTCAGATGAATTTACACGCTGCGGTCTTGTGGTTCTCTAGTGGCTCCCTGACCTGTGACTCGTTTGCTGTCGTCTGTCTACCTAGTGGCTGGCTGGTAGGTCTGCCAGCGCATTTTCTCGTACAAGGTCGTTACTCCAGCACGTTGGGATCAAAAATTCAATTTTTTTAAACCTAAAAAGTTGGTCTGTTTTATGTTAAAGTAAATACTGAGAAGGTAAGTCTAATAGGCTAGTAAAGACTGATATTGCCCATTCATAAAACGCTAGTGACGTAAGAAAACCCTTGGTCATCAAAAACCACGTGGTTGCAGCGTCAAAGAATGTGCGAAAAGCTCAAGCAAGTATTAATAGCTCGAGGTAAATCCCGCGTGAATACCACGAGAATGAATGTTACGCTGGCGAAAACCAGTCTGCAAGTATAAGTATAACATATTCTATTAAAGCATGAGTGTTTATTACATACATTTGCATAACATTAAAGGCGTGGTACAGTCGACAGCAATGATAGATATGAGCCTATTGAGGTTATAAACTAATAATAATAGAAACATGAATTCTGTTAATGTTGTTACCGCGTCATTACGAATGAGCTAAATTACATATTAAGTATCTCTTTCAGAAATAAAATACGGAATAAGGAAATCCGTTCACTAACATAAATGACCTACATAGCTTAAAGGATACGCAAGTTGAAGTAGTGGGTAATGTAGGCAAATCAGAGGTACCTGTCGCAGAACCTACAGGTAAGTGGGTGTGGAACGAGCTTCTACCTGATGGGAAGCTGGGAGCTCCGTTCAGTGAGGTGGGAAGCGCGTGAATGAAAAATATATTAATCTAAATATATGTATAAAAAGAAAATTCCTGACTCACTGACCGACTCCGATCGAAACTTTGCACAGATGTTCCCTTTATAATATCAACAAGTAACAAGGCTAGATTTTTCGAAATTATTATTGGATAGGCAATAAAGAAGATTTATATTTTTAGCGAGCGAAGCCGCGCCGATCTCTAGTATGATACAAATATTTGCCAAATACCTAGTAGGTAATTTGCAAAAAGAATATTATATACGTAACTAGATGATGCCCGCGACTTCGTCCGCGTGGTTTTAGGTTTTTAAAAATCCCATGGGAACTCTTTGATTTTCCGGGATAAAAAGTAGCCTATGTCGTTCCCTGGGATGCAAGCTATCTCTGTATCAAATTTCGTCGAAATCGGTTGAACGGATGGACCGTGAAAGGCTAGCAGACAGACAGATACACAGACAGACAGACAGACACACTTTCGCATTCATATTAGTATGAAATCGTATATAATAATAGAATGGTCGATAAAATAATAATAAATATAACTGTCAGTGTACACTTTTTGGCGTTAAGTGTATCTACATTTTAAGGTGTATTAAATTCAAAGTGATTTTATTCTGAAATAGTTTTCCCCGGCGTTCATTTTATTGGTCATAGTACTGACTAATACCTACTTTTTCAATACTATAAATCATTGTGATGAAATCATTTGAGAGCGTCATCGTCGTCGTAAGGATTAAAAATGTATATTTTTTTACAATACGTAAAAATTTACAATTTGTAGTAAATAAGTAAGTACCTACTTCATTCAATATCAATTATTTTATTTTCTCCTTTATAAAATTTTCATATTCACAAAAACCTTAATAAAAATAGCGAGCAAATGAGCAGGCGGGTCATCTGATGTCAAGTGATTACCGCCGCCCATGAACATTTGCAGCACCAGAGGAACCACCAATGCGTTGCCGGCCTTTCAGGAATTTGTTGATCCGTCCCTTGAACAACTTGTTGTAATCTAGTGGGCAATTTTCATGTGCGTGGAAAAGGATCTGGCACAACCTTGTGAATGAATTATCTAATCAATTTTTACACGTATTGTAAAAAAATCTCACACTGAAGATCTGTGAAGCAATAAAAAACCGGCCAAGTGCGAGTCAGTCATGAGGGTTCCGCACTACGGTCGTATTTTTTCGACATTTTGCAGGATAATTCAAAAACTATGTTACATTAAAATAAATAAAAATCTGTTCTAGAATGCACAGGTGAAGACCTTTCATATGATACCCCAGTTGATATAGTTATCTTACTTAGAAAATTGAAAATACTAATTATTAGTTCATGACCACAGACAGACGTCTGTCTGACAGACAACAAAGTGATCCTATAAGGGTTCCGTTTTTCCTTTTGAGGTACGGAACCCTAAAAATATAATTTGTTCTCCAAAAAGGTAAGTCTCAACTCACTCACATCATGAAAATTGTCCTCAGAGAGAGAAAGGGATGCAAATTTTTTCGCTTTATTTCGTATTAATTACGCGATCATTCAGTACCAACTCCGCCTCTGTTGCGTTAAATAGAAAAGTTTCCCTCGCTGGCGGGGACTAAGCAAGTCGAATATATTGCCTTCAAGCGAGTTTTCAGACTTTTAATGGTGTCACGTACTCAAACATAATTGATGTTGACTGTTGACACATTTGGAACATGTACGGAGGAGAAATGAAGCCATCTAGATTTTTTGCTGAAACTTGAAAGGCAAAGTTTGTTAACGTTGACATTATTGAGATATTTGGGATATAAATACCTGCAGTAAGTAATTATTCCAGTTCTCTATTTTTAAATCGCGCACTTGACACTCGTAAATGCAGTTTGTGAAGTCTTCGTGAGAAAATGATAGAGCGATGCAAATATAAATTTAAAAATCGAGTAAAGTCGGGCATTTTTGGCGGATCTTTTTGGGCTCTATATTTTATAAAGGGAAAGTGCCCAAATATTATTCGGTATACCTATTACAATCCATACCAGTCCATACTACTATGAATGCGAAATTATGTGTTTCAATCGATCGATCTGTCTATCTATCTGATAGCTTTTGACGATCCATCAGTTTGACTGATTTTGACGAAATTTGATACAGAAATAGCTTACTTGTCCGGGAACAACAAAAAGTTCATCCCATGAGATTTAAAAAAACTCAAATCCATGGCGATGTAGTCGCGGACATCATCTATACTCTAGGTTTAGAGGTAAATTTTTATCTCCGAAAATCAAGAGTTCCCATGGTATTTAAAAAAAACCAAAACCTTCACAGATGAAGTCGCTGGCATCAACTAGAATTTCAAGTTTAAACATTTAAAATTCGAACCTGTAAGGTTGGTAATTGCAATCACCAGCTCAATCACTACTCTGCTACCTTCAAATAAATTAATTATTTATGAATAAGCACATAATTACAGCTGCAGATGTTAAACTCAAACGCACTGTGTTGACAAAGCTTTCTCAATAATATCAACCCCAAGCAAAGCCTTGACATCTATAAACATTGTTGTTTCTTGATTACTCATTTTAATCTTGATTTTAGGCTCAAAATGAAGGCGTTATAATAAGGGCTGTCATAAATCAGAAAGCCAAAATCTCAATGGGCCAAAGTTATTACAATTTTGTCGCAACAACAAAAGGTCCTCCTACAGCAATTTTAATGTATTTGCCAAATGACTGTTGTTCATACAATAGATGGAATTTTCACTGAGAAAATTTGTTTCTTATTACATCCATTATCTGATATTATTATGAATGCGAAAGTGTATTTTTTATCCCGGTATGCAACCTAACTATCGGCCTCATAAGAAAGCCCAGTCACTCAGCGGGCGATGGAGAGAGCTATGTTTGGAGTTTCTCAAATAAGAAAATATGAAGAGATCAGTAGGAGAACTAGAGTAACCGACATAGCTCAATTGGTTGCGAAACTGAAGTGGCAATGGGCAGGGCACATAGTTCGTAAAACCCATAGATCTTGCGGTCCTAAGGTGCTGGAATGGCGACCTCGCACCGGAAGATGCAGTGTTGGAAGACCCCCCACTAGGTGGGCGGACGACATCAGACGAGTCACAGGGAGCCGCTGGATTCAGGCGGCGCAAGACCGTGGCGTGTGGAAGTCCCTACAAGAGACCTATGTCCAGCTGTGGACATCTATCAGTTGATGATGATGATGATGATGATGATGATGATGATGATGATGATGCAAGCTAGAGATATTCGCATTTACAGTATAAGAATGAGTAGTAAGGATTATTGTTATAATAAGTACTTTTACTCAGACCATTATAATCATCATGAACAAACCATCCCCGGCCCACTATTGAGTACGGGTCTCCTCTCAAAATGGGAAGGGCTTGGCCATAGTCCACCACGCTAGCCAAGTGCAGATTGGCAGACTTCACACATCTTTGAGAACATTATGGAGAACTTTCAGGCATTCAGGTTTCCTCACGAAGTTTTTCTTCGCCGTTACCGTGACCTGTATTTAGATCATTGAACACAAATTATAGGTATTACATTTTACACTATAGTTGTATAACACTTGAAGCAATGAGTATTTTGTATAGAATCTGGACTGTATACCTAGTAATTACCTATGCAGAAAATTATCTACTTAATCAAAAATAATTTTTATTCCAATAGATTAAAAAAGGGGTGGAAATACCGCAGATCCCGTGAATACGGACATAATTTGTATGTTTCACGTTAACCTACTTTTTACCGGGATAGCAACATGTGGCGCGAAAAGGTTTTTAAAGAGGAGTCTAATATTATGGTAATGGAACAGAGCTTATTAAAATGATAATAACTGCCATATTGGAAGCAACGTGCAAGCATAATTTTGTATTTTTTTCGATTCAGTTCTGAGCATGCGCGGATCCACCGTTGTGGGCACGATGGGCACAACCCTAAACCTAAAATGCCATTGGCCCACGGCCCAAGGGGCCCCACAACTCTCGACGGCCGGGGGCCCAAAGAATAATAATTTATACTCGTTTTATCAAATTGCGAATATCTAGAGTTAATTTGGGGGTCGCCATAAAGGAAACAATGCGCCCTCCATAGGCAAGATTGTAGAAAAAATCGCGCTTGCTTCACTTGCGCTTTATCAATTTCTGAGGTTTTTTTTATTCCAATACGTAATAGCCGATAAGTTTCGATAAGTTAGCCCTTGACTGCAATCTCACCTGGTGGTAAGTGACGATGGACTGTAGGATGGAAGCGGGCTAACTTGGAAGGGGTAAGTATGGCAGTTTTATAATTGCCCGTATGGTGGTAACTAGCCAAAGCTGAAGCCTCCCACCAGACCAGACCAAAAAGTTTCCTTGAAGTTTTGGTAAGACTCATTAGACACTATCATAAAAATTATTAAAAAAACCAAAACTCTGTTAAAATATTTTAGCTACCCATGTGAAACTGGTACTGGTTACTAGTACAATAATTTTCTGTGACTTTTCGCTATCCTAATAGCTGTATCATAATAAGTATATCTACTACCTACTTTTCATGATAACACCATTTACATGGAAAAATAAAAATATAATATTAAAGTACCAATTTTTATGATAATGGTAACACAGCCGATTAAATTATAATAACGGGACTATCGGCAATGTTGTGCCAAAGGTAATTTCTTTTATGATACGCGGTTGTAATCGGTTGCAGCGCCAACGCTGTACTGTTATACTCTACGATTTTGTATAAAGTTGATCCCGTTTATTTTTATTGTTCAGCTTATCGGTTTAACATTGCGCTGTGACCTAAAAGTTGAATATAATGCATAAAGAAAGAAGACTCGCCATATTTTCTCCGTGTATCTGTCAACTGTCGTGGTCATGTCAATAGTACGGTCTACCTACCGTACAATTATCTACAGTGCGACAAGGCGCGTGGCGAAAATCGGAACTAACGTTGCCGTCAAGTGTCCGCTTTGTTCTTGTTTGAATATTCTAAGCCTTTGTTCTCCAACAGCACCCCCTGTCAATGTCATTGAAGTGTCAAGAGAACCTTGTCGCACTGTACCTACTTCAATTGATTTGAATGATTCAATTTGTTGAAGTAAATGGCCTTTTGATTATTGACACACAGAGCAAATATGGCGAATCTTTTCTCAAATTTTTCCGACTAGGTAAGTATAACATCACTTAGATTAGTAAAAACTTAAACTCACAAAGAGTGATTCAGCATCATAAGCTACTTGACCTTACGCCACAGTGAGTTGAATAAATAAAAATAAAACATAGAGATTAGTGATAGTGGTACAAGGATAGGTAAAATGGAATTTAATAACAGTTCTATGACTGAATACTGCTTATGCTCATACAACCCTGCTGAACAACGACCGAAGCTCTGACGTCGTGGTTCCCGTAGGCAACTCTCTGGTCTAGGTAAAACTACAGTTCGACTATCTTGATCCTGAATCTTATTTGCAAGATACTCAAAATCGGAAAAAATTGAGTAAATTATGTATGAGATACTAATAAAATGGTTGGGCCAAAAATTAAAACTTATTTTGCAGCATTACGTGTCGTGATAGGCGGCGTTACTGAAAATACATTATAGCTATAGGTCCTGCAAATTCCTAATGCGCGTGGCCGTCATTTTAGTAACGTTAGCACTATACTGAAGTTTCGAGCTGATGGTATATTTTTATTTCGGTTGACGACAAAATGACGTCATTTCGATGTTAATGAGACATGGTTCCAGCGCAATAGCATTTTGCGGGACCTTATAGTAGGTACGAGAAAATGCGTTGCCTGCTTCCAATACCAACAATCGTAGTAAGATCATCGGTACAACGCTTTTGCAACTCATTGTCGATGCAAAACCCGTGAAAAAGTTCACAGATTATTAAGTATGCTTGAGCTGCAGTTTACTTCATATTGCGCAAAATAAGAATTGGATAAAAACAATGCTATTTCAAAACCTTTTGGATTTCATATCGTAGGTACAGTTTTCTTTTCCTATCTTGATTATTTTCTTGGACGCTTTCCAAACAGTGTTCGGGGTACGGCATTTGTTAGTCAAATGTCTATATTCATATCTATAGACCTTAGGATGGCAGTTTTTATGAAAACCCTTCTGGTGCAGCTTTGCAATATCTAAAATTCCTTTTTTAAGAGGAGTTTATTCGTAGTGCACTCCATAACAATCGTAGTTTGGGCGTTTATTCTAATCCGTATTCGCAAATGTAGTTTTGCCGTTTGTGTACTCATCCGTAATCGATTCGTAATCATGTTTTTAATAAAGGCAAAAAAACGGATCGCCGTGTTTTTGCTTAGGTACATAAAAACACGAATACGAACCGAATAGGTACGGATGAGTGCACAAACGCCTTTAGGCTCCCATTTGAATATCAACCAATCAAACTCAATGAAGTAATAACTGCAGTGTCTGTGTTATACTAGATTTCCATTATAATATTTACTTTCAAAGTTACACGGGTTTATGAATTTAGATACAAGTCTTAAACCTGTGTAACTTTAGAACCAGATGTTTTTACGTTGATGAAGCTGAATCAGTCATATTCTTCTTTTATTCATATTCATCTATAAATAATATTATGTAAAAATGATTTTTGTATGTTAGTTTGTCCCTTATGATCTCTTATATCATTTATCTGTGTTATATTTACTTAGGTGTATGAAGTCTATACCAATACGCACATGGCCATCGTGGTAGACTATGGCAAAATCCTTCTCACTCTGAGAGGAGACACGTTCTCTGTAGTGTGTTAATGGGTGCGTGATGGGTTGATCATGATATCATTTTTATCCGACTGCACGGCTACATTGTTTTTTTTAAATGTTTCATTGCATCGAAGAAAATATTCATATTATAATACATTCCAATATACACAATGATTCCATTATACAAATTTTGCATCACAGGTCATAATTATTTTAACATTGAAACCCTGTCGGCGCACAGCTTAGATTAAAAAGTATGAAAGAAAGTATTAGATCATTTTAAATAACATTTTATATTGAAACTTAAAGTCCGTGAGAAACGACCATTATAGAAACCCAGCAACCAAGCGCTTACTACCGTCTTTTGTTGTAACTTGTCCCGTTTATATGAAAATTTCCCCTCGCGAACATGCAACGGCACGGCAACATGAAAGCTAATTTCATTTTAATGACCCATGCACTAGAGTCGTTATATACTAGAGCTGCTATTGTTTGCGAAACCATCTCAACCGCATTTTCAAGCAATTCCTGAAAAGTCAAACTTAGGAACGCATTTATGGATCTACGGATCATTTACGGGTGCTGCAAATGTTCATAGGCGGCGGTAGGTAATTACTTAACATCAGGTGACCCGATTGCTTGAAATTTAACTGCTGATGCACATTTCACGCGACATTTGATGGTGACAGATGAAGCCTCGATGTTTTGTTACAAGTTTTCTAACTGTCGTGAACTGTATCTCTGTTGTCTTGAATAATTATAACTCAATGACCCACAGGCCACAGCCGGAGGACACGTTCGCCAACTCGCTAGAGTTCATCGTTACCTCGCGCTGGGTTATCTTGTGGTTATTAGAGTTAATTTTTAACTCTTTTTTATATGTCATGGAAACAAGGTCTTTTACATGCTTTTTCATAAATGAAAAGGCCTTTACTTATCAGTCTTATCAGTGAAACTCTAGATAAAGGTATAGAAGGTACGCGACAGGCTGACATGGCAATCGGGGAGGAAACGCGCCCCACACACCCGCACAGCCCCCGCGCTAACCCGGTAAGGGCGAGCGTGGGTGATGTGCTAGTGTGTGGGCTGTCCCGCTGTCTCAACCCCAATTACCATCTCGACCAGTCGTGTATATGTAGTTTATAAGTAGATATCTATAGGTAGTTTATCAATCACGCTCAGGTTTGGTGGTTTCTTTGTAGCCGTCCAACCTCAAATAATTATCAAAAGCTAATTAAGTTCGATTTTTCGATACACAAAAATAATCTTTAACTCAGGAATAGTTAAATTGATGTTTTGTCAGTTTTTGTAAAAGAAATCTGTCAAAACATTAAAATATAAGAATACTAGCTGATCCCCGCGGCTTCGCCCGCGTAGATTTAGGTTTTTAAAGATCCCGTATAGCCTATGTCACTCAGGAATAATGTAGCTTTCTACTGGTGAAAGAATTTTTAAAATCGGTTCAGTAGTTCTAAAGATTACCCCCTACAAACAAACTTAACGACATTACCTCTTTATATAATACTAGCTGATCCCCGCGGCTTCGCCCGCGTAGATTTAGGTTTTTAAAGATCCCGTATAGCCTATGTCACTCAGGAATAATGTAGCTTTCTACTGGTGAAAGAATTTTTAAAATCGGTTCAGTAGTTCTAAAGATTACCCCCTACAAACAAACTTAACGACATTACCTCTTTATATAATATATACAACGGGCCGTGCAGCAGAAATCGTAATATTTTAATTTCGCCATAACTTCAAAAATGGTTGCTGTGCCTCACTCGACATAGATGGGTATAGTGTGTCGCGGACTTTTTTGTAGATATTTATAAGATCTACAATTAATTAGAACATTTTATGGTTCTATCTTTTATAGTTTAGGCAGCGCACGCAAAATAAGTAACTTTTCTGGTTGATTTTTTACACCTTGTGTCCGAAAAACCCAAATATCTTACGGAACCCTATTTTTTCCAAAATAAAATATAGCCTATGTTACTCGTGGATAATGTAGCTTTCGAATGGTGAAAGAATTTTTAAAATCGGTCCAGTAGTTTTTGAGCCTATTCAGTACAAACAAACAAACATACAAACAAAGTTTTCCTCTTTATAATATTAGTGTAGAAGTGTAGATAGAATTAGAAGATTGAAAAATCGGCCTTTAGATAAATAGTTCAAGTGCCTGTTCCCAGTTGAATTTGAAAAACTCTTCTAAATGACCTCCCAGTTCTAACTATGATGTGTACCACTAACACAACCTTACCCTATGGTAAGTATAACTAACATATTAGTATAGCTACAAGCTGTCTGGGCGCACACAAAGGATTATAGTATTATAACTAAAATCAGCCGGCTTACCGCATATATTAGCAGACTCAAGGCGGATGAAGAGGAAATTGCTGCGTGTAATCTAGGCGCAAACATTGTATGAGCGTATTAAGGATAATCTGCTTGTACTGAGCTGTGTTGCTTGATACTATTTTTAACGAAGTGGTTAAGACGTCTGCCTTCTATGTGGGAGGTCAGGGGTTCGATCCCAGGCTTTATTTAGCTTTATCTTTAACTAGCTTGTACTCAAGACTTCGTCCGCGTGGAATATATAAATTTCATACATTTATTAGGAGTTGAATTTTCAAAAATATTTTCTGAGCAAATGTCTACGTCGTAATAGTTATCTACATGCTGAATTTCAGCCCGATCCGTCCAATAGTTTGAGCTTTGCGTTGATAGATCAGTCAGTCCGCTTTTCCTTTTATATTTTACGGAGTTACGTGCGTTTCAAGCAATTAAAATATATCACTAATTGCTTTAACGGTGAAAGAAAATATCCTGAGGAAACATTCATGCATGAAAGTTTTCCATGATGTTCTCAAAGGTACCTATGTGAAGTCTGCCAATCCGCACTTGGCGAGCGCGGTGAACTATGGCTAAGCCCTTCTTATTCTGAGAAAGAGTATTTTACAGAATCATAAAAAAGTTAAACTACAATATAAACAAATCACCACAAGTATCAATGCAAGTCATAATATTTATAAGCATACGTTTTCAATATAAAAGTTATTCTATTTTACGGAAAATCTCTAACATAAATAAACTTCCTATATAATGAAAGGGTTGAACCATAGCCGAACCCTTTGGGGATTAAGGGAAAGGAAAATCCCTTTCCTTTTTCTACCGTAGTTATGTCGTACAATTTGTACAAATAACACTGAACTTTGCGCACGTAATGCGCGATTTACAGTGGAGAGTAGCAAGTCAGGGTACGAACTGAGAACCCAGAGGTTGGCAGTTCAACCCGTAGCATTGTATTCTACTATCTTCTATATATATGTAAAATTCAAAGTCCTGACTGACTGACTGACTGACATATAATATATCAACGCACTGCCTAAACCACTGGTTCTAGAGACATGAAATTTTGAGGGTGTGTTCTTTGTAAATAGTAGGTATCCACTAAGGATGAAAGTTTGTATGAAAGTCCGTCATTTTTCAAGTTAGTTGCATGAAAATTGGTATTTGGGTTCTCGGTCACTAATGAAGAAATACGTGTTCCAGGATTTTTGGAAATTCGTCCCCCACCTCAATTTTCTAAATTCCACCCGAGCGAAGCCAGGGCGGGTCTGCTAGTTCTCTATAAACTATTTTCGTACCTACTGCAAACGTTTTTTTAAGTAAAATGCTAGTTACGGTACTCGTAATAGGAACATTAACTCGTGGCTTATATTAATATCCTTATGCCGTCGACATTCCATCTATACACGCACGAAACGTATTGCGTCATCATTCCTCATACGCATGTTTGGAGCACTCTTCTGCTATCTGTGTTTCCTACCAATAATTATAATCCAGGTATCTTTAAAACAAGAATGGGTGAATGCGTCCCATCTTAGGCCACATCATCAGATGCGATTGTGGTCAAACCACCCAATTAGAATAAAAATAACCCATAACGAATAAAAATAAAGATAAAATTAGTCTTTAAATACAATGTTTTGTGACAATTTTTTATTTTACTAAAGTTTCAAAACGTACTTTTGGATTATCAAATGAATCTTCTTTTGATTCGGAAGGCCTTTCCTTCCCCTACTGAAAAGAACCAGCAAACTCGAAGGTTGCCCTTTTAAATAAATATCAATATACTTACTTAGATACTTACTTAATTTATTTATAGACTTTCGACGCAGTATGTCCGTGCCACATATTCCACACTTCGTGGTGCCACCTCATCTGTATAGAACTAATGTCATACCTAGTACCTACTTACTAAATTACGACATCTGTATTCTGTAGCACACCTCCGCTACAAAACGTAGCAACACCTCCTTTCTCCTCCTTCACTTTTCTACTATCGTACTACGGAGTCGAAATTCCACAGACGAATACGAAGCGATTTCCCTCCTCGTTTCTAATCTGAACCGCTAGATGGTATACGACATGGCACGGTATAGCATGGACGGGGACATGGCACGAGCACCGCTATAATTAGACTTTAAACTTTTAATAGTAGATACTTTTCAATCGTCAATTGCATCTATCACTGGTTCAAAATGTCCTACCGACAAGAACCAGCAAGAAACTCAGCGGTTGCTCTTTTCAAAGATTTGATGTACAATATTATAGAACACAATAATATAGAATATACACATATTCGGCGAATGTGTCACCACGTCTCTGTTACTCGTTATTTCCGTATAAACCTTGTCTAAAAATTCTTTCGCATTTTCGCTGAAACTTCTTTAATTTCCGTATGCAAATGAATCGGTATGGTTTATCTGTTTTTGAAACAAGAAAACTTTTCAGGGAATAACCGAGGAAGTCGTTTTTAAAAGAGGTAACATAAAAGTTATACTTTTGTGATAATATTTTTCTCCCTAGCTTGTAATTATTATTCTCATTGGTGGGGATCTCTTTGAGTTAAGATACTAGATAAGATAATGAAATAAAATAGTAGGTAGTCTATCTAACCATTTTTAGGGTTCCGTACTCGAAGGGTGCCAAAGGGACCCTATTACTAGTCCGTCCATCCGTCCGTCTATATCTTGTGAACCGTAATAGGTAGAGAGTTGAATTTTTAACAGAATGCGTACTTATATTGCCGCTATAACAACAAATAATAAAAAAAAATCAAAATGGGCGCCATGAAAATTCAAAAAAATTAAAATGTGTTATTTCTTGTACGATGATACGGAACCCACAAAGGCTAGTTCGACTCACACTTGACCGAATTTTAATACACGACAGGTTACCAATAGGTATAATTGTACCTACCTACTCTACTGTAAAGGCTCGATATCAAAACAATAAGGTTTCAAACGATCTCCCCAACAAAGAAAAGCAATTATTTTAAAAATGTTATTTAGTCTACCTATACTTATTAATTATAAAGAGATTAGGTTAGGTAAATTATTTCAAGAGGAAAACTAATAAATATTTTCAGGAGGATACTAATTTTTTATAAATTAAAGTTATACGTAGCATGTTCGTAGCGCACTTCATTTAAACGTAATTTGGTTCTCATTCGAATATTAACCAACAGACACAATGTTCTAGAAAGTAGAAACAGTGTTTGTGTACCACACTGACCAAGTTCAAATTGGCAGACTTCACACACCTTCAAGAACATTACGGAAAACTCTCAGGCATGCAGGTTTCCTCACGAGGAAAAAATCATGTGATATTTAATTGCTTAAAACGCCCATACGTCTGAAAAGTTAAAAAAGTGCCCGAGGTCAAACGACCGACGACGCCTCGGTCGAAGTTTTTAATCACTAGGTTATCACCTCTTACATAGACTAAACTATTTTCGTCTTTCTTTCAATTTTATTTATTTGAAAGTTTTTGGGAACTAAAATACTAAAGTGACTGTAAATAAAAAGCCGCTTTCAATTAACTTATTTAATTATCAATGTGTGCACATTTAACAAGTAGCTTTAAATATGCTATCAATTTATACAATTCTTTCTAAAGGATATTACTAAAACTCTTTTGTTCATTGGGATAGCGATAGGCGATACCGGCACATATCGTTAAATGACGTCACATTAAAACAAAATGGCGTCTTTACCAAAGAAGATGACTATGTATCTGGGTCCCGCTATCCCAGAAAATCAGAGTTTAACTTATTTTGGTGTTGAAATACAATAAACAATAATAGATAGGTATTTACATGGAAATTAATTTACGTCGTATTAACAACATATTGTCTCTAATCGAAACATCCCTAATAAAACTTTTGTTATGTCTGTAATTTTTATCTAAGTTTAAGAAAATCAAACACTAAGTAAGTACAGAAAAAGTTTAATGCCTCACAAGTTTTGAATAGGCTTAATTTTCTGTTTGACGTGTATACTTTGTATTGCTTTGACCATAGACCGTGTCCCGTAAAAAATATGGCTTTGCTTTTGACACATATACCTAAGCGCATCGTCAAGCACCCGATGCGCGTAAAGCGTAAATTATATTATATAGAAGGCAGTATAAAAGATTTCCATGCTACCAATGACATATTTAGGTGCCTACTATACATACAAAAATTAATAGCAATAAATCAAATGTTTAATTATTTATACATCGTGGCGTTTTCAGAACAATCTGTTGACTAAATAGTTGGTACACACACATTAATTTATTTACAGTTTATTTACACAGTAAATGAAAATAAAGCCACAAATCACAAATAAACTTTAAATTACCTTAAAAATCACTACCACTAAAATATTAACCCATAGTAAAATCATATTGTTCAAAACTAAATTATTATATTTGTTTAATTTATTAATTATCGCCAATGATAATAAAAGTATTGGTTTAAAATATTATCAAAAATAAAAGTTTGTGTATTACCTACGTTATAAAATACTATTGTGGAATACAATATGCGTTCTGAATATACCAAACATTGCAAACAACCAATCACTTAAATTGAAAGTTATGAATTTAAATTGCCCAAATTAAAATCGTTCATAAACAAACGTCGAATATTCAAATATGTACCTAAACTAGCGTGCAATAAAACGAGATCAACAGTAAAATGGGCAAACATCAATTTCTGTACGGTAAAAATTAAAAAATCCACTGTGTCTGAATACCAAAGTCTTCCAACAGTGCCTGTTGCCAGTGCTGACAAATTGATTGAAAATATGCTCCTGAACTATGGGCTTCATAAGAAAGAGGGCGAAAATGAGAAGATTCGCAGAAGAACCAAAGTAATCGACACTTCCCGACTTGCGAAGTTGAAGTGGCAACAGGCAGAGTATACAGAGGAACTGATAGACGTTGAGGTCCCAAGGTGCTGGACTGGCAAACTCGCAGAAAACGTAGCGTTGGCAGACCCCCTCATCAGACATTGCGATCAATGTTTGTTGACCATATTTTGAGGGGGAATTTTATTGCATGCCAGTTTGTTTGATTTGCTCAATACACTATGTATTAAGGTATTTAATATTATTTTATAGGTACGAGCACTAGATTATAATACCTTTTACCAGGATAAAAATGCTATTCAGATAATATTTACAGACTTTTGGAAAATACATTAAATGTTGTTTTACAATGTAACATTGAACAATATTATTATACTTAAGTCTACTCGTAACCTGGAAGCACACAGAAATAATCGTAGATACATTATAACTATATTTTTTATGATACAATTTAGGTAGAAGATCTTATTAGAGCGCTGATTTGGAGTGGTTTGAATAAGTGACAGGATTTGACCGAAAAGTTTAGGATTTTCTAAAAAAATATGTTATTTCGTGATGTTCTGGTAAAATTGGTAATTTAAAATTATGACTAAAATCTGAAAATTTACCTAATAATCTTGAACTCTTTTTGTGAAAAAAAAATTCATTTGCATAAATTTACCTAATTTAGCTCTTGATAACATATCGACACTCAAAACCACCTCAAAACGCAAATATAGAGAACCGGAGTTACTAATAATAATCGCAAAGTTAATACAGTAATAACCAAAAACAAGTTCCCAATAACATTGGAGCTATTCCATTTATGCCAGAGTGGTTTACAAAATGAAGATTGTTATAATATTTCAAGAAGACAGAGCCAGTTCTTTTTACTACAATCGTTTATAGTGACTGTTTAAAAATATTTATTAATAATAACATTTTCAATCAACTCTTATAATCACACGTTACGGACGAGAAATCGTACATTAACGTAATAATTTTATTAAACGAAAATTCAATAATACTCCACTCATCAAGGTAATAATATTATGATTTAATATTACATGAATCCATTCAAAGTCAAAGTCAAAGTCAAATGATTTATTCAAAATAGGTAATAAATTACTCTTATTGATTGTCTGGTATAGTGTTAGATTTGTAAGATAATATAATTAAAATAATATCTGTAGTATGAATTATACAATTTTAACATTATTATACATTTGATATAATTAAGCCTGAAACACACACAACGCGCGACGGGCTTATGTCTAACGCGGTTCCTAGTAATATATAACTCATGTCTGTCAAAGAAACTAATCTGAGACGCCAATCATCTCGCCGCGCCGCAATAGGGCGTGTTAAATGTATGCTAAGGGGTACGCGCTCGATGCGAGCAGTACACACTAACGCGCGCTTTCAGTGTGATTTCCTGCCGTGAAGTTGCCATAGCGCCAGGCTCCCGTCGCACCGCGTCACGATGTGTTTGTTTCAGCCTTTACAAGTTAATTAACGCAAGTCAAACATTAATTCAGCTCTGAATCAAATTATGTTGAATATTTACCGTAAAATTTAATAATTCCTTGTAATCAGAATTAATTTGTGGTTTTATGAAATGTAATGTTATCAGGTTTCCATTACACGACGCTCTAGATTTTAGAACAAACAATTGAGCTTGGTTTTTGCAAAAAAACGGCAGACGTAACACTAATTTAATCTTTATTAAAGTTTTTATCGTTTAACATTATCTTGAGTCTGGATTCCATAACGTTCAGTTATTTACATTTAATTTTGTCTATTTTTAAATCCTTCGCGCCAGACAGGGATAACGGTTTAGGTGCGTTCGTTGTACAGTAATTAAAACAACAAGATCTGATGAATCTAAACTTAAATAAATTTTAATAAAATTAAAAAGTCTTGACAAAAAAATTCAAAAACCACTTGCAACGCTTATAAATTTATCTACACTACGCAAAACTTCTTAAGAAATAAGAACCACCAGCTTTCAATAACGAATACCAATCCAGAAATATCAGAAAAATGGAAAAAATAATTATCGAATTTGAAACCTCCTGTTATAATATTATTCTATGCGTTGTTTTGTATTATAAGATATAAGAATCGTGCAGGTAAACAGCCTTTTTTGTTACAGGTTGTAGTTTTTAGGCGAGACTTTATTACAAATAGGTTTATAAAAAACAGCGATAAAAACTAAAAACTAACTTCGTCTGCTGAGTACTTTCATTGGTATTTCATACCGTGCCCCTTGACGCATTCCGCCCAGTTTCAGTTTCGCCCGTTTAAATAATTTATTGTCAGCCCTGACCCAAAAGCATGAAACATACACAACGCGTGCCGGCAGAGTGTCAAACGCGGCTCACAGAAATTGTACTAATAGAGAAACTGATTGAAGGCTACCACCTAAAGCGCGGGTTATAGCTCCGTGGGTCGCGCGCTCGCGTTTCTGTATGACATCCTTCATTTATAATTTCATTTTGAAATGCCGATGAGCGTATTTTGCTCACATTATTAGACAGTTAGATCGCAGGTTCTGAGATTTAAATTACTTATTTTTTGTAGAGTTTTAAAACTATACAAAGTAACAGTATGTACTGTAAAAGACCGTGGACCGCGGAAATACCCGTCCACACAGTTATTCACGCTGTTTACGGGCTTTCGCACCACTGTTCACGTGCGAGTGAAGAGCGGTAATGTAGATGACATTCTGTAGCCTGGACAGATCTCTCTCACGACTTTTACGACGCTTTATCGATAAAGAAGCCACGACTCGTGAGAAAGCATTGTCGCATTAATTGTGGATCGCCGTCACGCGCTCTATTTGTTTCAGCCTTAATTTTTTTCATTTTACGACTCCATACCTTCGGTCGCCTGGTCCTTTCATTGGTTACGTTGTTTAAGATATGTCTCGTGTTCTACCATTGCTATACACATATAATACAGGTTACAAATGACAGTTTGTCGGCTTGTTCACGTTATCGGCGTGCATGATCCCTCGAAACACTTTAGGCCGGGCTCACATGTGCCTCTGAATCCACCACAGTCCTCACCGAGCGTTCTTGCACACACTTTGCAGCACCTGTGTAAAGAATAAACAACATTTAACTACACACGGAACTGTTACGTTTCTCGAGCTACGAGACTATACAACGATGAATTTTCTGACGTAGATTTATTGTTCAACTCTTTGAAGGGAATTAAAACAGCATGTTTAAAAAATATCTATAATCTATAATACTGTTCTGCTCAATGCTTTAATAACTTTATGTATGTACTTTTTCGGAAATGTTTTGTCTATTTTATAAGAATGCGACTATATTTCATAAGTAATTGTTTGTAATGACTGTTTTTGCCAAAATAAATATTAAAAAAAACATTAACTCAAACAGAACGTTTTTTTTATTCAGAAACAAGTTAGCCATTGGCTGCAATCTCACCTGGTGATAAGTGACAATGCAGATGGAAGTGGGCTAACCTGGAAAGGGTGTGTCAGTTTTTAATAAACCCTAAAACCATGCACCTTCGGTTTCTACACGGCATCGTACCGGAACGCTAAATCGCTTGGCGACACGGCTTTGCCGGTAGTGTGGTAACTATAGCCACGGCCGAAGCCTCCCAGCAGACCAGGCCAGAAATTTAGAAATTATGATATTCCAAATCCCTGCCAGGAATCGAACCCGGGACCTCCCACTACTACTACTGCGTAGCTACTGTTAAGGTAATGCCTAATAAGGCATAGAGATATAAATCCATATTTCCTACTTTATATTGGCCCACTGAATACAATCTAAACTCTAGACAAAACGTCCTCAATTATGGTTATTAATTCAGCATCAGAAGTTCAAAATCCAAAGCACTAAAAAACGTGAGAACAAATTCAAAGGCTATTACAATGATTTCGTTTTCTTTTGGCCTTTTGATTATGTCCCAGCTAAATAAAATAAGCCTATTTTTAAGAAACCGTCATTACAAATCAATTTATTAGATGTTAAAACAATAAAAGAAAGTTCTTTAATAAAAGTTCCTTCTTAGATTTTTATGAAGAAACCCTAGCAAGTTCCAAGCAACTTTATAATTGCATTAGTCGCGCAACCAAAGTCTCTTATTTTGAAGTCGTCTGGAGTTCGGAAGAACTTCATCTAAATGGCAAGGTGCACGGGGAACTAATAACGAAAACTTTGAACGATATCGGTACGCTATTCAGTGCTAGTAAGCACTTAATGCAGTCACGTAGATTGCTTGTTGCTAGTATACATACTACAATGAAACTTATTGTTAGAATTTCGGGGATAATTATTATTCTTATCACTTGCCAGTATACAACGTCATGAAACAACAGTGTAGCCACGTCAATATACCTTATTGAACATGTCGTTATACTGTTGTCAATATACGTTTCATGACAAGACGTATATTGACAAAAGTAATTATTATTGTCCGGAAGTGGATGTCATGAAAACTACAGTGTAGGCACGTCAATATACCTTATCAAATATGTCATTATCTTTAGTCAATATACGTTGCATAAAAAGACGTATATTGACAAAGGCAATTATTACTGTTTGGAAGTGGTAACGACTTGTATTTAATACGATGTTTTGGATAACCAGAGCTCAGTCTTTTGTCAATCATAGTTGTGTTCATACGTTAATTATGGTGCGATAGTGTATAAGTTATGAAGTTGTTATATTGTGATTATATGATTATGAGATGAGATGAGAAGTAAAAGCATACAAAGAATAAAATATGAGTTTGATGTGATTCTCGAGTATTATTGCAAGGAAATATCCCCCTGAGCTTTCATTATACACTTTGGGAATAGCATTGAAATTAAATATTTTAAAGAAATTCTAGCCTTACAATAACAATAATTGCTCAACGAACAGTACGCGACAGGTTAAAATGGCAATTGGGTACGGAACGCCCCGCACACTGTCAAAGCCCCGCGCTAATCCGATGCGGTATGCAGTCAAGCGCGGGTGACGTGCACCTGCACGTCACCCGCGCTTGACCGCGGGGCGTCCCGCCGCCTCATACCTCGATTGTCATCTCGACCTGTCACAGACTATACGTACTTGATAAAAAAGCTTACAGCAAGAAAATGACTACCTGTCTACGTTCAAGCAAATCGACGAATAAGTACCTAGTCGCCGGCAAAGGCAAACAGCGTAAATAATATAGTGCCTATAAAAAGAATAAAATTAGTCATCCCACTCCCACTTATTTATAAGACAACTGCACTTACCACTGCGCCAGCGAGGTCGTCGAGGGAGGGAGGAGGAGGGGCGGGAGTATATGACAGTAAAGAAACTAACCTGCATGGATCCCACACCACGATGCCCAGCCCAGGACATCCGCTTGGCTCCAGCGCCTCACACTCACTAGGATTGCACACACAGTCCCAACCCCGCACCCCCGCCACCACCACTAGAGTCACCATCACCATCGCCAACCACCTCCTACACATACTGTTTATATCACATTACGTGTAGCACTGTATATTGTTCTTGGTGAAGCTTTACACATCCTTGATCAGTTGAGGCATCTTGAACATTCTGGAACAATAGAAACGATAACATATTAGTTTTTTTAAATAGAGATAGCGAGCAAACGAGCAGGCGGGTCACCTGATTACCGCCGCCCATGAACATTTGCAGCACCAAAGGAACTGCCGTTGCCGGCCTTTCAAGAATTTGTTAGTGCAGACCAATAACAACATGTTGTAATCTAGTGCGAACACCGCCGATGGGAGTTATAGTCAAAACATCAGTCTGCTGGTCGTTTACGGAAAAACTGCATCAATCAGTGTTATAATCTCAATTAATCAATCGAACTAACTTTGGCTAGAGCGCGCATATTATAATGTATTATAATAAACTAGCTTATGCTCGCGACTTCGTCTTCGATATCGTCTTAGGGGTTGAATTTTCAAAAATTATTTCTTAGTCATAATAGCTATCTGCATGCCAAATTTCAGCCCGATCGATCCGCCCATTAGTCTGAGCTGTGCATTGATAGATCAGTCTCATTACTTACTCGTCTTAAAAATTCGGCGTAAGTGTCTCGAAGTCAAAGGACAAAAAATATTTTGTGATGTAATTTTTCCGTCTACCCTCGCAAATTAAATTATATCTGTACGGTAAATTAATATCCATTACATTCATTCCTCTCTGATGCGATCAACGAATCCCATATTCTGAGATAAAAGAACAAGGGAGGCAAATTACTTACTGCGACCTCATTTGATTTAATACGATTTACTTGATGTTCTTAATTTGAAATTGTGCTCTTTATTTACTTTCCTCACGGTACACGTAATATTCGCACTCCCTCTATTTACGCAACACAGTAGAATTATGTATGAGCATTCTAATTTGAATAATCATGTATTTAACTAGCTGATTCCCACGACTTTGTCCGCGTGGATTTAGGTTTTTAAAAATCCCGTGGGAACTCTTTGATTTTACGGCGTAAAAAGTAGCCTCCAGATTTTTAACTATACCCATGCAAAAAATCACTCCAATCCGTTGCTCTATTGCGACGTAATTGAAGGACAAACCAACAAACTATAAAACAAACACACTTTCGCATTTATAATAATATGGATAGCGATATGTTAGTAGTACACAGTATTTCTTATACTAGCTTGTTCCCGCGACTTTGTCCGCGTGTACACACATTTCAAAGCCCTATTTGTCCCTCTTAGGGGTTGAATTTTCAAAAATCCTTTTGTAGCGGATGTCTGCGTCATAATAGCTATTTGCATGCCAAACAGGCCGAACCGACCAGTAGTTTGAGCTGTACGTTGATAGATCAGTCAGTCAGTCAGTCAGTCAGATGTTATCAAGCGGTGATGCGGTGATAGTCTAGTAAAGTGATGAAACGTATAGGTCTTCTATTTCAAGAGTCCGGGTTTTAGTTCTGGGCACCTCTGACTTTTAAGAGTTATATAACAGAGTTTTTTTAAACAACTAAATATCACTTGCTTTAACAGTGAAGTAAATGAAGTCGGTTAAAAATCAAGAGGAAACCTGCATGCCTGAGAGTTCTGGATAATGTTCTCAAAGGTTTGTGAAGTCTGCCAATCTGTACTTGGCCAGCGTGTTGGAATATGGCCAATCGTTTCTCATGCTGAAATAATATGCGGGCTCAGTAGTAAGCCAGCGGTGTGATGATGATGATGATGATAATTTACTTTCCGCTACGTAGGTATACGTAATGCATAACATTTATATGAATACTCAAGTATTTATACGTGACTATAGTTTACCATGTAGGGTACCTAATTGGAATTTTGATAAATAAAATAAGTCTTAAATGAATTTGCCGTGAATTTATAGCACTTTAATAACTTTAGTAATTTACAAATTGATTTATTCATAACAAAGCTAACTAAAAAGCTTATTAAAATGTTATTTAGGTATTAAACCAAATTAATGGTACGAAATCAAATTAAACTATCTAGTTATTGAAGTTTTGTCTCTGTACATGATATCTGCAATCTAAGTTCGACACCAAATAATCGAGTGTACGGTACTTGTCTGAAGATGACGTCTGGGTAAATTAAGGAGGTCGCATACTACACACCGGCGATCGGCTGAGTCGCACCTGGTTAATTTTCTAGACTGCTTTTTTTAATTCCAAAAAACACGTTTGACATCATAATGTTATCAAACATTTAGGTACAACTTGTGTTCAATAAAACGTATAAGTAATCTTACAAATCGTATATATGTCGCTGGTATATTAACGATGTACGATTTAGGCATAAGGTTTTACGAGTTAGGATCATTGGTCTTAAATCGTACTTTTTTTAGGGTTCCGTACCTCAAAAGGAAAAACGGAACCCTTATAGGATCACTTTGTTGTCTGTCTGTCTGTCTGTCAAGAAACCTACAGGGTACTTCCCGTTGACCTAGAATCATGAAATTTGGCAGGTAGGTAGATCTTATAGCTGACATTTGGGTAAAAATCTGAAAACCGTGAATTTAGGGTTAGATCACACAAAAAAAAAATTGTGGTCATGAACTAATAATTTGTATTTTCAACTTTCGAAGTGAGTGACTATATCAAGTGGGCTATCATATGAAAGGTCTTCACCTGTACATTTTAAAACAGATTTTTATTTATTTTTTTGCATCATAGTTTTTGAATAATCGCGCAAAATGTCGAAAAAATACGACTGTAGTACGGAACCCTCATTGCGCGAGCCTGACTCGCACTTAGCCGGTTTTTGTAAATTTATTTTTCTGTTTGTATTAAAATTGTTTTTACTTTTTGATTAGTCATAGAATAAAGTTTCTTTATCCAAAAGCAAAATAGCTTTATTTTTAATATATTTGAAATTATATGCCTTTGTCCTTAGGGGGTACGAATTAGGCAAGTTTAAGCACAACGTCTAAGTAAACTAAGTTTATAGAATTGTAGATATCGCTTAGCGGATAAATAATCGCATTCTGAAAATTCTTTCACTTAGGTATACATATTCTTTCACTTAGTAATAAGATAAGGCTAGCTTTAAGTTTTATTGTAATAATATTTTCATTAAAAAAAGGTTTACATTATAAAAACTTAATACTATCCCGATTTAACTATGTTTTCTAATATAAAAGATGGTAGCTAATACCTAGGTATTGATATTAGTGTATCCATTAGATTACAGAGCGTCGATGCCACAAGCAGACATACCTACAGACAAACAAAACGTTCAATAGCCCTTCTCTTTTTGTGTCGGGTTATATTGCTATGTTCCATCGTTCACAACGGATTTGACTTTACAAATTCTATTAAACTGACTAAGTCGCAAGCAACTTTAGTAACATAATTAAACTTAAGATGCTCGCAAGAGGATTATTTTGATAGAAAGTTACCTAGCTACGTCAACATGTTAAATTATACTATTTAACAGAACAATAATAAATTTTTACTACATCTATAGCTACCTACATTTTTAAAAACCGTTCAAGTGCGAATTGGACTCGCACACTAAGGGTTCCGTACCATCGTACAAGAAACATCACTTCTTTATTTGTTTAAATCATGGCAGCTATTAAACATTCCATCTTCGCGTACGAAACGCTTTGCGTCATCATTCCTTATACGCATGGCTAGGGTCTGGAATACTCTTCCTAGATCAGTGTTTCCTGTCAATTATAATCCGGGTATCTTTAAAACAAGAGTGAATAGGCACCTTCTAGGCAAACGCGGCCCATCTTAGGCCACATCATCACTTTCCATCAGATGTGATCGTGATCAAGCGTGCGCCTATAACGAATAAAAAAAAACTGAGTATTTTGTTTGATATTTTTATTGTTTCGATACATTCGCCTTTGCAATCCCGCTATGTCGGTTACTCTGATTCTTCTTCGGATGTCCTCATTTTTGGTTTGATCACGTAGAAAAACTCCAAGCATAGCTCTTTCCATTGCCCGCTGACTGACTCTAAACTTTCTTATGAGGCCCATAGCTAATGGCCATGGCGTGGATCGACGTCATCACACGACACTCACTGCTCGAAGACTTTGGTCTTCAAACACTAAGGAATCTTGGAGGTGAAAACCTCAGTGCTTGAAAGAACTACTTATGCAATAACTTACATCAATAAGAACTCACGGGCAAAACAGGTAGTATCTATTTAGTTATTAAATGCAGTCACTATAATTTAATATTATTTAGTATGCATTGATATGTAAAATCGCAGTCAATTATATCTAACGTTTCATAATATCAAATTCAAATTATTATTAAGTTATTTTCCACATCATTTCCCATTAATCTGTATAATTATCTTTGAAAATGATACTTTACAACTATAGTATAACAAATTTTTGCCCGCACCTTCGTCCGCGATACCTACTTAATAATAATAATTTATAACAATACAAGCTGATGCCTGCGACTTTGTCCATGTGGATTAAGGTTTTTAAAAATTTCCGTTGCGACGTGATTGAAGGACAAACCAACAAACAAACACACTTTCGCATTATTATAATAAGGGTAGTGACTTGAGAATATTGTAGCTATCTATCAGTGAAAGAATTTGAAATCGGTTGAGTAGTTGCGGAGATTACCTTCTACAAAACTTTACCTCTTTATAATATTGTCGTAGATTGTTTGTACTAAACTTGGTATACACTATTCGGTCATTATTCAATAAGGTTAGATAATCGATAACCAATGAACTATTTCATATTGAGGAAGTTGATTATTAATAGGTAATACGATCTATGTTTGTTTAGGTCAATTTAGGAATACCCGAACACAAATTATGCCTATTTGTTACTGTACAAGTTTCTCTATCAGCAATTTGCCAGCACCATTATACGGATAATAGGCATAGTTCACTGTATATTATAATATCAACCCTTTGTATGAGTTAGTACGATCACGAAGCACGGATCTAACTAATAGTAGTTCCGTTGAAGTTTACCACGTTTTCCTGAAATCCGTGCCATCATGTATTTTACTGATGCGTGTGTATTATTCCGAAGTAGAGGAGAGCCAAATTATGTAGCCTACATTTTGATAATAATAATAATAAATACACTTTATTTGCACAACCACAAGAAGGATTACATTAAAGAATAAAAGACACAGACAGAAGGAAGATACAAAAGGCGGCCTTATCGCTAATTAGCGATTTGATACTCTTTTAATAGATCGGTCAATATTGAATTTACCTGCAAATTAAACTAAAATCCATAAGTAATGAAAACATACATCGACCGTTATTGATAAAATAATAAATAAATAATATAAAAATAATTCCGCAGAGGCTATCAATAAATTACGTAGTATAGTTTTTGTATAAGAATAGATTTGCAAAAATACCATTCGAGGGAGGTTGAATTAGGTTAGTTAGTTGGATTATAGTAGCTTAGAAAAGAGAGGCAAGAACCATAGAGGCATGTAAATACGATGAACACACCTAGTTTCTCCTTTCACCATAGGTTGCTTGGTAGAGATTGCTGTGAGCAATAATAAATTTGCATACAATTATTTTTTAGTTTTAGTTTCTTTGTTCTTTGTCATGTTATGTAATGTTTTTTGTATGCAATAAAGTATTTCTATCTATCTATGAATTTATTAGCTTATACATCGTTGCGAGACCTAAGATAACATAAATCGTGTGACCCCAACATGTACCTAGTGCGCAACGTGGTCCATATACTTAGATAGATAATTAAACATGCCTAGAACATCTCTAGAAAGTTAGTTACCTGGCTGGAATTTGTCGAAATTGTACGGCTGGAGTTTACGAAAATTTAATTACACTTTAGTTAAACTTTGTCAGACATCTTGATTAATTACTTACATGAATATGTGGCGTAACATAGGCGTGCGTTTAACAGGACAACGTTTTGTTTATGTTTTAAAATAAACTCAAAAGTTCTGAGCTGTGTGGATATCCTAGAACATTATATTAATATACCCCTAGATAGTTACTTATTATTAAACTGTTGTTTATGTAAATCTTTCAATATTGGAAGAGCTATGAGTGGCTACTTTTTCCATTAACATTATTAATTTTCGTATAAATCTTTGAGCCCGTGTTTGTTAACTTTGAAATTATAAGTATAAGATTTCACCAAGCAATTATCCCCCGTCTAGTTAAACATTGTAATGCTATCCCTTTTTGGCAGATGATATACGCGCTTTTCAAAAAGGAGAGCTACAATGAATGTTAACTAAACCATGATTGATTTGCTTGGTGAAATTAGGCATAAGGCAGTGGTCCGACCGCCGACGATGAACGAGAAACGAGTAGAACTAGAAACTATAAACGAGTTGGCGATCAGCGGGAAGCGAGTGTGTAGTGTCGATAGTTTTGTCGCCGGGCTATAAGCGAGCATGCAAGTGCGACGAGCCATTCGTCCGCAGTCGCTCAGACCTGTGTAAACCTGCGGGCGCGTTACGCGTGTTCAAGCGAGCGAGCACCGCTGAACGAATATCGCTGAGCGAGTTTATTTTTGGAAGCTCGTCACTCAGCGACAAAACTAGTAAAGTGAGTCGTCGCCGGCAGTGTGAACAGTCAGAGAGCAACTTTTGATATATGCATCTCTTTCGTTTACACGGAATGTAAATTCATTTATTGTGCGTTTCTGGTGAGAGAAAATCGCCGATAGTTAGTCGTTTTCTCGCCGGCGGTTGGACCACTGCCTTAGTGTAGTATTTTGACAAATTACCGGCGAAGTTAATAATGTAGAACGTGATTTTTTAAAAACCTTAGTTCTCGTGGACGAATTATCGAGAAAATATGAGTACTACAAAGTGACGAGTGTTTTTTAGGTAGAAGCATTTTCGCGAATGAGCAATAGCTCTTTACATAGTCGAACAGTGCAAAACACCGCTTAGTTAACTCAATAGTATAAGTATCAAGATAGACCACTTTTATTACCGAAATTGGATTTACCATGATTGTTCAGATCAGCTTGTCTTCGATTCATATCTAACTTGTTCTACGGATTCGCATCGAATCCAATCAAGTTACTGGATTAATCATTGAGAGCCGAAATTGATATCGAAATTGACTTATACAATTTTCTCGTGTATAATATTACTATTCTACAATATTTACACAACAGTTTTTCTGTCTATTGTATTATATTATTTTTATCTAAATACCAAGTTAAAGAACCCTTCTTTATTTTCTGCTTTCTATTCACATAAGTGTTTTTGATAAATATTTACGTATCTATAACTCTATATTGCCTAAATAGGGTTAAGATGTCGGCGTCCTATTCGGGCGGTCTGGGGTTCAATCCCGGGTATACACTTCAAATTTTTCAGACTTGATAATAAATGTCATCATCATCATCAACCCATCGCCGGCTCACTACAGAGCACGGGTCTCTTCTCAGAGTAAGAAGGGTTTTGGCCATAGTCTACCACGCTGGCCATGTGCGGATTGGTAGACTTCACACACTTTTGAGAACATTATGGAGAACTCTCAGGCATGCAGGTTTTCTCACGATGTTTTCCTTCACCGTTAAAGCATAGTAAGATAGTAAATGTGCGTTTAAGCAATTAAATGCGAAGTCTGACAATCCGCACTTGGCTAGCGTGGTTTTCTGTAGTCATAGAAAGTTTATGAGATTTTAGGTAATCTCAAAAAATCTCAGATTAAAAGGGAAGGAGATGGATACCTGGCAGCTGTGGCAGTAACAGTAACTTAATTTTATTTCACGGTAACAGGAACCGATGAACAGCAGAAAAACACCAGTAGAATTTATTATATTTATGAGCTATTAATCACTTAACCCCTTATTGATTTATTGATTAATGTATTCATTTGCTTTCATGGTTACATGAAGCCCCGTTAGGGCATTGCAAAGTTAGGTACATTAACAATACATACATGCTAAATATATAATTACATGCAAGCTACGTGTTACATTATTTTATAATAGATTTTATCAGGTAGTTATATAGGGCATTCATTTTGAATCGAAATTATTTTTATTTATTGAGCGCACTAATTAATTAAGTTTGTTATAATGTCAATTAGCTTCTTCTTTGTTAATAATTTAGTAATATTAGGTAGGTACAAGTATGTTAATATAAAATAGTTTCGATTATCAGTAAGAATGTCATATTAAACTTAAATTAACAGGTTATAGTAAGTACAACATAGTCTGAAGCATGGATTTAGAAGTAATAATTCTTATAACTTACATAAGTATTAGTAGGTATTTAAAAATTCTTTAGTCTAAAGTCTAAACATACAAGTAGGATATGCAAATATAGTGTCGGTCGTGCAATTGAGGTCATGTATTAAATAGGCAGGTATGGTTAGTTTTACAGTAATTCGTCTATCTCATAGAAACTATTCTGTATGAGCCATTGCTTGAGTTTACGCTTAAAGGTCCTATCGTTATTTTCGTCTGTAATATATTTAGGAATTTTGTTATATATGTGAGTTGTTCTGTATAACGGGCCGCGACTAGAGATTTGTAATTTATAGGTGGGGTATACCAGTTTATTTTGCAAACGTGTGCTACTTCCGTGTTTCTTTGTGTTTTCGGTATCTTAATCTCTGCCTTCCGTGCAGTCTTGTCATGCCAACAGATAATTAACAAAATGAATAGCGTTATACGTTTCAAAAGGGTTCAGTAGGCGTTAAGAAGACACCAGTAGGTATATAGGACAGGTTGAGATGAAAATAGGGATATGAGGCGTCGCGTGGGGACGCCCCGCATACCCGCACGTCACCCGCGCTTGGCCGCACCTGGTTATCGCGGGGGCTGTGCGAGTGTGCGGGGCTTTACCTCCCCGATTGCAATCTCAACCTGTCGCGTACTGTAGGTACATGCCTCGAATAGTTTGCTTACTGAAATCAGTTCAAGGCTATAAGAGTTAGAGTAGGTAACCAATTTTATTAGATTTCTTCGCCCATCTGATAACCAAACCAATTCCATACCAATCGAGAGCCAATATCAAAAGGAACAAGAATAGCTAAGTATACATTCCGTGTCATTGAACTGTAAAATAATTCCAGAGGCTTTAGGAACCCAGATTCCATAATCCGTTTTCACGACACGGAATCGACTAGATAGAGTTCTGTGATATATACTTGTACAGGGTGTTACCAGAACGCTAGCAAAACTTAGCGTTATTATTACACTATCTATACACAATCCCATACCAATAACCGTTTGCCTCGTTTTGTAGTTTTAGTGATTTAGTATTTTTCACACTCGGAATGTATAAGCATGCAAAACTGTGGTCAATGCCCCAACTACGATGCGGCATTGACTCCGAGTGGCCTACTTACGCAACGTTCGTTGACCTATAGCGTCAGTCAGATGTTTTATTTGCAATATATCGTGAACTTTTACAAATTATAGGTAATATTTTTTATTTATTTTTTCGCGTTTTTTATGGTATCATAATATCAGTAATCATCAGTAGGTACTATCACCCGTCTTCGTTTTTGCTAGCGTACTGGTTACACCCTGTATATTTAACTAAATTTACGAAACATGAAAATTGGATTAATAATATGTTCTTGCAATGACAGCTAATTTCCAGAAGTGCCTAAAGCGTAATTTGCTTAATAATATGAATTATTTTGTTACATGGCTGGATGGATTATTCGGCTCATAGCTTTCCATTCCATATAACGAGTAGGTACATTTTCATAAAATATAAATCTTCACTAGTATTATAAACAGGTAAAGTTTGTAAGTTGTCCGTAGGAAGTAATCTCTGCAACTACTGAACCGATTTTGAAAACCAGTAGAAAGCTACATTTTCTCCAGAGTAACATAGGCTATATTTTATTTTCAAAATAATTTAAGATCCCTACGAAAATTGTAAATTGTAATAAGCTCTACCCGTGCGAAGCCGGGGCGGGTCTCTAGTATGAAATATTTTCAGATACTAGATGCCCACGATTTCGTTCTAGGATTTAAGTTTTTTATATCTGTGTCCGGGGATGCAAGCTATCTCTGTACCAAATTTCGTCCAAATCTGTTTAACGAATGGGTCGTGAAAGTGTGATAGATCAACAGACGAATGGATACTCGGATGGACGGACAGACTGACAGAATGGAAATTATAGCTTAGATGTAATGTTGTGATAGTTCTAATAAGTTTCAATAATTTTGTAAAGTGGTGATAATAAAAAGAATACCCGGCTAAGTTTGTTGTTGGCTCTTCTCAGACCTGGGCGCGTTTGGAACCCTCGTAGCTTTAGTTTTAAGTTTGCGTAATAATTATCACCACTATATCTTAGAAATCCAACATCTGACCATCAATAAGAGTTATTAATTACCTATTTTAAATAAATCATTTGACTCTTGACTTTTGAAAATGAAACCACAGCTAATGCCAAGGGCTCACAATACTGCAAAAATTAATTTCCGTGTTCAGTCGTCTGTGATAAAAAATCAGCTGCTATAAAAGTATGGAACTCTAAAAATCAGCTAAGTACCTACTATAAAATTACATTTTAGATTGCCAAAGAAAAATAAAATACAGGTAAAAGAGTACAGCCTACTCATCCAGCTCGTAACATTGTTCATAACGGCGTAGATTGAAAGAGATTATCTATAAAAACCTTCACGACCTGTGCGCTATAAAATTTTATTTTACGACCCTGTTTACGGTCTTCCTATACGCTTAAGAATCTTTGATGCAATCACATTATCCTCGGAATTGGTTTCATCAATATAAAATACCTTACATAGTTAAAAAAATCTAACTAGATCTCTAGTAGACAACTACTTAGATCTCTTTCTGTGATTCATTGAAGAGGGTCGTGACCCCTGTCCATTATTTTTTTTTAATTCAGATACAAGTTAGCCTTTGACTGCAATCTCATCTGGTGGTAAGTGATGATGCGGTCTAAGATGGAAGGCGGGCAAATCTGGAAGGGGTATGGCAGTTTTTAATAAACCCATGCCTCTGGTTTCTACACGACATCGTACCGAAACGCTAAATCGCTTGGCGCCACTGCTTTACCGGTAGGATGGTAACTAGCCACGGCCGAAGCCTCCGAACCTCTACCAGGAATCGAACCCGGGACCTCCCACTAATAAGGCCACAGTGGTTACTACTGAGCCAGAGAGGTCATCAAAATTATAAATGTAAGAAGTTTCTTGGGATAATAATGCGTTAGTTTCCCAGATACTTCCACACCTTCATTTAGACTAATAGAACAACATTTTGACACTTAGGTTTTTGCAGTTATTATCAGATGTTACCCACTGATAATAACCGGGACCGACAGTTTGGATGAAACTAAATAGCCAAATTCAAACTCCAAAGTCGATCCCATCCAGTTACTGACTTAGGTCACCGTTGATTAACAATCGCAACTTATCGACAGATAACGGATAGATTGATTTCGGTCGCAAGACATAACTACATCTATTTGACCGCCTTTACCTAACTAAACGTGGAACTAATGTTTTCATCGATTCAACCGCAAGACATCAATATGTAGATGAAGATGAAGAATGGCTTCAGTATCGACCGATAGCTAGATACCTACTCGACATTCGTGTCTCCTGAATACTTTATTGCGGGTATAATCTACCGATTACAATATATCGGATTGATTGTTTAACATAACGAGAAACTAATATCTTGATTTCAGCTGTACGCATATCTATCAACGCGATCGTCTACAGTCTACACCCCGTTTGCAATTCGTTTGTCGGGTCTGGATTTAAATCGGATATTCCAGTGGCAGAACATTTTTATATGAAGCTTTTGGCTTTGCCGTAGTCGGGTAAAAAGACGTATTTATCATTTCAAAAATGTATGTGACGTCAACCGGTAAGTTCAGCCGCATAAGTCTTATCGAAGATATTCTATGATATTATTATCATAGTCAGTACTAACACAACTTTTGCTCACGCATTCTTCTTATCACTAACATTATTAGTGCCTACTAAGAAACTAGCCTTTTGCGGCTGTTGCAGCTCTTGGGCGTCTTTGCGGCCGTGACACATGAACAAGTGGTTAAAAAACAAGCTTAAAATGTCGACCTACCATTCAAGGGGTTCGATTCTGAGCACGCAACTCTAACTTTTCAGAGTTATGTCCGTTTTAAGCAATCAAAACGCACATAACTCCGAAAAGTGCAGTAAGTTTTTTTTTTTGCTAGCGTGGTGGACTATGGACTGAACCCTTTTCATTCCGAGTAGACTCTAAGATCAGTATTGGGCCGGCGATGGGTTGATAATGATGATGATTGGTGTAGGTAAGTACAACAAAATCGAGCCAATTTATTTAGGTATATGTCCCGCAAATTGCTAATGCGTGTGGCGGCCAGTTGAGTGACGTCAGCACTAGACTGAAGTTTCGAGCTGATGGTATAATTTTATTTCAGCTGACGTCAAAATGACGTCATTTCGATGTTAATGAGACATGGTTCCACCGCAATAGCAATTTGCGGGACTTATACTGAGTCATCAATACCTACGGATATAAAACTCCTCAATATTATGTATTGGTACCTATCAGCACAAACGATTACCTGTCGCTCGATATTCGTGATTATTCGAATAGGCTCGTGAATATTTAACGAAAAGCCAGCACCATTACGTGAAACGGTTCCGGAATCGCCTCTTCCGTTTATTGTGATCGAGATAAGACTGACGAATTCTTCTGATGTCTTGGTATTTGCATATCAAAAGGCGGCTTGAAACCTACAAAAATCGTGAGATTACTACTGAAATGTTGGAATGTTGGCCGAAATATTTTATTAGGTGTAAGTATAAAGAATTTATTATGTTGTTTGGTTAGTTATTTATTTAGTTTTGTATCTTTAACTAACAAGACAAAAACTCAAAGATTATGAATAAAGATAGGTAGGTATTATGGCGTCTAAACTAAACACCCTATTTTAAACTAGAGTTTAAAACTAGAAGTTTTTTAGAATGAACTTTTACAAATGCTTTGGAAATCCGTCGGTGGACGTCTAAGTATTAGTTGAAACAAAGACAACTACACTATTTAAACCCAAATCATTATACAGATTTCCGTGAACTCCAACACAAATTTACAAAATATGCAAAGTAGCTAAATAATTTTCCTAAAATCGCACGAACTTAAAGTCAAACTTGGAATATTAATAGATCATCATCATCATGATCAACCCATCGCCGGCTCACTACAGAGCACGGGTCTCCTCTCAGAGTGAGAAGGGTTTTGGCCATAGTCTACCACGCTCGCGCTGGCCAAGTGCGGATTGGCAGACTTCACACACCATTGAGAACATTATGGAGAACTCTCAGGCATGCAGGTTTCCTCACGAAGTTTTCCTTCACCGTTAAAGCAAGTGATATTTTAATTACTTGAAAACGCATATAACTCCGAAAAGTTAGAGGTGCGTGCCCGGGATCGAACCCCCGACCTCCGATTGGAAGGCGGACGTTCTAACCTCTAGGCTACCACGGCTTTTTTTAGGTCTATATTAATAGATATTGCGCATAAAATGTTTATCTTAGGTACGCTTTTCGGTATTGGCAAGGGTTAAAATTGGGTAAAAATAATTAATTATTTCTCAGTGATTATTTAATAGGCCGTGGATTTTACGTATTTTGGAAGACCCCTCTGTCTTGCAAAATATGTAAAATCCACGTCCTTTGTTAGTTTTAAGTGTAATAACCATTTTAAATTATCGTTTAAATTAAAAAAGTACGTCATCATGATGTGACGTCACATTCCAGTATTTCATGGAATATCGCATACTAAGTGCGCGTTTTGACGTTTGATAAAAAGTTACTGATTTGACTAGTTGTCAAATACCGTATTGTGGATTCTCATGAATATTATGAAAAACCACACGTAATACACAAATAACACGTAACTGATCAAAAACAGCTTAGTCAAGCAAAAGTAGTTGTTAGCAATGGAGACCATGACTCAAAGAGAGGACCTTGTTACTGGAGGGTAAAGCTATGCCGGAAACATTAATTTTATTGAAGGTAGAAGCAGCATTCAATCCGAAGAAAGGGCTATTGTTATGTACGTGTTTGTGCACAAAATCAATTCTATTATGTGAGGTCGAGGACAATGCCAAGTCAACGCAGCGGTTGTTACACGAAGCTAATATAAATATTTGGTTGCCTAAGTACTCACAAAGGTCAGGAAGGTTCGTTTTAATAATAAATCAGACAGGCGTGGGGTTGAAGAAAATAAGTGGACCATATTATTAAAAACAAGAGTTTGCAAATGCTGTGTACACATTTTATTGATACATTTATCAGCCTGTGTTTGTTTATAAGTGTCGTAGTTTGTGTTAAATTAATGTATTGTGTGTGTTCCAAATAAATAAAATAAATAAATAAAATTTGTTGTGTTTACTATGCTTTCAAAAGTAATAAATAAACATGACCAAATAATGTCTGCTTGACGCCATTGTCCTGTGGTCTAAACTTTATAAAGTAACTATTGGTATTCCTAAGCTCCATTTTTAAACCTGTCAAATATACTTTACTTGTGCATAAACAACGACCATTATGTAGTACTTCTTATACACTCGATGGTAGATTCCAATCAAAAATTTCTGGAGGATGCAACTCGTCCTACTACTACCTAGTAAGTAATAATTTAGTTACATTAAAAGTTCAAGAAATTATATAACGTTAAGATACTACGGACTGCTACGGCGTAGAGGACAATATTTTACAATCAAGATATTGGGGCCGATTCTCTTGGACACAATCTCTAAATTATACTAAATTAACAGGTCTAAACCTATTGCTATCCTTTTGCGCAAACAACATAATGAAAGGGATAGGAATAGATTTAGACGTGTAATTTTAGTTTAGCTTAGAGATTGTGTACAACGGAATTAGCCACAGTGTCCGTTCATCATATAACTTGACGCGTAAGTAATAAATGTTGGCACCATTGCTGTGTTTCGTTATTCCTTAGAACTTAGAATTTAATACTGTGTGATTTGCAATGGTGCCAACAATCAACATGTTACTCATGCGTCAAATTACGATGAACGGAATATAAGTCACATGAACTACTTACTCATTTCTGTCCGTTTGGTTCTAGTTCATGGACTATAAAACTCGTAACATAATATATATCACTGAAAGACCATTTCCTGTGACGTAAAAATATCATCATAGGGCACTTCAAGGTCAGCCCCGACCTTATTTCTTCTACTCTGTGACCCCAACAATATTTTCCGGTCAAAAGACCGCCCTTTGAAGCTATCACGGTTCGTAACACTCTGACGTCGTATTCTTCATTGACTACGTAAATCATAGTATTGTTTTTTTCGTGTTCCCAAGCAATTTATAATTTCGAAGAACGCTTAAAAACAAAAATGATAAAGGCCTTGTTAAAATGCTTTGAATTGAATGTATAGGTAGGTACATCAAATCCACTAGTCCTATTTTCCTTACTTATTGTAATATCTTTCAACTAGGATCCAGACAAATGTTAAGAAAAATAGAATGAAATAACAACAATACAATACTAATATACCTACTAATACTAATGTACGATTCCAATTTGTTCATATTATTATAATAATATTAGTATTAAGTTGTATATCAGTATCTAGATATCTTCTATAGAGTAACTATAAACTATGTTTTTCGCAATATCCTTTATTCCCTATTTGCCAGACTCTTTAGAAATTGATACGCAGCAAGATACTAAACGTATCGGATTACGTTTCGAGTTCGTTAAACTTTAAAAGATTCTGAAGGCCATTTATTAAAACATTCCAAAAGGTCCTCGAATCAATAACGGAAACTTTTCAACCCTTTTGGGAAAGCTTTCATTTGTTTTAATATACGGCAAACCAAAATGAACAAAACATTTCATCAATGGTGTACATAATAATAATTCTATACACGTATCTCAGGTATTTTAGCACTTTAACTTTCTGAAAGAAGTTACTGAGTCCCAGCGTGTCTTTGGATTGTGATGAACCACTTGGCTTTGCACGAATAATATATTAGTCCACAGATTTCTGTTGTATTTTGTAAACAAGTTTATTTTTGGTTCATCAACTCATCGCCCGGCTCAATACTGAGCACTGGTCTTTTCTCAGAATGAGAAGGCTTTGGCCATAATCCACCACTCTGGCCAAGCGTGTATTGGCTTCATACACATGACTTCATACAGCATTGAGAACATTATGGAGAACTCTCAGGCATGCAGGTTTCCTCACGATGTTTTCCTTCACCGTTAAAGTAAGGGGTATTAAATTGCTTAAAACGCACATAACTCCGAAAAGTTAGTGTTGAGGGCCTGGAATCGAACCCCCAACCTCCCGAACACAAGGCGAACGTCTTAACCACTAGGCTATCTCAGCTATATATTGTTGGTTATATTTTGGGTATTTTCTAGATTTAGGGTATACTGAAAAGTTCAATCTTAGTAGTTTAATGCTATCCAGTAATTTCGGGTGATTAGGAATCTACGTTTGTCTGTCAATCCGACAATAATTGGGTAACGATGGTCGGTATAGGTTCATGGCTGTTGTTACAACATTTTTACGTAGGTATACGATGGTCATAATCGATAACAAAGTAAAAAAAAATCAAAACAACGTTTACAAACACGGCACGTAAGTAAATTCTCAAAAGTAGCAAGCGCTAGGGAAAGAATACCTGCCTCAAAATCCGCTTTTATTTAAAAAACTAGCTGATCCCCGCGGCTTCACCCGCGTAGAGTTAGGTTTTTAAAGATCCCGTATGTAATGTAGCTTTCTACTGGTGAAATTATTTTTAAAATCGGTTCAGTAGTTCCAAAGATTACCCCCTACAAACAAAGTTAACGACATTACCTCTTAATATAGTAGTGTAGATACAACAATTCAACTATAAATAAAAAACCTTATTTTTAAAGCAATAAGAACTACAGGCGTGCCCGTGGAGATACCTTGTACCACCCGTTGATGAAAATTTCAGCCGACAAAATAATATTATAGGGATGTCACTATAAGTATTAAATAATGGAATTTTAAAAAATCGATGGCATTTTTCGCATAGATATAGCTGTTATTAAAGACCTGGCAAGTGACGACTAGGCTACTTTTTATCCTGGACAATTGAAGAGTGCCCACGAGGTTTTTAAAAACCTAAATCCACTTAGACCAAGTCGCGGGGGCTATCTAGTAAATATAGAAAACAAATGTTTTAGTAGGTACCATAGGTAGGTTACATGCCTAAAACTGATTCTAACAGGAAGATAAATTAAATTATCAGTGGTTCGCGCTGTATCGCAATTTACTTCCAAGCTATATGTTAGGTATGCTAAAGCAAACTATACCCACAGCCAGCTGCTTCAGTCCCCAAAACTTATTATAACCAATAATATTAATGAAAAGTGCGGCAACCCTACCTATTATTCGTAATTCGAGAGAACCGGCGTGTGCTATGCCAATATTATATTAATATTATATGTTAATATTAAAATATGTAAATCACAGAATTACCATGTGCCTTCTTTTACTGAACCTTATATTTTAAATGCACTTTCTATAATGGGTATAATGGGTAACTTTCTTTCTATACCTATATTCTATACATATATTTAATCTTAGAAACAAGACCCACCGATGGTGCTTAGACACGGCTTCTTTTTTTTATCAACTGAAATTCAGCTTATATATATTTAATTGTATAGTGGTATAATTGTTCTAGTGAATGAGCGCTCTCAAGCGGCTCCTAGGGCGGGCGGCACGCAATTTGCAAATGCGCGCCGTATGAGAAGCCAGCCTATTCTCGCCCATTTCATCGTTTATTAGCCGCCATTCAATACGCCGCGACTCTACTCGCCGCCACTCACCTTGCCTTGACTTCACTCGCTGCGCTTCCTTTCCAATTGTAGACTTCTTCCGCCTTCACTCACTCCTACCTAGCGTGTTATAGACACACCTGACAGAGAGAGACATGATCTATCTGTATCCGTGGCTAGATGGTGGAGTAGTATTGTAGCATCGCTTACCTACCATCAGTCAGATCTTGAATACCAAGTGATTATTATTATTATTAAAGTTGATACCAGAATTTTATTAACGGTTTGCGACTAGTAGTTATGTAACTTAATTTTTTATTTAACGGGATCCATGTATGTATACTTAGGTTGGTACTACTTCCATAATCAGAGAAAAAAAAAGATTTTTCATAAATCAACCTTGGCGAAAAATTGTGCTTTCATTTGAAATTGTACCCTTGATAATTAATAATTATTCCAGGCTACTAAAACCCAACAAAGAGATAAAAAAGGGTGTGAAACAGTAGAAGTGTAAAATTTTGTAATTTGTATATAATTTGGGCCAAATAACCTTCGGCAAAATTAATATAGCGTTACTAAATAACAGTTTGTAATGTGTTATTTGAACCAAAAATTATATCAATTATGCGACGTATACAATATACTCGTATATTTCAATATTTGATTATTGGGTATTTTTTTACACGTGTTTTGTGTTTCACAGTATACTTGAAGGACCGAAAAAGGGATATCGAGATGCCATTCGGGATGGGAACGCCACACCCGCACAGCCCCCGCGCTAACCCGGTGGGGCATCCTAATACCCCGATCGCCATCTCGACCTGTCGCGTACCTACTGTATTTAAGTACGACAATGGTCGTACATTCGAACTCAACCGCTTTTGTATCTACGCCCTTTCGGTTTTCAGTCCTGACTGTTGAGCTATTCAGGCTTTTAAAATTAAAAGAATATTCCTCGCAGTATACCTACTTATATTTATTTTGTAGATAAGTAGCTTAGTTTGGGAGCACTTAAATCTTACATTATTAATTACCTTCGAAAGTTGTTTTTGGCCTCCGGCATTTGCCCTTAGGTAAATTAATTAATTATAGGAAACTTCGGTTTTTTTAGAAATATCTTTTACTTTTAGTTTTACTTTGAGGATAATTTTATACCTACGTAAACTTCGAACAGCAATGAATAGAAAAGCTGTAAATATTTTTTGATAAAAATGTATGAAATGGGTTTAGGTAGTTACTTTATTTTAATCCCAAGGGAACTTTTCGATTTTCCGGGATAAAAAGTAGCCTATATACATATAAGTACAGAATGAAAGCTATGTCTATACCTACCCAATAGATAATTCGTGCCTGCGACTTCGTCCACTTAGAATTAGGTTTAAGAAAAAAACGAGAGTGAACTTTTTGATTTTCTGGACGGACGGACAGACAGACATACCTATACACTTTAGCATTTTTTTCTAAAGAAAATTAGCCATGTTATTTGCCACTATAGTGTAACGGTTGGGGTTTGAACCGCCGACCTTTCGGAATTCAGACCGCTCCTTTAACCGTTGAGCTATTGAGGCTCTAATATTAGCGTGGAAGTGGATATGGATCTATACTATTTTAATAATAATGACAATTATTATTAAATTAAAATTTAAGTTTTTTTTTATTCTGATACAAGTTAGCCCTTTACTGCAATCTCACCTGGTGGTAAGTGACCACACGGGATTAAAAAGAACCGAAACTTACGAGGATGAAGTTGCGGGTATCATCTAGTAATAATCATTACCCATATTACTCATATAAATGCAAAAGTGTCTTTGTTTGTTGGTTTGTCCTTCAATCAACGGAGCAACGGATTGACGTGATTTTTGCATGGGTACAGTTTATGACCTGGAGAGTGACATAGCCTACTTTTTATGCCGGAAAATCAAAAGCCTAAAAACCTAAATACACGCGTACGAAGTCGCGGGTATCAACTAGTTATTATTCAAGCCAATCTTTTGTAATTAGTGGTAAAATATACGTGGGTAAATCAATGATTTATTTAATTATAGCCGCAGAAGAATCCAAGCCTGAGACTTCATTTTGCGTATCCAACCAGATTTTCACAACATCACAATGCTAAAGCGAACTTTGACATTTTTTTTTCATACTACAACAAATTAAAAAAGCCGATTCATTTTTCTATAAGCCCTTTGATATATTCAATAGCTAGCTTAAAGTAGATTGGGAATGAAAACATTGATTTTCAATCAAAATATAAAGCTTTACATTATTAGAACTCATCAGGCTTCTTTCTTTTACCGAACCTAATTATGAAAATCTCAGTTCACTAAAAATATAACCTTTGATTTATTCTGTAGTTAAAATAGCAAGTGGAAAATATATTCAATCAACGGGAAAAAGCAGAGCACGAAATTCGAATTCTCTAGGCTTTGAATTTTTCTTTCAGCGTGCTAAAACAACAAATTACGAAGGAAAATTCAGTTCACCAAATATTTTCGTAAGCGGAGGCCATTTTCATGATTTACGTGAGCTTAAAATGCCGCATTGGTAATTAAGAAAACTTTTAGGCAGAAGTTGTTGCCCGCGACTTTGCCCGCTAGGAATTTCTGTTTTCTCGAACGATTAAGAGTTTCTTGTGTTAAACTAACTTTTTAGTATTTTTCTCTCTACCTGCACTCAACTCCTGCAAGGTAAGCACCAACAATCTCTTTGTTGTAATACACACTAGGTAGGTCATAGGTACTAAAATAAAAACCGGCCAAGTGCGAGTCAAGCTTGCGCACCGAGGGTAATATAATTAATTTAGTAATATAAGGTAATATAGGGTAATTTTTAAATAAGTAAAAAACTGTTTTAGAACGTACAAGTACGTACAAGGCGGTTGTGCACTCGACATCCGTATTCGGTTCGTATCCGTGATTCTTCGAAGTGGCCGTCATACAAATACTTACCATTCGATTCGTATTTTTACGGAATCCGTGGTTTTACGGATGAGTGCACAAATGCCTTAAAGCCCTTTCATATGATATCCCACTTGGTATAGTTATCTTACTTTGAAAATTGACAATATTAATTTATTTGTTCATGACCACATTTTAATATATTTTTGTGATTTTACCACAAATTCACGGTTTTCGGATTTTCCTTTATTTGTGCTATAAGACCTACCAACCTATCAAATTTCATGATTTAAAGATTCTGTCTGCCACGCACTGCCTCTTAGGCCATAAATATCACTGGATCAATTTAACGGCTTGATCGCAAGTTGAAAAGTTATACGAGAGTAAATACAAGAAATGAGACAGTAAAAATGCAGTGTTTTATATAGTACCTTTTATTAGAATCTACGAAATAAGGCGATGAGTTCAATGTCCTAGATACCTACTTAACCAATTTGTATATAGCTAAACCTCCAAATTATTTTACTCAAATAGAAATACCGATTTACAAACTTTCATGTTTATTTAATGTAATTATTAATATAAATATAATTTAAAGTGATTTGTAAGATCCATGATTTGTTGCATAACATTTTATTCAGTGAAATCATTCTAAAATGTGTACAGGTACCATAGCATATCATAGAATTAGATACACCAAAGCTCTAGTACAAACTCCAATTGAAAAAAAAAAGTCTGTACGGGAACTAAACCACTAGCATGATTTACATGGGTTTGAAACTCCGCTGAAACTGTTATTAGGTAAATGTTCAGTTGCATGACAGGCGATTAATGTTACATTACGGTTGAATCAATCAGCCTGTTTGCGTCCACAGCAGGGCATAGGCTTTCCTCATGCACCCACTACTCGCTAGCTTCTTAAGTTTGTCAGTCCAGTGAGCTGAAGGCCGTCCCACATTGCCTGTTCTGAAGTGGAGACTGCGTGCCAGAAAGCACGCGGTCTCTATTGCAGAACACGCCTGCGTTACGTTACTATTAAACCACAGTAAAAAAATCTTACTCTGTGGTTAATCTATGGCAGTCAATAAAAGCAAATTGGGGTACACATGTATCATTGAGGTATGAATATTAAGTTGGGCTTTTAACTCATGTTTTTATTTTATTGATAATCAAGGTTGAACGCTAACCGTAACCTAACTTTAACCACCTTTCATGCAGCTCAGCCTTAGCTATAAATATTGACTAACTTTGTAATTAGTTTTACTAACCTGTACCTACCTATATTCGAAATATTAATTATTCTTTATTAAGTTGACTTAATTACCTTGGTAGCTAAGTAACTTATTTTATCTGAATAATTTCTAAAAATTCTTTGTTACTGGGAGTCTATTTCATTCAAAACCTCAGTTTCTAGACCAAATAAGGTTGATTTTAGCTGTATATTTATTTATGTTGTCAGCTAGCTAATCTTTTTTATACGCATCTATCTAGATAGATAAAAAATAATCAAAGCAGCAATCTAGAAAACCCTTGTAAAACTTTTGTCATATAAAATGGCAAATTAACAGCACCTACAGTGACAACTTTAGTGTGTATGTACGTACGAGTAGCTTTATATTCTTTATTGTACACCACAAAAACACAAATCAAGCAAGCAATAGCTACTAACTATTCATGAAAAGTCGTACAAGACATTAGATTTCCCCTATATATTTGTACCCTAGGTATATACATATAATATGTACCTAAATTTTACTGTGAGAAAAAAGACTTGCTTAGTCAAAAGAATTTTCTACGTAGTTATAATACGTGTCTACTGACTCGGAAGTAAAGTCCAAACAGGGAAATACTATATTAGGTAGGTAGGTACCTAGAATTTCTTCTCGTGTGGACCGAGTGGATTAAAAATACACCTAACTCAAGAACCTATGTAAGTTATCGACTAAACTTAAACTTACTTACTAATAACTGAATACTTTTTTAAAAATAAATTAATCCATATTAAGTATCTACACTTACCTATATGATTTTCATCTTCAGTAATAAAATCTGCTCTAGGGACATCTCCAAACATGAACTAGGTACGTAATATATAATACTACTTAATGCAAATTATTCTACTTTATATCTAGGTAGCTAAGGCCTTGAAAAGCCTTAAAAACCGCACGTGAAACAATCTGCTTGTAGTATAATATACTCGTAACATGAGCATTGAATCATGTTGCGGTAATTAAGGAAGCGGTTGGCAATTAATCTTTACTTACCCCCATTAGAACGAACGTAATATACCCGGCTTCATACGATCTACTTAGGTTGAATTTTTTGTATGATTAAGTACCCAAATTATTTATTAAGCTTAAATAAGTAAGAAACAAGACAAAAAATCATACAAATACCTTTCGATATCTCTCACATTCCGGTAGCAAACAGTTCACAAAACAAAACTACACAAGACGTGAGAAGACGTGTTATATAATATTATACTCGTCAACGAACACGGATTTCATAAATTCACAGTGAAACGCGTCTAACCCCAACGGTGGTCAAAGGAACACTGTTTCACCGTCACATCACAGCCTGAACTCCTGAAACAGCCGTGTGAAATGCGCAAGTCACGCCGTACTAACTTATCCAGCTACTTCAGAAATTCAAATTGTTATTTATTCTCTCTTATTATGCAGTGTACGCTTTGAATAAATTGGGGGTTCGAGCAATAATGCGTTCGAATGAGAACTTGATTTTGTGATCTTTCTTTTATATCAAATTTTTTTTAGGCACTTGATGATGGCCATTTCTGGAGGCTGGCGGGAAGTGGCTGGATGAGGAAGGCTGAAGACAGGGTGCAGGGAAGGTCTATGTACAGTATTATCAGGTGTGATTATGGTCAAGCGTGCGCTTATAACTAATAAAAAAAACTAATAACTGCCTGGTAGGTAGGTACTTGATGCAAATACAATATGATACAGAATCGGTATATTCCATGAAGTTTGTACAACAAATATTTAGATTATTTAGTCACTGATTTTTTGTTTTGGTTTTGATGATAGTCGGTGGTAGCAAAACAAAATCTGAATATCTAAAAAATTATTCAACCAAAGTTGCCTGAAGAAACATGGAATAAGCATAAGTATTTTGTGGAGATCTCGGAATTACTTCAGATTAAAATAGGCTATTTAAAATGCACGTAAAATACGAGTACTTAATTAAAAAAAACGTGTTATGAGTCATTTTATGACGTCGTCATCGTCATCATCATGATCAACCCATCGTCGGCTCACTACAGAGCAGGGGTCTCCTCTCAAAGTGAAAAGGGTTTTAACCATAGTCTACCACGCTGACCAAGTATACGGAATGGGAAATTCGACGATGTTTTCCTTAACCGTTAAAGCAAGTGATATTTAATTATTTAAAACGCACATAACTCTGAAAAGTTAGAGATGCGTGAGAGGGGGACGTCCTAACCACTAAGTTATCACTGCTTATGTTATCACCACAGCAAAATTTAAACTGCAGTCTGTTTAAGCTATGAGTAGCTTCGATATTTTGATTATTGACGATACTTGAGTCTGCGGTGTACCTAAGCATACAAAGTAAAAGCAAGTGAACCCCTATTTCGCATGCAAGAAGCTACCTATGGCTTCGAGCAAGGCAATTTGCTAAGTTGACCCGCAGTGTTCGTGTAAAGTATAGCTACCTACACCGCCGCATTCAACCGGAAAAGCCTTATCGAGCGGAACAGCTAAGCTTCGCTCAAAAGACGTAGCGTGACATTGAGGCGAAGAAATTGGACAAACTTTTATAAAAAGACTAGATCCCACCAATGTTGCCAAGCTCACTACTTCATAATGCTTTCACTGTTAAAAAGTAATGAGATCTCTAGTAGAGCCAAGCCCCTAGCTGAGCGTCGATTTGTGCTGCTCATGAGGGCTGTCCCAAGTCCAACGTATTCTTAAAGATTAGTTTAGTTTAGTTAAATTTTAGATTAGTTAAAGTTTAATTTAGTTTACAGTATTCTCTTAAGTGCTCTTTACTGTACCACATTTATAACAACATTTAACAAATAACTCTACTTACCTATCAGCCCTGACTCTACAACCCCCACATTTTGGTAAAAAAGTATGGCTTAGCCGTTGAATGTTGGCAGGCAGACATACAAACAGACAGATTTTAATCGATGACGTGCTATGTTACCTGGTGATGCAGTCTAAGATGGACGCGGGCTAACTTGGAAGGGGTATGGTGTACCTCTTATTGGTTTCTATGCAGCATTGTACCAGAACACTAATTCGCTTGGCATCAAGCCTTTCCGGCCATGGTCTCTCACTACACCAGACCGGAGCCAATATAAATTATTAATTCCCAAATTGCCCCAACTAAGAACTGAATCTGGGACCTTTCAGTTAGCGCCAAGAGGTATCAAGACCCGCTGTCGTTAGTATAAAATATTTCATGAGAAATGTACATTTTTTATCCTATACGGGATTGGTGGCACTGGCATGTCAATGAACGACCTGAATCAATATAGATATTATCCTTTTGTTAGCATAATCCTGGATAGGAAAATGATAAATATTTTCCCTTTTTATTTATTTACAGTAAAGTGATGTAAGCTGTGATAGTCCGCCTCCTAAGCGGAGGTCAGGGGTTCGATCCCGGACACGCATATCTAACTTTACGGAGTTATGTGCGTTTTAAGTAATTAAATATCACTTGCTTTAACGTTGAAGGAAAACACCGTGAGGAAGACTGAGAGTTCTCAAAAATGTTTTCAAAGGTGTGTGAAGTCTGCCAATCCGCACTTGGCCAGCGTGGTAGACTATGGCCAACCTTTCTCACTCTGAAAGGAGACCCGTGCTCTGTAGTGAGCCAGCGATGGGTTGAGATCATGATCATCAGAGCGATGTACTAACAATAAAATAAAATTGTATTTTAAGGTTGTCATTAGTCCATACAAAAAATCCAGATCCGGACTGAGACTACCTTTTTAAAGCAAATATACTAAATCACACGTTTAGCCTTTTCCAAAAAAAAACCTTAGTAAATTATTATTTCCTGAGCACTGCATGTTAATGTTGTGCACCGAAACTAGATATACTTACTAGATAGACGATTCGCGCAGTTAAAGCTAATTGGCACCAACCCCAAAAAATATTATTATGGAACTATATTAACTCTTGTATACATAATATATTCGGTAATAAATTAAATTATTTTTCAATTTTTAGTGTTTGTGTATCGAAGTCGGTTTTTATTTTTTTTTGTAAAAAAAATTTATTTCACAATTTTTAGTGGTCCCATGGAACTATGCTATGACTGGTTTAAAATCTACTGTTTACTAAGCTATTACACTGATCGCGAGCAATTTACTCTTATCAGTTGAGGAGTTCCAGTATCTATCTTCGAAGATGTTCATCAGATCTTCACCAAATTTAAATGGGACCAACTTTGAAGTATACCCTTTCAAACAAAAAAAGAATTTTCAAAATCGGTCCAGGCGTCTTCGAGCAATCGGGGAACATACATAAAAAATAAAAAAAATAAAAAAAGATTCCGACGAATTGAGAACCTCCTCCTTTTTTTGAAGTCGGTTAAAAAGATATTCATAGATATATATGCCTAAGGCGCCTCCGTAAAATACTTCCCACCTAGTCTTAAAATACTTGCAGCCTTGTTATATTTTTACCTTCATGTTACTTATTTTTATTTCGTAACAGATAGAAGTACTTATCAAAGAGATTTTAAAAAAAGTTCCTTGAAGGCACCCACGTGTACGTACTCGTAAATCATTTGCAGCATTGTTGGATTTTTACAACAAAATCCGTAATCTTTATTTTGACAATATCCTAACAGGGACAATGGTGAAAAAGAGTTTCCTTTTTCCCGTCTGAAACGATTCATTGACCCAAGGCGTTTCGTTTGATATGAAAAAGAAAATGTTGTTTCTTCGGCGAGGTTAAATATTTCCACGGTTACACTCTGGCTGTTTGCTATGACATCAAAAGGTAATAACGCTTAGGACGAAGAACCTTTGGTGTTACCTAGGTTCTTGGTATAATTTTTTTTATTGAACTACAACATAATTATAAATAAATAAAAACCTTTCATTCAGCCAAATTTACAAATAGGTACAAACAGGTAGGGTGTAGTCCCTGTTAGTCCCTGGTAATTAATATTATGTTACATTCTATTATCATCATCGTCAACCGATAGACGTCCACTGTTGGATATAGGTCTCTTGTAGGGACTTTCACACGCCATGGTCTTATGTTGCCTGTATCCAACGACTCATTGCGTTTTTCATTTTACTAGTTACATTTAATATCCTGGTCAAATGGGGCAAGCTATATAAAACTAAATTCCTTTACTGTATACCAATCTTGATATTGATACTTTATTCCTTCTTTCTAAAAATAATTTTCATAAAATATGTTATTAATTGTGAGTTTTTCTCTCGCGTCAGTCCCTCAATTTTGACGATCGTGGCTCCCTCGAGATGTCACCTTCTTCACGATGTTGCGCCATTTTTCCCTGTTGGAGGCCGTATGGAAGGCATTGCAGAAGGCTGTGTCAAACGCTTCTCGAATCTCGTAGATACGAGTCGAACGATCAATGTCTCGGGCTTCGTCCGTGGAGTCTCGTTCCTCCGATCTTGCGTAATTATGAGTAGAACAATCAGTACCCTTATTAATCAGTACCCTTATTATAAATGCGAAAGTGTGTTTGTTTGTTGGTTTGTTGGTTTATTGGTTTTTTGGTTTGTTGGTTAGTTGCTTTGTCCTTCAACCACGTCGCAACGGTGCAACGGATTGACGTGATTTTTTGCATGGGTATAGATAAAGACCTGCAGAGTGACATTGGCTACATTTCATTTCGGGAAATCAAAGAGTTCCCACGGGATTTTTAAAAATCTAAATCCACGCGTACGAAATCGCGGGCATCAGCTAGTGTAAGATATAGGTACTTAATCAATTTATTTTGTTAATTTTTAACATCATTCTAGACTATTGATATATGAGCTAAAATAATATTGAATTATAATTCTCTGTTACAACATAGTGTTTGAAAATATTTTGATCCAAGATATCACATATCTACCCCCAAAGCAGTATCATTACGCTATCAAACTATAGCAACTTGAACAGGGATTTTCCCCACGGGCATACTGGATAAGCTTCACACATTTCTTCTCTACCCAACCAAGAGAGAACTGTCAACGAAAATAATGGCTACCCCTTTTACATTGTAAGGATTATAGAGAAAGGAGGTGGAGCAGACCAAGTTAAAATGGATGGTCAGGCTATTCCGATACTTGTAAGCCACTACCTTCGTCGAACCCTACGATCCCACGGGACTTAGACCGTCGTCAACATAAACAAAATGGTGTTATTGCCCGTATCTTATCTCAGGGAAAAATATCGGCCATGGGTTTCGAGAAAACGATTTCATAGCACACAAATCGACAGCAGCACTTGTCTCATGCAAAATATTATTTCTGAAAATTTCGCATGTGAACAATTTGAGCATTACATCGGTGAGTACATAAAGCTGAGCATTAGGTACATTGCGCAATTTTCTAATGAACAATGATACAACTTCAAACTTTGCTGTAGTGAGTGATGTAGTGAATGAGTGTTACAGAAGCGAATGTTCGTCCAGTGTGCTGTGCCATTGGTAATTTAATGCTTAAAATTTAATTACAAATTGTTACACGTAATTGCTTCTGGCTAATCCAGCTGAAGCTAATAAGCTGAAATGGCAGCGGGTAGATCTTGTCTGTACCACGCACTGCATACCTACCGGTAAGTGTAATGTGGTACGGTCACCAGCCAGATGAACCAATCATTTCAGAGAAAGATAGTTCAAAGATTTTTTCTACCGCTCGGAAGGCTAACGTCTACTAAGGGGCACATGCAGACTGATTCGATAGATGGAATGCTAGGCAAAGTCGGCATCGCAGTGATTTTTCATATTTCTATTTAAACTAGCTGATGTTGTGACTAGTGAACTTCGTCCGCGTGGATTTAGGTTTTTAAAAATCCCGTGCGAACTCTTTCGTTGCGACGTATTTGAAGGACAAACCAATAAACCAACAAATAAACACACATAGTTCGTTGGGATGGGAAACCGACAAGTACGGAGAGATATCAGGCGCAGCACCCAGTAACCGCTATTCACTAGTAAAAAGGGCTCTTATAAATAAGTGTCTTTAAAGTCCGAAAAAGCCATAATCATTACTACGACAAAGCTATTAATATTTAATCGTTACTTAGCAAACAAGAAAAAGCTTTTAGTTGGCAAGTGCACTCGCGTAACCAAACGCAACCCTACTTAACAATTTAAGGAGGCAGCGTAATTCTATCGTGAAGAAGTTGTCTCCGACGGGCCTCTTTACTTTGTACCACAGATATATACCTACAGATATGAAACTAGCGTGGCCCCTATAGTCCCTCTCGCTCATGCAGAGGAACTTTCTTGTAAAATGTGATTCCTTTTATTTTACGTTCGCTTCGGCTATTGTAGCCTAGTATGTATACTGCAACCCACTATTGCACAGTAACTAAAAAAAGAAAAATTGTATTCATTTTTAAAACAAATCAATTATTTCTTTAAAATACTTGAGTCAACATAACCTCACTTCACGTTGCTTGTCAAGATTTTTCGTACAAAATACATCTTGACAAACAAAAAGTGGCCACGGTCATATGGACAAAAACTGATCATTCGTTACGTTCTAATAACAGCTTAAATGCATTTAGCTATCTCACTCTAACAGTAAGAGTCACAATAATTATAGAGCTACTTCTATAGGTATTTGTTCCGAGCTTTGTAAAAACTAAAAATGTTTTTTATTTGAACGAAGCATCGCGCGACGCCAACTTCTCGACTCTGCCTTAAAAAGTTGGAAGAATCTTTTTTCAAGCTTTTTGATTTCAATCCAGCTTTTGGTGGTTTAACTTTATCTCGGCTTATTATCAGTTTAGGACTTTCACTTCTCAAATTAAAACGAATCAATACTCCATGGTCATGTGCAGTGGCGTGCAGAAATTTCAACCTAGTATAGATATATAGCACGCGACAGGTCGAGATAGCAATCAGGCTACTTTTTATCACGGAAAATCAAAGAGTTCCCATGGGATTTTTTAAAACCTAAATCCAAGCGGACGAAGTCGCGGGCATCACCTAGTTGTTAATATTTGTACTTATAATATTATATTGAAGAAAATATGAATAAATATTTCCACTATTTTATAATTTGTTAAAAATTCCTTCAAATAATCCATACTAATACTATAAATGCGAAAGTGTGTCTGTCTGTCTGTCTGTCTGTCTGCTAGCTTTTCACGGCCCAACCGTTCAACCGATCTTGATGAAATTTGGTACAGCGTTGGCTTATATCCCGGGGAAGGACATAGGCTACTTTTTATCCCGAAAAATTAAAGAGTTCCCACGGGATTTAAAAAACCTAAATCCACGCGGACGAAGTCGCGGGCATCAGCTAGTACCATATATAGTTATTAACTTCCTTTGTCTGAAGTGAAGTTACTGCTACAGTCTTTTTTCGGACAGTTTAAGGATGGAGTATGCAATATCCTCCTAGACTTACTTCCGTTGTATAGGAAATTACGGCATAATTATCTTTTCATACGGAGATTGTACAGGATTCCCTTCGCTCAAGATCCTCATTTTACGTCGGTAACCTAGTACTTAGTTGTGCTTTACTGTGATCGGTAACTTGTGGCTGAGAGATAGGTAGGTAAAATTTGTAAATTTGTTATTTGTTATTAAAAATACACATCTCTAATTTTAGTTTTTGTATAAAGTAAGTGTTTATTTGTTAATAACGGAGGAGGGAGAGCGGGGACCCTGAGATACAGATTTTGCAAACTTACTTCAGGGTCCCTGGCACAATTTTTAAACAGACCTTTGTAGTTTGTAGAACAAATAAATCATTTCATTTCATTTTAAGATAAAACTATTTTATTTTTTTAAAGAATATTAGCCATGTTAAATGACTAATATTCCCCTTTACTCTCCAACTAAGCGTCAGGCTTGTGCTAGGAGTAGGTACGACAATAGTGCAACGGGCGGGGTTTGAACCGTCGACCTTTCGGTTTTCAGTCCACTCCTTTACCGGTTGAGCTATTGAAGCTATTGATTTGAACTGACTACCACGCTGGGCAAGTGTAGATTTTCAGACTTCACACACCATTGAGAACATTATGTACAATTCTCGGCATGCAGATTTCCTCACGATGTTTTCCTTCACCACAAGCAAGTGATATTTAATTAATTAAAACGCACAGACTCAGAAAAGTTAGAGACGTGTTCTGGGATAAACTCAACACACACCGACACATGAATAGTAGTAAGTATAATAGTTATAGTAGAACTATTATGTATTAAGTGGTAGACGGAATGACACACTTTTTGAACCTTCGTGGTTTTTTGCTGTGTCTAAATTGGATTTGTTAAACATTATTTATGTTGGTAATTAAAAAAAAAACTAGCTATTGATTTCTAAAGTCTGATAATCAATAATAATTATAAGTTGGATATTCAATCTGACACAGGCACGTTGATTGAGTCACCGGGCGACTAGCCGACCGGGCGTAATGGGTCTTATACATCAAGGGTCTTATTAATAGCGATCACGCACTCATCCGATCCGAATCCGTGAAAATACGGATATAAAAATCTACGACATATTATTATGTCATCATGCTACCATACAAAACAAAAAGGAACGTAGGTACTTTCACGGACACGGATCGGATGAGTGCGGGATGATATACTTTAACTAAACCACAACAATAATTATAATGAATATTTGCGGCCCCGGGCTACACTGACGGGGCGGGAAAGTTATAACACTGCACAACTTTGTCCTGCACTTTCTTATTATTAGGTATACCTACTTATACTAATGTACTACATGTTCTTTGCGTTTACTTTATAAATATTTTAAAGAGCATAATACTGAACGAGGTTTACATACCCTACGATAACTACATAGAATTCTCTGCACGAAATAATGTCCTTTATTTTGCTTGTATACGTTTTCGTAAGAAAAACGCTTAGTTTTCTCGTAAAAATGAGCGCGAAAAGAATTTCTGTAGCACAGATTCTCAGCTTCTACTGAGATTGCGATTTTATCGCAGATTTAAACAGAATTTAGAATTTTAAAACTTTTACATTGATAAATAAAAGGGGGAGCAATTTCTAGGCGGAATATTTAAGATGATAAAAGATATTTTTTTTTATACAAGTAGCGAGCAATCAAGCAGGCGGGTCTCCTTCTATTACGGGATTATCGCTACCCATGTACATTGGCTGCACAAATCACTACGCCTATTATAAATGAGAAAGTGTGTTTGTTTATTGGTTTACGTCACTCTCCAGGTCTTTATCTATACCCATGCAAAAAATCACGTCAATCTGTTGCACTTTTGCGACGTGATTGAAGGACAAACCAACAAACCAACAAATCAACAAATCAACAAACCAACAAACAAACACACTTTCGCATTTATAATAGGGTTCTAAAATAAGGGTACGGATGACACATTCAAATCAGTGTAGAAAGTCGCAGCAACAGTATCTATAATATAAAATCTACGAAAAAAACAATAACTCAATAGGTTTCTTACAGTGATTTTAGAAGATTCTTGTAAGAAAAGAAAAAATAATACAATACAAATAAAAAAAATACAAATAATACATAAAATAATACAAATAATACATAATTGGTAAAAGAAGAATACCTAACGTCATAATACTCAAGGGACAGTTAAGAGTGCCTCAAAGGCCATGAGGGTTGTGCCCTTTTCACTCACTTGTCCCGGGCAGCTTGACCCTGCATTAGCATTTAAATTAATGGCTTACTGATAAACCTTTATTATTTTAAAAGATTTATTTTACTTATAGTTACATTTAGCGAATTCCGTTGTACACAATCTCTAAACTGAACTAAAATGACACGTCTAAATCTATTGCTATCCCTTTCATAATGTTGCTTGCGTAAAAGGATAGCACTAGATTTAGACCTGTTAATTTAGTTTAGTTTAGAGATTGTGTACAAGAGTGTTCGAATAATACTATATTAACAAACAGTAGTTTTTCAAATAATCAGTTCAATATTGCAGTCTAACTATAACATTGATGCGCTTTCAACTTGCGTTTTAATGTAATAGTTAGGGAGGCGAATAGGGGAATTTTCGGCAATACTCGAGCGTGGCAGTTTAAGATATGAGAGATACCTTAGACCTAATAGAACAACCTTGTAAAGTATTTAGCTCTATATGTAGTGACGCGCGCCTAGGATAGACGATCAGATTAGTAAAAAAAAAATCCATAGTCTGAAATACTCGAGCGCGTCAGATTAAGATATTGGGGGTTGATTTTAGTGTTTTAAGACTAAATTTAACTAATCTGACGATAAGTCCTTGACGCCGCCGAGTTATAGGGTCGCGAACTTGTAAAAAAAAAACGTTAATCCGGAATTCTCGAGCGCGATTTTTTATTTTTTTATTTTGAAGAATATAATCTAAAATTTACTAAAAATACAAAATCTGCCGGTTTCCGCATGACCGGAAGTGTGGAGGAGCCATTTCGTCTTCCGAAAAACGCGTTGCGGCATATAAGTCGCGAACGATACATTTTACCAAAAAAAAGTTTAAATAAACAAAAAAGGTAATTTTATTTTACACAAAAAAGGTCTCTTTACATTTTTGTCCAAAGTTAAAACTTTTTGACTTGAAGCATCATAAAAACTCAAACTCCCGGTTTTTTGAGTATATCTCGAAAACTGAGGGTGTTAATATGAAATAACGATAATTAAATTATGTGACTTTTATTATATCTCAAATTTTATTTTTCTAAAGCTTTTCGACAATTTTCGTGGACTCGTGATATCGTGGTATCATTAACATGTACAGTTTCATGTACGTATATTATTCAATAGCCTGTTGATCCTCAAATTGTTTTTTGGACGTACCGTAAGCAAAACGAAGTGAAGAATTGAAGCAAAAAAGAGGAATTTGCCATAAACATGTAATACAGACTGAGCGCTTCGCGGAAATATGCCGTCCTACCAGTATTTTTCCTTAATTTCAATTATCAAGGAGAAAGAAAGGAAAAAAAAGAAACCAAAAAACCTTATTCGGTCAGATTAAGAGAACCCATCAACATTTTCGTCAGATTAAGAAAATATGCTTTCAGGATACCGAGATAAACCTCCCCTATGAAAATCTGACGCGCTCGAGTATTTCGAAAAAACTTATTTTTTTTGCATTTTCAAAAATTCATCGTAACTTATCGTCACGCCGAAATCGTCAGTTTTTTTAAAGGGAGCTTCCTTGGCGCCTACTCAACACCCCTTCCGAAAATCTGACGCGCTCGAGTAAATTTTTTTTTTTGCATTTTTGACTACTTTATATGCCTACCCCCACCACGCAAACCGGCAGATTAGTATACCGTTGTTATCAGAGGCACTTGGGGCATACGTAGTATGAATATCTGACGCGCTCGAGAATGCCCAAGTAACTGATTTTTTAAACATTTTTGAAAAACCGTACACGCCAAACCCACCGCTAAAATGGTTTTTACCATACGAGCTTTTCTTTTCGAAATTATTTTATCTTTCGATTTTGGTAGGTCTCGACGGCGCCGTTGAATTACGCCATTTAGCTACCTCGCCTCCCTAACTATAAGTAGTATGTAAGTAAAAAGTCATTTCGTACGCATAATTTGGTGAAAATTTGATGAATAGTTTTAAAGATAGAGGACGGAACTCGTCCACAGATAACAGCAAATCAAACGCGATCCGTGTTGTATAAGTCCCGCAAATTGCTAATGCTCGTGGCCGCCATTTTAGTGACGTCAGCTGCACTAGACTGAAGTTTCGAGCTGATGCTGTTGCTATATTTTTATTTCGGCTGACGTCAGAATGACGTCATTTCGATGTTAATGAGACATAGTTCCAGCGCAATAGCAATTTGCGAGACTTATAAAATGTAGACTCTTAACCATAATGCACAATATATGGAATAGGTACCTAGACTTCCCATTAGAGCCCGGGGTGAGTCAACCAGTTTTAAATAAAAAATTGGTAAAATGATTCATTTTCAAGGAAAATTTCCACAATTACATAGAATCCCGAACTACGTTCGAACTATTTGAACACAATGTTTTGACTAAATCAAAAATTTTGTTTACAGAAACGTAATAAATGTTCGTAGTCCAAATCAATGCGCGTTTGATTTGTTGCTGCTATTTATTGGGGCAACAATTCCCGGCTACCAAAACTACCATAGTTTGTAAACAACGTGTCGAAACTTTGTAATAATTAAACAACAAGCGTGTTATTCCATTTACTTTACTAACTATAGCAATAAATTCACAACATATTGAATGCCTGACTGCCCATATTTTGGAAATCATAGATTTTGTAACAAACAAAAAAAAGGTATCATCAGAATTTCGCATTCTTATGGAAAATATCAGAGTTATGTGAAAAATAGGAAAAATAAAAACGCAAACGGTACGTAGGTACGTTCTTCTTAGTATTATTTTATTTATTTACTTGAAAAGGTACCTACTCCTTAAACACCGCAAAAAAGAGAATAAACGTACAAAAAAGCAAAAAAGAAACTCACTGACTGACATCACTACCCATATTATTATAAATGGGAAAGTGTGCTTGTTTGTTGGTATATTGGTTTGTTGGTTTCTCCTTCAATCACGCGCACGACGCAGAGGAGCAACGGGCTGGCGTGATTTTTTGCGTCGATATAGTTGAGAACCTATGCTAATCCATACTAATATTATAAATGCGAAAGTGTGTCTGTCTGTCTGTCTGCTAGCCTTTCACGGCCCATCCGTTCAACTGATTTTGATGAAATTTAGTACAGAGATAGCTTGCAACCCGGGGAAGGACATAGGCTACTTTTTATCCCGGGAAATCAAAGAGTTCCCACGGGATTTTTGAAAACCTAAATCCACGCGGACGAAGTCGCGGGCATCATCTAGTACTTTATATTCCGGAAAATCAAAAAATAGCCACTGGATTTTAAAACCCTAAGTAAATCCACGCAGTTGAATTCGCAGGCATCAGCTAGTATCAGCATATAATCCAAGTAGCTAGCTGGTTTCAAAAACTTGAGATTTTACATCTAGGATTTAGAAAAGAAATTGAGACATTCTCCTACGGGATCTTTAAAAAGCTAAAGCCATATTGTGGATGAAGTCGCGGCACGAAAGCTAATAATAAACCTGGCAGAGTATCGGCCAAGTTTCTCAACTAAGTATTCTTGAACTAAATTCAAAAAGTTGTCGAAGGCAATGCTATGAGTAAGTTTAATGTACATACTTTAAAATATTCTCCCGTAAGAAAAGTTCCACCGCAAACTGTTGTCTTCATAGGAAAAATATTCTTATTTTGGTCCAAGAGCCCGTAGGAAGTATTGATGAGGTAAGTGTTAAAGGGTGGATGTTTAATAAATTCTTGAAAAGCCTCAACGCATAGACAGCTCCTCTGGTGCTGCAAATGTTGATGGGCAGCGGTAATCACTATACCCGCCTGCTCGCTATTTTTTTTTTAAAGGGTGAAGTTATTATGTTCGTTTTTAATCGTTGGTATATTTTAACCGGGATTTAACAGCCAACAAGCGTATTATAGACACATTTAAAAAGGTGAATATTTTTATATACCTACCTACTAAACGAGCAAGATTATAACATGAAAATACGGCCTGCGATAGGATAATAAAATTTACTTCCAGCCATTTCTAACCACCAGGCATGAAAATTTATGTGCAAGATTTGTTTGGCAATTTGCGTAGACTAAGCCTAGGCTTTAGGGAAGTGACTAACTGAGTTCGAGGTCTAGAAAACCAAACTAGCGCTGCAATAGCATACTGCTTTACGAACTTTAGCTCTTGATCGCAATTTCTTTTTGGGAAGACTTGACTAAACAAAAAATTTTAATTTTTAAATTCTCAAATCACCTCTGCTGAGAGCAAGCCCGGGAGTTTCCATTTAAACCACAGAACCAAGATGGGGAAATAATATGAGCTTATCAATATTACAGAGCTTATCAATATAAAAGCGCTTGTATTTCTGTGTGAACGTACCTATTTCTCCCAAAAAGCGATTAGTGGATATAATTATGGGTAATACTTGCACCTAATTTAGATTACATAACAAAATGTAATATTACCCATACGCCCTCAAGTAAGCGTAAGAGATAACTTGCATCCCGATACCTAAAATTAAAGAAAAAAAACCCGGAAAATGAAAGAATTCCCATGTGATATTTTCGGAAACCTAAATCTATGTGGACGAAGTTGCATTTCTATAGATACAGGCACATGAACGGACAGTTATTTTATGCCTTGACATATCTTAAGTACAAACCAACTTTCGATATGATACCCTTAGCTGTAACGGCATATTTTCTCAGTCAAAAGTTTTTCATGGTGCAATGCGGAAAAGTTTAGCGTTCCGCGCTCGGTAGGTACAACGTAAATAATAACATTCTTTCTTGGTAGTTAATTTCAATTAGGTACACGCTCTACCTCGCTCAAAAAATATTTACTGTACGCACGTTTTTTTTAGTTAACGAGCTTTTTTCCACAACTTTATTCCAATAATTTAGATTTTTAAAAATCCCGAGGAAATTTTTGCATTTCCGGGATAGAAATAGGTACCTATACCCGTTCTCTAGGATGCCGAATCTCATCCAAATCGGTCCAGTGTTAGAGCCATGAAAACAGACACACGTTCACACTTACACACACGTCTTGTGCATTTATAATTATCTACTGATACATTCTGTGGTATCATTAGGAAATAGTCACTGTTATGAATGGACATTGTGGCTATTTCCGTTGTACACAATCTCTAAACTAAACTAAAATGGCACGTCTAAATCTATTGCTATCCCTTTCATAATGTTGCTCGCGGAAAAGGATAGTACTAGACTTAGACCTGTTAATTTAGTTTAGTTTAGAGATTGTGTACAAGAGAATCGGCCCCAATGGACAGCTATAAATAAATTCTGTGTTCATTATGGATTATAAAAAATTAAAAACACAAAATATCTTTTTTTTATCTTTAACTAGCTAACCCGGCGAACTTCGTACCGCCTAACAGTCGATTCTTTTTCAGATAATTTTAAAAAAAATTCTCTCCGTAAGAACCATTCTCTTACTCCAAGGAATATTACAAAAAAGAATTAGCGAAATCGGTATCAGCTGTTCTCGAGATTTGCGATCAGCAACACATTCAGCGATTCATTTTTATATATAGAGATTCTTGTTGAAAATGAGTGAACATTTTCTTAAATTCTCTTTTGTTCTATAAAAAAAATCTCGGCAATTTCCTCGTGGATTTAGTTTTTTTGGTGATTTCATGGAGATTTCGACTTTCCAGATCTTTAAGAGCTCTTTAAAACAGAGCTATGTCCACGCAAAAAAAACAAGACGGATCGATGGTGTGGCGCGAGTAAAGGACAAACCAACAAAACAAACACACTTTCGCATTGATAATACTATTAGTAAATTAGTAATTAAGTAGTATGATTAGGTATATTATCTCTTTTTGGCACTCCGCCTCCATATAGTAAGTATATCTTTAGTGAATATGGACTTTACGAAGATCAAACAGGTATTGAATTTGAGGTGAGATCTATAGAGCGCACTCTAACTTAGCTTAGACTTAAGACAGAGTTAAAACGAGACAGACCTATTACTCTCACTTAAATCTGTCTCGTTTTAAGTCAATCTTCTTAAGTCTGAGCAAAGTCAAAGTGCGCCTTAGATCTCTGCTTTCAGTATTGATATAAATGCATTTTAAAGATAACTAATGTAAGTAGTTTTACCTAAAGCTTTACCAAACTCCTTTTGACTATTTCCCAGAAATGCGAAGTCTGAAACCTATTGCCAGTTGCATTTTTAAACGGAAAAGCTAAAAGCGCTTTATACCAGACACCGTGTGACGTAGTGTGACATCCGACATGCGACGCTAATAATCCTCTTAAAGCTTTTAAAGGGAAATGAACTTAGAAATGAATATATTAAGGTACCTACATCCTACAAACCAATCTCTATATATAAAAATGAATCGCTAAATGTGTTGCTGATCGCAAATCTCGAGAACAGCTGAACCGATTTCGCTAATTCTTTTTTCATAATATTCCTTGAAGTACGGGGATGGTTCTTACGGAGAGCAAATTTTAAAAATTGCAAGTATTAAAAAAAAAAAAAATTAAGAATCGACTGTTAGGCGGTACGAAGTTCGCCGGGTCAGCCAGTCTAATAATAATTAAAGAAAAACATTCAGACTAAACCGCCCATGGCCAGCGTGGTAGTCTATGGCTAAAACCCTTCTCAATCTGAGAGGAGACCCGTGCTCTGTAGTGAGCCGGCGATGAGTTGGTCATGATGATGAGATTCAGAGTAAAAGTAGGTAAGCAATTCCTAGCGCTAAGCGGTTGGGGTATGGTTTCCAGTGGCTTTCCATCAAAATGGAGATGAAAGGTGATAATAATATGTACTTTTGATGCACCAATCAAAGCCTTGATAGATGACTCAATAATCTAATCGGTCGATGTCGAACGGAACGGAGTACCTACCTACCTAAGTGCTGGATACCGGACCTTAGCTTTCAGTAATGTGATTCCGAGTAAAAACATAGACAATGGATGGTGTTTTATTACAAGATCTAATTCTTAGTTTCACGTATATTTTCCCCCTTATCTGAATTTTAATGGAACCCGTTTGCAAAACTTTAGTTTTGTAGGTCCAAGAGTTTAAGCTGGGCGTTGATGAGTCAGTCAGTGAATAAGTCAGGACTTTTCTATCTATTGTATGAGATTATGTAATGTTTTATCCTTATACAGCTGCAGCATTATGGAGCCCCTATATTGTTCCATGAAACCACATTTATTTCCATAGCCCAACTAAATTAATCCGACGCGACGTGTGGAACACAGACTTCCCAATGGGCCAACGCGGTCCATGATCACTACACCGGAAAAGTTTTTTTCAATCCCGAGCTTCTATCTTGTTTCAAATATTTTAAAACAATTTTACTATAAGTCCCGCAAATTGCTAATGCGCGTGGCCACCATTTTAGTGACTGAAGTTTCGGGGTGATGGTATATTTTTACATAAATATACGTCAAATGACGTCACAATGAAGTCATTTCGATGTTGATGAGACATGGTTCCAGCGCAATAGCAATTTGCGGGACTTGTAATAAACCGTAAAGCGTAGCATGAAATGACCTGAAATAACAACGCATCTGATATTAAAATACAGAGCGCTTTGCGGTCTTTTATCATAAGGAATTCAAAGTGAATAAAACTAAAATTCAATGTACATTTTCCACAAAGATAACAAAGTAGAAATCTCTTCGCGAAATAATAAGTAGCATTTTCTTTGCTTATATGCGTTTTTCAAGAGTAGGTAGGTATTCGTTTAAGCACACAGTCTGCTGTGCGCATGAAAGGAATTTTTTCAGCTACGCTATTTTTGCTCACGAATGAGTGTGTCCATGCCAAGTGCCTGCTCGCGAGGCAAATGTTCGGTCGGCGTGGATATGCCTCGCGCTAGTTTAGTACAGACAACTTGCATCTAAACCTAAATCTGAACATTCCAGGAAACATCTACACCGACTGAACAGTTAACACAGCAAATGACTAGCCCATCATGCCTAAGAATTTCAAAGTAATTAAATTGATATCAGAAATAGATTCGTTCATATAAGGATCTAATATTTCTAATATATTAACGTTTCTATTTCTTTGAAATTAAGAAGCGAAGTCCTCTAACGCAAGGAACTGTAAAGTTAATTAATTAATTAAAGGTGAAAGCTAATTTAGCTCAAAACTTATGCGTAATAATAACTTAGGTAGGTATTTACTTTTTTGCGTGTTTTCTAGATTGGGTATACCTTATTTCCTTACTAGCTGATGCCCGCAACTATGTACGCGTGGATTCAGACTTTTAAAAATTCCGTTGGAACTCTTTGATTTTCCGGGATAAAAAGTAGCCTATGTCACTCTTCAGGTCTTTAACTATACCCATGCAAGAAATCATGTCGATCCGTTGCTCTGTTGCGACGTGATTGAAGTACAAACCAACAAACCAATAAACCAACAAACAAACACACTTTCACATTTATAATATGGGTAGGTAGGTACTGATGCAGATTATGATCTCGTATCGACGCATCTAGCATATATCTTAAAGCATCATCCAAACCTGCGCGACCAAAGCGACTACGAAGCGGAAACATCAGCCTCGCGGCGGTCGCGTGTCGCCTGTACAATATTTGGTGCCATGCACACCTACGCGTCCACTACACTTGCACGTACAAATTCACGTCCTAGACGCTCCCGCACCGCATCACGCCGCACGCGTTCATGACGCGCAGGTGTGCCCGTAGCTTAAGAGACGTAGCCCTAACGTTGTCCGGAGTGCTTTCCATACAAATGTATTTTAGTTCTTAGTAACATTTGTATGTACAACTTTTTTGACATTTTTGAGTCCGTATATATAACAATATTTTTACAGATAATTAAAGATATCTGGAAAATTAAAGATATCTAAATTTTAAAACGTGTCTAGAAACTTTTCATTGAGTTTGATTGATTTTCAAATGAGAACCAAACTACGTTTAAGTATATGGAAAGCACTACGCAGCGAGCTAGGGTCATTTCTCCATTCCATCTCAATTTCGTTAAGCTGGAATGATGTACTACAAAGTTTTCAAGTACATATTCCGGCAACAACCTTTGTATCTTCATAACTGCTTCACAGAATACTTCCAAGTTTAATAGGTCTTGTTTGGGTTCACCAAGGGACCAAACCACATAGTCATGGCAAACTGTATGCCTCAAGGATTTCTTGTAAATGTAACTACTTATCTGCAACTTACTTAAAGCTACATATTATGATACCCACAGTATGGTAGTAATTTTGACAATCTTGAATTAACATTACAAAAGAAACTGAAAACGATTGAAATCATTTATTTCAAAGTACCTAGTTATGAAATTTTTTCAATCGAAAAACACCAATTAAATTAATTAATTATTCAGGTGATTTCGAAACGACGTATTTATATTTAATGTGTTACACCACTTACAATAAATTATTTGGGTCACCAATTTGTCTTGAAATTCAAAAATAAGCCGAGGCTTATTATTTTCAAAAAAAAAAACCGGCCAAGTGCGAGTCAGGCTCGCGCGACGAGGGTTCCGTAATACAGTTGTATTTTTTAGACATTTTGCACGATAATTCAAAAACTATGATGCTTAAAAATGAATAAAAATCTGTTTTAGAATGTACAGGTGAAGACCTTTCATATGATGCCCCACTTGATATAGTCACTCACTTCGAAAGTTGAAAATACTAATTATTAGTTCATGACCACAATTTTTTTTTTTGTGTGATCTAACCCTTAATTCACGGTTTTCAGATTTTTCCCCAAATGTCAGCTATAATATGTACCTACCTGCCAAATTTCATGATTTTAGGTCCACGGGAAGTACCCTGTAGGTTTCTTGGCAGACAGACGGACAGACAGACAGACAACAAAGTGATCCTATAAGGGTTCCGTTTTTCCTTTTGAGGTACGGAACCCTAAAAGCTTCAATAACTTCAAAAAGAAATATTTTAATGAAGATGTTGGGTATATATTATCACAATTAATTTGATGTTTTTATTCCTTCATGACCCGTGCAATTAATTGGGTTGAAATATCGACAAATTTATTAAATATTTGGATAAACATCCAAACTTTTACATTTATTTTGTATTTAGTAAGGTGGAGATCATGTTTGTATTAAGCCAATAAGTCTGCTTGAACTCACATTATTTTAAAGTTATTTCAAATGGAAAATATACTCATTTGTGCAAGGTTTCATATAAACATAATCCTCCAACGTCAGTCAGTATAAAGCCTTAAGAGCCTCTAAGAGGATTTCAGGCATCGCTTTTCAGACTGCGAGCACATCAAGTCACTCAGAATATTGTGAAGTCCTTTCCTACTCTAGTCAGAGATCACTATTAATTAGTAAATATTTTTTTGGAATAGAGAATGCGAGAAAACGAGCAGGTGGGTCACCTGACGTTAAGTGATTACCGCCGCTCATGCCGCAAATCTGTTGGAACAATGGAACAACTGGACTGGAAGAAACTCACATACACACATGAACCCTAAAAACATTACACCCCTTTTTTGGATAGTCGTGAAAAATATACTAATAATTACGATACCGCACGCACCTGTTCGGTATATAGTTGTGATAGCCTAGTGGTTAGGACGTCTGCCTTCTAATCGGAGGTCGGGGGTTCGATTCCGGGCACGCACCTCTAACTTTTCGGAGTTATGTGCGTTTTACGTAATTAAATATCACATGTTTTAACGGTGAAAGAAAACATCGTGAGGAAACCTGCATGCCTGAGAGTTCTCCAGCTTCACATGGCCAGCGTGGTAGACTATGGCCAAATCCCTTCTAACTCTGAGAGGAGACCCGTGCTCTGTAGTGAGCCGGTGATGAGTTGATCATGATGATGATGATGACCTGTTCGGTAAAGCCTCATTTTTCAAGGTAAGCTGCCAATGCCTCTAGCCATTGAAAAAGTCTTCAGGCGTGAAAAAGAAAAAGCTTCCATTACACCCGTGCCTAAGAAAAAATCGATCAAGTGTGAATCGGACTCGCACCTCTCGCACGGTTCCGTACCATCGTGGAAAAAATATCATTTCTTATTTTTTTCATGGCAGTTATTTTGAAATCGTTATTATAAATAATTGTTGTTATAGCGGCGGTAAATACTCAGTCTACGAAAATTTTAACTCTCCACCTATTACGGTTCACGAGATACAGCGCGCTGACAGATAGACGGACGGACGGATGAACAGACGAATGGATAGACGGACGGACAGATGGTGTCTTAGTAATATGGTCCCGTTGGCACCCTTCGGGTACGGAACCCTAACGCCATTGGAAGTGCAACTGTAGGCCGTTTGAGCACCTGAGTTATGCTCAGTAATGAACATCTAATGAGGCGAGCTTATCCTACCCGTTTTATGTTTTGCGACGAGCCGTTAGAAGTGAAAATGCCTATAATAAATATGAAAAGCCCTTCTTTCTATCTTTACTTCTTCAATGGATGAACGTGAAAGTTTTAAAAATATCTTCAATACTTACTCAAGGTTTTTATTTTGAGTTTTAATCTGGGACATTCATCTCACATAAACTGCCACTAGCTTATGCTCGCGACTTCGTACGCATGGACTACACAAATTTCAAACCCCTATTTCCCCCCCTTAGGGGTCGAGTTTTCAAAAATCCTTTCTTAGCGAATACCTACGTGATAATATAATAGATAGATCAGTCAGTCAGTCAGTCACCTTTTCCTTTTTAACCGACTTCAAAAAAAGGAGGAGGTTCTCAATTCGTCGGAATCTTTTTTATATATTTAGATCTACAGAGTTGGTACGGAGTAAATAGACTCTCGAGAACAAAACCTACTTCAATAAGGGTGCATTGTGGCAATAAGCCTGATCAATACCCATACCTATTATAAATGCGAAAGTGTGTTTGTTGGTTTATTGGTTTGTTGGATTGTCCTTCAATCACGTCACGACAGAGCAAGGGATCGTCGTAATTTTTGCATGGGTATAGTTTAAGGCATGGAGAGTGACTAAGGCTACTTTTTATCCCGGAAAATCAAAGAGTTCCCACGGAATTTTTAAAAACTTAAGTCCACGTGTACGTTAGTGTTCAGCTAGTTTTCCTATAAATAGCATTCATTATGATCATCCCATCGAACGATAAGGCTGTCGCCATATTATATCACGCTAACCACGTCCGGGTTGGCAGACTCCACACACACACATTATGGAGAACTCTCAGGCATGCAGGTTTCCTCACGATGTTTTCCTTCACCCTTAAGACAAGTTCTATTTTATTGCTTAAAGCGCCTCTGAAAAGTTATAAGTGCGTGCCATGAACCCCAGAGTCTCCTGAACCAGTACCCTTATTATAAATGCGAAAGTATGTTTGTTTGTTGGTTTGTCGATTTGTCCTTCGATCACGTCGCAACTGTGCAACGGATTGACGTGATTTTTTGCATGGGTATAGATGAAGACCTGGAGAGTGATATAGGGTACCTACTTATCATCCCAGAAAATCAAAGAGTTCCCACGGGATTTTTATAAAACCTAATTCCACGCGGAAAAAGTCGCGGGCATCAGCTAGTATATTATATAGCTAAGCCTAAGCGACGCCTTAACCGACGACTATCATTTCCGCACCGCTATTCAAAAGCAATACCAAGATATACCTAACCAACGAGCAGTCATACACGTACTAAACATAAAGATTGAAAGTTGAATACTTGTATCTAAAATAAGAATATTGAAAAGAGCATACCCTCAGCCAGTGCATACTGATACGATGTATGAATATAAATGAAGTGCAACTTATGTCATGCATATAGAAGTTGAATTTCAATCTGTTTTGAATATAATCTGTACAACAGAATATCTTCTCTATATATAAAAATGAATCACTGAATGTGTTGCTGATCGCAAATCTCGAGAACAGCTGAACCGGTTTCGTTAATTCTTTTTTATAATATTCCTTGAAGTACGGGGATGGTTCTTATGGAGAGAAATTTTTTTTAAAAACTCCTGAAAAAGAATCGACTGTTAGGTGGTACGAAATTCGCCGGGGCAGCTAGTCTTCTCTATAATATAAAAATGAATCACTAAATGTGTTGCTCATCGCAAATCTCGAGAACCGCTGAACCTATTTCGCTAATTCTTTTTTATAATATTTCTTGAAGTACGAGGAAGGTTCTTACGGAGAGAAAAATTTAAAAAACTCCTGAAAAAGAATCAACTGTTAGGCGGTACGAAGTTCGCTAGGGCAGCTAGTGTAAAATGAAAAAGTGAGTCACACACAATATAGTCCGCGATAGGTTGAGATGGCAATCGGGGTATGAGGCGGGGGACGCCCCGCAAGGCTGTGTGGGTGTGCGGGGCGTTTCCCCCCGATTGCTATTTCAACATGTCGCGTACTATCTATACGTTTTTCGTTATTGACGCTTGACAGCAATTTAACCTTATCGATGATGTGTATAATATAAAAGTATATTCATTCATTCATTCATTAATTAAAGGAGGAACTAACTGACTAAGATATCAACGTACAGTGCAAACCGCCTGGGTCAATCAGATATTGTAGATTTTTGCATGTAAACGGATAACGTCTAAACGCATAATACAAAGGACTTTGAAAAATTTCAGTGGAAGTTTTAAAAAATCTAACTTCACACCGACGAAGTTATGAGATAAAGCTAATATAGAATAATACGGCATGCTCGAATTCACAGGGCAAAAGTTAATTAATTAATACCTAATACACTGAAGCAAAGTATTATCGGCAAAACGGAGCTGATCTGCGGAAAAGCGAGTCAATTTATTTTATCTGAAACGAGAAAATGGAACTTATCGCCTGCTGTGTTATTTCTTGTTTGACCGGATTAACCTAGTAGGAGGCGCGTCCTAATTTAGAACCACAAACGAACGCTACCGGATAATAATCTCACAGATTTATTAAATAAGCATTAATTTTGAAAAAGAGTGTGTAAGAACAAGAGTATGTATGTACCTATGAAATAACTTATTGTACATCTTTTTTAAGTATTGTGAAGTAGGATATAATATAAACTTACATGATTGAAACTGATTTAAAATTAGCCCATTACAATGGTAATGTTTTATGTAAAAAATCCACCAAATTTAATCTGAAGAATTAATTAATTAATGAAAAGTGTTATTTTTGAAACATGGATTTGGGTATCCTCTAAGACTGAAATCTATAGAGCGCACTTTGACTTTGCTCAGACTTAAGATTGAGTTAAAACTCTGCTTATAGCTCTGTCTCGGTTCAACTCTGTCTTGAGTCTAAGCAAAGTCAGAGTGCGCTCTATAAATCACACCCTTAGAATCCCGTTTAGTCAGTAAATGAAGGATTGCAATATAGTACAAGCAGTCAGTCAGTACACAGTCCTAATAATCCAAAAATCTAAAAGTATCCACTTTGTAAATATTTTTTACTTTCATAAGTCTATAATTTCTGTATACGTGGTGCTCAGTAATCCGTCAAACACAGAGGGGTCAAACGCCCCTCGGTTGGGCTTCACTGCAGTCGGGTAAAAAGCTGCTAAGAAAGAAAAGAGAGGAAAGATGTTCATAAACCAGCAAGAAAAAAAAATACTATGAGATAACAACTGTGTGGTATTTTGTACCCAATAGAGCTTTCTCAGTGTTAACCATGTTAGTGTGATTAAAAATACATGGCTATTTCTAAATGAAACTGATGAAATTCTTGTAGAGCTCTGTTAGCAGTTATTATCTTTTACTTATATTGTATTTTTTCTTTCTATGTCGCGTTTACTTAAAAAATTTACATTGAGAACTTTTCACTAGATGGCTGCTTACACTTTTATCGTTTCAGTTAAATCTTAATGGGCTATTTAACGAAAAATCCACTAAAATATTTCAAAAGGAAATTACTGTTTCAGTTTTCCGAATAGTCAAAATTCGGTTTCCAGTTGGGTTCAAAAACTAGTTTCGGTCGGACATTTGGTTTTCTTTTTATGGACACATAAAAAGAAAACCAAATAATATATAAAGATACCTTGTACCTTTAGTTTTCCTAAACTTTGGTTTTTATACCTCTATCTAAGTCAATATTAAATCCCATAAATAAAATCAAACCAAAAGAATAAAACCGATTGAAAACTTTCTTCAACTAGTGTCGAGTTTAGTTGCAAACAAATTGCACTTATCGGAAAAATTCGAACGTCGCATTACCAACAAAAATAAGATCGCTATTAATTCTTTACCGATATTTCTTAAGAGTTCTTGTTTAACAAGTTCTTGCTGTTCTTTTGTTCGCCAAGTTATAGCCGCCGAAGCGATTTTTAGCTAACAAAGTTTTCTGAGGAGTTGTTACATTATTGTCGCAATTTATAATCTCGTACTACATCTTCTTTTGTATTGAAGCAAGAAGGTAACAAACTGCTATTTAACTCATTTTTGTATTATTTCTTTTTCGAAAAAGAAATAAAACAGAATCTTCAAGAAAGTGAGTAAAAGTATATTTACTAAGATTAAAACGTGCATGTCATACATTTTTTTCTTAAAAAGCCTAACATACCTGTACCGTAAAAGCAATACCAACCATTATTATCTTGTTACTATGGGACCACAAAAATCAGGTACGTTTCGCGAGACGATAAAAGATATTAAGCGAATTGCGAGCGAAAGCGTTCCGCGAATTCAAATTGCAGGCATTATATCTGCGAAAATGTCGCTATCTCTGTTATTGCGTTCCCGAAAACCGTCTTTAATAATATACTGGAGCGTGCCGTGGTATCATATAGCCGTATTTTGTGTTAAACCAAAAATAATGCTGTTACCTTCTGTGTGTGCTACTTACGGCGATTACGCACTCATCCGATCTGAGTCCGTGAAAATACGTTCCTTATTGTTTTGTATGGGAGCTTATGACATTATATGTCGTAGATAATCGCTGGTATTCTCCGGATGACGGATATAACTCGGATGACAGAAGTGCAGTGCATAATCGCCGAGGGTGCTATTTTTTAAGCGGTCGGTCTCGGAAAACTAGCCTTTTCCCTAGCTTTTGCATGATTGAGCAGATATTCATTCTCTTTTCTACGCACACTACTGAAGTTGAGATCTCGCCACGTCCACGATCCTCAGTAATGAAGGAAGAAACGGAAAGAAAGAGACTTAATCTGCCCAAATATAAAGTACGCGTACAATTTACTTGACATCAACATAAATATCGATACCTCTGGGCTCAAAGGTCGTAAAGGACATTTGGTCGAAAATGACTTTTTGACACTGCTTTACTCAGTTTTTAATTCTCTATCGATCTGTATATTCCGTTTCACGAAATTCGTAAAAAAAATGCCTTTACGACCCACATAATTTGGCACGTTAAACAAAGTTTATCGTGAAAATATGGGTGTAAGTAACACTTGGTTACCAGAGTCTACTCCTTTTGGTAGTAAAGCAAAGTTAAAAAAAAACCTTTGGGCGTAACATACAAATAAATTATCAATTGTCTTATACCACCTTAGATGGTTAATATGACACCTCAAAATTTTGGACGTAAAGGACATCACGTTTACAAATTGTCTTGTACACCCTTACAATTTAAAATAAAAAAATGAAAGCGTCCTTTACTACCTAGTTTCATTTTAATAATGCGCTTTCATTTGCGCCATTAATGGCGTAAATAAACAAAAGTAGATGAGGAATAGTCCCATAAGTCCTAGAATATACTACCTTACTTGATTAACCCTATTCTTGGCAGTGTGCATTGTAATTCACAACACACTTTGAAAAAATCCTGACACTACACGAAACCTTTTTTAATTTTATTTTTTTAATATTATATTAGTTCATACACTACTAAATTACAAAAAAATATAAATGTGTTATTTGAAACATCACATTTTCAGCAGAACCTGAAATGATAAACTGCATGTCGGTGTCTGTGCGAAGTAAAAATATTCATTTTTAACACTATTCTTGTCAAATTTTTGAAATAACCATACAAAATTATATGAACAAACAATATTTTATATCGATAAATGCCAATATTATAAAACAATTCCAATGGTTTTATGATGTCATTTTTACATATTATGTATCTTTAAATGTACACTACTCACTCGACTACAAAAAGCGTTTATTACAAATACTTCAAATTGGCCAACATACTAACATCTTTCACTGTTATCTAATATAGGTGCTGGCTCAGCATCAATTTTATCAATTTTAAGACCTTACAATCCACAATTGCAATTTTGCAATTGTGGATTGTAAGGTCTTAAAATTGATCATGGATTGTTGATTGATCATTGATTGATGGTTGTATCATGGACTTCCGCAAAGTAACGCCTGCTTCGATAGAACATATAATTCTGGAGGGTTTATTCGAGTTTTCCAGTGATTTCAAACTTTTAATTTCAGACAAAATTATATCTATGATAGTACTAGTACACCAAACAAATTTACACATCTCACAGAAGTAAATAGTAGAAATATTTTAGCCGTAAATAAGGATATTTATAGGAATTTACATGATTGGTCTCAGAATTCCTGTAAGATGAACATAGAAAAAAGAAGTATAATTACTTTTGGACTATTTTTTATTTAATTTAAATGACTTTTTTCTAATTAGGTTAAGATACCTAGTACAAGCAATTGATCTTAGAATTAAAGTAAGTAAATTGTAATAAGAAAGATTATATAAATACTGTATATTTTAATGTATATAACGGGTACATACCACAATTAATTTTTGTTTTTATTTGTCGACATTTAAACCCAATTGCACGGGTCGTGGTTACAACGGGACTGCGGTGCTGCAAGAGATGAAGTTCGAGTTGTCAAGGGCAGTAGCGAACTACCCTCTTTCTTGTTCTTTTCGCTGGAACTTCACGAGCTGTCCGGCAAAATACACTCACAGCGTCACTATTAACTTTCGATGTTGTTCGATGCTCTCTTGGTTTGCATAATTCTACCACTGGATTCCACATACCTACTTGCTAGTTTAAAACCATCCTCACGATTGAAATTTTGGTGTTTGCTAATTTCAATCGCTTCGCGCACTAGTATAGGTATATAGTGGAGGTCTATGGAGAGAACTCGAGGATTGTGGAGTTCAATCCAATGTTTTGTGCCTGGCTGTAGAATATGCTCCGCGATCACAGACTTCTGAGGATCGTTGTTTCGCACCGCTTTGAAATGTTCTAATACCCGAGTTGCTGTGGGTCTCTTCGTTTGACCAATATAGGAGCTCCCACAGCTGCAGTCAATCTTATACACACCCGGACATTGGTGTGGCAGACGATCCTTCGTTGATAGCATCAAATGGACAATCTTTTGTAAGGGAGTAAACACGATCTTAATGTTGTATTGTTTTCTTAACAATGTACCTATTTTATCAGTTACTCCTTTTACAAAAGGTAGGTAGGCCATGTGTCTTTCCCGTACCCGTACCCGTTAAATACATTAAAATATGTCGTTAAATGACGAAATAAGCTTTAAATCATTAGTTAAATACTTTATATTTACCTGATAAGCTAGTGTGAAAATGGAACAACACGTAAAAGATTTGATAACGAATACAGGGAACTTCCATGCGATTATGAGCTACTTGAAACCTTGAACGAAACAGATAAAGAGGATGATGAAGAAAGTGAGAAGGAAGATGAATAAATAAATCATCTTATGTTTATTAAGTTGATTTACGAAAGAAGTGAAACTAATTATAACATTAAAGAAGAGAGTGGATAAAAAAATAATTAGTTACCAAAATATTAATTTATAAGATTTATTGTAAGGCTTCGTGTTCAATTCCAAATAAATGATCTCGGTTTGATTAGAAAAAATACGTTTTATTTAACATTATGTTATTTCATTATTATTTTTAGAGAAAATATAATAGTTTATGCATAATTACATACAAAATTACATAATGCGTTTAATACTTAACTGTAATTATTATTTTATCCTTACAGAATACCTTAGCGGGTGACCCTTAAGAACCTAAAAATTATTACACATGTCGGTTATTTCCTTATTTTGTTCAGTTTTGTGCAGTAAAGTAGATTTACGCCCTTAGGTAATATCATAGAATGATAATTTGTAGGGTGTAAAGGACATTTATTTTCAAATTTATGGTCGTAAAGGAAATCTATTTCAGTAAATACAGCACTAGGGCAATTTTTGAACACTGCCTTAGAAAACACTATAAATTCTAAGCACTTTCTTCCTAGGTTTCATTTAAATAGCTAAAGAAACGAAGATGCTAGAGAAAAAATAATTTTATTTTTTTCGTTTTTTGCTTCTCCTGAAAAGTAGCGTTTTGTCCTTTACGACCTTTGAGCCCAGAGGTATCGATATGTTCATTGACATGCAAATCAGCTCATCAATGCGACATTGTACTTCATGTTGCGAGTTTATTTTATGAATATTTGCATACTTTACTGATATCAGCTTTTGCATTTTGTATTATGTAATCGCAAAATTTACTGTATCATACAAATGACATACTATTAAGATCGTGACTAACGTATTGAATTTGTAATATCTATATATATAAAATTCTAAGTCCTGACTGACTGACTGACTGACTGACTGACTGACTGAGATATATATCAACGCACAGCCAAAACCGCTGGTCCTAAAGACATGAAATTTGGAGGGTCTATTCTTTGTAAAGAGAAGGTATCCACTAAGAAAGGGTTTTTCGAAATTCCACCCCTAAGTGGGTTAAATGGGGGATGGAAGTTTGTATGAAAGTCGGTCATTTTTCAAGTTATTTGCATGAAAATTGGTATTTGGGTTTCCGGTTACAAATGAAGAAGTATGTGTTTCAGGATTTTTGGAAAATTTGCTCATAAGGGTGGTAAAATAGGGGATGAAATTTTGTATGTGAAATCAACGCACAGCCTAAACCGCTGGTCCTAAAGACATGAAATATGGAGGGTCCATTTTTTGTAAAGAGTAGGTATCCACTAAGAAAGGATTTTTCTTAGTGGATACCTACTCTTTACGAAGTTAAAGGAAAGTTTGTATGGGACAGTTTTGATTATTGATACTATTAACTTGAAATTTGTAAAGTAGGTAGGTTTTTTCTTGAGGTTAGGTGTCAACTAAGAAACGACTATGAGAAAATCCTCCCTCCCCCACCCCCTAAAGGGATGAAATGGGGGTTGGAAGGTTATATGTGTTATTCGGTGCTGGTGCAGGGTGCGCGCCCTGATGTTATAATGTTTGTTTCTGAAAAAAATGCCATTTGTTTCCTGTAGGTCACGCGGGCGAAGCCGCGAGCAGAAGCTAGTATACTTATAATATTTGGAATCAATCTAAATTTATACAGATTTTTGAGAGAAGAATAGTTTTGATTAAAATATAATATTCACACTTGTTTTGAAGATACCTATGGTTGGGATTCGATTAGACATGCTAAAGAAGAGACTTAGGTACACTGGAATTTACAGTCAGGATTCTTCTTCTTCTCAATCGTTCACTCTTGACAGAGTGGTCGTGGCTATGAATTCTTCACTGCTGCTTGAGCGATTTCAGGATAGCTCGGTTTTTTTTAGAGGACGATTCGGACGACATAATATGTCAAGAAGAAGAAAATAGGTTTTTTTTTCTTCTTCTACACAACCTTGATGCAATGCATAAATATGACACTTGTCGTTTGAATCGTCCTCCAGAAGCCGGGCTACCTTGACTATGAGTTCCAGTGTTAGATGTCAGAGACATAACTCTGTCTCATTAACACTAAGTAAAGTCTGAGCCAAGTCAATGCACGCTTTATAAGCATATCTAAGTGGTTATGACGCGACGTAAAGCACTCGATTTACAAAGTGCGATATTGTGTGGAAGAAACATATATACTTGTGGAATACATACTTCCATACATACATTGTATATAGACTGCTGAAATCGTAACTTTTTCTTTTGGCTTTGAAAAATAGAAAACTGTTCAACATCATTTGCATAAAATAGGTTTAAAGTGTCACTAGCAATTACAAATGGCGTACATCTTACGACTCCACTGAATCATTTTCTGTCGTAAAAGGGAATAATAAAATGAAAAGGAGAAAGCGGGAATGAAGAGGCATGAGAAAAATTGGGTCATAAAAAGGCAATCTCCGCGAAACGATGAGAAGCGACCTGTTTTCAATTACTACTTTTACAGTAAAAGAACCTACTTATTTGATTGAACGAATGAGTGAATGTTTTATTTGATTTAAAGAATACACCAAAAACAAAACCTATTGTTTTTGCCTTAAGGCCCGCGCAAATTCAATCGTTTTCAAACTTTCAGTCTACGATGAATGTCTTTGATCGTAAATACCGTAAATACAATCAAAGTGTTTGGAGGTTTATGTCCAATTTAATCTTTTATAATATCTAGATTACCTAGAGAAAGCCTGGAATCCATCTCATAAAAATCATTAAACTACTTGATGATGCCCTCGACTTCGTCCGCCTGAATTTAAGTTTTGAAAACCCAAAGCGTGTCCAAGTGGCCTTTCAATTTCCTGGGATAAAAAAACGGGCCGAATTGAGAACCACCTCCTTTTTGGAAGTCGGTTAAAAATTCATCCATATCCGCCACAAGCCATCTTTGTCCTAAATGGATGATGCTTGCAACTTCGTCCACGTGAAATTAGGTTTTTAAAAATCCCATGGGAACTGTTTTATTTTCCAGGGCATAATGTACAAACCCGGGATGCAAGCTCTGTCTGTAGCTAATTTCGTCAAAATTGGTAAACAGATCTGCTGTGAAAAGCTAGTAGACATAATTATACAGATAGACACACAAAATCGAAAAGAAAAACAAAGCAAACAATAAAGGAAATAGTCTAGGCCTGTGACTTTCCAAAATACATGAAATGGGATGAAAAAATTAAAAGAGTATAAAATAGATTATATTTTTGGCTTGCGTCAATTAATATAGATTATCCATATGTATACCGCCAAACGCGAGCTCAGGGATTAGATGATCTGCGTCATTAGGATTAAGGAACTCTTGATTAATTAATTCACTCGTTATATCAGCTCATTACAACGGTGTATTATAATTTATAACTTAGCAGATATTTAATCTGTTTACTACTTTTATTTGGCAAATTAATAAAATTCTTACAAATTAAATTAACTATATTTTAAAACATTATTTACGTAATGCGGTGTGCCCACTAGATTACAATGTACACTAGGTACAACAGAAGGCGGGCAACGCAATGGTTCCTCTGGTGCTGCAAATGTTCATGGGCGGCGGTAATCACTCAACATCAGGCGGAGGATGTGCTTCCCTATCCACTTTTTCTCTTTTTACAACTTTCTGGTTTCTTACCACTAGGTGAGATTGTAGTCAAGGGCTTACTTGTATCCGAAGAAAAAAAACAAATAAAATATAACTAATATATTTTGATGCCCACATCGACTTCTTGTCTCTAAGTAAGGGATTCTTAGAAGTCGTTTTTGTTCTTTAGATGTTCAAAGACTGATCCTTATGAGATCATTATTTATGATATATATTTTTATTATAATAAATTCTTGTTACGAACTTCTTAGACAATTTATCCGTAATTTCCGAAAACCATTGATGTTGAATAGTATTTATTATTCTAGGCCGAAAACATTGTAATCGTATTGGACTTGTCGTCTATCCCACTTCAGAATTCATCTTTCTTGGGATACACTCTGGAATACATTATCATCCTAAGCCCGCCAATCTGTCGCGTTGTTACATCAACTATCTTGACAGTAACCGTTTCAATACTGTACTTATATAGTTATCTTCAAAGGTTATTTACTTAGGACTGCTTCGTGATAAAAAAATGACGATAGTTGAGATTCACTTTATGATTTATATTATGTTGAGTTTACTTTTGAATTTTCATCTAAATTAGTATATTTTTAGGGTTCCGTACCTCAAAAGGAAAAACGGAACGCTTATAGGATCACTTTTTGTCTGTCTGTCTGTCTGTCGGTCTGTCAAGAAACCTACACGGTACTTCCCGTTGACCTAAAATCTTGAAATTTGGCAGGTAGGTAGGTCTTATCGCAGGCATTTGGGGAACAATCTGAAACCATGTATTTGTGGTTACATCACAGAAAAAAAAATTGTGGTCATGAACTAATAATTAGTATTTTCAATTTTTGAGTTAGATAACTATTATCAAGTGGGGTATCATATGAAAGGTCTTCACTTGTGCATTCTAAAACAGATTTTTATTTATTTTTTTGCATCATAAATTTTGAATTATCGTGCAAAATGTCGAAAAAATATAATTGTAGAACGGAACCCTCTTTGCGCGAGCCTGACTCGCATTTGTTAAACATAAAACAGATAATTTTAGCAGCTTTTGGCCATAAGCCTGGCCCCATTTTCCTTTAGTGCTGTAAACAATTACACTCGACCCTAGGATAATTGAATTTTGGGGTCGTAACTTTGTAGACCTTTTAACCCTTCTTCCCAATTTCGTCAATAATGAGCCATAAATATTGATAAACATTATAGCCCAGGTTCCACGAAATAAGGCATTGCCGAACCCTCAATTCCTCCAATTATACCCAATTTGCCTTTATAAGATATCCCATTTCACTGTAATTCAAATAGAGTTTATAAAATATCCTCTACTTTTCTTTTTAGAACTTATCCATCCTATCCGTATCTATATAAATTATGCGAAAGCGTTACCATTGAGACCACAAGGTATATTGGTTCCGTGAGCTTCGCACCGTGAAAAATTGTAAAGTTGCTTTGTATAAAAGGAAAAGGGACTGACTGACTGACTGACTGATTTATCAACGCACAGCTCAAAGTACTGGACGGATCGGGCTGCAATTTGGCATGCAGATAGCTATTATGATGTAGGCATCCACTAAGAAAGGATTTTTGAAAGTTCAACGACTAAGGAGGTGAAATAGGGGTTTGAAAGTGTAGTCCACGTGGACGAAGATGCGAGCATAAGCAAGTAACTAAAGTTACAATGAACAACTTCATTAAAAAATAATATAAGTCTCGCAAATTGCTAATACGCGTGGCCGCCATTTTAGTGAAGTCAGCACTAGACTGAAATTTCGAGCTTTTTATACTAAAATATACGTCAAATGACGTTAAAATGACGTCATTTAGATGTTAATGAGACATGGTGCCAGCGCAATAGCAATTTGGCGGGACTAATACAAGACAATCTTCAAGACAAATTATCAAGAAAATAGGCATCTTCTAGGTAAACGCGTCCCATCTTAGGCCACATCATCACTTCCCATCAGGTGTGATTGTGGTCAAACGTATACCTATAATGAATTTAAAAAAAAAATCGGATGCTACAACTGTACTTTTCTCTATTGCTTTCATAATACCTACAAAATACGTTACACGATACGTACAAGTAGACAGATAAATCAATATAAAAAAGTTAAATCCGTTTTATAAAATCGGACCGTTTTATCTTAGAATTCGAGCAAACATTCCCGAATTAAATACGCAAGCACCATTCGTATAACGATATAATTCGATACGAATCCTTATTGGAAGGGGCTGGAAAAGGTTAGTACACTGACCTATATTAATACGTAAAAGTATGCTGGACTGTGAATGCCGAACTGCTTTTGATTTTCGCCATTTTGGCGTTGATAGCAGTAATGAGCGTCATGTGAGCGTACTTAGAACTAAATGTTAGTGATGAGACATATGTGATGTGAGATATCTGTCGACATAGTGTCAATACGTCAACACCATTAATTGACACAATAAGCCCAATTTTGATTCCCGATACGCTCAGTGGGTCGCTTCGAATCAACACAAAAATAACTGACTTTTTGTATGGCACTCTTTTTCCAGCGTATTTGTACACTGTCCATTTCAGTGGGTTAGTAGGATCACGAAATAGCGCCATAGATCGGGTAAACAGATATCTATCGCTTCAGTAACGAGGTAAGTAATTAATATCCTCAAACGCAGAATAATAATTAGCTTTCCTAAAGCTTTTCTAACACAATCAAATATTCATTTTGTTTGGGCCGCACTTATTTAAAAATGAAACTGGAAACTCACTTTTATGCAATACTATATTAGTTTACTAGATGATGCCCGCGACTTCGTTCCTGTGGATTAAGGTTTTTTTTAAATCCCGTGGGTACTAATACTAAAAAACAGAATAAAATAAATACTTAAGGGGGCTCCCATAAAACCAACGTGATTTTTTTGCTCATTTTTACAGATAACTAGCTGATGCCCGCGACTTCGTACGCGTGGATTTAGGTTTTTAAAAATCCCGTGGGAACTCTTTGATTTCCCGGGATAAAAAGTAGCCTATGTCACTCTCCAGGTCTTTAACTATACCCATGCAAAAAATCACGTCGATCCGTTGCTCCGTTGCGACGTGATTGAAGGACAGACCAACAAACCAACAAACCAGTAAACCAATAAACCAACAAACAAACACACTTTCACAATTTATAATATGGGTACTGATGGTACGGAACCCTTCGTGCACGAGTCTGACTCGCACTTGGCCGGTTTTTATTTGACGATAGTTTTATCTTTTGTCTCAGTTTTTTCTTCTAACTCTTATCGATGTGCTAGTTTTATAATCACGTTGCCATTGAAAAAGTTGACCGTAATTCTGCCATAGATGCCTTTTGTAAAAGCAAAAGGAAATAGAATAACATTTGGCAATAATTCTCTCTTGCCTCACCCGACCGGACATGTAATTTTATTTATAGTGAAAGTTTGTTAACATGTCGACGTGGTCCTGGTTTGCTGCCATTTGTTTTTATTGTCACAGACAACGTGCTACGGCGGACTGAATATAATTTAGGTAACTAATGCAATAAATTTCTGGATTGTGCCAGTCCCACATACGTAGGTACTTATGTTTGTTTTTTAGCCTCGATATTATATGCCGCTGATTTCAGCTATCTTAAGTCTCTTTCACGTCGTAATTTTTCGTCATGCGTCGCGTGGACTACACAAATTTCAAACCCCTATTTCACCCCCTTAGGGGTTGAATTTTCAAAAATCCTTTTTAGCGGATGCCTACGTCATAATAGCTATCTGCATGCCACATTTCAGCCCGACGACGTCTGACATTTGGCATACTGTCTGCTAGCTTTTTACAGGCCAACCGTTAAACCGATTTTGATGAAATTTGGAACAGAGATAGCTAACATCCCGGGGAAGGACATAGACTACTTTTATCCCAGAAAATCAAAGAGTTCCCACGTGATAAAACCGAAACTCACGCGGACGAAGTCGCGAGTATCACCTAGTAGAACATAAAGAAGTTATACCTAATATTCAAAGCTAGATTTAATAAAACTCATATTAAAATGTAAATAACGTACTTTTGCAATGTTGCAGGTATTTCCATGTTTGTCTTTTATTTCCAGACATACATTCATGTGCACAAAGCCCTTGATATAAAGTTCTTCTCTATAGAGAGAAAGTAAAATAAAACAAAATTGCAATCCGTGTTTGTATGTTTATCTTGTTTATTCGCTTATAGCATCAAAATATTGTCGCATTTATTTTATTCGCTTCTATTAAATTTATTCTCTTGTAACTTCAAATTGGCTTGCTATTTTCACTGTTATTTAAAACTAGCGACCCGGGGCAGCTTCGCACGGGTAGCTTATTACAATTTTCGTACGGATCTCAAATAAAAAAAATATAGCGTATGTCACTAGGGAATAATGTAGTTTTCTAATCGCGAAAGAATTTTTGAAATCGGTCCAGTAGTTATTGAGTTTATTCGTTACAAACATACAAAAATACAAATCCTTCCTCTTTATAATATTCGTGTAGACATCTAACGTGGAAGAGTTATACCTAATTATTGTGATAAACATGATGATGATGATGATGATGTTCTTTTATTCCTTCGTAGATTTTAGAGTTGCAGCAGTTGTTTTCCATGTCCCCCTATCATTGGCTGCTGCCTTGACATGTTTCCACGAGAGTCCCACTCCTTTAAGTCTGATTCAATGGATCTCCTCCAGGTGTTAATTAATCCTAATCCCAATCCTAATCCTAATAATATTATAAATGTGAAATTGTGGATGTTTGGATGTTTGTTACTCAATCACGCAAAACGGCAGAACGGATTTAGATGAAATTTGGAACGGAGATAGATTATACCCTGGATTAACACATAGGCTACTTTTTATTCAAGAAAATCAAAGAGGATTTCGAAAAATGTAAATCTACGCGGACGAAGTCGCGGGCATCAGCTAGTAATTATTATAAAATAGAATACCGAAATTAATAGCCGACATGCGTAGCAATATTACGTTATGTTATGTTGATGGTACTATGCCAGAAACCTACACGCAAGACGTGTCAAAAACAACTGTAAAAAGTTTCAATTTAATTGGATGAACAATGCGCAAATGCATATAGGTAACAAGCAAACAGACACAAATTAATCCATAACTAATGAAAATGTGAATCTGTCTGTCTGCTAGCTATTCACGGCCCATACGTTTAACCGAGTTTTGAAGAAATTTGTTACAGAGATAGCTTGCATCCCGGGAACGGATGTAGGTTGCTTTTTGTCCCTGAAAATTAAAGATTTCCCACAGGATTTTAAAAGCAAAATCAACGGCGACGAAGCCGCGGGCAACATCTATTTTTTATAATTAAAGAAGAAGATTTCTACCACACATTTTTGTCTACAAAATAAGTAAGCCCACCTATCAAGGAAGCCGCCCACCTATGGAAAGCCAGGGCACGTCAGCTAGCTAGAAAATAAAGGATAAATCAAATTTAGCGTTGATGATATCGTGAGAGCTGGATCGTCACGACCTTTATCACATTGGTAATCCTTGCAGGTTCAAAAGATGCTGCTACAAGCGGATTTTATCCGAGTTATACCCAATCGGATAACGGATTACCTACGCTACGCCCACTGCTTACTGAAATAACTATTTGTTTATTTTAGGATTCCGTCTCTCAAAAGGAAAAAAATTAACCCTTATTATTTTTTATTTTTTTAAAGAATATTAGCCATGTTAAATGACTAATATTCCCCTTTCCTCTCCAACTAAGCGTCAAGCTTGTGCTAGGAGTAGGTACGACAATAGTGCAACGGGCGGGGTTTGAACCGTCGACCTTTCGGTTTTCAGTCCACTCCTTTACCGATTGAGCTATTGAGGCTCTATGGGATCACTTCGTTATGTATCTGTTTGTCTGTCTGTCAAGAAACCTATAGGGTACTTACCGTTGATCTAGCTAGAGTCATGAAATTTGGCAGGTAGGTAAGTCTTATAGAAAACCGTGTATTTTAGGTTACATTACAAAAAAAAAAAATGTGTTCAAACAAATATAATTAGTATGTTCAACTTTTAAAGTAAGATTACTATACCAAGTGGAAATGCTAAAACAGATTTTTATTTATTTTTAAGCATAATAGTTTTTGATTTATCGTGCAAAATGTCGAAAAAATACGACTGTAATACGGAACCCTCGCTCGGTGCGCAAGTCTGACTCGCACTTGGCCGGTTTTGTTTTCAGTATCTGTATTTCCTCGGCTCAAGTGGATAATTTTGCTCTTATTTGTTTTTTTTAATACACAAAATACATAAAGTGCTAGCCTATGTACCTGATGTACCTGTAGTGCGCGACAGATCGAGATGGCCATCGGGGTGGCCCCCCGCCTCATAACTTGATTGCCATCTAGACCTGTCGCATGGGTACCTATTATACCTAACCTAGGCTAGCACTTGACTGTGATTGCAACTAAGCGCTGCATGAAGAGTGGTACCTTGTTATTTCAAAATCTCCTTCAGTTCTAAGACTTAATCATCATCATTATTTCAACCCATTACCGGCCCACTACTAAGAACAGATTTCCTTTATGAATCTCTTTCCTCACACTCTCCCCTCAGTGCTCAAATGTGGATTTGAAGACACCATACTAGCAGACACCGGCATGCAGGTTTCCTCACGATGTTACCTTCACCGTTAAAGCAAGTGGTATTTAATTGAAACGCACCTAACTACAAAAAATGCGCGTCCAAGATCTAACCCCGGACTCCCCAAAAAGAGAGCCGCTTTTTATTCATCCCGTACTAAAATTTTGCTAAAACTGTATCTTCCCTTCTCTCTTTTTGCCTATTTTAAGCATAATATACTATATACATATACACGTCATGAATTATGATACACTTACCAGTACTTAGGGAAATATTTATGACAAGCATCAATCATTTACGCCTCACTCACGCTCTTATATCATGTCACGATACAAGATGTTTTTAGTTTCTACAATCTTTCAAACTGTTGAAAAAACATCCCTAATAAATGATAATATTTATTATGTGAAAAAGAAGTGCTTAGATAATTAACATAGTATCTAAAGGGGCTTAAAATGACATTTGGGTCACATTTGTAGAGCGCTATCTCTCCTTTCTTCTTTCCTTATTCACTCTGGGCTGATTTCCGCACTTAAACGTTTCCGTCTGTTGTGCATGCATTGCCCCTCGCCGCCGAAGTCTTCACTCCAGCCGTCCAAGCTCGCTCCAGAAGCCGAATAGACTGCCCAGATTACCGAGGGCTTCATGGAGTGAGGTTGGGGAACCCAAATGGCGCTCGTGTTGTTCTGCCACGCACTCTAAGAAGTAAGAGTACGTGTGTCGCGCCGGTGCAGTGTTTCATCGACCTCCATGCAGGCCCTGCACAGAGGACTGTCGGTGACACCTATAACGAAAAGATACTTGTTTAGTGGGCTGTGCCCTGTTATAGGTAAGTCCCACCATCTATTCTCGCTATTTCTTCTATTCTTGTGTGTTTTGTACCTTCTTTCTACGTACGCCGAGTACGAATTATACATGGCGTAATATTATATTGACCTAACATTTCTATGGTACTTGACTAGTACCCAATGTGTATGTAAGACTAGTAGGTACCTACTTAAATTACTTCTTCGCGCTTTCTTATTGTAAAGACTTGAGAGCTTCCAGAAGAGCCGATTGGTGCTAAGTGGCAGTTTCTGGTAGAGGAAACCATCCTCCAAGGATCACTAAGCTAGCAAAGGTACGTTACCGTTAATATGGCATCTATAGTACGCAACAGGTTGAGCTGATGGCAAACGGGGTATGAGGCGGAGGGACACCCCGCACACCTGCACTTGACCCACGCTCGTCCGCACCGGGCTAGCGCAGAAGCTGTGCGGGCGTGCGGGCGTGCGGGGCGTTCCCTCCCAGATTGCTATCTCGACCTGTCGCGTTCTATAGTATGGCATTTTTGTAAGCAACTTAACTCCGATGTCAAGCAAACTGCTAAGCAAAGTAAATGTTAAGCAAACTCATTCTCTTTCAGTGGATCGTTTCCACACGAATCAGTGTGAAATTGCTGCAATGTAACTACGAGATGACTAAAAGTTTGGCTTCTAACCATGAGATTTTACATTCACTACGTCTAGACTCATTGAGGATCATTTTCGTAGGTACTATCTAACTATCCTCTCATCCGGTTAAATATCATCTGATAGCTATGATTTCTTTTCAAATAAGTCTTTTAAGGGGTGATTTATGCTAACACGTAGCGGGCACGAGCCGTGCCACGTACGAAGCGCGGCTAGCAATCGTCTCATCCAGTTAACTATCATCTGATAGCTATCATTTCTTTTTCAAATAAGTGTTTTAAGGGTTAATTTATGCTAACACGTAGCGGGCACGAGCCGTGCCACGTACGAGGCGCAGACAACGCACGATTCAAAACATCGCAAACATTTTATATGGAGCAGGTTATGCTTCATCGTGTGACGCCACACGTGTTAGCATAAATCATCCCTAATTCACCTTAAAAGTTTACTTGAATAAAAATATATTCTATTCTAAACGTTTAAAAAAATCTATTTATCGGTTTAACTTATTTCTAACTTATTGTGCTTCCAAACTGAATGTCAGGTAAGTTTTATTGCATTTTTTAATTCTGTAACGGGTCTGCAACTATCACAAATTCTTCTTTAAATGTTTCGTTTTAATTTACCAAATTCAAATAAAAATGGAAGTGTTTGTCATTGAATTCGAAACTGCATGTCATGCTTAAAATAAAAAGATTCTTTTGTTATTGATACCCGAAAACAAGTTTTCAGTCTATTTGTCGGAATTTCTTGTCGAAATAGAGAGACTGAGTTAAACTGAATTATAATGCCACTATGCATACCTACTCGTAAAATAGAAATTGTTAGTCAACGAAGTCGCGGGGAATAGATACATAGTTCGAGTATAAAATTGCGAGTAAAATATTAAGTATGTATAGTAATTTCAATAAAACCAAACATTTGAAATTCATGAATTTCAGTAGGAAATAGTTTATTGCGCTGAATATTCAATTTATCCAAACAACAATCTATGTTTGTGCAAACAATAAGCTAATTTGACCACACTTTCACAATAGAGTACATTAGGTTCAGGATTATGCTTAACCTATTTGCGGTTAGCAAAATCACAGTTAATAATAATTGGTATAACAATTATTATTATAAGTATAAGTTAATCAGAAGAGTTATTATGTGTTGCTACATCAGGAAGTTTTAAAGTAAGGTTAAGTACAGCAGTTTAAATTAAACTTTCCCAACCAAAAAACAAGCAAAGTAAGTTTCACAAACACAAAGTCACAAAAGGAATTAGTCAATACCTATAATTCATACCTCCGAATAACCAAAATCTTTGGATCCTTTCATCATCATCAACCAATAGACGTCCACTACTGGAAATAGGTCTCTTTTAGGGACTTCCACACGCCACGGTCTTGTGCCGCCTGGATCCAGCGGCTCCCTGCGACTCGTCTGATGGATCCTTTAAATAAAATTAAATAGGTACCTAAATATGTGTGTATGGGTGTGTGTGTGTGTGTGTGTTCAATTTCGAAGTAGCTAATTAAATTTACTCGAATTACTTTATTACAGCGAAAGGATCTAAGAGTTCAAGTCACATTTATCCCAAAGGAAATGGCCACACCATACATTGTTTGCCCAAAAAAAAAATTTATGCGTTACGATGAAACTTTTACCTTTGGGTTGGTTTTCCTGTGTAAATTAATAATAAATAGTATGTTTGACCCTAGATAATTGGCTTATTACTATATAATAGCTCTAAATAAAATTGCAGTAGGTAAACAATAATAGGAAATGAAAATACTTCTTTTAAGAATGATTTTTAACCCCGCTATTTCCAAGGTTTCTATTGATGTCTTTCAAAATTGGTATAAAGTAACTTTATTACATTTATATAGTCAGGTATCTTCGTATTTTTCACTATACAACGACTGTGAGACAATTTTAGGCCATCTCCGTTTTTGTTTGTGTTTCAATTATGCATTCAACAATGCTGCATACGATGCCGAGTTAATTTCGAAATTATTTTAATGCTACTTAATTAAGATAATAATATTACCACAGTAGAGATTACAGAGTGGATCCGATAGTGCGGAAGCTTAAAGCAAACATGAGCTGTTACCAAACAACCGCAACAATCGCGATCATTACGCTATCGGTTAGTGGTCGGGATATCCTTGTAATGGAGTGCCCTTTCAACATTCTAGATTATCAAGCGTATTAACATGTCTTGATTGCTCTGCTCTCAATATACCTACACCATTAGTGATGATTGTATATACATAGAGTTGAAATCTAATCTTAATAATATACTAGCTGATGCCCGCGACTTCGTCCGCGTGGATTTACGTTTTTCAAAATCCCGCGGGAACTCTTTTATGTTTCCGGGATAATGTGTTAATCCAGTGTATAATCTATCTCCATTCCAAATTTTAGCCAAATCCGTCCAGTAGTTTTTGCGTGAAGGAGTAACAAACATACACACACACACATACACACACACACACACACACACATACTATATAGTCGGGATAAAACGAAAAGGAGACTGACTGACTGACTAAATGACTGACTGATCTATCAACGCACAGCTCAAACTACTGGACGGATCGGGCTGAAATTTGACATGCAGATAGCTATTATGACGTAGGCATCCGCTAAGAAAGGATTTTTGAAATTCAACTCCTAAGGGGGTGAAATAAGGGTTTGAAATTTGTGTAGTCCACGCGGACGAAGTCACGAGCATAAGCTAGTTTAAATATATAACTTTATTAGCTTATGCTTGCGACTTCATCCGTATGGTAGTATTTATGTACCTAGTATAAACAAACCCTTATTTAACCCACTTAGGGGTGGAATTTCTAAAAATCCTTTCCTAGTGGATACCTACTCTTTACAAAGAACACATCCTCCGAATTTCATGTCTCTAGGACCAGCGGTGTAGGCTGTGCGTTGATATATAAGTAAGTCAGTCAGTAAGTCAGTCAGTCAGTCAGTAAGTCAGTCAGTTAGGACTTCGAATTGTATATATACAGATGAGCTTTGCCTATCAGGACTTTTATAAGATCTTAGTGAGATTAAAATCACAAAAAAATGATTCACTACCTCAGATATTTATTACAAATCCACATGGTTCATAAAAAACCCTAAATCTGTTTAATACTCCGTAATTATTAATGTTTTCAGAAGATAAATGTACAGCGAACTTCCTGTAGCATTTAGAAGCTTTGTTGTGAGCATTCTACTCGGTTTAAAGCTTTGAACCGTTATTCAACACAAAAATAACTCTTTGTTGGGAAAAAAATCTCTTCTGTTTACACGGACTTACAAAAAATAATGTTTTGTTTGTTAAAATGCTATTGCGATTTACTAAAGACCAACGTTCACGTATTTTTTTTCTCTTCTAGACTAAAATTTTATTCATAATACATCTACTTAATTTTTAAAAGCTTTTCTAAGTGGGTAAGACGACTGACTAGCTTCCAATAATCAACAATCACACTACTATTATAAAGGCATAAGTTTGTGTGTGTGTGCGTGTGTTCGTTACTCTTTCATGCAAAAACTACTGGACAAATTTGACTGAATTGGAGATAGCTTATTCCCTAATTTAACACATGAGCTACTATTTTTCCCGGAAAATCAATGAGTTCCCGCGGGATTTTGAAAAATGTAAATTCACGCCGACGAAGTTGCGGGCATCAGCTAGCATTATATAAAAAAACCGGCCAAGTGCGAGTCAGGCTCGCGCAATGAGGGTTCCGTACTACAGTCGTATTTTTTCGACATTTTGCAGGATAATTCAAAAACTATGATACATAAAAATAAATAAAAATCTGTTTTAGAATGCACAGCTGAAGACCTTTCATATGATACCCCACTTGATATAGTTATCTTACTTAGAAAATTGAAAATACTATTAGTTTATGACCACAATTTAATTACCTACAGTAAAAAATACCTACCTGCCAAATTTCATGATTCTAGGTCAACGGGAAGTACCCTGTAGGTTTCTTGACAGACAGACGGACAGACAGACAGACAGACAGACAACAAAGTGATCCTATAAGGGTTCCGTTTTTCCTTTTGAGGTACGGAACCCTAAAAAAGACAGACAGCCACACAGACACACTTTAGCATTTGTAATATTAGTGTGGATTGTATAGATCAGAATGTAAAGATTTTAAACGGTCGCTAAAAGAAAGTTCAGCTATTAACCCTGAAATTAATAGCCGTTTAATGTTTAGTTTAGTTTTTAGTCTATTCAAAACCACTGGAACGCTGTAAATTTTCGAACGTACTTTGTTATAAAGATAAAATCTATGCCATTACGTTGCAAAAACTTTTAATGTTTAGTGAAATGGTTGTAGTTGCGAGCAACCGACAAAAAGTTAATAGCATAGCGGCTGTGGCTGTAATGTGCACGCTGCTTAATCGGTTTTAAACTTCCCCTAGCAATAAAGGGTTGAAATGTACCTACAGTGGTTTACGAAAGTTTTTTGGCTGATTTTTGCTACTTACCGCCTTTTTACCCAACTGCGGCAAAGCCAAAAGGAAGGGTTTTATGATTCTAGCAGTCTTGTATGTATTTTAGCGTTTAAACTACCGTGAGTGATTTCCATTATAAATAATATCTGTCTCGGCTGTACTCACGTGTCTAGTCAACGTTAGCCCGACTAGTTTCGCTAGCGTTAGACGCGCGGCCCGCAGTCACAGCCGCGGCGCGTGCGCGAACTGACTCCCTTGAAAAGGACCCCGGATGGGTTCGAAACTAGTCGGGCTAACGTCGACTAGACACGTGAGTACAGCCGGGACAGATATTATTTATCTTGTATGTATGTTTGAATCCACATATTGTATCAGATTCTCTGTGTTCCACCGTAGCGCCTAAGGGTGCGTTTCCACTGATGCGGAGTGAAGATTTCGAGCACTGTGATTGACCAATTCACGGTCCGCTCTGCTCCGGTCCAGCACCGCGTCAGTGGAAACGCACCCTATATCAGTCAGTCAGTCAACTGTTATATAACTTTTTATATAATATACTAGCTGATGCCCGTGGCTTCGCCCGCGTGGATTTAAGTTTTTAAAAATCCGTCCCTCCGTAGTAGTCCGTCCGCGAGATGCAATATATCTCAGTTCCGAATTCCTTAAAATCATTTAAATGCATAATTCTTTAAATTCCCGTGGGATCACCATGATATTTTAAGAATGCAATACCTTACAGCATCAGGGCTGAAGAGTTGGGTCCTCGAGTTCAAGTCTTTACTTTCAAAAAAAAAATTATGGAATTTAAAACAAATCCTGACCGGAGCATATTTGCCTGTAATACGCTTAGCTGATATCTACTTAGCAACTAACAACTTAATAAATAAATAAGCATTTTATGGCTGAAAAATAATATAAGTACATACAGATTTGATAACTATTGTTCTAGTAGCTTATAACACTTTTCACACACATTATTTTTACATAAGTAAGAAAATTAAAAAAATATTTAAAAAAAATTGATCCCACTTCTGCGATGCGATCGTCGCAAGTTCGTACGAGCGTGCCAATTAGGAAAACGCCTTATAAAACCCTTTTAAAACCGTTATAGGAGTTAAAAACGACGTAAATATATTATCTCAGAAAGATTCTTCTATATTAATCCCCTCAAGAGATTTAATAGCGGAAGAAAGTTGCGTGGGAAACAAAATTTATAAAGAACTGTTCTATCTTCAAATGAAACTTATTTCTTGGATAAGCTTAAGTGTGATTTTCTTAAAATAGAGATTTCTTTAAACCTGGAATCGTTATAAAGTTCAGTCAAATATGAAATCCGTAAATACACTTCCGTTTCGAATGTTTCCACGAGACTTGTCAGGCACGTTCCGTTCCATTATCTAGATTCTAGACGTACTATTGAAGTGTGGTGAACCGATATAACCGAGTGACCGAACGACCGGAGCTTGTTGCCTGTAGTGCCTGTGCCTGATAACAGTATCGCAAATTATCTTTATTCACAGCAGTCAAGTTAATCTAAATATATAAAAGGAAAAGGTGACTGACTGACTGACTGATCTATCAGCGCACAGCTCAAACTACTGGACGGGCTGAAATCTGGCATGCAGATAGCTATTATGATGTAGGCATCCGCTAAGAAAGGATTTTTGAAAATTCAACCCCTAAGGGGGTGAAATAGGGTTTCGAAATTTTGTGTAGTCCACGCGGACGAAATCGCGAGCATAAGCTAGTTTTAACTAAAATGAACATAATTTTAAACATTGTATTGAAAAACTAGCATATGTCCGCGACTTCGTTTGTGTGGGTTATACAGGTCTCAAACCTGTATTTAATACCCTTAGACGTTGAATTTTCAAAAATCCTTTCTCAGCGGATATATCTACGTCCTAAACCGACTTCCAAAAAGGAGGTGGTTCTCAATTAGGCCCGTTTTTTTGACTTTTTTTAATGTTTGTACATCGATTTTATATAATTCGTCCGCGCGGAATTAGGTTTTTTAAATTCCGTGGGAACTCTTTGATTTTCCGGGATAAAAAGTAGCCTATGTCCTTCCCCGGGATTCAAAGCTATCTCTGTACCAAATTTCATCAAAATCGGTTGAACGGATGGGTCGTGAAAGGCTAGCAGACAGACAGACAAGCACACTTTCGCATTTATAATATTAGTATGGATATGTAGATGATATTTGCTAGTACAATAATTGTTTAAGGTATATTAATTAATTTAAAAAGGAGTTTACACTGTAGATAATGTTTTTCTTAAAATAGCTTTATATTAAAGAGTGTCTTCTATTATAGGTAATATTTCTATTGTTTAACACTAAAAATTCGTTCAAAAACTAATCGTAGTTTATGAAGTTGGTAGACTCCATCTTAGTTGAGACTTACCGTTCGGTCAATAACTCGAAGCAATAAACTTCAACTGTTAGATAGTTCGCAAGGTTTCTAAAATGAACTATTTATAACACAATGCTCAAGACAGCTCCACCATTGTTTAAGCATTCGAAACTTTAGCTTGATTACTCGTTTGAAGTCTAGCCACCGATGGATCATCAACATCAGAGTGCATCTTGAGTTACACACTTATTAGTTCGCTTCTATATTATTTAACAAGTAAAATTCATTTATTTACTTCTACATGACGCCCGCAGTGTCCGCTACATAGTCAGCGTGGATTAAAGTTTCTAAAAATCCCGCGGGAACTCTTTGATTTTCCTGGGATAAAAATATATACCCTCTATCATTCTCGAGGTCTTTAACTATATCCATGTCAAAAATCAAGTTGATCCATTGCTCGTATGTGGCGTGATTTAAGGGCAAACAACAAACCAAAAAACAACAATAAATCAAAAAACAACAATTTTGATGATAATAGGTATAATATAGCTCTCAACAGGTTTCCAAGCTGAACGGCATTAGGCAAGACACATAGTTTGGAAATCCGATAGACATTGGGGTCCCAAGATGCTGGAATAGTGACCAGTTGGCACTGGAAAGGAACAGCTTTTCTTCGAAATTGTATCATGTTGATATTTTGTTTCCTTGTACGTAGGAATTAAACTTAACAGTGTTTTACGAAATTGTTTTATGTAAAGAACAAATTCGTACCTTTAGTGTATTGCCAACTCGACGTCCGAGCAAAGAGATCTAAATCTGTTGACGGATGGACAAATTCGGGATCACAGATCGTGGATGCCTGGTAATCCCTACTTTACTATTCATGCCCTTTTCACGACAGCCCGTGGCCCTTCCCAATCCATTCTGTGAAATCGTAAAAGTAAGCAATTTGCTTCTTATTCGAATATACGAGTAGGTTTATATTAAGTAAATGTTGGATTTTGAGGTAGGTATGTTACGTTTTATAAAGCGCGAAAGTTTCTTTTTTTTTTAAATTGTTTTTAAATTATCATCGTCATCATCAAGATTATTCTGGTTCTGGATCATTTTGATTCCGCAAAGAATAAAAGTGAAAGATAAAAAACCCCTGGACAAAATGACTAAGGATAAAAATATTTTTAAAACCCTTACAATAAATTTGATATAATATCACACAACATGGTCACATGGTACAGTTTGCAAAAAAAAATCTATTTTGCGATTTCCTTATTCAAAATTCATTAATTTACTGGGTTTGGGTCACAGAAATTCATAATTAGGTATGTGTACCGAATTTCAAGTAGGTTTGGAACAAATAGGTCGTGACAGACTGACATAGATACACGTGTGATCCTATGACGATTCCGTTTCTCATTCGAACGTATGGGTGCCTGGTGCACTTCGACCGCCCGTTGTGTCAGATCCTTTTTCAATCATCAACTCCCTTCCGCGGCGTTCCCAATAGATTACAACATGGGCTTATTCAAGGGGTGAACCAACAAAGTCCTGAAGGCCGGCAACGCATAGGCGGTTCCTCTGGTGCTGCTAGATGTTCATAGGCGGCAGTGATCACTTGACATCAGGTGACCCGCCTGGTCGTGTGCTTGCAATTTTTATTTTAAAAAAATGGAACCCTAAAAATACACTGGACAAAGGAAGAGAGATAAAAATAGTAACTAAAAAGCTACGTCTACATTCTAGCAAGGTTTCCTTTACCACCAAGAGTGAAGGTGTTAGCAAACATTTCCCGAGATAAATCAAGAATCTGAAGTGGCGGGCGTCCCGGAAGGAAATTCAAATGTTTACTTTGCACCGGCTCTCTTGTCAACAGGTTTGTTACTCTTTGCATTCGCTTTCTTTAGAAAACAAAATTCATTTGCACTTTTCTCCTTCCACCAAAGATTTTCAATTATAAGAGATATGAAAATCTTTAAACAGAAATTTAAGTTTGCCCAAAGTGGTCAGATATGAATTTCTGTAGGTACAAGTTTTGTTTACTACTAAGCTAAGTTTAAGTTGATAGAAATAGAGCTACGGCTCAGCCCACTCAATTCTATCGATGGGAATAGTAGGTTGACAGATAGATATTCGAAATCAATAGCCACAATATCGGACCAGAACTGGAAATTAATTAAAACTATTGATCTGTAGATCTTTTGAAAGCAATGCTAGGTATCGTAAATAGGACCTGAGCGCTTAAAGCACTGACTCATCGCTGTCCCACTTTGAAGCAAGCTCGCTAAGTGATTGCACAGCACCGCTACGTCATTCAATTTATTTGCTGCTATACCAATTTGCAATCTCAATGATGCTTTGGTAGGGATATTTTTATGCGTGTATTTCGAAGCAAGGTACGAGTAGGTATTGATTTACAATATCGTGGCACGTGACTGCTTCTTGTTACCTTGTGCCTATAGAACTTTCAACTATTATAATAATTATTATTTCATCTCACTTGCTTGGAAAGAATCCTTTTGCCCTTTAAAATCTGAATGGAAAGTAGTAATTTTGCTCGCTAGCGTGCAAAGTACGAGTTGAAATTCGAACGTGACGAACTGTGGTCTATGGTTGCGTGATGGTTGCGTACCAACTTAGTACTTTTTTTGTTTTCTATTAAAAATACCACGTGATAATGAAACGTTCAGAAACGCGGTTCGTCCTCACTGTCTTTACTATTTATTATTATTATTATTTACTAAGTACTTAGTGACAAGTAGGTCGTAGGAATATTTATTTTTATTTAATTAAATTAAACATAATTCCTAAGTACTTCGTTTACTCACAGCTGCAAATTTATTGCGCTCGAGCCTTTGAATTCCTCGCTACGCTCAGGATTCTATTTTTGAACCACTCGCTTCGCTCGTAATTCAATCTATTCAATCCTACGCTGGCTCCGAGTTCAATACAAACTCTCATACTTGTCGATATTTTAACTCAATTGCACGGGGGTCGTGGTCACGACGGGACTGCAGTACTGCTGTGAGATGAAATTCGTGCTGCAATGAGCAGTAGGGACAATTAATAAAACAACCAAATTAATCGTGGTATGTACCCGTTATCTACATTATAATAAATATTATGTCGTTAAACGACGAAATAAGCTTAAAATGTTGGCATCTAGGCACCTGGTTTTGTGTAGATCCTTTCAAGAGGATTTGGAAAGCAATAGCTGATATCTATCAATTGAAACGACGATGACTAAGACGATTGCATAATTCCAACCTTTACTCGTGGCGAGATTGTATGTAACTTTGGTAGGTAAAGTGCATAGCAATTTATTACACAATCATTATGTTTCTCCATTGTAAAGTACTGAATTACCGCAAGTTAAGTGCGGCGCTGCCCGTTTGAACCATTCATTTTGTTTAACGAGTGTGTTTTACTCCCAAGTATACCACCTCCTTGGTAATGTATCTCCGTTATCTTAGTGGTTGTACTCCAGTTTTAACGCGTAAGGAGTGAGGAGCTCCAGTTCAAACTTTTGTACGAGCGTTTGAGTGAGTAATGCTTATTAATGCTTAGTAATGCTATTATCTCTTTATTTTCAACTTGATGGTGTAAATTCAGATTTATAGACCTCATTATTTGTGAAATAGATACTTGATCTTATATCCACTGATTATAATAATCTTACAATTTATTCTTATACAATAATATGTGTAAGCAACTTTGCTGCCTAATTTCCTCTTATACATTACTAGCTGATGGCCACAACCATTCACGTGGATTTAGGTTTAAGTTCCATGGAAATTCTTTGATTTTCCGGTATAAAAAGTACCACATGTCACACTCCAGGTCTTTAACTATACCCATGCAAAAAATCACGTCGATCCGTTGCTCAGTTGCGACGTGGTTGAAGGACAAACTAACAAACCAATAAACCAACAAACAAACACGCATTCGCATTTATAATTTAAAATTAAAATAATAATATGAAATTATACTATAATACGTATAATAGTCGTTCCGGCATCAGTTTCCACGAAAGTGCTTGCCGACTTCGCACCGAAAAGGGTAATGTTGGCAGACTCCCCACTAGGAGGACAGATAGATGACCTCAATCGAATGGCAAGGAGCTGCTGGTGGCGCAAGACCATGTGAAAGTCTCTAAGAGACCTGTGACCAGCAGTGGACGTCTATTGATTAATCATAATAAAATGCTCACCGAGACCGATAACCGAGATTTTTACCACGACGATTGAACAATTTATTTACAGACCCTGATGAATATTCAATGTGTGAAAAAAACCGGGGAGCCTAAATACACTTTCATTCTTCCTAAATTTACATATTCGGCACTTGGTTTGACATCTATTTTAAAGGACACAAAGTGCTTATGGAGACAAATGGTCAATTCTGTAGACTAACATATGCATTCTGGCCATACATTCATCCTAACGAGATTTTCATTGGTACCTATCCACATAGAAATAATAATAAAAATGGTTAGGCTCACGTTGTTTCTAAAAATCAAGTCCGTATTATTCTTAACTTTTTTATAGTCGATTCGTGTTTCTCCCCCTACTTTTAATCACATAATTGTATGAGCTCTCTTGGGATAACAACGCGGTGGATTCCCAAATCCTTTCGCATACAACTCATCTAAGAGAACGATATTTTAACTCGGTTTTCAGATGTTAGTGACCGAAAATATAACCGGGACTGGCAGCTTAACGGGCTCATTGAGGCACGTACAAAATGAAAAAACCAGACCAGTCCAGTCCCAAACTTCGCACAACGTTGCTTGATAATCGCAATAGCAATCGATTGATATGCGTTGCCATAACTAGGCCACACATCTCTGATTTTATCAATAACTAGCTTATGCCCCCCACTTAGTCCGCGTGGACAATACAAATTTCAACCCCCTATTTTACCCCTTTATTGGTTGAATTTTCAAAAATCCTTTCTTAACGGATGTCTACGTCGGAATAGCTATCTGCTTGCCAAATTTCAGTCCGATACATCCAGTAGCTTGACCTGTGCGTTGATAGATCAGTCAGTCAGTCAGTCACCTTTCCCTTTTATATATTTAGATTCTTTTTATTTTAAATCCACAATGAATAGGTACAGAAAAACTACGTATTACTTTGTAAAATAACATTTAAACATTTTTGATTCGATTCACAAAGCATCGGAATAAGTTTTCAAAGTTCGAAGGCGGTGTCGTCATTTTACTCGAAGATATCATAACGAGAAAACGATGAAAAGTCGATGATGGCAGTCGGAAAGTTTTCAACAAATTCAGCTAGTTTCCCGATTGGAACAACTTTTCACATAAATCAAACTTTAGTAAAAACTGTTTCTGCCTAAATATCTAATAATAATATTATTTTGTTATGAAATAAATATACCAACATTTTGAATGTATTTAAGTCTCATACATTTTATATGTGCTACCTATTGAATAACTTGGATGGCAACGGTCGTTCAACCTATTCACATAAATATATTTTTTAACAAAAACTGCAAAATACCTATTATTAATGTTAAAATATTGGTAGTGGTACCTACAGTGTAACCGTACCTATAAAATTCCAGCTTTTCACATAAATCACTATTTTAACGATTATTTGATATTAATTAATTGGTACTATATTTATGGACTTTCATTTATTTTACTCTACTTACAAGCTTATACGATACACTTACCTAATTTTTCAGCCTTAGATTTCACTATTTTAAAAAACCGGCCAAGTGCGAGTCAGGCTCGCGCACTGAGCGTTCCGTACTCGGGTAGTTTTTCGACATTTTGCACGATAAATCAAAAACTGTTATGCATAAAAATAAAGAAAAATCTCTTTTAGAATTTACAGGTAAAGCCCTTTCATAATATGATACCCCACTTGGTATAGTTATCGTACCTACTTTGAAAATTGAAAATACTAATTATTTTTTCATGAATACATTTTACTCTTTTTGTGTGATAATATAATCACAAATTCACGGTTTTCGGATTTTTCCTTTATTTGTGCTATAAGGGCTACCTTACTGCCTAATTTCATGATTCAACGGGAGGTTCCTATAGGTTTTCTTGACAGACACGACAGACGGAAAACGAAGTGATCCTACAAGGGTTTCTTTTTTCCTTTTGAGGTATGGAACCCTAAAAACCGTGTTTCTTGTTACAAACAATGTAGCTTAAGAAAACTAATTTAATTTAAACAAGAATCTAGTTTTGTAATTGAAAGTACAAAATCCTTATTACGTTATTACTCTAGCTTTCAACTAAATTTCTATCATGAGAGCAGACATTATTAACTGAGGTAGGTACCTATTTCATCCTAGTTTCAAACGCTGAGCGGCGAACGTGTTCTGCTAATCACTGATCGATTGATTACGAGGTTAAACAGCGTCAAAATGACGACATATCGCTTCATTTAACTCTATCTCACTCTCTAATTAAAAGCCATGTCATCACGATTGCTGATTGTACAGAGAGTAGGTATGCATTTAGTACGTTAGCATCCTTATGTGGTCGACATCCAATCAACTCGCACGAAACGTTTTTGCTCAACGTTCACGTACCGCTAAGCTAGAAAATGCTAAATACCTTCAAAACTAGAGTGAATAGGCAAGCGCACTCCAACCCAGAGCTCATCATTGCTTTTTGAGCATGATGATGCAAGCGCAAGCCTATCAAGCAATAAAAATAAAAAATGGGTAGGGAGTGGGGGCGGGAGCAGGGACGGGAGTGGTAGCAGCGGGAGTGGCAGCGGGGCGGTGGCGGGAGCGGTGGCGGGAGCGGTGGTGGGAGCGGCGGCGGGAGTGGCGGTGGGAGCGGCGGCGGGAGCGGCGACGGGAGTGGCGGCGAGAGCGGTGGCGGAAGCGGCGGCGGGAACGGTGGCAGGAGCGTGAGCGGGCTATTATACATTTGAATGTCCTTTGTTGTTACGTTTTTAGGGCTCATCCGATACAGCAATTTGGATGTGTACGAAGATAGCTTTATGCTAAAGAAGAAAATCAGAAAGTTTTCACGGGATTTTTAAAACTTATATCCACGCGTACGAAATCATTGGCATCAATTCGTATGCCAGGAACTCAACCCAGGGCTGTAATTTTGTAACATATTGGTTTCATAATACCCATCCACCACAATGCCTTTAAACTTTTAAGGCGTACACCAGTAGATTCAACAGAGATCGTGAAAACGTGGTTGCCCATAGACAAAATTAAGTGTACTCATAAAATAAAACCACTAGACGAAACAAAGTCGTATTATTTTATAGCGCTGTTGACTAAAACCACAGGGAACCGTACAATAAAGTAAACAACAGCAGTAGAATAATTAATTGACCACTGTCTGGCAAAGAACGCATCTAACTGCGCATACTCTGTGAGTTCTCTTCTTCTATTTATTTAATGCCTTGGACTGCCTTATTTGTGGACCAGTAATTCCGTCAAAGTCAAGATTTTGTGAGTTTAACTTTAGCAAAAGATAAATGAATAAGTATGCGGATAAAGTTGTTAAATGAATTTTGAACTTATATTGTACTAGCTGACCCGCCCCGGCTTCGCTCGGGTGGAGTATTTCGGACTGGGAGTGTCATCGTGAAGCCGTTGCTTGATACCTAAAATATCAATTCACTATCAGAAATTCTAAAATCCCCACAATTTAGGACTTTAGTACTTTGCAGCATCAGGATTGAGGAGTTAGGATCCGAAGTTCAATGATGTAGCCTATGCTTGGTACCTAAATTAATTTTGCATCATCCGCAGTTACTAAAACATTATAGTTTAGGAGTGCTGTACCCTACATCATCAGGGTTGAGGAGTTGGGACTTGAAGACTGAGAATAAAGTCGTTGCTTGGTACCTACAATATGAATTCACTATGAACACTTCCTGAATCTTGATAACTCAGGCGGGCAGTAACAGTGCAGCATCAGGATTAAGGAGTTGAATCCAAATTTTTTTATGTGACCACCATGAAAACTTTTTTTGTTGATTTTAAAAAAAAATTTGCAAATCAAAAAATTTAGAAAAATGAACCACCTCCTTTTTGACAAACGCTTAAAAACCGATGACCTTGAAATATTTACGGAACAATTTTTAAAATATCCCCTTTCTAATAAAAAAAGAATGAATGAAATCGGACTACGCGTTAATGAATGAAACTCAGTATACATTTTAACTTTCATCCCCTCTCCTACGGGAACCATGCTGAATTTCGGGATAACAAGTATTCTATATTCTTCCTCATAGTATGACCTCAAATCGTACCAAGTTTCATTGGAATCCATTCAGTAGTTTCAGCGTGATGCGCGGCCGTGATACAGACAGACAGACAGACAGACAGACAAAAATGAAAAAAATTACAGTTCTGGGTTCAGTATCGATTATAGAGTGCCCTCGAAAAAAAAATTTCAAAATATCTTCAATGTACAGAATTTGACCTGTTACAGTTTTATTATAAGTATATATATATATATATATTGATGATAAAATATCCCCTTTCTAATAAAAAAAGAATGAATGAAGTCGGACTACGCGTTAATGAATTACAACTCAGTATACATTTTAACTTTCATCCCCTCTCCTACGGGAACCATGCTGAATTTCGGGATAAAAAGTATTCTATATTCTTCCTCATAGTATGACCTCAAATCGTACCAAGTTTCATTGGAATCCATTCAGTAGTTTCAGCGTGATGCGCGGCCGTGATACAGACAGACAGACAGACAGACAGACAAAAATGAAAAAAATTACAGTTTTGGGTTCAGTATCGATTATAGAGTGGCCTCGAAAAAAAAATTTCAAAATATCTTCAATGTACAGAATTTGACCTGTTACAGTTTTATTATAAGTATAATATAAAGTATTGATTGATATTGATTGATGATTGATTTTAATTATAGCTAGTGTTTTATTTCTATAAAACGAAAAATATTGCAATTTGAAAATATTGCAAGTGTTTTATCTGTGATACCATACTCGTAAGTGAATAAATAAGTTTATTTCTTATTTATTTTAATACTAGCTGCCCCGGCGAACTTCGTACCGCCTAACAGTCGATTCTTTTTCAAGATTTTTTTTAAAATGATTTTTTAATATTTTTAGCGATACATTTTATATATAGAGAAGATAATATTTTCCCATCAAACTGAGTTCTTCATCCTTAATCTTCACCTTTAAAACAAACCAATCTGACCATACTTTAAATAAACTCATTTCAGAGATGAAGGACAACAGTAACTTCCCAACGGACAACAGTCAATTATTCAGAATCAGTGCGCAATATATGTATTAGTACTAGCTTATGCTCGCAACTTTGTCGGCGTAGATTACATAAATTTCAAACTCCCATGTAACCCACTTAGGGATGGACTCGAATTTCGAAAAATCCTTTCTTAGTGGACCCACCCATCCACCCTTTACAAAGAACACACCCTCCAAACATGTCTTTAGGACCAGCGGTTTAGGCTGTGCGTTGATATTTGAGTCAGTCAGTCAGGACCTTGAATCTTACATATACAGATTTTAGTAATCTACGACTGGTGGTTAATGAAGATGGTATCACTTGGTTAGATTTAACACAGTTGAAATTTAAGTTTAAGTTGGTTTATTTTTTCAATCCTTTTACCTTAATCCCGTTGAATAATTAAAAATGTAGTGTCGAGTGTGTCTGTCTGCATTTCAATTCCACGTTGTTTTATTTATAAGCTTTTCTATTTATTTGATTGTAGAGCCCTAGTTACTCTAGGTATTCTCCAGTGGAATTAACAGAGGGCCGTTTATCACAATAAAATAAAACCGCTGGACGTCCGACTCGTTTAGTTTTACGACGCTCTTGACTGCCGCCGCGGGAATCTATCTCCTCATACAATGGAATGAGCTACACAGTAAAAGTGTAATAAATTAACACGATGGACTAAGGCAATTTACGCCATTGTTTCTTGGGCCACGGCCCCGAGGACAGCGGTGGTTGGAATGGGAGCAGCGGTATCGGCGGGAGCGGACAATACAATTCAATAAACTTGTTGCTTTAATATTACATGGCGTATAATACTGGCTCTACACGTTCGCCGAGTGAAGGCGAGTGGCGGCGAGTGCGAGCGTGAAGACGAGCCTTCTTGCCCGCTCGCACTCGCGGCCGCTCGCCTTAACTCGGCGAGCATGTAGAGCCAGTATGAAATTCGTGCTCGGTGGTGAGTGAGACAGAGTATACAAAACGCAGGAAATTAGAAAAGATACCGCGCGCTTTACAAACGTGAAGTAAGTAGGTAAAGTAGTTAAATGCTCACTTTAGAAACACGATTATCTACTTCTTTTTTGCATACTTATTTAATATCATTGATTTGCATTCATTTATATGGTACCATATACACATCATACATACATCATATATTTTATCCCATCATCGCCTCGCTCCCGCGGCCGCTTCCGCGCTGCCTCCCGCTGTCGTCGAGACCGCGGCCTCAATGTGATCTTTCAAAGAAAGGAAAAGAAAATAATTAATTTATGTCAATTTTACTGCCTCTCCTCTCAGAATGAGAAAGGCCACCACGCAAGCCAAGTGTAGATTGGTAGAACTACAAGAACTTAGTAGAAAACTCTCCGATATGCTGGTTCCCTCACGATGTTTTCCTTCACCGCTAAACAATCTTCACTAAATACTTCCTTGATATGGGTTTTAGATAAAAAATATGAACACGTAGAATACCTACAATAGACTACAAAATATTTAAAAATATATGCTTTAAAAAAATTGTCTTTTTAAATAAACAGTGTTGAAGTGCAAATAAACTTTGTATTTTGTCGTGAAACTAACACAAAGCGACGGTTTCTTAACGACAATTTACATTTAAAATACTTGTTTATACCGTGCCCTTGTTTATGCATACACATTATGCAATAGAATTAGTCATGAGTTTCGCTACCTACTTATTTGCACGTAATATTTCCATTGTTATGAAGCTGTGATTCTGAACTCACACTTTACACTTGCGGCAAATCTTGCTAAATATCTGCTGCGGCAATAAAAATAGTTATTGATGACTTTTTAATTCATTCAAATACTGGCGATACCTACTAATAGTGATGATTAGCTGCCCCCTGCGACTCACTAGTGGGGGGGGGGGTCTTCCAACGCTGTATTTTCCGGTGCGAGGTCGCCATTCCAGCACAATGGGACCTCAATGTCTATCGGTTTTTCGAACTATGTGTCACTTCTACAGCTGAGCTATGTCGGTTACTCTTGTTCTCCTACGGATCTCTTCATTTTCTGATTTGATCACTCCAAGCATTCGCTTTCCATCGCCCCCTGATTGGAAATGGCTATTTAATGTAAATAAAATATAATTCTTTGATGCAATGACTATGAACAACCTGCTTCCAATACCAACTTATTTAATTATTTTGGATAGTTTAACTGTATTTACACAAAATCATATAAATTTCATTTTGAACAAATCGCAATTTACGGATTTGATAGATTTGCTATTCCCTTAAATCGCATCCAATGATAACCTTTTCATGGGTTCGCGATTGGGTGCGATATCCGAATCCGTAGCATTCGAAAAGATATAAAAATACCCTAATATAGATTTATTGGTCCCGATTCTCGATCGTTCCAAATTGTTTATTCGTCTAAAGACAGAACATAAAGATTGTTTTTACACTAGGTACTGCCTGAAAAAAAATCAGGTTTCAGGTATAACTCAAACTCTAATTCAAATTTCTTTATTGCGAATCTGTATGTAAGTATTTAAAATTCTTTATTCCATGTTTATATACTCCTAATTGCCTGGTGACAACAGATCTGGATGCATCGTTAGGACCCTTTAGTCCTCACATCATCCCAATTGAAACTGGTTGTAAATTTTATGAAAAAAAAAACCAATATGGCGGCTGTATGGCGCCATTTTCAAATGTGAAAATTTTTGCTTTTTAGTTCGTTTTTGGCAGGGTACTCGTGTTTTTATTTGTTTAATTGCGACTAATAATAATTGTTACCCAAGATAAACTTGTAACATAGATGCTGTAAGATTTAAGTCACCTTAGATATCTCTGAATAAAAGGCCAACGACGCGACGCGCGACGTCTACCACAAGGCTATCACCGTATACTAAGTACATAGAATGATAGACTTGCTTAGTTTACTTTTGTTTTAAAGTAGGTAATTCTAATCATCCTGACATTCTCTTTCTGGAACGATAAGGAGGTAAGCGAGTGGCAGTGAATGAGGGAGGAGTAAGATTGAATTTGATGGCCCGGTCTTGAAAAGGCCCGAGTATATTCAGCAGTAGACACATGCAGTCTAATGGATTAGTTTGATTAAATTGGATCGATAAATCTTTAGCTATACAAAAGCTTGTTTTAATATACAATCAAAATTATCGAACATTGATTCAAGTCACGTAATTTCAAGCATCTTCCTTCAGCACTAATATTCTACGTCGTAACACGGTGATAATAGAATAGAACTACACCAAGGTACGCGTTTAATTTTCTGGTAAGTATTGCTTGTAGTAATGCCGACAAATATGTGTCGAGGCAGCTTCGCGCGGGATGATTGTCTTTTATAAACCGACGTGCTTGAGGCTTCGCGGCGCTTCCGTTTTGTTGAATTTAATATACGGTAACCACAGTATTCAGAATTAGTATAGAAATGGTAAAAGACCTTAAGCATTTGTGCGTGTTATTCTAAATAACAAATGTATTTACATAGGGTTCAATTTACGTTACTTGAAATAGAAATAGAAAGATATTTTTTAGTGTGTGGAAGTGCTTTTGAAGCGCCAATGTCTACCAGTGGCTCGCGATGCTTTTCCTACCGAGAAGAATAGACGATAAAGCAGATTAATCTGTATGATATGTAACAGGCAGCATCTTCTAGTAGGCACTCAAACGTACGTTTCACTCCAACACCGGAGCATCCTCAGGTGATCTCGAAAAACTCTGCGATTGTTTTTCCCAAATTGAAATATTTGTGCTAGATACGATGCTAGAAATTATGATACGCGATATTTCTGTACGACGAGTAAGTAGCTAAAACTCGACGTCACACTAAGTGCTGTGCCGATATTAAACACCAGGTGCTATTTCTATTACCTCAATTAGAATTCTGTGACAGTAAGTATACAGTTTATTTATTACCTTTGTGGTATCCAGGAAAGGGGAAAAATGATGACAAGTAACTAGATGAGGAAATGAGATAGCTGCGATAGCGAGAAACACCTGGATGAGAAAATGCAAAAAATTAAAAAAATAGAAATAGGACTTCATTACAATATAATGTTATCATTCGGCTTTAGAGCCACAATGCGGCACTATGTGCTCTGGCGTAAATAAAATTTAAGTACATAACCATAGTAAAGACCTTTTTGCGCCTCAGCAACACAGAGCGACATTGAGGCATGCCACATGGCTACATGCTAAATTAATTATGTAAAATCTAGCAAGAATCACCGGTAGACTATCGTAATATTCGGATCTAAACCATGATGTTGTCTCAGCAATATAATCGATACCACATGCTATTTAAAGCCACAAAATTAATCTTTCCATTTGTAGCATGCCGCATCGTCGCATGTTGTAAGGGGCTTCCGAGACGGTCAAGCACGTAAATTTTTGCTTAAGCTAAGCATTTTGACGGTTTACAAAGTTTGCTTGATGCTTGAGTTCTTGACGGTGATTGATGGCGATTGCCGACTTTATATTTTTGCTTGACGCGACTTTCGAACAGTGTTTGAGGAATGAAAAAAATACCGTTTGCTGGCTCAAGCTGCTTGACAGGCGCATTAAGCTGCTTGATCAAGCAAAACAAAACTACGTGCTTGACTCCAACCCGCTTGACCGTCCGGGAAGCCCTTTAGTCCAGCGTAAAACAGTTGTAAGTGAACTGGTACGTATTTCGAATCAGCTAAATACCCAAGCATCGAGTGAACCGTCCAATAACAGCGCCGTGGAATTCGCAGAGAGGTATTCTTCCAGTGGCAGCCAATAAATACCAGATAATAGAGGAACGCTGTCCATTACGTCAGATGCTGGGTTGGAACATTCCTTTTTATTTCCTCTTTGGTTTTATATTTTTGTCTTTTAACTTTTGGTTTAAACGTTTGAATTTATTGAATGATGTAAGTGTAAACTTTAGTACGGTATTTTCGAACCTGCTGTTCCTACACGTAGCTTTTAAGCACATGGCACTACGCTTTATGAAAAATCAAATGTGGGAGTAAATTCAAACCAAGCATTCTAAATGCTGAGGTATCAGCAATCTCTAAATTCAGAATTCAGAAGCATTTTTATATAAAACCAAATTAAATAGGTTTAAAACTCATTGTGATTGGTCAGACGAGCCTTGCTATTGAGGAGTCCTCATGGCTTCCTCTCTCCTCCATCATAATATTATCAGCTTAATCTTAAGCTATACTTTCTTGTATATAAAACTTAACTTTACTTACTTATATGTAAAATTAATCACTGACTGACTAATATATACCTACAACTGAAACTGCTAAAGTTTAAAAACAGTTTAAAAAAAGTTTAAAAGGATTTTTATGTGAATCTCTCTTGAAATGGATCTTAAAGAATTTTAAAAAAATTCAACGGGATCTGATATATAAAACCTAAATTCACGCAAATGTACCTAATTGCTGGAAAAAGTTACTGTTGCATTTTCGTATTGAGTTGCATCACGGCTAAGCCGTGATAGCTTGATAGCTTGTGAAAAGTGGTTAAGACGTCCACCTCCTAATCGAGAGATGGAAAACAGCGTGAGGAAACCTGCACAGCTGAGAGTTCTCCATAATGTCCACAAAGGTGTGTGAAGTCTGCCAATCCTCACGTAGCCAGCGTGGCGGATTATAGCCTAAACTCTTATCATTCTGAGAGGAGACCCGTGTTCAGTAGTGGACCGTTGATGAGATATAAGTTTCAAATAAAGTAGGTCAAAATTAAATTGTTAGATTCTCATACATTTTATAAAGTTAAAGGCTACTGATGCGGCTAATAGCTACATAGCGTATAAAAATACCTAAGTATACTTAAGGGGTTTGTGAACTCATCTCTCTCACTCGTATTTGGTTCGTATCCGTGATTCTTCGAAGTAGCCATCATACAAATATGTATACTGGATTCGTATTTTTCACTAGTGAAATCACGGATGAGTGCACAAACGCCCTATCTCTACAAAAATTAAGGCAAATTATATTTAATGAGACTTTACCAAGGCGCGAACACACGGATGTAGGTACTTAGTAATCTAAAACGCTTTTACCTCGTCGACAACACGCCCCAGACGTTAAAGTTTTGAAGACTTAATTGAAGAGGATTAATATCAAGTTCGCAAGATAAAGTTGTAAGTCAAAGTAGACTTAAACGTCTTTGATAGCTCTGCCTGTAAAATTGTTTTGTTTGTTTAATTAAAAATCTATAACAAACAGTTAATATAGGCTGAGCTACGCGACCCCATTTTGGGACTACACGCGATGTCTTGAGAGGAGACATTTGCATAACAAAATGCTTTGTATAGGTAAGTAGAAATGTAGGTACCTATGCATTTGAGATACATATACACTTACGGCCGAAATCCATACTAATACCTATTATAAATGCGAAACTGTGTCTGTCTGTGTACTAGCTCTTCACGGCCCGAACCGTTTTGGATGAAATTTGGTAAACAGTTAGCTTATATCGCGGGGAAGGATATAGGCTACTTTTTATAACAAAAAATCAAAGTTCCTACGGGATTCTCAAAGGCTCTTCCGCTTAACCGATTTATATAAGAAATTTAGTCCAAAGGTAGCTTACGTCCCGGAAATTAACATAGGCAATTTTTTTATCCCGGAAGAGTTCCAATAGGTTTTAAAAAAAATCTTTATTCACGCGAACGAAGTTGCGGGCATCATCTAGTCAATAATAAAATCAATCTTATCTGTAATCTGTCGATACTACCTGCTTACTTGAGCAACGGTGTATGTGGAATTCCCTTTCATTGGAATTTTTATCCCTGGAATCTTTAAAAAAATCCTTTCTTAGCGGATACCTAGGTACGTCCTAATAGCTATCTGCTCACCAAATTTCAGCCCGATCCGTCCAGCTGTGTGTTGATGCTCGTTACCTGTCAGTCAGTCAGTCAGTCAGTGTGCTTTTCCTTTTATATTTAGATTCCTCAGCATTGAGAACTAATGCAGAAAGCGAAAAGCGTTTTAATAAGGATAGATTTGATATTTCAAACATCTCCATAAAAAGCTATATTGATTATACCTAGATTACCTAGTAATCCTATACCAATATAGTACCAAGTGACGACGTGTCGTGAGAATTTAATGATAGTCCCCAAGGTGACCTATTATCTCACAATTCGAACTTCAACCGTTACGATTTGAAATTATTGCCCTTGGAGCCGTAACCTCTATTGATGCTTCTACGATCTTTGACTTTGAGACGTGGTTCGCTTGTATGTGGTGTTATTATCCCCGAGATTTTACCCTGAATCGCTATTTAAAAGGAGTGTATTCAGAGTGTTTCAAAGTTACACGAGCTCAAAGATTTCCATACAAATCTTTGACGAGCTCAAGGATTGCTATGTCACTTTAAATCTACTTATAATCTACTTATACATAATTATACTATATCTACTTATACATAATTATTTTTCAGAAATCTCATAAACCACAGACACAATCAATAAAATTTGTAGAGTTTATTTCCCCTATTATGAATGTGAAAGTGTGTTTGTTTGTTGCGTTTTGGTTTGTCGGTTTGTACTACCTTTAATCACGTCTCAACCGAGCAACGGATCGTGACGGCATGATTTCTTTTCATGATTATTGAAGACTCCGTTGACGACCTGGATAGTAACAAGGGCTACTTTTTATCCTGGAAAATCAAGGAGTTTCCACGGGATTTTTAAAAATCAAACTTCAAATTTGTAAATTGTAAAGAGCGCGCGTTGGACTGGTTGCCATACACTAAGTAGGGAATATAATATACCTTGTTTTCGTTATCTTTGTTGCGATCACACCACGCTGCCGTTAATTTTTTTATTTAGTTCCATAGGCGCCATACATTCATGCAAATAGGTATTATTCCATAGAGCCCAATACAAGCAAGTACCTACCTAAAAATCTCCTGGAATCTAAAAAAAACAAAGTAAGCTATAGCAATATGCGCAAATAAACCCATCTCCAAAAAAGGCCAGCCCTTTGACTTTAAATGAGAGGTAATTTCTCCATCAAAGCAAAATCCCTTTTGAAAATGCGATCTAACATTAGATATTACTTTCCTACATCTCATTATTTATAATGGAAATAGGAAAAAGGCTTTTAATATTTTACAGAAACATTTTTACGAAACTTTCAGCACTCGTAAAATGATTTGCCTGGATCTTCATAAAGAGTTCATTATACCTACATACCTGACCAGAAACTTAGAAATTATAAAATTAGAAACCCCTGCCACGAACTGAAACCGGGACCGTCCACTAATAAGTCCACAGTACTTACCACTGCGCCAGAGAGGTCGTCAAATGAATGAGTAGGTGCCCTACCCACGGGATTTTTTAAAACAAGCAGACAAGTTCGATGAATATGTAAGGTGGCACCTATAGCCACCGCTGGAGCCTCCCACCAGGCCAGACCAAAGAAAATTTGAAAATTACGGATTTCCATATTACTCTTGCCGGGAATTGAACCTAGGAACTCTAGTTCTTAATAAAAGTTCTAGTTCATAGTAAAATTTAGCTAGTCATTTTATAAAAGCCCCTTTAGCTGGTTCACATCAATTAGAAAGTTCAAGGAAATCTTTTGAAACACATTTTCTTGAACTTAATAGCATAAACAAACTAATTATCTTACAAATAAGCTGTTTCGTACAGCGAATTTAATAAGAGACGGGCGACCTAGTTCATCCAGCTAAGAAGTTAGCAGGTAACTCAAATTCAATAAAGTCCCCGTAAATCCCTAACTGTAGTTTTATACTCGTGAAAATGCGATGCTCTTTGCATATTTCAGAAGAGATTTTATCGGTGGACGGTCACGACTACACTTATTATATTATTTTCTCGCTACTTTTAGAAGCTAAGGAAAATTTACATATTTCAAGATGGGTTTTAGACTCTCTGCTCTTGCTCGAATCTACCCGTACGTCACATTGGCAAATTTTCAGCATTTTATTCTTTGATATCTGCTTATCTAGTCGTCTTAGGCTAGGTGCACATGGATGGTTAAATGACCGGCAGTCAAATAGGAGACTTGATACATTGGGTATATATTTTGTACATTGACCAGCCGCGCGTATCTAACCTAGTGGATATGCACGATTTGAATTGAGTCTCTTTTGAGTGCTACAAAAAAACCAACAACATAATATACTGAGACATACCACGCCGTAAGACTTTTGTCGATTTCCTGTCATGCTCAAAGAAGCCCTCAGTTCATTTTAGTATGAACTCTGAGATGGCCATTTTGTATAGTTTTAGTTTGCGTCGACTCAATTTTGACTCAGGTGGATAGGTACAAAACTTAAAAAACAAAGTGTTTTGCTAGCTATACGAATACAGTACGCTCTATTACGATTTTGTGATAAGAAGTAAGTAGGTAGATATAAGATTTCAAAAGTTAAAAAACGTTGCTAGTTCCTTCCAAGCAACCTTTTCATCACAAAGTTGTGGTTCCTTGCAGAAAAGTGTATCTCAATTAATGCTAGAGAGCAAAACTTTCCGAATAAACCTTTACTTTACTCGTAACTGCTATTCCCATTCGCTGCAATGACATTAATTAAAAGAACTTAAAACAGTCGCGCACTTCTCATTTTAAACAGGAATTGAAGAGCTTTTTACAAGTAAAATGAAAAAGAAACGAGTTGATTCTGAGAACCTCTTAGCGCAATTACCCTCTAACAACTTTTAGTGTTTACGTCTATCTTGTGTTAAGAGATCCGATAAAGCCTGAGTGGAGCCGAGATAAATCTAGATCGCACAAAGCAGATAGCATTGAAAAGAATGAAGAAAATATCGTTTTTAAATTTTTTTGAACAGTCGCTGCTGTTTACACGACTGTTCAAAAAAAGGAGCGCAATGTTTTCAGAGTTCATGTGCATAATGTAAGTGAGGTTTTTTTAAAATTCAGATGCAACTCTGCCCTGCTGCTGCCCTTGACTGCAATCTCACCTGGTGTGATCTGATGATGCAGTCTAAGCGGGCTAACCCCTTTGGTATCTACACGGCATCGTACCGGAACACTAAATCGCTTGGCGGCACGGCTATGCTGGTAGATTGGTAATTAACCACGGCCGAAGACTAGGCCAGAAATTTAGAAATTAAGTATAAAATTCCAAACCCCTGCCAGGAGTCGAACGCAAGACCTCCCACTAATAAGACCACAGTGCTTACCATTGCGATAGTGAGTTCGTCAAAGGAGGAGGAGGAGGAGATTTGAATGTATGTGGTATCGTTAGAGTCTTTAGGTTATCCCAAGGGACACTGGTTGGTTATAAGTTTTTTTTTTAATTTAAGGTTAAAATAAAATACTGATTAAAAATATTTTAGGACAATAATTATTGGTACTGATTCTGAAAACACCTAAATTTTAGAGTATTTGCATCGTCTTCTTACTAATCCATACTAATCTATATATATAAAATTCAAAGTCCTGACTGACTGACTGACTGACTAACTGACATAGATATCAACGCACAGCCTAAACCGCTGGTCCTAAAGACATGATTTTTTTTTTTGGAGGGTCTATTCTTTGTGAAGAGTAGGTATCCACTAAGAAAGGGTTTTTCGAAATTCCACCCCTAAGTGGGTTAAATGGGGGGTGGAAATTTGTATGAAAGTCGGACATTTTTCAAGTTATTTGCATGAAAATTGGTATTTGGGTTTTCTGTCACAAATGAAGAAATACGTGTTTCAGGATTTTTGGAAAATTTGCCCATAAGGGTGGTAAAATAGGGGATGTAAGTTTTATGTGAAATCAACGCACAGCCTAAACCGCTGGTCCTAAAGACATGAAATTTGGAGGGTTTATTTTTTATACAGAGTAGGTATCCACTAAGAAAGGATTTTTCGAAATTCCACCCTTAAGTGGGTTAAATGGGGGATGGAAGTTTGTATGAAAGTCGGTCATTTTTCAAGTTATTTGCATGAAAATTGGTATTTGGGTTTTCGGTTACAAATGAAGAAATACTTGTCTCAGAATTTTTGGAAAATTTGTCCATAAGGGTGGTAAAATAGGGGATGTAAGTTTGTATGTGAAATCAACGCACAGCCTAAACCGCTGGTCCTAAAGAAATGAAATTTAGAGGGTCTATTTTTTGTACAGAGTAGGTATCCACTAAGAAAGGATTTTTCGAAATTCTACCCCTAAAGGGGTTAAATGGGAGATGGAAGTTTGTATGAAAGTCGGTCATTTTTCAAGGCCTTTGCATGAAAATTGGTATTTGGGTTATCGGTTACAAATGAAGAAATACGTGTTTCAGGATTTTTGGCAAATTTGCCCATAAGGGTGGTAAAATAGGGGATGAAAGATTGTATGGGAAAGTTTTAATTATTGATATTATTAACTTGAAATTTGGAAAATAGGTTTTTTCTTGAGGTAAGTGTCAGCTAAGAAACGACTATGAGAAAACGCGCAACTTTAGCTGCCAGTCGCGAGCCTACTCTTGTAGCGTGCTAATTTGTAGCGTGCCCTAAAATTTAGAATCTTCAAATGAAAAATTCATGTTCTGTCCCGTTTTAGAAATATTAAAAGGAAAAAGATGCAGATACTCTAAAAGTTTAGGAAACAGAATCGGCGCCAAGGCTGAACTTAAACATTTACAATATAATTAAATGTTAAAATACACCTGGATGAAATATCATTACCACGTTTAAACAATAAACATCCTTGAAGAAATTTAATATATTTTAAAAACTCGAGGACGAAGCCATTAAACTGGTCTATTATCGTAAGCAATGATACCCGATATTCGGAGTGAAGACTTAAAAAGGGTTGAACTACTCGGCAGACAACAAGAGAAAACAAAAACAAATCCCGCAAGCAATTTAATGATGCCGGAATCTGCGGATTGTACCTACTTTTATGACTGAAATCCATACATCCATACTAATATTATAAATGCGAAAGTGTGTCTGTCTGTCTGTCGTTTATTTCCGTTGGTAAGTACAGCGTGACGTTCATTTTAAAAATCATGATTTTTTAAAATAATAATAATGAATTCTAGCCTCACAAAATACCGCTATACAAAAAATCACGTCATTTCATTACTATAGTCCAAGACCTTACTGACGACTTTCTTTTCCCTTAAACTTTTCTAGCTGTATTTTCTTAGTATTTACAATTAGTATTAACGAGAGACTTATTTAAACAAATAGGTACTTATTTCTAAATGCTTTTTAGATAGCTTGAATCTAATTTCTTGAGAGGACGTGACCAAATCTATTCCGTCGTCAATTCATATTATAATTATATCCGCACTCGTTTTATTTTCATTATTCTTAGGTTCACTCATTTTCAAAGTAGGGTTGTAAAGAGTTTTATACGCTTCAAGCATTATATTCATTATGTAGCTTCAAAGCACATTACACAATATTAATTAAGGTCTGTATGTTAGTTAATTAATTAGGATTTACATTAATTAGAAGGTAGCTAGGTATTCTAAATAAGTCTGAAAACTCAATAGATACCTAAATCGTTTTTTTCTCTGGAAATAAAAAAAAAGCAAAAAAATCTATTTTTGACAAGAAAAAGCATCGCAACATTACGATTTTCTCTTTGTAGTTCGTCTCACTTCCGACGTCAGCAATGCACCCGAGCCGGGGGACACAATGCAGCAAATTGAAACTGAAGGAGTCACACCTCATTGCCGATGCGAGGGAATTGCAATAGAACCGGTATTACATGCCGGGAATGCTTTCAAACTCCAAAAGTTTTTGAAAGCAGTACCTTACAAAATAGGTATAGGTAATAATGTAGGACCTATTCATATTTCTAAAAATGCATTTTTATCTTTGAGACTGAATATTTTAACAGAAATCTCACGGGTCTTTTGGCCATAGTCTACCGCGCTGGCCAAGTGCAGATTGACACACCTTTGAGAACATTATGGAGAACGCTCAGACATGCAGGTTTCCTCACAATGTTTTCCTTCACCGTTAAAGCAAGTGATATTTAATTACTTGAAAAGCACATAACTCCGAAAATTTAGAGGTCGAACCCCCGACCTCTGATTGGAAGGCAGACGTTCTAACTTAGCTAGCTATCGCAGCTTTATAGATATTAGTAATCTACAAAAATTGAGTTTGATTTACATATTTTAATACTAGCTGACCCTGCGAACTTCGTTCCGCCTAACAGTCGATTCAAATTTTTTAATTTTTTTAAAAATCTCAATTCACTATCAGAAATTCTAAAATCCCCACGATTTAGGACTTCAGTACTTTGCAGCGTCAGGATTGAGGAGTTAGGATCTGAAGTTCAATGATGTAGCCTATGCTTGGTACCTAAAATAATTTTGCATCATCCGCAGTTCCTGAAACATTATAGTTTAGGAGTGCTGTACCCTACATCATCAGGGTTGAGGAGTTGAGACTTGAAGTCTGAGAATAAAGTCGTTGCTTGGTACCTACAATATGAATTCACTATGAACACTTCCTGAATCTTGATAACTCAGGCGGGCAGTAACCCTGCAGCATCAGGATTAAGGAGTTGAATCCAGAATTTTTTATGTGACCACCACGAAAACTTTTTTTGTTGATTTAAAAAAAAAATTGGAGACTTGAAGTCTGAGAATAAAGTCGTTGCTTGGTACCTACAATATGAATTCACTATGAACACTTCCTGAATCTTGATAACTCAGGCGGGCAGTAACCCTGCAGCATCAGGATTAAGGAGTTGAATCCAGAATTTTTTATGTGACCACCACGAAAACTTTTTTTGTTGATTTAAAAAAAATATTTGCAAATCGGTCCAGAAACCTCGAAAAAATTGATGTAGAAAAAAGAACCACCTCATTTTTGACAGTCGGTTAAAAACCGATTACCTTGAAATATTTACGGAACAATTTTTAAAATATCCCCTTTCTAACAAAAAAAGAATGAATGAAATCGGACTACGCGTTAATGAATTACAACTCAGTATACATTTTAACTTTCATCCCCTCTCCTACGGGAACCATGCTGAATTTCGGGATAAAAAGTATCCTATATTCTTCCTCATAGTATGACCTCAAATCGTACCAAGTTTCATTGGAATCCATTCAGTAGTTTCAGCGTGATGCGCGGCCGTGATACAGACAGACAGACAGACAGACAAAAATGAAAAAAATTACAGTTTTGTGTTCAGTATCGATTATAGAGTGCCCTCGAAAAAAATTTTTCAAAATATCTTCAATGTACAGAATTTGACCTGTTACAGTTTTATTATAAGTATATAATATATATATATTGATTGATTGATGATAATTTAGGATAGTAGGTATTAGGTATACATATTGAACCAATATTTATCAGTATTGAATCTCTATTTTTTTAAACTCTACACAATATAACATTTTCTTCTCATTCCCTTAGGTTCTCAAAGTCTATTAAGACTGCTATCGCCTGAGCGATAACTTCTTTACACATGCTTTCATCGAGGCGCTTGTAATAAGTTTGAACTTTTTTTTAGACATTAGCGTAGTGAAACCAATAATATCTATGCATTAGGTCTTAGACCGGCTAGACACCCAGGCAACAGGAGCCAAAATATTATCATGGACTTTGATAGATGGATAACGATTTAAAAAAATCTTTTTACAAAGTAATTTTCATCTATTGAAGTAACGAACATTTTATCGCGATTAGAATAGTATTAGTAGTTATTTCCGGTCAATCTATAGGCTATTTTTCGAGTTTTGCGGACACAAACATACGAAAGCTGAATTTTTATATACAGGGGTTTGCAAGAATAAGCTAATCTGGAAATGTGCTAAATCAAACAGAGTCCACAAAGCCGATAAATTTTATCCACGGTTCAGATAACTGAAAATTTTAATGATGTTCTCAGTAAGTCAGATAATTATAATTGAGAATCTAAATACAAAGGCAATAATTTTGCTTCGCTTTATCAAAAGGACCAAGTTTACAAACAATGCACATTGTTTAGGACCAATTTTATTCTTATCTTGAGCACCCTACATTGATTAGGGATTCATTAATAAGTACCTACCTACGTACGGCGTTCCTCTGTAAAAGAAAGCGGTTCGTAGATAAAAATCTCTTTCACGTTATACCTACCTACTCTGTGTAGAAAATGTTGGAAAATCTTACAGTCTAGTGTGTGGAAAAAATCATTTCTCTATTTTTTCTCCGTCAGGATAATTTTATAGATAAAAAATAAAAATCTATACTTGTAAAAAAACTGTAGTGGGCATTTTTATATAATGTTATAATAATAAATCATATAAGTATTATAAATCTAATTAGTACCTACGTTGTATAGAAGCAGGCGTTACTTCGCGGAAATCCATGATATACCTACAATGATCCAAAAGCTTAATTTGCTATAATCCGCTGAAACAGGTCGAATCTGTATGGTGCAACATGCAGCATGCGAAATGCAAGCTATATTTGTATGGAATGCGCTAAAATACGAATAAACTTCTCTTAAACTTTAAAGTCATCGTTCCAGCGGACTGCAGTTCGTCTTACGCTGCACATACCGATAAGTACGTATTTACTGCCGCACTCAGAGTCGCTTAATCGTTACTTAAGTTTAGTTAAAACGAAACAGAGCTATATCTCTCACATAAATCTGTCTCGTTATAACTCAATCTTAAGTAACGATTAGCGACTCTGAGTGCGGCTGTAAGTCTCCAAAGACATTTTCCTTGTCAAAATGTCTTTGGTAGGTCCACTCTAGTAGTAGATAATCTATGACTCTAGGTATACTTGTAAATTCGATATTAAATTAGTTCAGTTTACTATGCCCTTGTCAAAAATTCCCTAGACAAATAACCTAGAGGCGCCGATAAAATTAACATAAAATAATTAGTTAAGAAAATTGTTGGGGAAAAATATTTTGATAAGGTAAAAACAATTCACAGCGACGTTAATAATTCAGAGGGCTGCAAATTAAGGAGTTTTCAATTAGGTAAAAAGATTTTTTACGATAAAAAATTGAGTCTTATAAAATATGTATTAAAATATTTATACCTATATCCTATTTTATACCTATGTATAAGAAAGGATATATAGATTTAATGGGTATGCGATATTCCTAATTCAAAACATTATTTTAATGTCTACCCTACTTACTCTCGCTAAACTGAAGAGAAAATCCTCTGTCTAATATTATCGTTCCATCATGAACTAACTAGTCCTAAGTAAATACCTTGTACTAACTAAATTCTATTTACTACGCACTATTAAATGAGATAATATAATGAGGTCTATTACGAAAACATAATTTAAAATAGCCATTTACAAAAATAACTTAGGTATTAGAATATTCTGTTTTCAAGGAATGTAAATATTTTTAAGTGTTCATATTTAAAGAAATACGAAGAATTTGAAGGGTAATTTTGAGGTACATTGGGTATAAATGGTGATTTGTCGTGGACATCATAAAAAATTATTAGTAAGTCCCTACATGATAATGCCCGCGACCGTTTGTTTTTAAATATCCTGAGGCAACTCTCTAATTTCCGTGATAAAAATAGCTTACATCCTTATCCGGGATACAGACACAAACAGACAGACACACTTTCGTATTTATAATAATATTAGTATGGATTACAACAGAATAATTGACTCAAACATGTTCTGTGAACTGTACTTTAGAGACTGCAATTTGGAGGCTACACAATTACATTTAGCAAATTTCATCCAAGAATTTAAGCGCAAGTTAAACTCATATCATAACGTGATCTGAACAAAATGGCTTGCGACGTGAGGTCGGGGTAAATGCCAATGATAGCCCCCAGGGTAAGTCTGGGTAACCCATTATCTTCCTCTGTCGAACTTTACCCGTTCCCGATTTGAAATCATTAGCCTCAGGGTCACGCCCGCAATTGATGCTCTTTACGATCGAACTTGATTCCGAGACGTGATGAGATACTTTCCGATTAGACTTCTATTGGTACTGATTTTATAGAAGATTAGCTTTTGCCCGCGACTTCGTCCGCGTGGACTACACACATTTCCAACCCCTATTTTACCCCCTTTACGGCTTGAATTTTCAAAAGCCTTTTCTTAGTGGGCGTCTACTGCATAATAGCTATCTGCATGCCAAAGTTTCAGCGCGAGCTGTGCGTTGATAGATCAGTCAGTAAGTCAGTCACCTTTTCGTTGTTTATACATATTTAGACTAGATGATGCCCGCGACTTAATCCGCATAGACTCTTTAATTTCCGTGATCAAAATATTAGAAATGAGACACTCAATCAATGAGGACTTTACACACCTTAAATGCTTTTAGACACACAGATCTCCAAAAAGTTAGAGGTCAAAACAATAAAAAAAACTTGGTTTCAAACCCCAGTCCTCCGGTACAGAAGGCTGACGAGGGTCTTAACCACTAGGCTGTCACCGGTCTTATAATCAAATATCCTATACGTATAAAAAAATGTACCTGAGCATAATATTGTCGTCATTAGAACTGCCATGTTTAATTTGGAATTGTGTTATCATAATACTTAAAGGCTTTTGTGCAATCATTACTGACAAGGATGCTTAATGCTATTGGCTATCTCGACACTATCAAGGAAATAATACTTATTTTTTATTAAAATGTAATAAACGACGTTTTGGCAGCGCAGTATACCTACGCCATCTGGACCGGATCCAAATTGCCGGAACGATCGCTGGAGATGGCAGTTTCACACCCACGAAGTTTACAAAAATGACAAAAGAAGACCTTTTTAAAATTATATACGAAATTTAGATAAAAAATATTGTAAAACTAGGCTAAGCCACCTCGGCTTAACACAGGTGGAACTTTTGAAAATCATTTCCTAGCGAGGGTCTCCTGCTAAATTTTTAAAAGCTACATACAAAATCTCAGGTTTTTTACATCTAGCAGTTTGAGCTAATGTACCTATTATGTTGATATGTCTGTCATTCAGTTTCTTCAATAATATCATGCATATTGTTTTACTGATATCTATTAATACACCCGTAATAGTAAACCTATTGCCGATTTGATATTTATTTTTAGATATCAAATCGAAATCTTTTCCAATTTAGAAATCAAGTCGAAACGACAGAATAAATAATAGTTCTGGAAACGTCGAATGTCATTTAAGTATCTATTCACCTATATCAAGGTAAGTATTCTTAAATAGCAGTGATCAAATTGGAAATGGATGCAGAAATAGCTTACATTAATTCATATCTAGATCTTTTGGGTAGATCTTACTGCAAACCTATATTCAGAAGTGCCTGATTTTCACCCAGGCATGCTTAACTAGAAGTTTTATATTTTTATCTACTTATAGTAAAAACACTGGCAATGACTGGCGGAATGATCTATCAACGCATTACAACCCAAATCGCTGGAGTAAGTAAATTGAATTTTGCCAGTAAATTTATTTTGTGCTATTGGCATGAAGCCACACGATGCGTGCGTTGGCGGTGCGGCGTCTGAGCGGTGCCACTGCGTCATCCTACGTAGAAGTCACTGTACCATGCCACACGAAGCGTCACGACGTCATGTGGCGCCGCACCGCATGCGCAACGGACTTGGGACCAGACGTGGCGAGGAGGGGTGGTGCAGTGCAATGTCATGCTTTCTGCCAGAGCGGCAACGCAGTGCCCGTGTGGCATCCAGTACGTAAATCGTTTCAAATCCACAACGGCGCCGTGCACCGTTGTGGATTTGAAACGCATCGTGTGGCCTCAGTCTACAAGGGAGCTTTTGGAAATTCCACCCCTAAATGAAATAGAGGGTGAAAATTTGAAAAAAAAGCCTCAATTTTCAAGATTTATTTATGAAAAAACATGCTTTTCGGAAATTCCATGCCCGTCGCCGATTTTCAAAAACTCTAGAGCGCGGCGATTTCACTAGTTTTTTATAAATATTTTGGAAAAATAAAGTTAAAATATCCAATTGGCCGGTTTAACGTCTAAATGCCAAAATACTTAGACTAAGAAGTACAAACTGTGCAAAAACCGGCTGCCAAGTCTGGAAAGCATTCCTGTTAATCAGCTCGAAACGCTCTGGGGAGAAAAGAAACGTAGCGCTACAGTGTAGCTTTACTTTTTACTTAAAGTCAAAAAGATTTGTTTACAATTGCCTCGCTGTGCTGAGTAAATTGAAAAACTGACAGGAATCTATTATATTAGGTTTTGCTGTCGGTTTTGCCACATTCCCTACTATAATTGGAAGATAACCTACCGTCTGATTAATGCCACATCCCCGTCACTCCATACAAGCGGATGTATTTAATTAATTACTACTACCGGACCAACAGTCTGTCCACACATGATTTGTTTGAGTGGGTGACGGTAGGGCTGAGCGAATCACCAATGGAACCGCAATGTGTTGCCACTTGCCGGTCTTTCAGGAATTCGTTAATCCGCCCCTTGAACAACCTCATGTTGAAATCTTGAATTTGGGCTTTTGGATAAAATAGAAATCATACATGTTTCTGGATTTTTGGAAGTTCCATCCTCTCAACGATTTTCAATTCCACTCGAGCGAAGTCGAGGTAGATCAGCTAGTATTTTATACATCTAGGTCAAATAGGCTAGACCTACGTATTGTTGAACTTATATAAATAGGCAATCCAAAACTTAATTCAAGTTTTATTTACTTGTATAGTCAAATTGCGATATTATATGAAGAACTTCTCAAGAAAATACAAACTCATCAAAACTTAATAACGACCTACTGAAATAAAGTTTAACAACAGTTTTATGGATTTTTCCAGCGTGGGTGTTTACAGAACGAATGTAATTGCTAAACTTTCAAATATTATTTAATTACTCTACTTTTTCTCATTATAATTGGAGAAAGCAGATTACTAAAGTTTTTAATAACTTAACTTTCGTTTGAGTTGCTTACAGTCATGAAGTAGTCTTCTAAATATATAAAAGGATTGACTGACTGACTGACTGATCTATCAATGCAAAGCTATCTACTCGACGGATCGGCCTAAAATTTGGCATGCAGATAGCTATTATAACGTAGACATCCGATAAAAAAGGATATTTTGAAAATTCAACCCCTAAGTGTGTAAAATAGGGGTTTCAAATTTGTGTGCTCCACGCGGACGAAGTCGCGGGCATAAGCTATTACTTAATATACTACTGTCACTATATTGAATTCTGTGAGTGGACCACATCATCAAAACTGAAACTTACCTACATTAAAATTATTATAATTCAAACTCTACGAAATATTCTTTAATAGGTACACCTAACCCTGCGAGTTAGTAAGTATTTACACGTATCAAAAGATAAATATACAGTATTGAGTTAGATTATCTATCCTCTCACTAAAAACACATTACCTTTGCCTAAAATACCACATCAAAGTTTGATAGTTACCGCATATGTGGTAACACACAAGTGAATTAACATAACTCCAAGGGAATATTTACTTAGGACTAGGCAAAGGTAATGAGTATAAATAACCGTAGAGATGTTACTGTAAGCACATTTAATCCATATCCATACTAATATTATAAATGCGAAAGTGTGTCTGTCTGTTTGTCTGTTTGTCTGTCTGTCTGTCTGTCTGCTAGATTTTCACGGCCCATCTGTTCAATCGATTTTGACGAAATTTGGTACAGCGAGAGCTTGCATCCCGGGGAAGGACACAGGCTACTTTTATCCCGGAAAAGCAAAGAGTTCCCACGGGATTTTTATAAACCTAAATCCACGCGGGCGAAGTCGCGGGCATCATCTAGTGTTAAATATATGTGAACGGTACTATTATAGTTCAGTACGTAGTAGTTGTAATACCCTTCCCATTCTGAGAGGAGAAAATACGCTCTACAGATCTCAGCAAAGTTTTTTAATAATGCGGAATTTTCGTGCAATGTGCATCATCTCTAAATATTAATCTGCACCCCTAAATTAAGACTGATTCAACTCAAAAAAACGCTTTTCAGAAACTAAGAAATGTTTTTTTATAATCTACAGAAAATATTTAAATTATAATAAAACATTAAAAGGAATTAATGTGTCTTGAACATTACTTTTTTTTTACAGTTTTCCCGTCCAGATAATTGAGTCAGGGATCAGAAAGTGAGATCATATCAAAAGGCAATGTTTTTGATTTGATGAAACAGTTTTGATCTAGAGTGCAATGTTCAGTGCATGATATATTACATGCAACATAGGTACGTCTCAGGCCTGAAATGTTGTTGAGTTGTAACTTTCCTAATATATCCCCAATACTTGCGTTTTAGATCTATTGATCGTGTTTATATTACGTTTAGTTAAAAGCTAGTTTATGGGTTTAGATAAAAACTGTCAAATATCGAGCTTTTATTTCGGTGTAGTAAACGGTTTATTACACCATAGTAAAAACTCGACTGTAAAAGGCACAGCTATAGTCCGCGACAGGTCGAGATGGCAATCGGGGTATGAGGCGTGGAGACGCCCCTCAGACACGCACGTCACCCGCGCTCGCACGTACCGGGTAAGCGCGGGGGCTGTGCGGGTGTGCGGGGCGTTCCCCCCCTAATTGCCATTTCGACCTATCGCGTAGTACGTATACGTATGCGTATAATATGTAATTTCCTCATACATAGAAGTAAGGCCCATAGCAGACACAATGCGATCAGAAATTTAGTTGCTTTTTGGAAACTTGATGCCTCGATTAAACGCTCCATTCCGCACATCCAATGCCCAGTTACCGCAATCAAGTTGATTTTATTTATTACTAGCTGATGCCCGCGACTTCGTCCGCGTGGATTCAGTTTATTAAAATTCCGTGGAAACTCTTTGATTTTTCGGGATAAAAAATAGCTTGTGTTACTCTCCAGGTTTTAACTATATCCATGCAAAAATCACATCGACCTTTTGCTCCGTTACTGCGTGATTGAAACCAATTAACCAACAAACAAAAACACTTTATAATGGTAGTAATTTCAATATAGCAATCAAAAACAGCAAGCCATCAAACCGCAATGCAGCATCAAAACAATTCCGAAAACGTGCGTTTTCAATACAGCAATTAAACGTAAAAGTCGTCAAACGCGATGAAGCATCGATGCAGTCGCAAAATTGCCGATCGCTGATGTTAAAAACATCGTGTCTGCTATGGCCCTTAGGTATGATTCTATTATCATAAATGACTTTTCACATGCTCCATTCCGACACTGATTGATTGTTCCTGCCTGCCGTGATCAATGTGAGCCTTTTACTATAAATATATTTTATTATTCGTAGAGCAGCTCAAGCATAACCAGTGCGACATCACCCTCACGCCTTTGGCAATGGTTTGTCGAAGAAAAAATCGCGACAAAGCGTCGACGCACTGTGCTTAGGCTACAGTCGTATCATACTTACCATATTTTATCATATTCCAGTAAAAGGTGTTTTTCATGTTTATAATATAAACGTCAACTGAAAACGCTACGCTAAAAGTGATCGTACATGGTAGCAAGACTCGCTAGAGGTCCAGACTCCAGGAGCCGCAGAGCCACAACATCAGTAACTTCTGAAAATTTGGGTACCGTCAGCATCACAATATAGCGATATTTATTTTGTGGCGAGGAACTCTCAGTACTTCATGGAAATCACAAGGGAAAGTGATGATGGACTTATAGTCAAACTTCTTCACGTCATCAACAGACAAGTCAAGACAACAACAACATAAGATAAAGCCGCCAAATTGTACCTACCCATACCTAAGTACGCGACAGATCGAGATGACAATCGGGGTAAGAGACGGAGAGGCGCCCCGCACACTTGCACGTCACCCGTGCTAACCCACACCGGGTTAGAGCGGGGAGTCCCCACCCCGATTGCCAGCTCGACCTGTCGCGTACTATATCTAAACGTATCTATATTTTTGTTCTACTTTGTGTGTTTTTTGAAATAATTTTGTGGTATCCAATGAAAGTATATTCATTCATTTATTCATTCAAGTCATAGTATAAAAAGTTCAGCGGTTCGACCGCTACGGTTTCATCGCTACGGTGCCGTAGCGGAGGTATGCTACAGCCGTCTTGCCAATATTTCAGTAAAAATAAGTAAGCTGTGATAACCTAGTGGTTTGGACGTCCGCCTTCTAATCGGAGGTCGGGAGTTCGATCGCGGGCACGCACCTCTAACTTTTCGGAGTTATGTGCGTTTTAATTAATTAAATATCACTTGCTTTAGTGGTGAAGGAAAATATCGTGAGGAAACCTGCAGGCCTGAGAGTTCTCCATAATGTTCTCAAAGGTGTGTGAAGTCTACCAATCCACACATGGCCAGCATGTTAGACTATGGCCAAAATTAACCCTTCTCACTCTGAAAGGGGTGCTCTGTAGTGCTCTGTGATGGGTTGATCATGATGATAATGAAGTAATGCCGCATGTTTTCTTATCTGTTTCTTTAGTAATGTAAGTGAAATACTCCTATTTAGAGAATTTAATTGTTTCCTACCCCAAGAGGAAATCGGATGGTTTTTCGATTAAGCAGATGAATATGGAAGCATTCGTTATATTTTAATGAGCTTTGGACCGAAGTGGTTTATAGATTAATTAAAATCGGAAATCCACTGCAGTTTTACTGCAACGAAATTTCAAATTTCTGGTAGCATTCTTTCAACAACGGCTGCTTATTAAGTTTATGCAAATTTTATTCTTACTTTTCTGCAACTGTTCAAGTTACATTAAATTAAATGAAGCATTTTTTGCCGTTTGTAATATATCCACATTATTTCGGTTTCTTCTCAGTTTTTCTTTGCACTACCATTCGAGTGTTGTGATTCATATTTTTCTGGTGCTTATAATTCAGAAAATACAACAAAAAGAGCAATGAAAAAATAAAATTTTATATTTTCCTACCATTGAAGTTCACCAGTTAAAAAATTAAAGTCCTCGTTGCATAACCAACACATTCATTTCCTATGATACCTATAGTACACGACAGGTCGAGATCGCAATCTGGGTGGGGACGCCCCGCACAGCCCCCGACTAACCCAGCCCCAGGTGCACCGTACGTGTCGGGGCAAAACGCGCGTCGAGTGTGTTTTGGGATTTGTGTGGTGCTGCGTGGTGGTGATGTGTATTGCTTGCCTGGTGGCTGCTTTTCCTGCATGTTTATCAGTGGGAGGGCGGGCGGTGCATATCGCATGCTTCATGTTGCACCATACAGATTTGACTTGTTTCAGCAGATAATTTAGCAAATTAAGCTTTTGGTTCATTGTATACTATAAGTGGTATGTTGACACAGCAAAACTATAGTTGCAATAAGTACTGAGTATTTCGAATGGAGACATCCAAATTTCAGTGGCATGCAAATTCGTTCCTCAAATTAGAACTTCGTGTTTCGCGTTCGTTCCACGCTCATTTCCATAATGGGATTGCACTAAACTTGCATGCTGCTCCGTCGACATTCGCAGCGCCTTATGCAATGCATTTAACCTGTGTTATCTAATTAAGGAAACCTGGGACGATACGAACCGCTAAGGCGTGAAACGTCTTTCCGGCGTCCGTGTTTCCTGCCACGAATAACTTGAATACTTTCAAGGCAAGAATTAAGAGAAGTTTCCCTAGCGCTCCGCAGCTATACCTACTTAATACAGTGCGACAAGGCTCTCTTGGCACTTGAATGACATTAACCGGGGGGGCGCTGTTGGAGAACAAATAGTCGTCGAGTCTCGAGTCAGAGCGAGACTGCCTTCAAAACGATCAAACACCCGCATTTATACAAATCGATTCAAAATGGCTGCCCCGCCACAAATCGCGTGACATCGGATGAGTCAAATAATGTCCAATTTATTAAACTAACTTCAACAAATAAATTGATAATCTTACTTTGAATTCGAACCAATTCTTTAAAATTAGCTAAAAATAACTTGTAGTAATTTAGTCAGTGTTGCTGACATTTGTGTCTAGTGTGTCTACGAAATTACATTGAGTTTGATTGGTTAATATTGAAAAAAAACCCAAACTAAGTTTGATTGGAGCGCGCTACGAATTAACTCCTCGTGACATACAAGCGCCTCTGGCAAGCGCACTATGACGCAGATGCCATTTAGAAATTATTACTGAGTGGAAAAGTCATGACCTTACCTCATACAACTGGGTCAAAATATCGATGAAAATAGGTTAATAAAAATAAATAAATGTGTATTTCAAGAAGTTAAGGTTTTTTTAAATTGTGAGATAGGCTTGCTCTTGACGACAATCATGCTTGAGAAACAGAGCAATGATATAGTCTAGGTTGGAGCCCGCTTACCTAGAAGATGCCTATTCACTAAAAGACATTCAAGGTTAATACATTCAAGCTCATTTTACACTACGGGATACCCATACAATACCACACACGATGTCGCGGGAAAAAGCTAATGAGATATAAAAGGAATTTGACATATCTGTATCAGATAAAATTATGCGAACAGCATCCCAAGCGTGCGTATTTCAGTAGCCTACAGTTATGGGCCACGGCTTTATTAAATTTCACTTAAATGCCTGTCCATTTGCTGGAAACGTCCAGAAATTTTGCTAAAAATAAAGCATTCATAAAGTGGAATTTCGGGAAAAATCTTTAATTGATACGTGCTGGCAATTCATAATTTACAGACCATGAAAGACGGTGAAGAAGGCATTGTTAAATCTACGATTTTCTTTTCATGTTTTTTCTTATTTATAAAAATGGCCTCACAATTTATTCATTTTTATTTACATTCGTGTTCCGTATTGATGTTCTTACTCTTTGTATATTCCTATTTTTAATATTAACACGTTCGGCTTTTTGAGTAACTTCAGCCGCTTATAATACCAATCACTGCGCTACGCTTTTTCGCAGATTTTTCATCAACAAAAAGCTAATAATAATTATTATGTTAATCAATGTATATTAAACCAATGTTTGATAATAATGTTCCATTATTTCTTAAGTAGTTGAAATTGAGTTGTAAAAACGCCGCGAAGAAAATAATTAGGTACTTGTAAAACTTTATCTTCGTGGCGTAATACAAATTCTAATGAGCTTCCGAGGCGATTAGGACTTATTTATGTAAATCTCTGCCAATCGTTGAGACACGCTTCAGAGGCTCAGGTCTGGAACTTCGTAGATTTTTATGTATAGTACCTGCTGTTTAATCTCTATAAACCTAAGAAATAATTTATTTTTGAAACCACTTTTTACGCAGTGTATAAGTGGGTGTTCCATAAAGGGCATACACACGCGGAGTCAGACATATCGAATGCAATTTGAAATAGAATCGAACGACCTCTCGCACAAAGGGACTGGGTATAAATTGAAAACAGAGAATACCTAGGCGTCATTGTTAGACCCGATTCAGTTATCTGGAGTTCAGCTTTATCTATTTATCACTACCAATGTTATAAATGCGAAAGTGTGTTACTTTATTTATTTAGGTTCTTTAAATACTTTTTGTTGGTTTAGCCTTAAATCACGCCGTAATTGGGAGAACAACGAATCGAGGTAATGTATTCGGTAAAATCAAAGTGTTCCCACGAGATTTTTATATAAATCCAGGTGGACAAAGTCGTGAGTAAGTTTGATATTATATTTATGCTGGATTTAGTCAATGACGTTGTTCGCTATAAGTTGTAAATCACTCGGGAATATCGATTCATCGGTCCATCTGCTAAGTACTAACTTTTGCCGCAACTTCGTTCGCTCGATATTATTTATGAGTATGACTTATAGCACTCTAGATTATTTTATGTATTTATCAAACCAAATCAAGCCACCACTGTGCCAGGGAGGTCGTCAAAATGTAGCTAGGAAATAATTTTCAGAATAGGATCATTAGTTCTGGAGATTAAGATACATCAAAACTTACAAACTTTACCTCTTTTTAATATTACTTAATATATACAAAGGTCTCAAGATCATCCGCTAAATGTAAAAATCTAGTAGCCTGCCTAATAGGTGTGAGATAAGCAGATCACAGTTAAATACCTACTGAAACATGCTTAAAGGTCACTAGATGCTTGCCAGCTCTGGTCACTAACTTCGAGCGCTTAGAATCTGAAAGAAGCCTCCTGTAAGAACTCTTTTTTCGGGATAAAAAGTAGCCTATATATATCACTCCGTGGCTCTGCAACTAGGTAACACAGGCAAAAATTACGTCCATTCAGCCGTTTGTTCCGTATTTAATATGGATTATGTAACCAGATAAAACAGAAAACACAGTTGGATACATAAAAATACGTTAACGACCCAGCGCTTTGCCATTTCGCCGCTTATTAGCGAGAACGCGATCTCTCATTAGTTCACTTGCCGTAGTAGCATTTACAAATGAGCGCAAATGGCTCACTCCACAAACAGGGCCAATTAAAGGTAGGAAAACGTTTGAGCCAGTTTTAAGGCTCCGCGCAAACCGGCCATCGACCACAGCTACCGGTAGCTGTCGCGCGCCACGTCCTTTGGTACCTGGTGGTCGTTGGCTGTCTCGAGTGGGCGATGGCCGCCACTAGTGGTCGGTGACCAGTATAATTTGTAACACTCGCCGTATGTAGTGAGTGACCGCCACCGGTGACATATTATCGCGGACACTGAGTCGCGAGTGGCCACCACCGGTAGCGTGTCATGGACACTGAGTCGCGAGTGGCCGCCACTCGCTACATGAGTACGGCGATTCGATACAAAACGTGTTAAAAATCATGTAAACAGCTTGTCGCCAGCCACCGGTGCTGTGGTCGCTGACCCGTTTGCGCAGATCCTTACAGTTTGTTTGGCATTGGGGCTTTACTCTGTTAGACTGTTACCTAGTTCTTAACTTTCCCTCAATTAAGTATGGCCTCATAGAGTATACTCAAAACTCTATGCTTTGTTGTTGAAAGCATTTCAGTCCGTTTTCCGCTTTGCTGGACGTGATTACATTTGCTTTCCTTACTTACTGTTTAATTTAAATACACATAAAAGGTCAGAAGTAACAATGCTGTTTTCATGCAAGAAATATAGTGAAATAGATATTATACCACCAGTCAATTCAGTTTATGTTATTATTAATCACCATCATCATCATGATCAATTCATTACCAGCCCACTACCGAACACGGGTCTCCTTTCAATATGAGAAAGGTTTAGGTCATAGTCTACCACGCTGGCTCAGAGTAGTTTGGCATATTACAGAACGTTACGGAGAACTCTCAAGCATGCAGGTTTCCTCACGAAGTTTTCCTTCACCGTTAAAGCAAGTTATACTTAGGTAAGTGGCTTAAAATGAACGTAGCTTCGAAATAAATTAATAAAATTCGATACTTACAAACTACCTTTTCCTGACAAGTAAAAATGTTTTGTATAAAAAAGTATAATAAACGGGAAAGAAGAGCTTTAATGCGCCATCCAATTTATATTGTTACAAGTTAGGGGCTGGCTGTATGAGTTAATCAAGAGGGAATGTGTTTTGTGCAATTTGTACGCCGCGCCGTTTGACCCTCCCATAAGCGCCGACAGTGCCTTACATCGTTTTTACAAAGCTTGTATTACAGATGGAGTCCTCAGGCAATTATATAATTAAACTAGCTTGTGTTCGCGACTTTGCGTGGGCTACACAAATTTTAAACCTCTATTTTACACCCTTAGGGGTTGAATTTTCAATTATCCTTTCTTAGCGGATGTCTACGTCACAATAGCTATCTGTATGCCTCTGCAGCCCGATCGCTCTAGTAGTTTGATCTGTACGTTGATAGATCAGTCAGTCAGCCATTCAGTCAGTCAGTCGGCTTATAGTTTTATATATTTAGATAAATAAATTAATTAAAATAATCTTTATTTTTGTTGTATTCACTAGGTTTTATTATCCAGATACAAATTAGCCCTTGACTGCAATCTCACCAGGTGGTAATTGATGATGCAGTCTAAGATGGTAGCGGATTAATCTGGAAGGGGTATGGCAGGTTTTAGGTGCCCATACCCCTTTGATTTCTACACGGCATCGTACCGGAACGCTAAAACGCTTTGCGGCACGGTCAGTAGTAAGTTATGTTGTGGCAACCCCCTGCCTGCCAGACACCTTTACACGTTTAAACTTTTAGAGTTGTCATGATAAAAAGTGTCTGGCAATGCATGACGTGATTTCTAATACGATTCCGAAGCAAATATAAAAAAATTAGACTTTATACGATGACGTAATTTTTTTTACACCTTTATTACCTGTTAGCTCCCAAAGCCACCATGGTCCAAACAAACATCCAAACAAAGGTTCTCCCAGTGTTGGGGACAATACGCAGAGAAACTTTCAGCTTTTATGAAATAACGAAGGTCTGGTACGCGCTAGCTCTTAGTCCATAACGATCGGCAGACAGACAGACTTTCGTCTTTATAATCACTAGTACCCATCACTACCCATATTACAAATGCGAAAGTGTGTTGGTTTGTTGGTTTATTGGTTTAGGTATCTATAGGTTTGTTGGTTTGTCCTGCAATGATGTCGAAACGCAGGAACGGATCGACGTGATTTTTTGCATGGATATAGTTAATAGCCTGGAAAGTGACATAGGTTACTTTTTATCCCGAAAAATCAAAGAGTTCCCACGGGATTTTTAAAAATATAAGTCCACCCCAACTAAGTTGCGGGCATCAGCTAGTCATACTTGCAGTATGGAACTCTAGACTCGAATCTGTGGGTTTGACGCCAAAGTGATAAATTGGATAAGGCAGGAGAAAATATAAGAGGAAATGTTGCCTCAATTTGAGCACAGACTACCCTACTCTGCTCTTTAATGGACAGCGTTCGGCCATTATCTGGTATTTATTGGCTCTTTGGAAGAGATCCTTGGACGAATTCCGAAGCTGTGTTATTGGACGGTTTATCGAAGAGTTAACTATTTGTTTATAAGGGTCAATAACACAATGATTTTATTTGTTACTAGATGATGCCCGCGACTTCGTCCGCGTGGATTTAGGTTTTTAAAAATCCCGTGGGAACTCTTTGATTTTCCGGGATAAAAAGTAGCCTATGTCACTTTCCAGGCTATTAACTATATCCATGCAAAAAAATCACGTCGATCCGTTCCTCCGTTTCGACGTCATTGCAGGACAAACCAACAAACCTATACCTAAACCAATAAACCAACACACTTTCGCATTTGTAATATGGGTAGTGATTATAAAGACGAAAGTCTGTCTGTCTGCCGATCGTTATGGACTAAGAGCTAGCGGGTACCAGACCTTCGTTATTTCATAAAAGCTGAAAGTTTCTCTGCGTATTGTCCCCAACACTGGGAGAACGTTTGTATGGATGTTTGTTTGGACCATGGTGGCTTTGGGAGCTAACAGGTAATAAAGGTGTAAAAATCTTACGTCAACGTATAAAGCCTAATTTTTTTATATTTTCTTCGAAATCGTATTAGAACTCACGTCATGCATTGCCGGACACTTTTTATCATGTTAGAGGGTAAAAGTTTAAACGTTTAAAGGTGTCTGGCAGGCAGGGGGTTGCCACAACATTACTTACTACTGACCGTGCCGCAAAGCGTTTTAGCGTTCCGGTACGATGCCGTGTAGAAATCAAAGGGGTATGGGCACCTAAAACCTGCCATACCCCTTCCAGATTAATCCGCTACCATCTTAGACTGCATCATCAATTACCACCTGGTTCGATAACTGCAAAGTGTCGCTACTAGATGGCATTAAACAGTCGCTTCAGTACTGAGTTAACATACATGTCACCAATTTCGTCACTGGCAGTAAGCGAGACCGTGGCAGAGTGGTCAAGGCATCGGGCGCGAGCCCAGAAGATGCTGGTTCGATTCCTGCCGGTTACGCAATTTTTGATTATATTGTATTTAAAATTATTTAGTAATATCCTTGAAGTGTAGGTAAACACTTAAAAAAAATATATATAATCTAAGAGTGATTTTGTTAATCATCAAATCGAAATGGATTTTTAAAGCAAATATGTATCATATTATGCATTCATTTTAATTTGTAGGTGGGTTATATCTGTAATATTGATCGCAAATATTTACCTACTGCCGTTGAGGAGTTACCTATTCATCTCATAAGAATTTCATTGGATCTTACTCACCTACTACCTAAAATACGGTTTGGATGTTTTCTCCTATTTTTTAATGTGGTTTAAAAACTTACTTTTTGCTTAGTAGGCATTTTTATTAAGGACTGCTTAACATACTCTAAGAGCTTCTTTTAGGTCTTCTCACATACATTTTTATGTCATTGCTTCCAATGCTGAAAAGAAAATTAATATAGATAAAAAATAAAACCTGAAAAGCCTTATCAATTTGTCAAGAACATAAAGATTGCAAAGTATATAGAGTATCTAAAGTATTCAGCCATTTCCAAGCAGTTTTTTCTCTTGTTTCTAGTACAAAACAAAAGGAGCAATGTTTCTCAAAGATAAAGGATAGTGGATACGAATAAGAATTCTATTAGGGAGACCCTATCTACGCCGGTTATTTTATGGGCGCTAAAATTTTCAACAAAAAGAAATGTTTGTAAGAAAAATATAAAAAACCTTTTTTTGGATATCCTATTTCCATTATCTAATGAGATGTGAAAAATTTGTAATATCTAGCTTCGGATCGAATTCCCCAAAGGAGAACTTTGCTTAGATTGAAAAGATCCTTTCTGGTAAAATTTTAAACGCTTTATACTTAAAAGGATTCTCGATGTGAAAGTTATTGATATCTACTCCCCTTGTTTGTGATTTTAATTTTTTTGAATTTGTGCTTCCATTTTTATAGAATTTTTTTTTAGTTCAGGAGCCTATTCCGTACCCCGTGGAAATTTCGAGACAAGAAAACCACTCCACTCCAAATAAAAAGTTCACGGTATCCATCAAACAACCCAAACCTTTGGAAACTGCATCTTCTTCGCTCTCATATTATAAAGTTGCTGATTTAAACATTTTGGTAGAACTTAAGCGACGATACGTCTAATTTACCCCTTACATACGAGTATTATGTAAAGGGATATTCCATAAATGTTCCTAAAGGAATATTCCGTGACGAGGATGACCCGAGGCTGGCAATTTTGTTGACAGGAATATCCGGTCCGTAGGTCGTTAACGCGTCCTCTCAAACGCCGGATGTTGTGTGATGTATCGAGCGTGTCGAATACTTTCCTTTACCTTATAAGCCATTATGCGGGTAAATCGCCGGGGCGAATTCATAAAGCCTTAAGCCCATGTATGTGACGTGCGAATTACGTGATTTTGACACAGCTTCCAAGGTCTATATTTTTTAGCAGCCGGTCTCTAACGCCCAGTTTCCGAGATTTATAGAGCGCACTCTGACTTTGCTTAGACTTAAAACGAGGCAGAGCTATATCTCTCACATAAATCTGTCTCATTTTAACTAAAGTCAAAGTGCGCTCTATAGATCTCACGCTTAGAGACCGTTTATTTTAGTCACGTGACCTCTCGAGTCGAGAGACGCGCCTCTTCGAAGACTTTCGTAACTCTACCTTTTACTAGAGAAATAGTGAGAATAGGTAAGCTGGTCATTATTACAGACTAGATGATGCCCTCGTCTTCGTGGATTTAGGTTTCCAAAAATCTCGTGTTTCCGAGATAAAAAGCAGCCTATGTCACTCTAGGTCTTTTAATATCTAAAAAAATAAGTCAATCCGTTGCTCCATTGCGGGATGATTGAACGAAAATACAACAAACGAAACATACTTTCAAAATAATAATAAGTAGATGCTGACAAGCTGGCTAGGTACATGAGCATATTTTGATCGCGATCGCGTCACATCGGTGGGTATCGAACCTTATGTTTTCCGAGGACTTTGAAGGTAGATTTTATTTTGTATCGGGTTACATAACACACCTTTTCTTACAACCTTTTATGGAACAATAAACTGTAACTGGCCACGTCGGGGTTTTTCGTTTACGATACGTCAATTTACCTGGAACTTTATATAAGAATAGTGTTAAACTTTTGCGTTTGAAAAAACTATAATTTTGAACTCCCTCCAGACCAGACCAGAGAAAATGTAGGAATTATAAACTTCGAAATTTACCCTGCCGGGAATCGAACCCTGGACCTCTGTGCACCTAGTGGACGCTATTTTAGCTTCTTGGGACCCTAACGTATCGGTTACTGAGCTGTGTCCCATTTCGGCTCGATTATTCTATTTTCATCGAACCATTATAAGTCCCGTAGCGTAGCTAACTCGCCTTTTAATTCGAGTTCAATTACAGTAATTGAAACATAAATCTTATTGTTCCAATTTTCAAGCTTGTGAATCTGTGTCAAGGGTGAAACTGCCAGGAACAATAATTTGTAAACGTTTTATAATCCTTTTGTAGAACGCCGCTTATAGTCCTTATAGTGTGCACCTTTGAGAATATAATGGAGAACTCTCAAGCATGCAGGTATCCTCATGATGTTTTCCTTCACCGTTAAAGCAAGTGATATTTATTTGCTTAAAACACACATAACTCCGAAAAGTTAGAAGTGCGTGCCCGGAATCGAACCCCTCACCTACGATTAGAAGGCTGACGTCTTAACCACTAGGCTATCGCAGCTTAAGGGAAAGGCTGTGAAGGCTGGTACAAATTTATCCCAAGTCACCGACATTACCTTAACTTCCGGCGTTAAAGAGGATCCCGCTAACGATCTTTATACAAAAGTTGTTCGCTCTAACCAGCCTTTCCGATCAACCCTCGTCAATACTCCCCTGCTAATGTCTTGTCCAAAAATAGTTAGGCATGAATAAATTATACCTACTTAAAAGAGAAAGCGTAGCATTAACTTTGAATGAGTTAATTCAAAGCACTTATTTCCGCGTTGATCTGGGTTTGTTAATAAACCCGTGATAGCTTTGGTTTTACGGAATAAAAAAAAAGCTTATGTCCGACACTGGAATCATAACTATGTCTTAGCTTTCGTCAAGTTGGGCTAAACTAATGGGCAGTGAAAAACGTAACAGACAGACATATTTTCACTGCATTTATAATACTTAAGTATTAGTGGTGGACTCGCCGATATATAATATGATATAGGCGAGTCAGTGCATACATAGCATTGCGTAATGTGATACGCATATTAATGGCTAAAAGTGTAAGCAGAATGTATATGTATTGGAAAGTTAGAAATAGGTAGTTCCTTAACCTAAGAAAAGATAATTTAATGTAAAGGTAAAAAATATGAGTGAAATGTCATTTTATTGGATTTCATCTGGATTGGATCATCAGCGCATTGGCACTGGTATAGGCTGGACAGCCGTCTCTGGAAGTCTTGGAATGCTGCACATGTAGGCACTAGACAATATAGTTTTTAGTTAGAAGTAAGTACTAACATAATTTTTAAGTTATTGATCGTTACTAAAATTTGAATTAGGAACAGATACTAAAATAGGCTTAAATAAAATATTGTAACTAGTCTATGAAGTGTAATATAATATAATAGTGTCTGTAATAAAAACCTCATTTATTTATTTTAAATATATTATATTCTAAACTGAATTACAGTTTAAACTTGTACCTACTTATTTATTTTTACATAGGTAGGTATTTGATTACTAATCTAAAAAAGAAATTTATGTAAAAGTAAAAACCGGATAGAATAATCTAGTTTCAACTCGATAAAATGACTTTGTAGCGGTCTCGTGACAATGCGGGAATATATGAAATTCATTCAGCCGTGAATATGAAATGCTTTGTTCATCCCCACAGTAATTATGAAGTTTAAAAACAAATAACTTTTGTTTCACGTAACCGGAAAGTTTTTTAAATAGCTTCTGTATGTCAAACCTGGTCAAACTATTAAAATGTTTGCTCTATTTTCGGAACGCAATTCTGTTGATATAATATTGTTGCTTTGCTTGAGGTTATTAAAATTTTAAGAAGAGTTTATTCGTCTCACGCTGAAAACAAACATAGTTTGGTTCTCATTCGAATATTTACGTCGGACTAGTTTCCATCCATATGTCGTCGACATCACATCTACACGCACGGAACGTTTTGTGTCATCATTCTTCATACGCATGGCTAAGGTTTGGAATACTCTTCCAAGATAATATGTGTTTCCTACCAATTTCAACCCGGGTATCTTTAAAACAAGAGTGAATAGGTATCTTCTAGGTAAACGCGTCCCATCTCAGGCCACATCATCACTTTCCATCAGGTGAGGTTGTGGTCAAGCGTTTGCCTATAATGAATTAAAAAAAACTTAATAGGTACATTAATATTAAAAATGTAGACACGTTTTAGAAATTTAAATTTGTCTGTGGTTTTAAAGATTTCTGCAAAAATGTGTAATTTTAAAGTTACACGGGGCTTAAAAATTTACAGACAAATCTTTAAGCCCGTGTAACTTTGAAACTACACATTTTTAAGGAAATTTAAACAGAACCATAAACAGAAACAGATATTTGTTTCTAGAATGTGTCTACAACTTGTCTACAAAAATTGATTTTGATTAGTCAGTATTTAAATGAGGAACAAACTATTTTTGTTTAGAAAGAGCTCGGAATCGCGCTAGGGTAACTTTTCTTGACAATCGATAAGTTTAAAAATACTTAGATAACATTTATCAAATTTAAAATACACGCGTAGTTATGCCTGACGAGGACGACGCATAAACAGGGGTGTTTTCTTTGACGAGGTATTTAATAATGATGGACACAAAACCTGATAAAGGGAATTCGACACCTGGCTTAGAATAACAGTAGTAAAATCGAATCAATATCGATTTCGGTCCAATTGCTTTTCTTTAACGAGGTTTTTTATAATGATGGAGTCAGCTGTCAAACCCCGATAAAGTTCACTGACACCTGACAAAGAAAATCGAATCAATATAGACTTGGGTCCACTTGGGTCTAATTGTATGACAGGAGGTTAAAGGAATGTTATGGTTACCGTTTAACTTTGAGCATTAATAAAAGAAAAATGCGTTGCAAGGATTTGTTAGTTATGGACCAAAATTTTAGCTTTACCCTTAATCATCGACGTATAAAGACTGACTATTTGTTCAGCTTATTTTACTTTTTATTTGTTTTTATTGGACTCCGACATCAACCGTGTCAAAACCGTTTGTTGTGGGCTCTTCTCAGACCTGGGCGCGTTTGGAACCCTCGTAGCTTTAGTTTTAAGTAGGTACATATTAATTATCACCACCATATCATATCATCTTACAAATAAAAATTTTTGACAATCATGAAGCGTAAAATTTTACCAATTATTCTGAATAAATAATTTGAGTTTGAGTAAAGTATGACCCCAACTTTCTATACAGTGAGATAAATAAGTTAATAAATAAATATCGCAAATGTCTACGAAGGAACTATCGTAGAATAGCTTACCTAGAAATAATAATATCCATTAAAGTTTATATCGAAAACAAAATCATTTTCTTCTTGGCCTCTTTCCAATACTATTACTAGCCTCGAACCGGATATTATAAAAGGCTTAGGCCCCGGGCGTCCTGACTGTGTTTCTTTCAATTTACTCAGAATTATGTATGGAAAACATTGACTTATATATTGCTTCGTATGGACAGGGTTATTGAACAAACAAAATGTCACCGACTCATTGGTGCTTATGCACCAATGCAACCTCAGTAACGTCTGGATTTCAAACGGGTCGTTCATTAGTATCTAAGAGATGGCGCTGATTTATTTGGTTTCTAAACCGTGAAAAATTTTGTTCGCTTGACCATTTATCTTGTCATTTATATCGATGATGGAAAATAACATCTATACTAATAACTATAGGGGGTAATCTCTGGAACTACTCAACCGATTTTGAAAATTCTTTCACCAATAGAAAGCTACATTATTCCTGAGTGACATAGGCTATATTATATACACGCGGGCGAAGCCACGGGGATCAGCTAGTTATTTATATAGGTACATATAATCATCACACATCATGATCAACCCACCGCCGGCTGACTACAGAGCACGGGTCTCCTCTCAGAGTGGGAGGGTTTTGGCCGTAGTCTACCACGCCGGCCAAGTGCGGATTGACAGACTTCACACGCTTTTGAGAACATTATGAAGAATTCTTAGGCATGCAAGTTTCCTCAAGATGTTTTCCTTCACCGATAAAGCAAGTAGTATTTAATTACCTACTTAAAACGAACTCCGAAAAGTTAGAGGTGCGTGCCCGGGATCGAGCTCCCGACCTCTGATTAGAAGGCGGGCGTCGTTACCACTAGCTATCACAGCTTAATAATCGATCTTAATCATCAAGATTTCTTGTTCTTTACGTAGCGTATTTTCAACTGCCACGGCATATTTTTTTAAACTTGGACAGCAAAATTTTCCATTCCGCCCGGATGACACGCTGAAAATACCGTGAAATAATTTATCGACAGCTCCATGGCAAAGTTATCAATCAACTGCCATAATTATTTTAATTGGCATTTATGAAATATACAGCTACACTATGAAATATAGAAAAAATTCTTGATATAAAATGCAAAATTTAAATGATGATACATTTTATTTCACACTAGCTGATGCCCGCGTCGCGACTTCGTTTGCGTGCTGAGCACAGATCTCCTCTCGAAGTGAGAAGGGCTTAAGTCATAGTTCGCCACGCTAACCAAGTGCGGATTGGCAGACTTCACATACCTTTGAGAACATCGTGGAGAACTCTCAGGCATGCAGGTTATCACACGATATCGTCCTTCAAAATGACAGACAATTGCAACAAATTCAATTTTTGTAGCAATATGATAACAACCTAAATTTGTCACGACGAGAAAACAATAGTTGTGTTTCAACTACAACTAAAATATCAATACTAATACCTATTGCAACAAAGTTGGTGTTACGTTGAGCGCTAGCTGCAAGACTGCTGAACTTGACTAACAAGTACCAACCTTCTATAATAATGTATACCAACAAAGTTAGGTGTATATTTTGTAGAGTATCTTCAGGCAATACAAGAAAGTTTTAATACTTGTTCAAGTCTCTGGATCAAGATGATAATGCAACAAAGTTAATTTTACTTTTGACTGCATTGTATTAAGAGTTAAGACTCTAATAAATGTATTAAATAAGTATTCATTTCAATTCAACAAAGCCTGTTTAGTGTTCAGTTCGAATCGAATCTTAGAAAAGCGCAATCGCCGAGTTACTTACCTACCGGTTCTTTTCGGAAGAAAGGGCTTTTTAACCAGTTACAGTGGTATATTATGCGTTTGATGATATTATCTATGTATGTACTTGTAAAAGGTAATTCGAATAAAAAATCTTTCTACTTATTTATATTTCTAATGAATAGGATTCGGGTATTAAATGGGCTCAGTTATGCAAATATGTACCCACAGTGCGTTGATTTCAAAAAAATTACGTTTAACTTTTGATTTGTTGAATGCTCATGGTTTAACTAACTCAATTTAATTGTTCCGAATAACAATTTAGTTCTTTGCGTTCTCTGTTGACTTTTACGCACGGAGTTTTCCTCGCGATGTTTTCCTTACTGGCAACTGATATTTAATTGCTTCATATACATAAATACATAACTTGTAGTATATTATAATAATAAATGTGGGTATTTTAGGAACGAATAGCTATCATCTGTCAATTAATTATTGTATTGAGTAGTCCGGAATAAACCGTTGCGGCGACTCGGTGATTTCTTTAATACATTATAGTGGCGCAGTCGGTAGGATTCCGAAAAGTTAGAGGATCGTACCCGGGATCGGACCCCAGACCCCTCTCTCCCCAATATGTCTTAACCACTAGGCTATCACCGCATTTTGGCATAACTTGATCCAAATAAGCGTAATATTCCGTAGTTCTAAGGTTCCCTTTACCACAATGAGTACAAAACATTATGTAGATAAGATTTACAAGGGCCCACTGTTTTGCATCGCCTTCTTGTGGGTAATGGGACAAAGGACTGGGACCATAACTTGACTCTATTAAAACGTTAAGTCCACTCGCCCACGTTTAGTGAACATAATAGCTAACTCTATAATAATTTAGGAACGTGTACTATTATGTATTGTTCTAAGTTCTGGGTATGACTTGATCAACGGTCCTTGATGGTGTACAATAAGGAGTTGTCTTTAATACTTAGCATACCCACTTACTAAGTATATTGTGTATACATAAGGTTGTATCTAAATACAAATCAAATCAAATTTATTTCGCAAAAGTGTGGATAAATAAAAGATAGTACTTATTATAATATTTAGAACCAAACATAGCCTAGTGCCACAAACAGTATTCAAAAATATAATGCAACTAAATCCAATAACAACTAAACTATTGCGTAGGGATTATATATACGTTTATCGCGGAAAAGGTAATATGAAAATTCATCTAGAAGATAGATTAAGATAAGATATGCTTGGAGCAAAGTGCTTCTGCTGACAGCAAATTGAAGTTCCCGCTGCTGTCGAGATTTTAAATATTAAAACTTAAAATGTCAGTTACATTTTATTTACAAATTTTTTTATATCTAAAGTGTATATCGCTACAAAATCTTTTTCACAAAATGTGCTTCTTAACTTAATATATTTTTGTATATTTGACAAACTAAAATTCTTTAACATTTATATTTACCCCTCTACTTTTAATATGGGTACCTTCAAGTCAAGAGTGAATAGGCATCTTCTAAGCAAGCGCGCTCCATCTTAGGCTGCATCATCACTTGCTAGATTGCAGTCAAGCGCTAGTCTATACATTCTTATTATATAAATATAATGTTTGTCTGTCTATCTATTCGTTACATAAGCATTCGCATAATATTGTTCAGCCGGTTGGCTTAAAAAAATCAGTACAATAGGTGGCACATGACATGAGTCTCATTGCAAAAAACTCCGGACGGATAAGCTACTTTGTAGTAAAATCTTCTCGAAAAACTTAGCGTTTAGTTGATTTCTATATAATTTATGTACATACTTACTAGGTAGGTACATAATAGTCATGATCATCATCATCATCACTAACCCAACGCTGGCTCCCTACTGAGTACGGGTCTCTTCTCAGAATGAATTTGTTTGGCCATAGTCTACCATGCTGGCCAAGTGTGAATTGGTAGACTTCACACACTTTTGAGAACACTAAGGAGAACACTCAGGCATGCAGGTTTCCTCACGATGTTTTCCTTTATCTTTAAAGCAAGTGATACTTAATTACTCGAAAGGTACCTACATAACTCCAAAAAATTAGAAGTGCGGGCCCTGGTTCGAAACCTGGACCCGCCGAATGTGAGCCGGCGTTTTAATCACTAGGCTATTACCGCTTTTTATACAACATAATAACATTATCTAACAATTTTAATACCAAAAGTTTGACTTGCTCTAAAAAGTTCTTATTAGGATGAACGATATTGCCGATACTAACAGAGTTTGAGTTAATTAGTTTGACCTAGGCTAAACTAGTTACCTGTACCTGAAATCGAGTTTTGACGTTAAGTTAAATATAAACACACACTCTTGGTATAAAAATATAATTTTTTATGAGCCTCGATAGCTCAACGGATAAAGGAGCGGACTGAAAACCGAAACGTCGACGGTTCAAGCCCCACCCGTTGCAATATTGTCGTACCTACTCCTAGCATAAGCTTTACGCTTAATTGGAGGGCAAAGGGGAATATTAGTCAATATGATAAACTTGGCTAATATTCTTTATTTTTAAAAAAATGACACACATGCACAACAAGATGATGCCCGCGACTTTGTTCGCGTGTACTTAGGGTTTTTAAAATCCGCTGAGAACTCTAATTTTCCGGAATAAAAAGTACCAAAGGTCTCTCGAATGCATGTTTCGAACTAAATTTTTCCAAAATTGGTCAAACGAATGGGCTGTGAATAAGTTCACAGACAGCCAGACATACGTTTGCATTTACTAGCTCTTCCCCGCAACTTCGTCCGCGTGGACTGCACCAAACCCCTATTTTACTCGCTTAGGGGTTGAATTTTCAAAAATCCTTTCTTAGGGGATGTCTACGTCATAATAGCTGTCAGTATGTCAAATTTCAGGCCGATCTGTGTGTTGATAGATCAGTCAGTCAGCTTTTCCTTTTATATTTATAGATAGATGTAGTGTGGATTATGTAACCAGATAAAATAGAAAACACAGTTGGATACATAGAAATACGTTAACGAGCCAGCACTTTGCTATTTCGCCGCTTATTAGCGAGAATGCGATCTCTCATTAGTTCAGTTGCCGTAACTAGTAGCATTTACAAAATGAGCGCAAACGGCTCACTCACAAACAGGGCCAATTTTATTAAAGGTAGGAAAACGTTTGAGCCTGTTTTAAGGCTCTGCGCAAACTGGCCACCGACCACAGCCACCGGTAGCTGTCGTGCGCCACGTCCTGTACGCTGATAGATCAGTCAGTCAGTCAATCAGTCACCTTTGCCTTTTATATATGGATTTTATTACAATGAGGATTGCGACTTTACTTCAGGTATAGGTATGTTTTGTAAATGGGTAAATTGGATCTAAATAAAGCAGGCAAAAGCCAGTTTTACTCATAAAACCATTAAATTTACCTACATTTCTCGGTCTTTATTTCTTTACGTTTTTGTGTTCCGCCTTTTTCCGCACCTATTTAATTTTTCCGCATGACCACATAAAGGCCGAGTGGTGGAGAAAGCTTACATTAATTAGTACTTAGTCCGCTTTTTGTACTCATTTTTAATTATATTTATTAGAATGAGATTGTAAAACAGAAATTATAATTTTAATTTCCTGAACCAAATTGAATTATAATTAATTCGTTCAAATTAAATTAAGTTTACGTAAGGTAGGACCTTTCAACTAATCTGCTAACAGTGCTCAGACTGATCGTAGACCGCACTAAGAAATAAAATGTGTGTCTATCTGTCTGTCGTGTCTGTCAAGAAACTTATCCCGTTGACCTAGAACCATGAAATTTGGCAGGTATGTAGGTCTTATAGTACATGTAATTGGAAATATCGTAAAACCGTGAATTTCTGGTTACTTCACACAAAAAACATTAAAATGTGTACATAAACAAATGCACAAAACAAATACATTATTAGTATTTTTAACTTTCAAAGTAAGATTATTATACTAACTAGGGTATCATATGAAAGGGCATTTTAAAACAGATTTTTATTTATTTTTATGCATAATAGTTTTTAATTTATCGTGCAAAATGTCGAAAAATTACGACTGTAAGAAGGAACCCTTGGCACGCGAATCTGACTTGCACTTGGCTGGTTTTTTTTATTTAATGCTCTTAATATTTCATGAAGTGGGTCTTCCATATTTCATCAAGTGGGTGAATTTCATTAAGTTAGTCGTTTTTTACCCAGCTTTTTTAATTTATAGACTAGCGCTTGGCTGCAATCAGACCTGGTGGCAAGTGATGATGCAGTCCAAGATGGGGTGCGCTTGCCTAGAAAATGCCTATTCATTCTTGACTTGCAGTTACCCACATTATTATTAAAAACTTCAATAATAATAGAAATAATTTGCAGTACCTAGAAAATGTAAGGACATCAAATCATTTCTCATCCTATGTAAATACAATTTATTACGTTAATGCCTCTGCGATCCCTTACTTTGCAGGTGACAGTTACTTGAGCGATACTCAGGTTCTATCTTGAAGTTATGCTAATACGGCATTTACATAACGCTTGAGTATAAGATGGCATGACAGAAGTATTATAATACCTAGTAAATTGCTTACAACCTTCCATATCCTAATATTATTAATGCGAAAGTGTGTCTGTCTATCTGTCTAATAGCTTTTCGCGGGCTAACAGTTAAACCGATTTTGATGAAATTTGGTAGAGTTAGTTTACATCCCGGGGAAGGACATAGGAAGGACATATTTATGATATTAGTATAGATATACGAAAGAATGTCTGTTTGTCTAACACGGGCAAAATTTTTATATGGACACAAAGTACACGTAGGTATTAGGTACTATATAGGTACAATTTACGTAGGACTCTGAAACAACACATGCTCGTTCTGCCCGGGACATTTACTACAGCAATGTGTTAAAGCACCGCACAGCCTATGCAAAACCGTACAATAAAACCAACCCACGTTTCAACCCCAAAGGCTCTACGGGGACTCCTTTCCGGACGCCATATGGCAACACAATCCGTGCTCTGATTTTAAATCGTGTAAGAAATAAGATAATATTGCAGTACGCATGGCTTACTATAACTATAATATACGTAAGTCAGATCTATATTACCTATTTGTTTTTTTTTTATATAATAAATTGCAAAATTAATTCCACTTTGGATAAGTAGAATTCAAAAAAGCCAAGCGCCCACTGATAGTTTTTGAGCATAAGCCACTAGCCAGCGCATGCCAGACCTTCCCAACACCGCGGGAGGAACGTTTGTTTGGATCATGGTGGCTTTGGGAGGTAATAAAGGTATAAAAAATCTCACGTCAAAGTATAGATTCTAATTTTTGTATATTTTTTCGGAGCAGTATTAGAAATCGCTACATAACATTTTTGTTGTTCCACAGGTAGCATTATAAACGCTATTTAGACCAAAGACCTGTCATTTTAAGAGATTGTGTATGGTGTGATTTCTTGTGAACGTGTTGCAAAACCAAAGTGGCATTGGGCGGGCCGCGGGGCACATAGTTCGAAGAACCGATACATGTTGGAGTCCTTGGTGTTGGAATCGCGACCTCGCATAGGAAAGCACACCCCGTTGGCAGACCCCGTACAAGCTGGATAGATCAAATGAGTTGCAGTCCGCAGAGTGCCGCTGTATCGTGATGTTTGGAAGTCCCTACAAGAGACGCATTATGTCCAGCAGTGGACGTCTATCAGTTGACAGTGACAACGTCGACGAGAGGTAATAAAAAATGGAATAGGCGAGCATTGTTATTATTTTAATTTCAATCCAGAAATACCTAGGTATTTGCAATTTTATTTATATTAAGGAAGTTGCATTGAATTTATTCAAATGGAGGTCATTACATTGCACTATTGGACCTTAGTAGAACATTACAATAGAGTAGAAGCATCTGTCGCCTAAATAATGGCAGAGACGTGCCTTCGTTCTATGGCTTTTTGAATATCTGCGACAGCTTGGTATCATTTGAAGATGCAGTGAGCGTAATCCTAGTAATGCTACACCATTTTTATTCTAAGTTCTGACATTTTAGTTAAATCGATATTAACTTCTATTTTATTAATCAACTAGCTGATGCCTGATGATTTTCAAAAATCCCGTGGGAACTCTTTAATAATCCGGGATCAAAAGTAGCCTATGTCACTCTCCAGGTCTTTACCGTGTCTCTTGGTCTTTAATGTGGTTTTTGAAATTGAAAAATGAAAATGAAAACACTGTTTTTTCGTAATTTTCACTTCGGTCGGCAGTCTCCACTGACAGCTTTAAAAAAAAAATTAATGCCACTTCTCACAATCGGCAATATCTAGACAGACGCTAAACACGTCAATGATAAATTAATTAAAAGATCACAAAAATAACTTTTCGTCTAGAAATGAAAGAGTGAGTAGCACAGCGGGAATGTTTTCACAAAGTTTTACTCATGCGGTTGACGCCAATATGTTGGAAATTGCCTGCGGTGCAGCTCTATCACTGGATACGGTTTCTAGTTAAGGTTGTTAGATTAATTCCGACAGTTTGTTTACCCGAAAACCGATCGAAATAATTACTTTTTCAACGCCGATTGGTGAAATATAGTTTTTAAGGTTTAAAAGCATTTAGAAGTTTTAAGTAAAATTAAAATGGACAAGGTACAGAGGGTAGTTTGTACAATAACTTTATAAGTCCCGCAAATTGCTATTGCGCTGATACCATATCTCATTAACATCGAAATGACGCCATTTTGACGTCAGCCGAAATAAAAATATACCATCAGCTCGAAACTTCAGTCTAGTGCGGACGTCACTAAAATGGCAGCCACGCGCATTAGCTATTTGCGGGACTTATTATACATAATTCTATTGTAGGTATTATACATAAGCAGTGACAGCACAGTGGTTAGACGTCAGCCTCTTATTCGCTGGGTCCGCAGATAGATCCCGGGTACGCACCTCTAACTTTTGGAGTTATGTGTATTTTAAGCAATCAATTCAATATCACTAATTTAACGGTAAAGGAAGACATCGTGTGGAAATTTGCATGCTTAAGAGTTCTCCATAATGTTCACAAAAGTGTGTGCAGTCGACCAATCTGCACTTAGCCAGCGTGGTGGACTATGGTGACCCATGGTGAGTCATTGCTCAGTGGTGAGTCAGCGATGGGTTCATATTATGATGATGATTCTATTATACGTAACGTTGTACCTACGTATTACCTACTAGCAGAAAAATCTGAAACATTGGGAAAAACAAAGAAACAACGTAATAGGTACCTACCTACCTACCTATTTACCATTATCTGCTGAATTTCATGCCGAGTCTTTTTTGTAGAATTTGCTTTCCGAACATACAGTAGACTTGGCATAATACCATAAGTGGCACAAATTGTACGCACTATAAGTATCATGAAATAAATAAATTCATTCAATATCTTTATTTCATTCTTAAAATTGGGTCTATGGAACGGTGTAACTTACAGGATCTATGAAACAATTATAGATACAGGGTATAACCAGAACGCTTGCAAAAACTTAGCTTATACTACCTAAACACAATCCAATACCAATAACCATTTGCCTCATTTTGTAGTTTTAGTGATTAAGTATTTTTAAACCCGCAATGTACCTATAGCGTGCAAAACTCGGATCGATGCCCCGCCTACGATGCGGAATTGACTCAGAGCGGCCTACTCACGCAACGTTCGTTGACCTCTAGAGTCAGTCAGATGTTTTATTTGCAATATATCGTGAACTTCAACAAAATTTAAGATTTTTGCATTTTTTTGTAGTAACATATCCGTAATTATCGTTGTATGTCTTCAATTTTGCTAGCGTTCTGGTTACAGCCTGTATACAAGGAACAAACGTTTATAGATAACAATAAAATTTTATAGCCTATAAAATAAACAATTACGCATCCAAGTAAATAGGTAAGCTTTTGATAAAACGCACCAATTTCGGGGTTAATTGTTTGAGATTGTTCCTTTCCACTAGAACGGACCTCTGAGGGTAATCTAGTTAGAACTTTCCCTTTTATACAAATTGGACCATTGTCTCTGCTAAAAGTTATGCGTTCTTCGTTTCCATAGTTTGTGATACTTTTTATCACTGTTTGCTATACAGTCTAAATATATAAAAGGAAAAGGTGACTGATTGACTGATCTATCAACGCACAGCTCAAACTTGTGGACGGATCGGGCTGAAATTTGGACTGCAGATAGCTATTATAACGTATACGTCCGCTAAAAAAGTATTTTTAAAAATTCAACCCCTTATGGGGTAAAATAGGGGGTTGAAACTTGTCCAAGCGGACGAAGTCAGGCTTTATATGAAAGCTAGTTCTACCAACTACGAAAGTAGTAAATTACTAAATCAGTATTGTGTACGTAAAGTTTAATAGAGCTTAAAGATAAACTTTAATCAAGTTGGGTGGTGCACTTTATAAAGTCCCACTGTAGCTTCTCGTTTTGTTTTCTCTCCAAAGCATTAGGGGCTGATTAACCGTCCCGCGTCCGAGACTTGGCAGCCATTTCTGTTTAGTTTAGTTTTTGTTTAGAACACTTGCTCAGATTTTTTATAATAGGTAGGTACGAGAATTGAACTATTGCAGGTATTGAACTTATATATGTTTCAAATGGAAATCGTAAAACCTTCAAAAATAGAATAATATTTTTGGAGGCCCCTACTTTATTGGCTGTAACATTCATCCGATCGATTTTGTTCGTACAAAATATAGTATGTATGTATGTATGTATATACTTTATTGCACCACAGAAACACAAATGACAGGTTACAAAAGAAATCTTAATAAGTAGGTACAAAAAGGCGGTCTTATCGCTAAATAGCGATCTCTTCCAGACAACCTTAACGCTAGGGAAAAAACGAACAAATGGACAATGGGGAGGTGGTGTAAAATAAACCTAAATACCAATAGGTAAATAAACTAAACCATATACTAAGAATATAAAATACATATTGTTAATACACTAATACATACAAATAAAATATAATAGACATACATAAGACTACATAGATATATATACACATATAGATTTAAATAATAAACTATGCCGTTACTGATGATAGCAAAGAGATAGGTAATGATCTTTGACGTCAATTTTAAATTTGTTAAGGGATTCAGCACGATGGATTTGCGAGGGAAGCTCGTTCCATAAACAGATAGCAGTGACCGTGAAGGAATTCTTAAAGTATTTTGTCCGATGTGTAGGTGGCGCTAGAATGAGTTTTCCCGCTGATCGTAAAACTCTATCTGGTCTGTCATGGCCTAGAAATTTGAAATTTTCTTTTAAATAACTTGGAGTCATTGGATTGAACAATACACAGTACAGAAGAGAAACAATGTGCAGATTCCGGCGAAACCGAATGGGTAACCATTTGAGCTTTGAACGAAATTCGGAGACATGGTCATATTTGCGCAAGCCAAATATAAACCTAATAGCAAGGTTTTGAATATAGTCCGATCACCCGGACCATAACAACGAACCAATTGACACCTCATTCATCAAAATCGGCCCAGTAGTTTAGGCGCTACGGTGGAACATACATAGATACATACATACACACTTACATACATACATAAACAGCTAAAACCATCCTTCCTTTTGACTTTGCCGTAGTCGAGTAAAAACGAGTAATATAGAATAGAATAGAATATATTTTTATTCAAGTAGACTAATTACAAGTGCTTTAGAATCGTTAACTGGTTTAATTTATATATTTTCATTAGTTAGTTTCTATAAAGAAAATGATGTAAACTATATTATAATCTGAGCAATTTTAGTTTAACGACATGAATGATAAATAACATGTTAGTATTGGGAATTGGAAATTAATCATTTAAATATTCATATTAAATTTTCATATTGTAATTCAAATTATTTTACCCTAATTATTGAGCTGACGATTATTATTAATGTATGACTTCAGTAAATTAGTTTGAATGTAGTAGGAATCAAAGATTTAATAACTTATGCAGCATAATAGCGTTGCTGTGACAGGTTACATGACTGGCGTTAATTTATTTTGCTTGTCTAGCTCACATCACAGATTCCTAAAAGGCCGGCATCGCATCGGCAGTTCCTCTGGTGCTGCAAATGTTCATGGGCGACGGTAATCACTTAACGTCAGGTGACCCGCCTGCTCGTTTGCTCGCTATCTCTATTAAAAAAATCTAAAGACAGTTTTACACTAAAGCAACACAGTGCAACCTTGAGGCATGCCACAGGGCTGCACACTACAACAACTAAAAATGGATCAAGAATCGTCAGCGAACTCTCCTACCGTAATATTCCAATTCTACAGCACGGTGTTTTCTCGTCATAATTGTTTCCGGTTATAGCATACCATATTGTCGCAATTGATTGCTCCTGCGTAAAATTAGTCTATTAGGTATGGATCTGTGGGTAATTTTTTCTGGTATTTCTTAAAAAAAGATTTCCTTTCGCTGGCTACAGCTGTCAAAACTTGCTCATAGGAATAAATAAATAATCCACTTCTTGTGCAAGTCCGTGTTCTGTACCATCGTACAAGAAATAAAACTTTTTAATATATTTCTTATCTTAACTACAAATTCACGATTTTTGAATTTTTCCATATACTTGTGCTTTAAGACATTGCGACCTGCCAAATTTCATGATTATACATAAAGTAATCTATAAATAAACGTATCTAGTAGCTTACGAGAATTTATCTCAGAATAAGTAAAAGCTGAAAAGTCGAACTCCGTCCCATTGTTCTATGAAACTGCCGCCTTGTGGTTGACGAGACAAAGGGCCGCCAAGACATAATTCTATTTCAATTAAAATACGGTATATTCGGAGATATTCGTTATCTTTCTTGCCGACTTTAGTCTGAAACAGCAAAACATGCCTGGAGGATGTCGTCCTGAAAGTGAGCGTATACGTGCACAATCTATACTAATATTATAAAGAGGTAAAGTTTATAAGTTTGTTTGTAGGAGGTAATCTCTGGAACTATTGAACCGATTTTGAAAATTATTTCGAAGTCGCGTGCATCAGCTAGTATAGTATAATACATAATTTAAAATGTAGCAAGAAGCGTTGGTAGACCATCAAATTCCACAGGAGCGCCGCTGGGTTTTAGTGGGTATTCTGGTCGCCTCTCGGCCGGCGAGTCCCGCACACCTTCCTTGGCTGGCTGGCTGGCTGGCTGGCTGGCTGGCTGGCTGGCTGGCTGGCTGGCTGGCTGGCTGGCTGGCTGGCTGGCTGGCTGGCTGGCTGGCTGGCTGGCTGGCTGGCTGGCTGGCTGGTTGGCTGGCTGGCTGGCTGACTGGCCGGCTTCCGGGGGGATGCGTAAATGCATTTCCTGGCGATAAAAAAAGGGTCTCAGATAAGATCGTAGTCAAGAGTTAACTTTTCATCGAACAAAAAGTAAGATAAACTGGAAACATTCTGTTAATTATTATAATAAACAACGACACTTAATTTTCGTATTTTGCTTTGCATTTTAATAAGATAGTGTAATATTATAAGGTTATAATATTACTTTGTGATACCGCTATTATTTTTCATTATTTTATATAATAAAGTAATATTATCTCCTTTGTTCCATTCCTTTATTCTCTTGAAAAAGTATCTCTTGCTGCGACATTCCAATTATGATATTGCAATATTCTCACGGTTTTAAGCTCCCTTATTTACAAGCTTTCATTTAAAATTTATTTTATTTCACAATTTTTATATCGTAATTTATATTATACATGACATATATTATTAAATATTATACATACTTCCACTACTGAGTACGGATCTACCTTCAAAATAAGAATGGTTTAGGCCATAGACTAGTCTAACTCGCTGGCCAAGTGCTGGCCAAGACTTCACGTCAGACAGATTTCCTCACTATATGTTTTCCTTCATCATTAAAGCGAGTGATATTCAATTGCAGTTAAAATGCATATAACTTCGAAAAGCTAGATATGCGTGCCTGGGAATGAACCCCCGACCTCCCGAATAGAAGGCCTACATCTTAACCACAAGGCTATCATCGCTCCGAACTAAATGTATCGACATCTAAATGTTTCTCTAAAATGGTGAGAACTAGATTGAAATCCACGTGCGTACGTACCGACAAATACGTCATTCAAATACGTGCCGACTTTATTTTATACTTATATGGATTAATGGAAAGAATGACCTAGACCTTTGAGAAAAGTCTGCAAGCGGGTGAACTGAACCGAAAACTTTTTAAATTAATTTCCTCAAAAGGCAAAACAATTACTTCAAAAGAAAAATCCAGCGATGTCGGTACATTTTTTCATCATGGTAGTTTAAGCTTCAAGCCTCCTATTTAACAAAAGAGGACTTTCCTCCGCGGGAACTAATAGCCTCTTATAGCCTTATTACTTTCCTTTTTTATCTGTCGACGCTCCCAGCTTCGCAGCAATGTTTAGTTTCATAAAATTTTATCACGGCTATCACGAAATCACGGCGGAAATTCACGCCTTAGTTCTATCGCAGACGCCATTGTACAAACTAATGATATAAACGGAGCGTGAAAATTATCCCGCTTTTTCAGGGTTTTGTACCAAAATGGTAAAACAGGAAACCTAGTGCGACTTCGTCTGACCCTCAGTTCATCTGTCTGTTAGAACTTTGGCTAGTGATGGCTGGTTTGCCAACTTTTGTGGGTTTTAAAAATTTCGTGGCAGCTCTTTTATTTTCCGGAATAAGAAGTCGATCCGTTGCTCTGGCGCGGTGTGATTTAATAAGGGTGAACCAACAAACCAATAAACCAACATCTTTCACATTTATAACATAGGTTATTGGGTAGTGATTTCAAGACTTAATTGGCACAAGTTATCCTGTGAAATATAAGAATGATTTAACTATCTATTGAATAAAAATGTAAATCTAATAGATAAGTACAATCTTTTTTGCATAATGAAAGGGACATCAAGACCATTCATTTTAGTTTAGTTTAGAGATTGCATAGTTGGCCACAATGTTAATTACAAACTGACCAAATCAATGTAAGTTTTTTTAAGCTTAATTATCCGAAAAAGTAACATGACACAGTGCATGTGACAATCGGAAACCAGGCTGCTCGGTCGAGCGTTTAATGTGGGTTAATGCTTTGTTCAAGCCTTGCCAAATTAAGGTTTAAATCACGCTTTAAAGGTTACTTAATTATTATTTAGTATAAATGTTTTTTTAATTAAAAAAATCGGCAGTAAACAAGGTATGTCGACAGAAGAGCAAACTTAAAACTATAAAAATATAGCAGTTGTTATTTTTTGAATTTTCAAATTAATTGCAGTAGGTATCAAAAATTTATAGTTTGTAAATTAAAAACATGTTTAGTTTTTAAATATATCGGCACAAATTCATAACAGTAAACTATTCAGTTATATTAGTCCGTACAAAACGAGTTCTCACCCAAGATTTTAACGCTGTGTTAACTGTCATGTCAAAAGTACGGTTCACCTTTAAAATAAGGACTAAAATCTTAGGTAGATATTTTTGACATGACAGTTGACACATAAAGTTCAAATGGCGCGTGAGAACTTATTTTGTAGGCATTATACAGACGATTTAATTGGATCAAAACTTATATAAAAATTAAAATGAATAGCAAAGCTAACCGTAACCGCGTACACACATCTAATGTAGCATAATATGGTATATTTATTTACCAGTGCATTATGCTGATTGTGTGCCTCGGTTGTTATGGGGCCATTATGAAGCTACGTCAGAGTCCATTATACAGCGTGCAATGATAATAGAATGGGTTAGGCCCGTGGATTTAAATAATCGTATTTTTATGCAAAAGTACATTTCAAAATGAAAAATCCTTGAAATCTTTTACCTACCTTTTTTCGCGAAACATATCCATGCCTTAGAGACCACGTTCCGGAAAAGAAACGTAGAAAAACAATCATCCTGTAAAGCTAGTAAAAAAAAACTCGTGGATTCGATAACATCACCAAAGTTTAAGAAAAATATAGAGGAGACTCACCCAAAAAAACTAAGTAGAATAGCGTGCATATTTTCAGCCTATGTTCAGGAATGGATAAGTAAAGGCTGATAACGAATAAAAAAGATAAGTATCCATACTTTAACATGTAATACTCTTATTATAAATCCGAATTATGATTTTATGTCCCTAATGCTTCACGACTCAACTACCCAACCAATTTACCAGGGATGTATGATAATTTACATCGCGGAAAAACAAATAAAAAGCCTAAATCCACGCAGCAACCTTGAGAACTTTTTGATTTCCCTGATAGCTTTGTCATGTCAAGCCTTTAATTAGGTATTGTTCAACCGAAACAAATATTCATACCCTTATTCATTGATACCGAAAATGTATGATATCTAAATGATTTTGATTTCGAAATATATCGGTATACCAAATAATATTTACGGTAATTCAGTTCCTGCATAGATAAATATTGTTCAATGATTTTTTTAGTCAAAACTAATCAACGAAATCCGTAAATAGAATATTTTATTCCTGACCACATTTCTCATTTAGACTGACATTCGCAATGAAACTCTAAACCACTGTCATAATGAAGTTGGTGCTAGATTTTCAATGGAATAATTATGCAGTTCAGTTCGAGCGTGACAAATTAAATTCTGGAACTAACTTCCAGCTGTTGAAATGTGGAATTTAATGATTCGATAATTAGATACTTTTTGCTCTATTAAATTAATGTTTTCATATATACTATATTATGTCATACAATAAATATACTTTAACAATACATAAACATACATATACCTAAATCAGTACCTTTATTATAAATGTGAAAGTGTGTTTGTTGGTTTGTTGGTTTGTCCTTCAATCACGTCGCAACGATGCAACGGATTGACGTGATTTTTTGCATAGGTATAGATAAAGACTTGGAGAGTGACATAGGCTACTTTATATCCCGGAAAATCAAAGAGTTCCCACAGGATTTTTAAAAAACCTAATTCCACGCGGACGAAGTCGCTGGCATCAGCTAGTAATTAAATAACTTACCACTAAAAAATTACTTCGTACGCGTGGATTTAGGTTTTTTAAAATCCCGAGGAAACATTTTGATTTTCCGGGATAATTAGTAACCTATATCACTCTCCAGTCTCCAGGTCTTAAACTATACCCATGCAAAAAATCACGTCGATCAGTTGCTCCGTTGCGACGTGATTTAAGGACAAACCAACAAACCAATAAACAAACACACTTTCGCATTTATAATATGGGTAGTGATTTGTAGATATTTACACCGATTATCATCTATCGCTTATTAAATTCATGAAATCGGTCGTAGGTATCCGAGTTGATGCTAGTGCTAGTATCAAAACTTCGCTGCAGTATGATTTGTGTACAAAGTTGTTTGGGTTGTTAGAACTCGCCAACTACTGTCGTCGTCGACTTTTCATCCTACTCATGTTTTGATACTTTGTAGAGCAACGCCGATACTTTGCCAATTTCGTGTACTTTATCCGTCCCTATTGTAAAAAATCGATACAGATAGATGAATACTAGTGATAGCCTAGTGGATGTCCGCTTCCTATTCGGGAGTTTGAGGGTTCTTTTTGGAGTTATGTGCGTTTTAAGCAATGAAATGTCACTTGCTTCGGTGAAGGAAAACATAGTGAGAAACCTGCAAGCCTAAGAGTTACCCACAATGTTCTTAAAGGTGTGTGAAGTCTGCCAATGCGCACTGGGACAACGTGGCAGACTAAGCCCTTCACATTCTAAGAGGAAACACGTGCTCAGTAGTGGGCCGGCGATGAGTTGATCATGATGATGATATCCATACTAATCTGTCTGTCTGGTAGATTTTTACGGCTCATCCGATTAACTTATTATGACGAAAGGTGAGATGGTAATCGGGGCGGGTACGCCCCGCACACCCGCACGCCCCCCGTGCTTGCCAGGTGCTGCCAGCGCAGGTGTGCGGGGCGTCCACCTCATCATGCCCCGGTTGCCATCTACACCTGTCGCGTACTATACTTCCGAAAAGATAGCTTGCTTTCTTATGAGGCCCACATATTAAGAATCCCGTGGAAACTTATCATATCCTAATGTCTATCCTGGCTTCAAATCCTGTGCTACCTGCCGTCTGAACACCTAAATTAGTTTGTATCTGTTATTCGTCCGATTTAACTGTAGTTTATTGCGATGTTTGCACTGCAGTGCAGCGGCTAAGTTTAGCTGTACGTCAATATATTGCAAAAGCAGGTTTATTGCACGCCGAGGCTATGTTAATAGCCCAAAGGTAGTAATAATTGGAATGAAACTTTCATCTACTCCTAACATAAATTATCTCCTGGCATGAAACTATACTAGTTATCTCATGAAAATAAAATAAAACATGAGAATAATACCAACTCTGATTTCCGGAACATGATACTTTGTGTTCCGGAATACCAAAAAATTTATATGGTACTAGCTTAGGCTCGCGACTTCGTCCGCGTGGACTACACGAATTTCAAACCCCTATTTCATCACCTTAGGGGTTGAATTTTTAAAAATCCTTTCTTAGTGGATGCCTACGACATAATAGCATGCCAAATTTCAGCCCGATCCGTCCAGTGGTTTGAGCTGGGCGTTGATAGATCAGTCAGTCAGTCACCTTTTCCATTTATATATTAAGATTTTAAAAAACCTAAATCCCCACCGATGAAGACGCTGGCGCCATCATCTATACAAAGATAGCATGTATCCCGGACACGGATATAGGTTTCTTTTTATCCCAGAAAATCAAAGAGTTCCTAGGGAATTAAAGAAATTAAAACTAACGTGGACCAAGTCGCAAGCATTATCTTATTTACCTACTCAAGAAATTTTTGGAAAAATTCAAATGTAGCAAAGCAGTCGGTGTCTTTAAATTTTTTAATTATTAGGGGGGTAGGTACTTACTTGTTTTAAGTTACGTGAAATAAATAAATACATTACAAAAAATATGACTATTAATAAATTTTTATATAAGTTTTCATTAAGTAGGTATTAGTGTTCGGACATGTTATTATTATTATTATATTAAAAAACAAGTGCGAGTCAGGCTCGCGCAATGAGGGTTCCGTACTACAGACAGATAATTCAAAAACTATGATACATAAAAATAAATAAAAATCTGTTTTAGAATGCACAGGTGAAGACCTTTCATATGATACCCCACTTGATATAGTTATATATTACTTAGGAAATTAAAAATACTAATTATTAGTTCATGACCGCAATTTTTTTTGTGTGATATAACCACAAATTCACGGTTTTCAGATTTTTCCCCTAATACCAGCTATAAGACCCACATTACCTACCAAATTTCATGATTCTAGGTCAACGGGAAGTACCCTGTAGGTTTCTTGACAGACAGACAGACAGACAGACAGACAGACAACAAAGTGATCCTATAAGGGTCCCGTTTTTCCTTTTGAGGTACGGAACCCTAAAAATATTAAAAAATAAACATTTATATAGTATTACTAGCTTCTGCTCGCGGCTTCGCCCGCGTGGCCTACAGGAAACAAATGGCATTTTTTTTTGAAGCAAACATTATAACATCAGGACACGCACCCTAAACAGCACCGAATAACACATATAACCTTCCAACCCCCATTTCATCCCTTTGGGTGGGGATTTTCTCATAGTCGTTTCTTAGTTGACACCTAACCTCAAGAAAAAACCTACTTTCCAAATTTCAAGTTAATAATATCAATAAGTAATTAAAACTTTCCCGTACAAACTTTCATCCCCTATTTTACCACCATTATGGCCGAATTTTCCAAAAATCTTGAAACACGTATTTCTTCATTTGTGACCGAGAACCCAAATACCAATTTTCATGCAAATAACTTTAAAATGACGGACTTTCATACAAACTTCCACCCCCCATTTAACCCACTTAGAGGTAGAATTTCGAAAATTCCTTTCTTAGTGGATATCTACTCTTTACATAGAATAGACCCTCCAAATTTCATGTCTTTAGGACCAGCGGTTTAGGCTGTGCGTTGATATATATGTCAGTCAGTCAGTCAGTCAGGACTTTGAATTATATATATATAGATTATTAGGTACCAACTAATTAAGCTAGGTGGACAGACGACATCAAACGACTCGCTAGCGACTGGATTGAGGTGGCACAAGACCGCGTCTATCAGTTGGTAAGACGATGATGATGATGATAAAGCTTTGAGTTGACATAGTATAATAATTACACGTACGTAGCCGGCACTCGCCATAATGTAGACACTTGTTGGAAGTACGATCATGAAAAACTTCTTTCACTGAGTTTTTATTAACGTACGCTTCGTTTCAGTTCGCAATTAGTTGCGACCCAAATACGGAATTAGCGGCGGCAAAATATCTCGGCAGAATTTTTAAGTGTGTTTATGATAGTGCCTACCCACTATACATAATACATATTATAACATCAATGACTTATTTTTCAATTTTTTATGCGGTATCCCAAATAAACTTTGTGATGTTATAGTAGGTTGAATAATTTAGAGGTAATTGAATACCTACTGTCGATTACTAAAACTGACATAGGTACTTAATTAGTAGGTCCTTCAAAATAGTAGGTTGTAGATTTTTGCCCATGATTGATAATCCATAGCTACTTCCATACTAATATTATAAATACGAAAATGTGTGCCTGTCTATCTGTCTGCTTGCTTTTCACGGCCCAACAGTTTTAACCGATTTTGATGAAATTTGGTACAGAGTTAGCTTACATTTCAAAAATCCTTTCTTAGCGGACATCTACGTCAAAACTATCTGCATCCCAAATTTCAGCCCGATCCGTCCGAGTAGTTTGAGCTGTGCGTTGATAGATCAGTAAGTCAGTTAGTCAGCTTTTCCTTTTATAGTACTTGTATATTATTGTATTGTAGGATTTATTTCCTCACGGGAAAATCTAATATCATAGTATGAGAACAAATAGGAAATACACTCATTAATTAATGTAATCTTAAGTATGATTACTAAATTAGAGTGTTTCTACGATAGGATGCGGGCATGTTTAAACAATCTTTTGTCCCTTCAAACACAAGAGGAGAACTTATTTCAAGACAAAGCACCCTTACTGTTATCTGTGTTCGTACGTTTTCTGAGACCACAATTATCTCGGAAGCTCTCTCTGTTATTTATGGCTATAATCTGCAGAATTCATCTTCTATTTCATATTCAAGCGACTTAGCTAAACGTGATTAAGACTTGGTTAAATCTCCTCTATTAATTAGAAAATTTCAGACAACTTATTGTAATGAATTGTAAGAATTGAACTAAATGTATAGTACGCGACAGAACAAGGTGGCAATCGGGGTATGAGGCGGGGGACGCCCCGCACACTCACAAGTCACCCGCGCTCGCCCGCACCGGGCTAGCGCAGGGGCTGTGCGGGTGTGTGTAGACCTATTAATAAAAATTATAACTGTAAAAAATAGTAGTAAGAAATATTTTGTAACCCGTATTGATAAGTAATGTAGAAAAATAAATATCATTAATTCATTGTGTACTAGCCGAGGCCCGCAGCTATGTTTGCGTGGATTTTGATTTTTAAAATCCCGTGGTACTCTTTGATTTCCTGGGATAAAAAGTAGCCTGCCTATCTCCAGGTCTTTATGTATACCTATCCATGCAAAAATCACACCAATTCGTCACTCCGTTGCAGAGTGATTGAAGTACAAACTAACAAATCAACAAATAAACACACTTTCGCATTTATAATATTGGTAGGTAATGATTCGTCAAAGAAAACAAAGGGTTCCTGGAGATACTATAAACAAAACTTAATCTACATGGTTAAAGTTGCTGCTAAAACTTTGTACAAAGTAAACTCAAACTCAAACTCAAATTATTTATTCAGAATTGGTAAAATTTTATGCTTCCCGATTGTCAAAAATTTTTATTTGTGAGATGATATGACATAGTAGTGATAATTAATACGTACTTAAAACTAAAGCTACGAGGGTTCCAAACGCGCCCAGGTCTGAGAAGAGCCCACAACAAAATCAGCCGGGTATTCTTTTTACTATCACCAAAGCCGAATAAAACCACAATTTACAATACAATTTGGTATTTGCGTAGAAAGAGTCCTTGCCAAATTGTCACTTAATCTTGCCAATAAACTGGAATAAGTATCATCGAATTGTACAGATCACGTCCTCTCCACCAATTTAGCGGAGCGTGTGGGAATTGCGCGCAGTCGACGAAATTACACATTCGGTTATTTTCGCAATAAAATTATTTGCGAATTGTGAATATTATGTTATCGCACTTGTGGTTGCCGCCTTTTTCAATAGAAGTCACGTGATCTGTTGCGGGAAAGCCATCTTGCTAGATGGCCATCGCTACTAGATGGCATTAAACAGTCGCTTCAGTAGTGAGTCAACAGACATATCACCAATTTCGTCACTGGCAGTAAGCGAGACCGTGGCCGAGTCGTCAAGGCATCGGGCGCGAACCCAGAAGATGCAGGTTCGATTGCCGGTTACGCAATTTTTGATATGTATTTAAAATTATTTGAAATTTAATTGCTTAATTAAACGCACATCACTCCGAAAGGTTAGAGGTGCATGCCCGGGACCGAACCCCAGACCCCCCTAAATAGGAGTCCAACGTATCAACGTAGCCCCTAGTTGTATATTTATACGACTATTCCTTACAAAATACCTAATATCACAGGACTGTAATACGAAAGAAATCAGCAACACGATCTTATCCAATATCCCCCCAAACGTTTTCAGGGGATGTATTAGGGATGACTATCACCAATCTACTAAGTTAAGTAGGCCCAATTCTTTCAGTCCCTCATCAGCAGATTGCCCATGGAAGTCACGTCTTATTCAATAAACCTAAAATTAATACTACGGACGTGAGACGCGTCAGCAATTCCGACTTTTTCATAGTTTCACTTGGTCTAAGATCCGTTATTAGAAATATCTACCCTCATCTATTATTTAATCGTGACAGAGAATATAATATGGTTGATAATGTGTAGATAGATTGATACATCGCGAATAGGTTGCCTAGTTAAATCACGTGCGGTTGATGTTAAACAATAAAAACCGGTCAAGTGAGAATCAGGCTCGCGCAACGATGGTTCCGTACTACAGTCGTATCGTTTGACATTTTGCACGATGACTCAAAAACTATGATGCGTAAAAATAAATAAAAATCTGTTTTAGAATGCACAGGTGAAGACCTTTCATATGATACCCCACTTGATATACTTAGTTATCTTACTTCGAAAATTGAAAATACTAAGACCACAACATAATTTTTTTTTGTGTGATGTAACTACAAATTCACGGTTTTCAGATTTTCCCCGAATGTCTGCTATAAGACCTACCTACCTGCCAAATTTCATGATTCTAGGTCAACGGAAAGTACCCTGTAGGTTTCTTGACAGACAGACAGACAGACAGACATACAGCAAAGTGATCCTATAAGGGTTCCGTTTTTCCTTTTGAGGTACGGAACGGTTATTTATGAAAGTCTAAGGAGTTGAAAAATAAAGGTTGACTTGGGGTCATTGACCCCATGTCAATGTACATGGGGTATATATTCTTTCAGCTGATGCTCGACTTTCATAAATAACTAATCAATGAAGTTGACTCCGAATGGCCTAGAGGTCAACGAACATTGTGTAAGTCACAATGTTCGTTGACCTCTAGCGTCAGTTAGATGTTTTATTTGCAATTTATCGTGAACTTTTACAAAATATAGGAAATTTTTTCGCGTTTTTTTTTGGTATCATATCAGTAATCATCAGTACTATCACCTGTCTTCGTTGTTGCTAACGTTCTGGTTACACCCTGTATTTTCTCTATCACGATTAAATAACAGATGAGGGTAGATATTTCTAATACCGTATCTTATACCAACTGAAATGAAGATGGGTCGAGCCGCAAACTACGAGTAGGTACTTACCGAAGTTGCTGCTACTTTTAATCAATGTTATAGTCAGGGTTCCGTACCCGAAGGGTGCCAAATGAGACTCTATTACTAAGCCTCCGCTGTCCGTCAGTCTGTCTGTCCATCTGTCTGACGAACCGTAATAGCTAGAGAATTGAAATTTTCTGTCTATTGCCACTATAGTGACCGCCATATGTAAACTAAAATAAAATAAAAAGTAGGTACATAATCTTGTAAGATGGCAAATCCTTAATGTGAAAGTCCGACTCGTACTTGACTGTTTTTTTTGTTTACCATAGTTGTTACCAGTTGTTATGTTGTATATAGCCAAGTATAGCTGATGTATTCAGGCGATTTAAGTAACGGTACGTACATCATAAATTTATAATACCATAATTTAATATTCAGGTCTTTTGGAGGAATTCCCTGATGTGCATTTTACGAGCATATGACGCGAAATAATATAATGATGTTTTATTGTATAATACAAGTTATAAGCAGCGCTCGCGTATTTCTGTTGGACGGGAGCTTTTCTCTCCGCGGGCGTAATGGCGCATTCTCACTATGTCGTAACGGTTTTATCGTTGGACGATTATCATCTCTAGCTTTTCCCATATACATGTTATGTCGTCGAAATTTTATATCGTTGAATGACTATCGTATCTAAATGATCCAATTGGATGCCACCCCATTGGATTTGCCATCACGATCAGTGGTGACGTTTTTCGACTGTCGTGCTAGCCGTTCCTTGTCTCGACAATCTGTCGTCACTGCAAAAAGTCGTGGACGACAGTTAATCATACCGTCCTACATGTGAACACCTCCATTTAATACAAGCCATGACACTTTTGAGTAAAGCCACATGATGCGTTGAGATGGCGGTGCGGCGCATGAGCGGTACCACTGTGTCATCCTACATAGAAATCGCTGTACCATGCTACACGATGCGTAACGGGGTCGCGCGGCGTCTCAACGCAACGCAGCGTGTGGCCTTAGTCTCAGGATGAAATCTATAGAGCGCACTCTGACTTTGCTTAGACTTAAGACAGAGTTAAAACGAGACAGATTTATGTGAGAGATATACATCTGTCTCGTGTTAACTCTGTCTTAAGTCTAAGCAAAGTCAGAGCGCGCTCTATAGATTTCACACTGCACGACTATATTATGTCGTCACGACAGAGTGGGAACGCGCCCATACGAGCGCCGTCTTCTACGCAAGGACCCGTGTAATTAATTAAATGAAATGCTAGGGATTATTCTGTACGAGTTGCAGCGACGTGCTAAGCCAGGCCTTTTGTGAGGACGCTACAATTGCTTGTACGTGTGCTACTTTGTATGAGGAATACTTATCTTGCTACTAAGAAGAAAGCTTCAAATTATTAATTGGAATGTCTACAAAACTTTAAATACACAAAGCGTGTACGATTTGTAATGCGAGGAATTGTGGGAAGTACAGGTTCGGCACGCTACTGTAAGATCACGATTCGATACTCCTGCGAATCGCTAAGTCGACGTCTTCCTTTAGGTTGAGGTGTTCGTATTTTGTCATTCCGTCGAAATCGGTAACGTAGGTACCAGTAGCAAATTTTTATCCCGGAAAATCAAAGAGTTCCCACGAGATTTTTAAAAACCTAAATTCACGCGGATGAAGTCGCTGGCATCCTCTAGTTTCATATAAATCGGTTAACGGAGGGACTTTTAAGAATCCCAAGGAAACTATTTGATTTTCCGGGATAAAAAGTAGCCTATGTCCTTCCCCGGGATGTAAGCTAACTCTGCACCAAATTTAATCAAACTCAAATCAGTTCTTCAAACTTTAATCAAATCAGTTAAACTGTTGGGCCGTGAAACGCTAGCAGCCAGACAGACAGATAGACACACAGACACACTTTCGCATTTATAACATTAGTATAGATTAAGAAAAGCTTTGACTATTTTTTTTGAACTGGTAATTTATTTAAGATTTTATCTTGTTCAACAGTTTGCTATGAGTTATTTCCTTAAAATGTGACACGAATTTAACAAGAGTAGATAGAGCAGGTGTATACGAATACGAGCCAACTTGAATTCTCGCTGTAGGAGAATCTTTGAAAGTTTCTTCGAGACTCTGATCCCTGCTTTAAGTTGTAATCACTTCTATAACTTTTAACAATTTAACCACGTTGTATTTATGAGTTTAGTTTTTTGCAGGTATTTAACTATCATATTTTAATGTAGATAACGGGTACATACTTATAAGTTACTTACTTATAAGTATAAGTTCCCTTTAGATTACAACATGGGGTTATTCAAGGGGTGGACCAACAAATTCCTAAACGGCCAGCAACGCATCGGCGGTACCTCTGGTGCTCCAAATGTTCATGGGCGGCAGTAATCACTTAACATCAGGTGACCCGCCTGCTCATTTGCTCGCTATCTTTATTTAAAAAAAGGTCTATTTTTTTTTTAATTTTCTCTAGAATAGTCTTAGAAATCACGTCATGTATAAACTTAGTGTCTAATGTCTGGCAGGGGATTGCCATGATACAAATGTCTGGTAATGCGTGACGTGCATTGCAACCTACCCGAGGCCGAGGTGATGTGTTCAAGTGACCACTTAAGAGATACTTTTAATAGATAACGTGAAAAATTATCACGTCATCTTTTAAAATCTGATTGGTTGACTGAACACATCTCCTTTCCGCTCCGGTTAGATGACAACCAGGCCTAATAAAGTCCCTTATGTACAGTACAGTACGCGGCAGAAAGTAATGTACATCGACCTTTAGAAGGAGATAGCAGATTTGTGGAGCATTGTCTCTGTCGTTGAGACCGGCAAAACGTCATAAAGGTATGAGTGACAGAGAAAACCTCTACAAAGCCGAAATGTCATTCTAATGGCCGATGTACATTACTTTCTTGCGCATACTGTAAGTAAATAGGTGCCTCTATTAAAGCGTCAAATGACATCACTGAAATTTTTAGAGACACCGGCGCGGCGTAAGTTTCACGAAAAGCACGCTCGGGAACTATACGCCATTTTATTACAATAGATAACGTTTCAATGACGCCATTTGACGCTTTATAGCGGATCCTATTTGCAACAGTTGTCGTCACCAGTATTCTAGAAAACAAGAGCTTTAAGTTAGTGTCCGTAATTCTCTCACAACAATACCATAGACCGTGTTTCCGACAAAATAAAAAGTTTATTCATTGTTAGGCTGGTTTAAGCTCCGTCATTTTATTACAATAGATAACGTTTCAATGAAGCCATTTGACGCTTTATACCGGCTCCTATTTGCAACAGTTGTCATCACCAGTATTCTAGAAAACAAGAGCTTTAAGTTAGTGTCCGTAATTCTCTCATAACAATACCATAGACCGTGTTTCCGACAAAATAAAAAGTTTATTCATTGTTAAGCTGGTTTAAATGATGAAAATCAGGAAAGCTCTTGGCGGGAATTAAAAAGGCAGAGTCTAACTATTATCTCTCTGGATTCTTCACAAATGGAAAACATCGCGCAGCGTATTTACTGCTAACCATTTTACTTGGAACCTTAGTATTTCAAGCAGTATCGTTGTTCGTGAGACGGTTTAATCAGGAGCACGGATCTGGTGAAGCTGGTCGGTATATTCCGTGACTGCAAATGCTTCTTTGTTCGTATTACGCAGTGCACTGTATAGAATAAGCGTACATTCACGGGGAATTCATTGAAAACCACGCCTTAAGAACCAGCGGTTGGTTTTGGTGCGTCCAGCTGCTTGATATAATAAGTTGTTTATGTCGAAAATTTTAGCAAGAATTTATTTTTAAACAATCCTACTAAGTACCTATTAATCTTTACATAGTATAAAATAAAGTCGCTTCGGACTACGCAACGGATTTTAATGCGGTTTTCACCAATAGATAGAGTGATTCAAGAGGAAGGTTCATAGATATAGTTTAATTCTCAAAAAATTAGAGATCCCTAGAGAAATTGAAATAATGTGAATTAGGTCGGAAAAATCTCTCATTTGAGAGTTTCCGAGGCAATGACACCTCAATGACACCACATTAGTATCTACATTGCACCCATGCGAAGCCGGGGCGGGTCGCTAGTAATATTATAAGTTATTTTCCTCCCATTTTCTTGTTCAATTTTAGGTTGATTCGAGAGAGAGGGGTAGCATAGGATGTATTATGTCTATAGTTAAAGAGCTGGAGAGTAACATAGGGTGCTCTTAATGTCACAAAATAAAAGATTTTCGACGGGATTTAAAAAAACGCTGACAAAGTCACGGACATCAACTAAAGTGCGTGGCAGAAAATAATGTACATCGACCTTCAGAATGAGATTTCGGCTTTGTAGAGCGTTCTCTCTGTCACTCATACCTATGTGACTTCATGTCCGTCTCAACGATAGAGACAAATGTTCAACAAAAGCGCTATATTTTTCTAAAGATCGATGCACATTATTTTCTGCCGCGTACTGTAGGTACCTAATTGTATAATATGTGGTAGGTACTCAGTGGTACTTTTACCTATCGATCTGTGTGTAGGTAGGTACTAATATGCTTTTATCTCTATCGAAGCAATCATTCGGAACTAAAGGCGGCAACCAACGATCTCAGTATACCTAATACGTAACAGCTTTCAACACACTTGCATATTTTTTAGTATTGTTAGCGACATTTCCTTCTTTTTAAAAAAAAATATTATTATACTAGGTGATGCCCGCGACTTCGTCCACGTGGAATTAGATGTTTTAAAAAAAATCCCGTGGGATCTTTTTGATTTCACGGGATAAAAAGCCTATGTCACTCTCCAGGTCTTTATCTATACCCATGCAAAAAATCACGTCAATCCGTTGCACTGTTGCGACGTGATTGAAGGACAAACCAACAAACAAACACACTTTCGCATTTATAACAAGGCTACTGAAGGCTACTGATTTCTAATGTTAAAGCAAATAAAGTAAAAAAAAATGTAAGTAGGTACCTACTTAAAATATATCAATTGTCAGATTATTAATTATAAAAGTAGGTAGGTACTTACTTTAAATGGGACAATCTAATAGTTAATACTTAGGTATTTACTGATGCATTATACTTAACTTGCAAATGGTTTTCATAAGGTAGGGAATTCAATTAGTGTAATGGTATTACATTACTTTTATCGATGGCCTTTATCATAATCGAATTAAATTATTACTTTGAACTTAATAGAAGCTCTGACATTGCTTGCATGAACGTTTTATATTTTAACTATTCTTTTTTCTATATGCGTTGTATTATTATCTATTGCTGTAGACACAGACATATTATTAATTCACTATGTCCTTCGAATAATAATACGTACCTACCTTAAAAAATGTAAGGGCGAGGCCACAACACTATGGTGCGACATCGCATCGCTAAAAGAATGCCGCATCGCAATGCAATGCGTTGACGCAACGCAACATCGCTAACGGCATCGTTATACGTGAAAACTCTGACCATCAATTCCTAGTGAGCCATGGACCGCACTTCACGTATCCTTCTACTTGCGTTAAGACGCATCGAGAAGAACCCACACAGCACAGAATGGCACACAGAGAGGTGTGGACACCGACTGAACAGGAACACGTCGTCGCATCGCAAGTTTGTACGGTGCGGCACCGCATCGGAAATTTGCACAGTGCATTGTGCGACGTCGTGATTTTTACGATCCGACGGACGTCGCATTGCAGTGTTGTGGTCTCAGCCTAAATTAAGCTCAAAAACGGCACGACGACGTGTGGCGCAATCAATAGATAGGTACAGTATAGGAGGACGAGCTTATACGCGCAAAAACCGCTTACGTTCTCAATTGAGTACCTACCTAATCTTACACAACATACAGACATGAGGCATAACATACCTCTTTTGTTATAAATATGGTAATATGATTGCTAAAAGTAATAAAATTAATTGAAAAATCATCAAAGCCTGTCAGTAATGGGCCTATTGCCTCAAAATGAACATCGTGGAAAGTTCACAAGTTACACCTGAAATTCAACCGCCCAAAAGAAATAACTTTATACAATACAAAGGAGGAGGTTACAATACAATACAAAGAATAAAATACTTGATTGTTTTCCACTCGTTTTTGGGAATAAACCGGTTGTATTTGATTGGCTGTCAAAACTGTACTAAACGTTTCTGTCTCACTTACAATGCATTATTAGTTATTGCCCATATTACTGCGATTTTCATCATCGAGTTATTTAATGCGACTCAAATTTTGTATAAAAACACCACAGCCATAGAGTTTTTGCTATTAGCTATAAGCGCGCTTGCTCTGCAGCGAAAACCGCTGAAATTTTTTTTCGCAAATCTCCAATCTTTGGACGAAAAATTGAATATCAGTGATGATATCAAAATAACATCACCAATACGTCTTTATATTTATGGAATTATTGCAATCCTGTTATACAGCTTTCTTGAACAAGTGCTCTTTATTATTTATGCTACAGGAGAATACGGCTCTTTACGGTACTCTATGTACTCAGCATATTTGGGCATAGTGGTCCATGATGCTGAATTAATATTTTTCAGTATACTACTCATAATGGTTTTAAGGAGACTTCGTATTATAAAAACTCATGCTGCTAAAATATTTTCGTTAAAAATCGATAAAGATGGTAGTGAAGAAATAAATAAGCTGGAAGCCTTATCGAAGAAGGTGAACCTTGACGTGAGCTCTCTGCACAAAGCCTATGATTCTTTGTACAAATGTTCGTTGCAACTTAACTCTGTCATGACATTTCCGGTATGTATTTTTTTTGGTTCACTAATGATTGACAAAAAACGTATAACAAATTATCAGTTCACCAAAAACTTTTGAAAAACTAATTAAATCACAAACGTCGTATACCGCAAACATATCATTTTACAAAAGATCATTTGACAAATATTCTATTCACAAATGTTTTACTTTGCAAATTTGCTGAATGTTAAAATATCATTTAAAAATTTATTATTTCACCAAATAATTTGTTTTTCAAATTCGCGATTTTACAAAATAATAGATGATAAATTTATTATTTGATAAAATAACTAATTAACAAAAACACACAAAAAGTCTGTTTTGCATACATATGCAAACCCCTATGCAACGCATTACGCAGTAATAATATCATGGGGCTCCTTTTTTCTGGGTGGTAAAAAAAGAAATAACCCACGAAGGGGATGGCGTCTTACAGACCCCGCCATCCCCTTCTAACCTAACCGTTCCGAGTCGGAGTGCCCCAAGTCCCGAGCTCGCTTCGCTCGCTCTTGATGGTGGGAGCGGGGGGGGTGAGAGAGACCCCCCACCATAGTGGTGGTCTCTTCTCGTCGACCGGGGGCCGTCGACGGAGCCCCGCTTGGCGGGGCTCCTTTTTTCTGGGTGTTAAAAAAAGAAATAACCCACGAAGGGGATGGCGGGGTCTTACAGACCCCGCCATCCCCTTCTTACCTAACCGTTCCGAGTCGGAGTGCCCCAAGTCCCGAGCTCGCTTCGCTCGCTCTTGATGGTGGGAGCGGGGGGGATGAGAAAGACCCCCCATTATAGTAAGCGGTCTCTTCCGTCGGCCCGGTCGACATATAAATGATTATGTACAACAGAATTAACTACTTACATTATTTAACTGATGATTAATGATGAAATAATTTGACATTAGGTATATTTTATGTTAGGAATTTGTGAAAATAAAATTATTAGTCAGTTAAAGTTTAAAGATGATTAGAGCCCAGTATACATTTGGTCATATACAAAGCTGTGATAGCCTCCTTCTAATCGGAGGTCGGGGGTTCCATCCCGGGCACGCACCACTAACTATTCGGAGTTATATGTGCGTTTTAATTAATTAAATATCACTTGCTTAAACGGTGAAGGAAAACATCGTGAGGAAACCTGCATGCCTGAGAGTTCTCTATAATGTTCTCAAAAGTGTGTGAATTCTACCAATCCGCACAGGGCCAGCATGGTAGACTATGGCCAAAACCCTTCTAACTCTGAGAGGAGACCCGTGTTCTGTAGTGAGCTGGCGATGGGTTGATCATGATGATGATGATACATTTGGTACAACGCCTTTGGCCAATGCTGCGTTTGGCTAGAACTAATGTGGTTGACTAGCCGACTTTTGTGGGTCATATACATCAAAGGATCTTGGTGCAGTTCGCAAACAGCTTCACAAGTTAGCCGGCACCCGTTAACACATTGAATCATTAAAGTATTGACAAACCATGGATTAACTATTTTAATTGGTCCTTACACAGATAATAATAATGCTAGTAGCGGCGGGATGGTCAACGATATTGATCTTGAAGAATTTAATTTCTGTCCTACAAACTCAACAGGACCAAAGTGTAAGTTGCATCAGTCCACACCCCACAGGTTAAGCCCCTAATAATTAAATAAACAACTGTCTTAGATGTACGATGCTCCTAAATCTATTCAGGGTGGGTTGGCAATGTTTTAAACAAATGAAAAAAAAGTTTGCAAAATGTTTTAATCATTGACTTATATATTTCTTCGTATGGACAGGGCTATTGAACAAACAAAATGGCACCGAGTCAGTGGTGTTTTAGCACCAATGCAACCTCAGTGACGTCTGGATTTAAAACGGATCGTTCATTAATATCTAAGAGATGGCGCTGATTTATTTGGTTCCAAAACCGTGAAAAATTTTGTTCGTTTGACCATAACTTGTCATTTATATCGATGGTTTTAATCCTTTTTAATAAAAAATGTTTTAACTATAACCCTGGCCTGGTTGCTATACAGCTTTCAGTTAAGTGCTTTTATTATTGTCTGCAATCTGAATCGTTACATGCCAGATGTCAATATTAAGTAGGTATCTTGTCTTGGGATTTGAAAATTTTCGCAAAAATATTAAATCTATTATTGTAGTCCATGCCCATAACAGCTCGAACTTCATCTCTCGTAGCACCGAAGTCCCGTTACGACCACGACCCGTGCAATTGGGTTGAAGTATCGAAAAATAAAAACATCAAATTAATCGTGGTATGTACCCGTTATCTACATCAAAATATGTCGTTGAACCACGGAATCATTAGTTTTTCTGTTTTGGGCTTTGGCAGATCATAGCAAGTGAAACTTTTTCACGAAAGCAAATCATGAAAGCAAAGAAACATTTGGATAGATGTAATCTAACGTGTAAACGAACTGAAAATATTTTATGAACATCATTTCTATTTTTTCAGGCAGTAAAAGTAGTCATTATGATTGGCATTGGACGTAGTTTGAAGTACATAGCGCTATTGATGCTTCCTTGTTACTTCTCCAATGTAACCAAGACTCAGGTTGACATAATACTCACACTAGTTCATGATGTTTTGAACAATAATCAACTAGGTAAGCCTGAATAACTTGCATTTTTAGGGTTCCGTACCTCAAAAGGAAAAACGGAACCCTTATAGGATCACATCACATTGTTGTCTGTCTGGCTGTCTGTCTGTCAAGAAACCTACAGGGTACTTTCCGTTGACCTAGAATCATGAAATTTGGCAGGTAGGTAGATCTTGTAGCTACATTCGGGGGAAAATCTGAAAAACGTGAATTTGTGGTTACATCACACAAAAAAAATTAAATTGTGGGCATGAACTAATTAAGCGTTCCGGTACGATGCCGTGTAGAAACCAAAGGGGTATGGGTTTAATAAAAACTGCCATACCCCTTCCTGGTTAGCCCGCTATCATCTTAAACTGCATCATCACTTACCACCAGGTGAGATTGCAGTCAAGGGCTAACTTGTATCTGAATAAAAAAATAAAAAAAAATAGTATTTTCTATTTTCGAAGTAAGATAACTATATCAAGTGGGGTATCATAGGAAAGGTCTTCACCTGTGCATTCTAAAACAGATTTTTATTTATTTTTATGTATCATAGTTTTTGAATTATCGTGCCAAATGTCGAAAAAATACGACTGTAGTACGGAACCCTCGTTGCGCGAGCCTGACTCGCACTTGACCGGTTTTTTGTTTATGACTAGCTTATTCCCGCGATGTAAAATGTTCGTGATATACGTGACACGGCTCGTGCCCGCCACGTTTTAGCTTAAATCATCCCTTTACCCACTTAGGGGTGGAATTTAAAAAAAATATTTTTTAGTGGAGTGTCTCTTTACAAAGAAGACACCCTCCAAATTTCATGTCGCTAGGACCACCGGTTTAGGCTGTGCGTTGATATATAAGTCATGCAGTAAGTCAGGACTTTGAATTATACAAATAGGTACAGACTAGCTTGCCCGCGATTTCGTCCGCGTGGACTACACAAATTTTGAACCCCTATTTTACCCCCTTAGGGATTGAACTTTCAAAAATTCTTTCTTAGCGGATGCCAACATCATAATAGCTATCTGCATGCCAAATTTCAGCCCGATCCGTCCAGTAGTTTGAGCTGTGCAATGATAGATCAGTCAGTCAGTCAGCCAGTCATCTTTTCATTGTATATATTCAGATTATTAAATTTATGCGGGATTTTTAAAACCTATATCCACGCTAATGAAGTCTCGGGCATCATCTAGTTAGTAATATTTCACGAAAATTCCTTATTTTTCATTGCAGATAAAATAGAGCGGCGTAAATTGAAGGCTTTTAGCCAGCTGTGCCGAGACAACGCTTTCGAATACGAACTGTGGGGGATCGCGCGCCTTGACATGTCCCTTCCGCTCAGCTACACGAGCCTTTGCACCACTTATCTCATCATTTTTATTCAGTTCTCCAAATTCATAAGCTGAATTATTGTTAAAGTAAAGTTTTAAATACGAGGCTCTAATGTTGTTTTACTTTGTAGTTCCTAAAGGAGATCGAAACGCTTCTATATATGCCTGGGCCCTAATCATAATAAGATGAAAGTAGCACCATTTAAAAGCTAACATTCAAGTAATCTATAATTGAAAATTTGGCAAGATTTGGCCATAGGTAGCATTCTTTTTTTTAAGAATCCAATTTTGAACATCCTCCGGTTTTTGGCGATAACAATTCAAAAATGATTTTTGTAGTTAATTGAAATAGGACGGCAAGCTACCTCTAAGCATTAATAATGAGATGGCAACCATTTAAATAATTAAAAGCTAAAAACACAATTGAAATCAGAATATTATATTCCTAATGAACTTAAAAAGGAACATCTCTTTGTAAGGAACATCTCCTCAAAGCTAAATTTCAATTTAGATAGCCAGCCATTATTATGATTTCCAATTCATTTAATTGAAATCTTAATTACTTGGAAATAAATTTTACGATGAAGGGGATCAGAGATAATAAATTCTTGTGTAAGTAGCTATATCTGGTAGACTTAATCCTTTTACATTTAGGACGTTTTCCTATATTGTTATGAGTATACGTATCATCGAATGCCATTTATTATCCCAAAAAAAACTTATTGTGGCTAATTCTGTTGTAAGCAATCTCTAAACTGAACTAAATTGACTAATTCAAGTGCTAGCCTTTTCCACTGGGAGCGTTGTGAAAGGGATAGCAATACATTTAGATCTATCATTTTAGCTAGAGAGCGGGGCGGAGCGGAGACATGTATTTTCGACCAATCAGATTAATCGAAGATGATGTAATAAAATTATCACAATATATTCTAATGGTCTATTATATTTTAGTACCTACCGAGTACCGACCCGCACACCCGCACAGCCCCTGCGCTAACCCGGTGCGGGTGAACGCAGGCGCTGTGCGGGTGTGCGGGGCGTCCCTCCGCCTCTTATATTGGTCCGCTTCAGTGAAAACCCTTGGAGAGGAATATAGGTTCTTACATCGATGTTACGAGTACTTAATCTGGTTGAAACTTTCTAATCATTACAGAATACTCACGAAGGTTTATGCGCAAAATTAGGTCCTTATTCAACATTTCAATACTGTTTTTCTTGTAGGCGTCTTTTGGTACCTATTTTGATTCACTGCTTCGCATGACAGCAAATTGTGCGAGTGGTACACAACAAGACGTGAGAGCGCAATATTTCACAGCCATAAGCCATGATTTATCCTCGTGACAAATTTTATTATTCTCATTACAATATCTTATGTTGCTAGCGCGAATTTTGGTGGAAATGTGGAAATATACAGTACAGTCGTACAGGCGTCCTACGCCTTCATAATATTATTATTGTCAAAAAATATTATGATAGTTATGTATTTTTGTATACTTCTGTCTATACAGGGTGTAACCAGAACGTGTGAAGTGGGCGTCTGTTGTCGACAAAATAAATCCAAATTTTCGTTTAAACAATAACATTTTTTCCGTTTTATTTATACAAAAAGCAGAAGTTTTATTATAACGGATTTCAATAATAAGTAGGTAAAGAGAAATACATTTTCTTTTGATGTTAGGCAAATAAACGTAAACCCCAGTGGCCCTTCTTTTATTAAGGCATCAATATTTCATAGGGAAATATTGCCTTCTAGATAATGTTTTGCGAGGTCGGCATTGTAAATCATAATCTATATTATTATTATGTACGAATGTAAGAAACTAAAAGCTTTTCAAGTTCACTTAATTGTATCTACCTACCATCATCATTATCAACAGATAACCACCACTGAGCATGGTTCTCTTGTAGGGCCACGCCACGGTCTTGCGCCTGAATCCACCAGTTCCCAGCGACTCGTTTGATGTCCACCCGTCCACTCAGTGGGGAAGGAGTCTTCCAACGCAGCGCTTTCTGGTACCTACCTATAGTTTAAATAAAAATAAAAATTATTTTACACTAGTTATGGGATTTTTAAATAAAACTTAAAATACTAGACATTAAAATAAAATTAAATAATAATTTAAATTTAGTACGATTACTTATTTTGGTGAAGAACCCTTTTCAGGTCAAGGCCTCCTCCAGAGAAACCCACTTTACCCTATCTTTGGCTTTAAGCATCCAGTTTGATCCCGCCACTTTTTTGATATCGTCGTCCCAACGGTAATGCGGCCTTCCTCTACCGCGTGTGCCTTTTGGTCCTGGCCAGCTCGTTATTATCACTGTCACTCACTGTATTTGACAGTGAGAATAACACCTATAGTTTACCTATAAATAAATAAATAAACATTATTTGCAAGAACGTTGGTACAAAAAAGATGGAAGTATACAATATAAAGAGCCCTTAAGGCAGCTCAGTTCGGTGCTTTCTTCATACAAACGAAGGAGGGAAAATACAACAATATTCGATATTGAACGCACAAAACTAAGAATTATATCGATTTATCTCGTCATTATCTAGGTTCAATGATATCTAAAACATTGAAAAAAATATTGATTTAAAAGTTACGAGCCTCAAAAGATTCCTATTTTAACACTAAATTTATGTCAACTTTGGGCGTAAATAAATAAGATTAGGGATATGAAAATTCTAAAACAATTTATCATTACACGTAGTTTATTTATTCATTAGTTGAAATAACTTTACTTTGCAAACATAAATTCAGTAGTTTTTTCTCAAAAATACTTTTCCCAAACTACTGTTCAACCCTTTTCAAGCGCTAGATTTCGGCTAAAATAATCATGCCTCTCACCCCAAAACATTAGACACCATGCGGGTGGCGGAGGGAAGGGCCAGCCCAGCGGCGCGCGGCTGCGCGTGTAATATTGTGGTTTCTATGACGACGAGTGTTGTTTTCAAAAATAAAAGTCGTAATTATTTCATAAAAGTACTTGATTATTTATTAATAAATTAATTAGCTTCTTATAATTCAGTGGCTATGCAAATGTGTAGAAAATTGAGCAGAGTCTAAGTGTTATCCTTCAAATACTTATTGCATTTTGTACATTGACCTCTGGAATTTGAACTTTGGACACCAATTTTATTCATTGGTTTATTGACCTGACTTTGTTGTTGAGGTCCTAGTAGGGATATCTACTCGTGTGGTCCTAGTACAATAGGTAAGTAACTTTGTTTAGTTATTTATTTTATCAAATTTTAAACCGGCCAAGTGCGAGTCGCTCGCGCACCAAGGGTTCCGTACTCAGGTATTTTTTGACATTTTGCTCCATAAATCAAAAACTATTATGCATAAAAATAAATAAAAAATGTGTTTTAGAATACACAAGTAAAGCCCTTTCATATAATACCCCACTTGGTATACTTATCATACATTGAAAATTGAAAATACTAATTATTTTTTCATTAACAAACTTTAAATTTTTTTGTATGTTGTAATCACAAACAAATCTACGGTTTTCGGATTTATTCCTTTACTTGTGCTCTAAGACCTACGTACCTACTAAATTTCATGATTCTGGGTCAACGGGAAGTACCCTATAGGTTTGTGTGACAGATACGACACAGACGGAGAGACGGACAGACAGACAGACAACGAAGTGATACTAAGGGTCCCTTTTTTCCTTATAAAGTACGGAACCCTAAAAAGGTACCTGTATATGTATAATAATATAGGTAGGTAGGTACCTACCTGGTGGTATTTCTTTGTATTTTTAGGGTTCCGTACCTCAGAAGGAAAAAACGGAATCCTCTGTCTGTCTGTCTGTCCGTCCGTCTGTCCGTCCGTCCGTCAGTCTGTCCATCCGTCGGTCCGTCTGTCGGTACGTCTGTCCGTCTGTTCGTCTGTCCGTCTGTCCATCTGTCCATCTGTCCGTCTGTCTGTCTGTCGGTAGGTAGGTAGGTACCTACCTGGTGGTATTTCTTTGTACTTTTAGGGTTCCGTACCTCAGAAGGAAAAAATGGAACCCTATGTCTGTCTGTCCTTCCATCCGTCCGTCCCTCGGTGCGTCTGTCGGTCCGTCTGTCCGTCCGTCCGTCTGTCCGTCCGTCCGTCCGACCGTCTGTCCGTCCGTCCGTCCGTCCGTCTGTCCGTCCGTCCGTCCGTGCGTCTGTCGGTCCGTTCGTCGGTCCGTCTGCCCGTCCGTCTGTCCGTCTGTCTGTCTGTCCGTCTATCTGTCTGTCTGTCTGCCTGTCCATCTTACAAATAAAGTACGCAACGCTTCGTACAAATAGTACTTTTATTTATTTATTCAGCTACAAGTTAGCCCTTGACTGCAATCTCACCTGGTGGTAAGTGACGATACAGTCTTGCTTACGGCTATTTCGGATCGGAAATTCTTGGATTCAGATTAAATGCAGTGCAAAAAGAGAAATCATTAGGATTCCGTACCTCAAAAGGAAAAAGGAACCCTTATAGGATCAGTTTGTTGTCTGTCTGTCTGTCCGTCTTACAAATAAAGTACGCAACGCTTAGTACAAATAGTACTTTTTTATTTATTTATTCAGCTACAAGTTAGCCCTTGACTGCAATCTCACCTGGTGGGTAGTTACGATACAGTCTTGATTACGGCTATTTCGGATCGGAAATTCTTGGATTCAGATTAAATGCAGTGCAAAAAGAGAGATCATTAGGATTCCGTACCTCAAAAGGAAAAAGGAACCCTTATAGGATCAGTTTGTTGGCTGTCTGTCTGTCCGTCTTACAAATAAAGTACGCAACGCTTAGTACAAATAGTATTTTTTTATTTATTTATTCAGCTACAAGTTAGCCCTTGACTGCAATCTCACCTGGTGGTAAGTGACGATACAGTCTTGCTTACGGCTATTTCGGATCGGGAATTCTTGGATTCAGATTAAATGCAGTGCAAAAAGAGAGATCATTAGGATTCCGTACCTCAAAAGGAAAAAGGAACCCTTATAGGATCAGTTTGTTGTCTGTCTGTCTGTCTATCTGCCAGTCTGTCAGTGTGTCTGTCAAGAAACCTGTAGGGTACTTCCCATTGACCTAGAATGATAAAATTTGGCACGTAGGTAGATCTTATAACACACGTAAGGGGAAAAATCTGAAAACAATGAATTTGTGGTTACATCACAAAAAATAAATATAAATGTGTTCATTAACAAATAGTTAGTATTTTCAACTTTCAAGTAAGATTAGTAAACCAAGTGGGGTATCATATGAAAGGACCTTATTTGTACATCAAAAACAGATTTTATTTATTTTTATCCATACTAATATTATAAATGCGAAAGTGTATCTGTCTATCAGTCCGTCTGTCTGTCTGCTAGCTTTTCACAGCTCATCCATTTAACCAATTTTGATGAAATTTGGTTAAACCTCAAGTAGAAGAAGCGCCGGAATAAAGTATGTCATGTGTGGCACAACCCAAAAAAAAAGGTCCCTACTCAGCATCATCTAGTGCATAATAAATAGTTTTTGATTTATCATGCAAAATGTCAAAAAATACTATTTACCTATTTATTTATTTTTATTTTTCACTAGCTGCCCCGGCGAACTTCGTACCGCCTAACAGTCGATTCTTTTTCAGGAATTTTTTAAAAATTTTCTCTCCGTAAGAACCATATTCGTACTTCAAGGAATATTATAAAAAAAGAATTCGCGAAATCGGTTCAGCTGTTCTCGAGATTTGCGATCAGCAACACATTTAGCGATTCATTTTTATATGTACCGAAATTCTAGTTACATAGTAGTAATAAATTAAGTTACATTGTAAATGCTTATCTCTAAACGGAGATTTAGAGATAAACATTTTACTATTGTAGTACGGAAACCTCGGGGCGCGAGTCTGACTCGTACTTGGCCGGTCGGTCTGTCGGTCGGTCGGTCGATTTATTTTAGAATGCATCGTATCGACAGCTGGTGGTAGTAGTTTACATATATCCTACTAATATTATAAACTAGGTGAAGCTATGATAGCCTAGTGGTTAGGACGTCCGCCTTCTAAACGGAGGTCGGGGGGTTCGATCCCGGGCACGCACCTCTAACTTTTCGGAGTTATACGCGTTTTAATTAATTAAATATCACTTGCTTTAACGGTAAAGGAAAACATCGTGAGGAAACCTGCATGCCGAGTTTTCCATAATGTTCTCAAAGGTGTGTGAATTCTACCAATCCGCACATGGCCAGCGTGGTAGACTATGGCCAAAACCCTTCTCACTCTGAGAGGAGACCCCTGCTCTGTAGTGAGCCGGCGATGGGTTGATCATGATGATGATGAGGTGATGCCCGCGACTTCGTACGCGTGGATTTAGATTTTTAAAAATCCTGTGGGAACTCTTTGATTTTCCGGGATAAAAGTGGCCTATGTCACTCTCCAGGTCAACCATACCCATGCAAAAAATCACGTCGATCCGTTGCGACGTGATTGAAGGACAAACCAACGAACCAACAAACAAACACACTTTCACATTTATAATAGGTGTAGTGATGTGTGTGTGTGGATGTTTGGATGTTTGTTACTCAATCACACAAAAACGGCTGAACAGTTTTGGATGAAATTTGGAATGGAGATAGATAAAAGTGTTAATTTAGGGTATACCCTAAATTAACACATAGGCTACTTTTTATCCCGGAAAATCAAAGAGATCCCACGGGATTTTTAAAAACCTAATTCCACGCGGACGAAGTTGCGGGCATCAACTAGTAATAAAATATAATTTGGACTTATCCGAATTCCGAAAGTCAGGGTTGTCAAATCACACTTACATTATAAAGGCGAAATTTTGTATCTGCGTGTGTGTGTGTATAGGTTTGTTACCCTTTCACGCAAAAAGTACAAGACGGATTTGGCTGAAATTTGAAATAGTGATCGCTTTTGAAAGAGTTCTCGCGGGATTAAAAAACCACTATATCCTCGCGGACGAAGTCGCGTGTATCATCTAGTTACAAATATAAGTATGTAGGTCATATTGTGTGCTTAGACAATTTAATTATATACTTGAGTTTTCGTGTAACAGAAACAAAAATGGATTGGCGGAAGAGGAAAAAGAAACGGTTTAGACTCGCAAAAGCTTCTCGCAAAAGCAAATCCCTTGCAAAGAGGAGATCTATTAAAATTCATCAGAATCCTTCCAAACCATAATATTATCTTGTGATGATAATGCCATTACTTTTTCGGGGTTATTCCCGTGCGTCACACCCGACGTGAGTAACAATGTGACTCGACGGGAATTTTATTTGACTGAATATGTACTTTTCCGGGATGCTGAATTTGATAATGACATTTATTTTCAAATCCAAAATAGCAGACATGCACTTTTCACAAAAAATAGAAATGGGTGTCGTTTTCAGGGTTTCCAGGATGCTGGTTTTGATAATGACATTAATTTTTTAATCTAAGATGGCGGGCCAGCACTTTTTATAAAAAATAGACGCGAGTGTCGTTTTCAAGGTTCTCCAGGATGGTGAATTTGATGATGATATTTATTTATTTTTAATAAATACTTATATATTATACTTCTATTTTAGTGGATCACGGGATTTTCTTTGGCAAGGAAACGACAAAGCAAAAAATCGAATTGAATTAGATTATGATGCTATCACACCGTACCATTTAGAGCCAGCTTCTGAAAGTTTGACACTGTGTTTGTAAATTGATATTATTTAGATACTACCTAATGCCCGCGACTTCGTCCGCGTGGGCTACACAAAATTTCGAACCCCTATTTCACCCCCTCCAGAGTTGAATTTTCAAAAATCCCTTCTTAGTGGATGCCTGCGTCATAATAGCTATCTGCATGCCAAATTTCAGCACGATCCGTCCAGTAGTTTGAGCTGTGCGTTGATAGATCAGTCAGTCAGTCAGTCAGTCAGTCAGTCAGTCAGTCAGTCAGTCACCTTTTATATTTAAATTAGGAATTAGGATTAGGATAATATAATTATTATGTTACTAGCTGCCCCGACGAACTTCGCACCGCCTACAGTCGATTCTTTTTCAGGACTTTTTTTAAATTTTTCTCTCCATAAGAACCATCCCCGTACTTCAAGGAATATTATCAAAAAGAATTAGCGAAATCGGTGCAGCTGTTCTCGAGATTTGCGATCAGCAACACATTCAGCGATTCATTTTTATATAATATAGAGATTTACTATTTGTTGTCAGATTTGTCAATGCTGAATTATGTTGTATTTTAGTGACTCAAGACATTCCTTTTAGAAGAAAACAAGGAAAATAAAATGAATGTGCCCAATATACGTACCACTGAAATCCAACATGATGCTACAACATTCAATTCCGTACTAAATATTGAAAGGTCTACCCATACCATACTTGTAAGTTGTTATGCTATGTTTTTTGCATACATTCTATATAGATAATACTCACAATATATTTATGTTGATTGTATGTTTATTAATTCCAGAAATGAAATGGAGAGCTTCAATAGTTCTGCGTCGAATGATACATCTAATGTGACTGTTGAAACAGAAAATGATACATATTGTGTTTATGTGTGTAGTGGGCTTTTAGAGGGAAATTGAATTGTACCTACTTCCTACTTATAAAAATAAAATTTTCATTTTTGAGATCAAAGTGGAATTTATTTAGACTTTTTTATACACAAGTAGATGGTATATATAGTTTTTAGTCGCTACTAATAGATAAGTCTAGGCAACAAAATTTATTTTCACAGACAAATGAATGTGTAATCATGTGTTCCTAATAGGTAATCCGCCAGCACAGAGAATTCAACTCCTAGAGTACGCATATACAAGGATTTACATGAAAACAAAATCGTAAAATGTTGGCGGGGGACAGGGGAGAATGCTTTGTTGTGATTGGTGGACTGACTAATAAAAACAATGTGCGGAATGAGGGTACCGAACGGGCGTGGGCGATGATTCATTTAAAATTCCGTGGGATCACCACGATTTAGCAATGCAATTCCTTAGGTACAGCATCAGGGTCGAGAAGTGGGTCTTCGAGTTCAATGATAAAGTCTTTACTTGGTAGATATAGGTACCTACCTCCAATATCAATTTATAACCGACAGTTTCAAAATCCCATAAGTTTTGGTGGTCATGTCCCCTGCGGCATCAGGATTGAGGAGTTGAAATCCTGTGTGTCCTATATAAAATGACATTTTATATAGGACAATGTTGCAAAGTTTCTTTATCAATTAAAAAAAATACGCAAATCGGTTCAGAAATCTCGGAGATTTCTGCGTACATAGGTAGAAAAACACAACTCCTTTTTTAAAAGTCGGTTAAAAAAGTATCCTTTGTTAATCCTCTACTTGTCTGTAAAAGTCCCGTCAAAATAGGTTCTGCCGTTCCGAAGATTAGCCCGTTCAAACAGACAGACAGACAGACAGTTTTTAAAAACGTTTGATTCAGCTGTTATGGTACAGTTCAAATAACAATATTATGAGCTTGCGGTAGTTATTTCGAAATTACAGACAGACACTTCATAGAAGTATGGATTTCTATAATATATACGAGTTGTTTATACACGCTGAGGCAGTAGTTACCTAATAGGTATGTATGTAAGTGAGATTTTATAGTATTCATCAAAAGATAAGTAGGTAATCATTATCATTCAAAAAAAAATTAAAAAATATTTATTTCAGTAGGTAAAACAATTTCACATAGTGCGTAGTAATTGGGACCATCCCAGTAACTGTTTTAGTATTGCTACGAGTACTCGTGGCAGGCGACCCCGCTCTTCCATAAAATCTTATACAATAATAATTGAAATAAGTAGTTCCTTCATAAATCATATATTTACAAAAATTCATCGGTGACATCTGTCCAACTCTCTGTGTGCCATCATCAATATATCCGGACGCTAGTGTGAGCGCATGCACTCGCTACACTGCTCATCACTGAGTCTATTTCTTTCTATCACAATGTTAGGTGAAATAGCATACAGGTTACCCACGTGGGCCGAGCAGTTCGGACGTGCATCCAGCGTCACCTTAATATTCGACTAAATTAATAGTGTGCAAATATTTTAAGAGATATAGATCAAAAATTAACTATTAAAAATTATCAAATGAAATTATAGTTTAATTTTTTCCTTTCCTACCTGTCAGGTGTTTGAGCTTTGATTGGCCCGGGCCCGGGATAAAGAGACGGATGGACAAATTTTTAAAAAAATGCTGTTTGTTTTATGTTCATACAACAAAACGCGCGTTGAAACCGCACTCATGTAGTCGTGCGGTTAACGTCACTCTTTATACGATTCTTTGTAGAAATTAGACACGCATACGCGCGCGTTCAATATGTTCGTGCATAAAGAGACGTGTCGCACTGTTATCCCATGTAGTGTTTCAGACTTAAATCCAGTATCTAATCTTTTCTTAAATAACGACCCTAGTCTCTTATTTTATCGTAAAACTTCGCCAATTTTTTAGTTGGTGGCATTAAAGGAATCCAAATTACTTTTATGTTCCAATTTGTGTAAATTAGAATGCTCGAGGGCTTGAGATAGATTTACTGTAATTTTATCTTTTACTTTTACAAATCTTTTACTTTAGAATCCTATTACAGGTTCTGATCTTTATTTTATTTTATTTTATTCGTTTATTTGCAATCAACAGCGATACATACAATATAATTTTACATAATAACAGACTGAAAATAAGGCCAAAAAGGATTACAATTTTGTTTTACAGATTACTTAAATAGTTATTAATTAGATATAAATTTATATTAGTACGTTTGAGAGACCAAATAATTTAAGCAAGCTTTACAATATAATATTATGAAAATATAAAAGTCAATCAACTAGTAAAAATATTTATTGAGAATTAAAAATGCCAAAAGGCCAAAGATAAATTGATGCAAAATTTGAACTCAAATTCAGAGTTCTTTAGTCCGCGCACGCGTCGCGGTTAAGATGGACTCGCTTTGAAAAAGGACCCCGGATGGGTTCGAAACTAGTCGGGATAACGTCGACTAAGCACGAGAGTAAAACCGGGTGTGAGATATTATATATAATGGAAATCACTCACGATAGTTTAAACGCTAAAATGATCCTATAAGGGTTCATTTTTTCCTTTTGATATACGAAACCCTAAAAACCATCAAAAACTGTTTACTCTACCTTGTGCTGTGGTATGAAACACTTACTTTTATTATGTTTTGAACTTCTGTCGTAAGCCAATGATTCCACCTTTCTCGAGATTCTCATCTCAGCTTATAACAATACTTACGGGTATAATAACAGAGAGAAATGCATATTTACGTAACCTACATTGGGAACGGCTGTATAAGCGTATAATAACACTGTTCTGAAACCATCATGCAGATAGATGACCTAGAATATCCTTCTTGATACACATATTCTGCATGAATGGTTATATGAAGGCAGTGATTTGCGCTCTAGTGCTATACTCAAATTACTCAAACTTAAACTCAAATTATTCATTCGAAATAGGTAACATGTTACGCTTACTGATGGTCAAAATTGTTAATTTGTAAGATGATATAGTGGTGATATTTAATTACGTACTTAAAACTAAAGCTACGCGGGATGTTTTTTTTTATTCATTACTATAGGTAAACGCTTGACCACAATCACACCTGATGGAAAGTGATGATGTGGCCTAAGATAGGACGCGTTTACCTAGAAGATGCCTATTCACTCTTGTTTTAAAGCTACCCGGGTTGTAATTGGTAGGAAACACAGATCGTGGAAGAGTATTATGAGGAATGATGACGCAAAACGTTTCGTGCGTGTTGATGTAATGTCGACGACATAAGGATAGATAATATAATGCGAGTATCCGTCTAGAAAACGACATAGCAAAAAAATATCACGCTGAAGTGGCAGTAGGCAGACCATATTTGTCGCAGAACCGATAACCGTTGGAGCAGATGCATTCTGAAATGGAGACTGCGTATGCGCAGTGTAGGACGACCTCCAGTCCACTGGACTGATGACCTCAAAATGGTGGCGGGTGGATGAGGAAGGTGGAGGACTAAGTATGCTAAGTATGTGTTGGGCGCATCCTCCAAAAGGCCTATGTCCAGTTGTGGATGCATATAAGCTGAAGGATAGATGAATGATAAGAGCTGGATAGCTGGCTACTTAGTCAATAACCCTAAAATGGGCCCCAAATAACAGATTAAAACATTACAGTGGCTGACTAACGGATGTACACATGACATGTTTTTTATGTCATTCATTTTAAAGCCATTAAGCACCAAGATTTTATTTATTTGTACCCACAGATTGGGCATGGATTTTCTTACAAAGCGGTATTCCCGTTAAATCGTTTTCATTTTAACTATTTAGTAGGACTTAATGATATTGAAGTAATCTGCACCAGCTACATTAGTCGGTGCAGTACGTGTGCCAGTTTGCGCTGCGGTTGTTATGAAGCTGTTATGAAGCGAGATTATATGCAGCATGTTTGTTAGACGTACGCGGCATAAATGCTAATGAAATACGGATGTTTAGTGTTTAGTTTAGCTATTTGCATTCTTGGTGATCCTATATCAAATTTAGATTAATCACTTCTTTCATGGTTATCTTCCTGAAAAACGAGTTTCAAAATGTCTGCCAAATTAAATTGAAAAAAATTAATAGTTATATCTTGCACGAGTCCGACTCACACTTGACCTATTTTAAGTATTTAGTAGGACTTAATGGTACTGGAGCAAACTGCACGAGCTACATTCGACGGTGCAGTACGTGCCAGTTTGCGTTGCGGTTGTTATGAAGCTATTATGAAGCGAGATTATATGCAGCATGTTACACGTACGCGGCATGAATGCTAATGAAACACGGGATGTTTAGTTTAACTATATTTTGATACTCAGTGATCAAATTAAGTCACTTTAAAAAAGACGAATCGCTCGTTGCGTTCTTGAATTTTCTGAAAAACCTCCGTCAAAATTTAATTCAAAGGAAAAGATAATTGTAATTTTAAAACTTAATTATTATTCTATGATTAGAATATAAATATATAAGCAAAAGATAGACATACAGACAATGTTAAAACGGTTGTTTGTAAATAACCAAAATTTTTATGAGAATTGTCTGCCAATACGCACTTGGCCAGCGTGTTGAGAAGGGTTTTGCCATCGTCCACGATGGCAAAACCCTTCTCATTCTGAGAGGAGACCCATGCTCAGTACTGGACCGGCAATGGGTTGATCATGAAAATAAGCTCTTTAAAAACAGCTGATTTCAACATCACAGACAAACCATTAATTTTATTTCTCTGTACATATACTGTTTTTTTAAATGTTAAAAAATGTCTGTCTTTAATTTGTAATACTGAAAAAATGAATTCCATATTCGTCTATGCTTATGAGCTAGCTTCCGTTACGCGACAATGCCACATGCTGCCACTAATGAATGGCAACATTAATTTTGCGGTATTAAGCAACATGCAGCTTAAATAAACAGACAAAAAGGTTATTTCGATTTGATTATATGTGTTTGATTAAATAACCATAATATTATGAGTTTAACAAGAGGCAGTTTTTTAAAATCACAGATAGGCAATCCAATTTTGTTACTTGTATAGAAGATAAATTGAATAGAAAAAACATATACAGCAGGAAATATAGTGCCCAACGCAACGAACAATGCATTTTTATATAAATCGTGTTGAACAAATATCGCCATTTCCGCGTAGTCACGTGAGTCCTACCGTGTTAGCTTTTCCGATAGCGTGTAATTGAACTGGAAAAATGTTATTTTCGTTCTAATTTTAGAGCCATCATTTTAAACTTACGATGAAGGTTATTGTTCTGTTTGAAAAGAGTAGCCGTCTGATGTCTTTCCGATTTTTCCTGGTTTGGAGAACATTTCGTACAAAATGCAGGGCCTAGCAAGATATATTTTACGCGTCAAACTTTTATATTGATTTTTGATAGAAAAATTCTTAACAAATCTGTAACATAGGGTTCTCGCGGTGGACTTACTGTGTTGATTGTTGTTTTGATCGATAGATCAACACAACAATCACATAGACAATAGTCTATGTCGATTATTCTAGTTATTCTTTGAATCTCCTAATTTTTTATTGTATCCATTGACTTATAATAGTAGGTCACGAGGGCTCACAAACGAATTCACATCGCTCAAGTGGCCTGGTTTGAACACATATACACATGTATGTTCACTGGAGAGTGACATAGGCTATACTTTTTATCCCGGAAAAACAAAGAGTTCCCACGGGATTTTTACAAAACCTAATTCCACGCGAACAAAGTCGCGGGCGTCAGCTAGTCTAAAATAAAACCTAGCAGTTAAATCCTAAAGTCTAAAAAATTTGAGTAATTTGAAATAAGCTTTTTGGCTGATCTTTTTCGGGCCGCATTTGAAGCACTTATGTCATTTCTTGAGCATTTTATTTCAATGATTATATCCTATAGAGAAAATATGACATTAAGTACTAAGACTTAAATTAATCGAAAACAGACTTAAAGTACAAAGTCCATATCTATTGCTGAACTACCTTTTTCAAACAAGAGCTCATCAAAATGCCGAATTCCTTTAAAATTTAGGATAACAAATCTCTGCCAATCCTCGAGGCGACCTGAAACATAATATAAAGATAACGAGCTGTGACGTTGTAAATTTTGAACTACTAATTAGCGTTTCGCTTTTAATTAAAATCTATTTTGTTCAAAGTATGTTGGTGCCACCTAGCATCAAGGTGCAGAACTACGCGTGGGTCGATGTGCAGAGTTCATTCGAGCCACAATAGATGGCGTTTGCTTCGTTGTAAATTGTCGTAAAAATAAAACAAAATAATTAAATAAAACCATAATATCATTTGTTTATTGTTAAGTCATTAACAAAACGGTTCTTATAATATATCCTTAGATTCCGCAAATATTCAAAAATGAATTGGCTTCATGATCAAACTAACTGAGTGCGGCCACACTCGGGTTGCGTCTGGCAACACCGATTGGTGAGATTTAGAATTTTCTCTGGAGTCAACATGTGAAGACGAATTTTTTTCGTTCCAGGAAAATCTCACTCTTTTTCGCCCATGGCTTCGCCTGGGAAAATACAATAGTATAAAATTTAGTCATCCTAACGTATTTCAATGTTTCATCAATTATGGTGAGTGAAAAATCAAGGAATGTGGATTCGACAAAATGGCGGTTTGGTTAGAGAAAATCCTAATTTTATGATTTCATTCCAGTTCCAGTTATTTTATCTTCCCAAATAAATGAGGATAATGGGTTGTGGGTGGACTTCTGAAAACCATTGGTGGCCAGGAGTTCAATAGGTGAGTTGTGTTTGATCGGGAAAATTCCACGTGTCGAAATTTTCACACAGCACAAATTATAATCTTGTTTTTCTTTGTTACAGGGTTTTACGTTTACGTTTTTAATTTTACGTTTACGTTTTACGTTTAGCTTCAGTTTTCCGTTTTAGTTTTCGGTTTTCGTATTTATTTCTTTTGCACATTCACGTTGACAACTTAATTGCTATGGATAAGACTTGGTGAAAATCTTTGTAATGAAACATTTCGGTTGTGAAGAATCAAATAAATTGAGTTTTGGATCTTGGCCGATGCCGTCCAGCTACCTTGCAGTCTTCGCACCTACAAGTAAGCAAATGTTTGTATCCTGCAACAGTTTAGTGAACCTTCTTAGTGTATGTGTACAGTAAGAACCCTGTCTTTACTACTGAGCTTTTATTTTGAAACAATTTTATAAATTTTACTGTGTCATTGTCTATTCCATGCCAATGGCATCTTAAATTTAAAACATAGATTTTATGTACTATCTACCTAAGGCATTCTAATGTATCTAAATTAAGTCTTGGCATTAAGCTAGAATAACTAAGCATTATTAGCCATCATTCTGTATTAAGCGACCCCGGTAAAAGTTACATTAAAAACCATTTTGCCTAACATCTAGCAAATTTCATTTATAACACCTCATATGCATTACAAGGGAGTCGACGGCTAGCTTCTATTCTTTACTAGGTAGATAGATCAAGTAAAGTAAATTAAAATTATTTTTTTTTCCTCTAATCTTTGTAAGGTGGTAGATTATTCCGTATCCGGGTATATTTCTATTCCGCCTAATTTACCACCCTTACAAATGGCGCCCGAACGTTTTTTTATATAGTTATTTCAGTATATTTTGAGAAATTTTGTGAATTTTATGAAATGTACTCCGCTGATTGTACAATTTTCTAAGTAGTGACACATTGCAAAGAGCACTAAGCTGTTTTTATGGTTAACTAACTAAATAATAACTAATAGTTAGAAATTTTGTTTGATAGTTTAAGTAATTTTCTGAGTATAGTCCAACATTTGTTTTTTCTTACTTAATTAACACTTTATAAATGGTGCTTATGCCGTCTAATTATGTTATTCGACTTACCTTGGAGGTGTATAAGTGAATGTTTGCCTTCAGTTTAGTAATAAACATTGCTTAACTGAGTTGTTGTTGGGTATTGCTTTCAATAGTAAGTACATCTTATGTTGAAAATTCCGGTAACTTAGTATAATTAAAGTTTTGAAACGCTATGTGCTGTTAACTAGTTACACACATACATTTATAAATACTAAGAGTTACAACTTGTGAAACTAAATATATAAACTATATTCAGAGATTACATTAAGTTCAAGTATGAAGTTATGAACAATTTTTTTTCAGTGACTTGATACTTCATTATTTTGTTGAAATTTTGTTTAGAGCTGTGTTAAGGTTATGATAAAAGCTACTTCACACACAAAACATGTTAAGTTTAATTGAATGCTGGTAGTTTAAGGGGACATTTAGAAACAGATTTTGTTGTATTTTAGGTTATGTGTTAAAAGTGTAAAGTAACAGCCATCAAACCATTGCACAATCTCTTTGTTTTTTTTTTGAAAGATAATATGCTAGTCAGAGTTCATTGCAACTTTGCTGCCTGTTTACTTTTGTAATTGTAAAGGTTGTAACACACTGTGTACTCATAAAGGTGATACTGCACCTTACAATCATTTATTCAATTTTGGGAAGTTTTATTTTGTTATATTTTGTTTACTATAGTAATAATATGTGCTTGTATTATTAACGATATTTTTGGAATAGGAACATAATTGATAAAATAGGTTAGGATAGACTTAAGAATATTGTTTTTGTTGTGTATTTTGCTTGTGTATATTTAATAGTTTAAATAACTTCTTTTGTGTTTGTGTTTAACCAATTGGTATAAGGCTAAACATAGACAGTTACACAAGCTCGATATTTTGTTAAATGTGTTTTGACTTAACACAATGGAACAGACTTTTGCCCAGTTTCATTCACTTTTGAAGGACGAATTGTGTTATGAGGTATCCATTCGTTCCGAAACTCCAGCACCTACAGTGCTAGGTTTAAAGAAACAGTTAAAACAATTAATTCAGGAAATTCCTTCTGAATCAATTTTAGAGACGGATTTCACTTCTGAAAGTGAGTTAGGGGTTATTACTAAAAAACTTCAAGACTTAGAAGATTTATTAAAAAAGTGTTCTGACACTAAAGATAGACATGCCCTCTGTAGGTCTAAAGCTTTAGCTTCACATTTGTACTTTAGAATTTTGAGAATACAGTGTTCCGAACTCAGCTTAATAAGTAGGAAGAGTGAATTACATACAAAGTTGCAGAGTTTGATTTCCAGATTAGATGCTGACAATGAGTCGTCTCACGACGAATCACTGGATTCCGAGAGTACCGCCGTTGACTGCACTGGTGATAAAAATGTGGCCAAGTGGAAGTTAAATTTCAACGGACAGGGTGATCCGCGCAGTTTCATCGAACGCGTTGAGGAATATAAAAGATCTTATGGCGTTTCAGATGGAAAATTATTTGTTTCTGCATTTCATCTTTTTACAGGCCGAGCATTGTTATGGTACAGAGGCAACAAATGTCAAGTTTCGTCTTGGTCAGAATTGAAAACTTTATTTTTAGAGGAATTTGATGCAGTAGATTATGACTACAGGTTGCTAGGTGAAATTCGAGCAAGAACACAAGGCTCTGAAGAACCTGTGTCTATCTATTTCGCTGTAATGTTTTGCATGTTTTCAAGGTTGTCAACACCACTTTCCGAAGAACAAAAGTTACAAATTTTATTACATAATATTCGCCCTTTTTACTCAGAACAATTAGCTCTTGTTGACATTAAGTCTGTCGCAATGTTAAAGGAAAAGTGTCGCAAACTAGAGGCTGCGAGGCAGCGTTCCGCCTTATTTTCTGAGCCTACTAACAGTAAGGCAACTTTAAGTTCAGAGTTTGCTTACAAACAAGTGACAAAACAGATAAACACACTTTCAGTCACACCTGCACCTAAGGTTGATACAAGTAAAGGCACTAATTTTACGAAAACAAATAAACAACTATGTTACAAGTGCGGCAAGGGTAACCATTCCTTTAAATTTTGCAGGACAGTTCCGAAATTTATTAGATGTTTTTCGTGTGGACGTCAGAACTTTACAGTAAAGACATGTCCAAGTTGTAGTAAAAAGGCGATTAGTAAACCCGCTCCGGACAAAAATTCAAAAAACTAATTAGTAAGAACTGTGCAGAGACACAAGTAAAGAACTTGTTCATTAACAACAAAACATCCCTTTTACCTGACACAGTTCTGTATTCAGTGGATAAACGAGACTTTAGGCCATATTTAAAGGTTTTTGTTGACGGTTTTGAGATTACAGGTTTACTAGATTCCGGTGCTTGCGCGTCAATTTTGGGTAACCAGGCGCACAAGGTTTTTTTGAGATTCGGTTATAAACTGCATAGCAGTATTGATACCACATTTTCAGTGGCAAATGGAGACAAACTTGATTGCATGGGTTATATGTTTATTCCGATTACTTATAATTCCGTAACTCACATAATAAAATTTTTTGTAGTACCCTCTATAATAGCGGATGTTATTTTTGGCTGTGACTTTTGGAAAACATTTCAGTTAGCCCCTGGCATTTTTGATAATTTAGAATTAATTAAGGCACCTTCTCAATTTTACAATATTTGTGCGATTGATAATAAACAAATTCATACCATCACTTCTTTTGAAAACTTATCATCTCAACAGAAAGAATTAGCCCAGTCTGTAGTAAATAAATTTTTAGATATTTCTTCAGAGAAAATTGGATTGGGTAGAACAAAATTAATTGAACATGTTATTGACACCGGTGATGCCTTGCCAATAAAAATAAAACAATATCCACTTTCTCCCGAAAAGAAGGAAGCTTTAAGTAAAGAGTTAGATAGGATGCTGGAAATGGACGTAGTTACTCCGAGTGAAAGCCCTTGGAATAACCCAGCAATTTTAGTGAAAAAGGCAAATGGAGACTGGAGATTTTGCCTAGATTGCAGGAAATTAAATTCAGTGACAAAGGGGGATTCATACTCAATACCGTACATTCCACAAATTCTAGATAGCTTGAAAGAGGCAAGGTTTTTATCATCGATTGATTTAAGTTCAAGTTTCTGGCAAATTCCATTAGCTAACGACTCTCAGGAAAAAACCAGTTTTACAGTTCCTGGTAGAGGGTTATTCAAATTTAAAGTCATGCCGTTTGGCCTATGCGGTGCACCAGCACGACAGCAGAGGTTAATGGACCAGTTATTTAATCAAAATTTTTGTAGTGATATTGAAAATGGAATAGTATTTTGTTATATAGATGATATTGTTATTTGTTCTGCTGATTTTGAAACCCATTTAATTTTATTAAACAGAGTTCTGGATAAACTAAAAATGGCTCAACTATCCATAAATTTTGATAAATGTAATTTTTTTAGAAACTCTTTGAAATATTTAGGGTATATAGTGGATGAATTTGGTTTACGCACAGATCCTGGAAAAGTTGCCGCAGTTTTGAACTTTCCGACCCCAAAAACTGCACAGGAGGTAAAGATTTTCCTAGGCACTTGTTCTTGGTACAGGCGCTTTATTAGGAATTTTTCAACCATCGCTGCACCACTCAATAGACTAACGAGTAAAGGAAAGAACGCACCTAAATTTGAGTGGAGCGAACAGGCAGAGGTAGCATTTAATACATTGAAGAATGCGTTGGTAACCGCACCTGTTCTTGCGGTACCGAATTTTGAAAAACCATTCAAAATACATTGTGATGCTGCTGCATATGGTGTTGGCGGTATGCTAACGCAAGAAACCGATGGTTGCGATCATCCCATTGCGTATGTCAGTAGGAGCCTAAATAAAACGAAAGGAATTACAGCGCGACGGAACGCGAGGCTCTAGCTGTGATTTTTGCAGTGGAGAAATTTCAGGCTTATTTTGGTTCCAAGCCAGTCACAATTATCACAGACCATGCATCCCTAAAGTGGTTCTTAAATTTAGAAAATCCCTCAGGACGTCTCGCCAGATGGGGTTGTAGATTATCACAGTATAATTTTGTTATCGAACATAGGAAGGGTTGTGATAATGTAGTTCCGGATACCTTGTCGAGACTCATACACGTAGATGTAGTTGGTGATCGTAATGATAACTCTAGTCAACAAGTTTTGGTAGATGACTGGTATGACAAAACATTTAATGGCTGTAAAATCAATCCAGCAAATTTTCCGAATTTTTGTATTTTGAACGATAAACTATATCGTTACAGTAAATGTAAATACCAGCTTCTCAGTGAGTTCGACTGGAAAGAGGTAGTCCACAAGAACGACATCCTTAGAATTATGCAACAAAACCATGCAGATGCAACTGCAGGTCATTTTGGTGTGTTCAAAACTCATCGCAGATTATCCCTCAGATATTTTTGGCGTGGTATGTATAAGGACGTGGTTGAGTACGTTAAGAATTGTGATACTTGCTCTGCGTATAAACACACGACATCAGCCACTCCAGGTCTGCTAGGGAAGCCTAAAGTCTGCGAGAGACCTTTTCAGGTCATTTCGGCTGATTTAGTCGGACCTTTGCCTAGGTCTAAATCAGGATTTACATTTCTTTTTGTGGTGACGTGTTGTTTTTCGAAATATACAATGTTGTTTCCGTTACGGCGTGCCACAGGTGCCGCTGTTGTTAAAGCGCTAGAGAATTTTGTATTTTTGAACCATAGTGTTCCAGAGACTGTGATTGTGGACAATGGGTCCCAATTTACAGGATCTGAATTCCGTAATCTCATTAAGCGTTATAATATTCCGAAATTACACTACACACCACTGTACACTCCGCAAGTTAACCTTGTTGAGAGGTACAATAAGGTTGTTATGACTGCTGTAGCCGCTTTTGTGAAAGATAACCACAGGTCCTGGGACGAAAACCTGTACAAGGTCCAGTTCGCCATAAACAGTGCGGTTAATGAATCCACTGGATTCTCCCCGTTCTTCCTTGTCCACGCTAGAGAACCGGTCTTAAATGGTTCCTTCTATAAGGACACGGATAAGGAGTACGAGGCCGGAATTCCAAGGGAGGAATACGCAGGAAAGTTTGGAACTTTGGAGGACATATTTGGTCAGGTTAGGAGAAATTTGTTTCAGGCTCATGCAGAGTATGCAACGCATTACAACTTAAGGCGTAGGTCTGCAAGCTATTCTGTTGGGGATATAGTGTGGAAAAAGACCTATCCACAAAGCGACGCTACAAATTTTTTCGCAGCTAAGCTGGCACCTAAGTATGAAAAGTGCAGGGTTGTCAAGGTTTTGTCACCTTTGGTTTACGAACTAGTTAGAGTAGCTGACAACCACCCAATAGGCACTTGGCATATTAAGGATATTAAGAAGTAGATATTTGCCATTACTTAGTTTGGTCTAAACTGTTTGAATATTTAAGTTATCAATATTCAATTAGGAATTTGTATGAGTGTAGTGATGTTCTGAGTTAACAGTTACATTACCATGGTTCAGTTGAGGAGGAATGTAGTGGATGTATGTAGGGATGAATATGTGATGATTGGAATGCTTGTGGTAGACCAACCGGTTGAGAAAGTAAAAATGCAAATATCGTACTTTGGGGATAACGAAAAGGGGGGGGTTTTGTGTTTTGTTTTCGTTTTCCTTCTAGATAATGGATCATTTCTGTTATTTTTCCGATTCTGTTCCGAGATCTATTTTCTAGGAGAGTTATTTCGTTTTTTTTTCTCATATTCCGATTTTGATTCGGTTTTATTTTTCCGAATGGGATAGAGAACGGTTGCCATATCAGATGGACCCGTTCACAACCAGATTTTCCGTATTTGTTGAGTAACAAATATTACGATGGTAGTTTAAAAGAGTGAACCACCGTAGGCCTAGACGCATTCTATCAGTCAGCTGAAGAATGATGCCAAGATGTTTCCACTCAAGTGTCTTAGACACCATGAAGTTTTTTGTATATATTCTTTTTAGAAGTTAGGGTTGTGTAGTTAAGTATAATGTATAAAACCTTACACTGTTTTCAGTATATTTATTTTGTTAGACAATTTTCCTTGTTAGTAGTAGATGTGCGTTCACGCGTAACTTCTGTGTTTTTTTTTGTTTGTTTCAGGCAAATTGTTAGTAGTTGTTGGATGACGCTGAGGGCAGCGTGGTTCAACCTGTTGAACCTTTTCGTAGGAGGGGAAGTATTGTGACGTTGTAAATTTTGAACTACTAATTAGCGTTTCGCTTTTAATTAAAATCTATTTTGTTCAAAGTATGTTGGTGCCACCTAGCATCAAGGTGCAGAACTACGCGTGGGTCGATGTGCAGAGTTCATTCGAGCCACAATAGATGGCGTTTGCTTCGTTGTAAATTGTCGTAAAAATAAAACAAAATAATTAAATAAAACCATAATATCATTTGTTTATTGTTAAGTCATTAACAAAACGGTTCTTATAATATATCCTTAGATTCCGCAAATATTCAAAAATGAATTGGCTTCATGATCAAACTAACTGAGTGCGGCCACACTCGGGTTGCGTCTGGCAACACCGATTGGTGAGATTTAGAATTTTCTCTGGAGTCAACATGTGAAGACGAATTTTTTTCGTTCCAGGAAAATCTCACTCTTTTTCGCCCATGGCTTCGCCTGGGAAAATACAATAGTATAAAATTTAGTCATCCTAACGTATTTCAATGTTTCATCAATTATGGTGAGTGAAAAATCAAGGAATGTGGATTCGACAAAATGGCGGTTTGGTTAGAGAAAATCCTAATTTTATGATTTCATTCCAGTTCCAGTTATTTTATCTTCCCAAATAAATGAGGATAATGGGTTGTGGGTGGACTTCTGAAAACCATTGGTGGCCAGGAGTTCAATAGGTGAGTTGTGTTTGATCGGGAAAATTCCACGTGTCGAAATTTTCACACAGCACAAATTATAATCTTGTTTTTCTTTGTTACAGGGTTTTACGTTTACGTTTTTAATTTTACGTTTACGTTTTACGTTTAGCTTCAGTTTTCCGTTTTAGTTTTCGGTTTTCGTATTTATTTCTTTTGCACATTCACGTTGACAACTTAATTGCTATGGATAAGACTTGGTGAAAATCTTTGTAATGAAACATTTCGGTTGTGAAGAATCAAATAAATTGAGTTTTGGATCTTGGCCGATGCCGTCCAGCTACCTTGCAGTCTTCGCACCTACAAGTAAGCAAATGTTTGTATCCTGCAACAGTTTAGTGAACCTTCTTAGTGTATGTGTACAGTAAGAACCCTGTCTTTACTACTGAGCTTTTATTTTGAAACAATTTTATAAATTTTACTGTGTCATTGTCTATTCCATGCCAATGGCATCTTAAATTTAAAACATAGATTTTATGTACTATCTACCTAAGGCATTCTAATGTATCTAAATTAAGTCTTGGCATTAAGCTAGAATAACTAAGCATTATTAGCCATCATTCTGTATTAAGCGACCCCGGTAAAAGTTACATTAAAAACCATTTTGCCTAACATCTAGCAAATTTCATTTATAACACCTCATATGCATTACAAGGGAGTCGACGGCTAGCTTCTATTCTTTACTAGGTAGATAGATCAAGTAAAGTAAATTAAAATTATTTTTTTTTCCTCTAATCTTTGTAAGGTGGTAGATTATTCCGTATCCGGGTATATTTCTATTCCGCCTAATTTACCACCCTTACAGAGCTTATTTGAGATAACTTTGCGAACAAGACTCTTGGTCTCCAAGGTTTCATTCCCTTTGTTAACTCCGTGGAATCTGAAGCTCCTCAGCACGGCAATATTTCGGAAATTATTAAATTCCTAATAGAAAATTCTTACAGGTTAATTGACCAATTGACGACGATCTTTGACGATGTTATTGAATTGATCGCATACCTACATCATTACCAATATAAGCGAAAGAGTGTTTGTTTTTTGGTTTGTTGCTTTTTTAGTTTATTGGTTTATCAGTACCCTGATTACAGATGCGAAAGTGTCTTTGTTTGTTGGTTCGTTAGTTTGTTGGTTTGTTGGTTTGTCCTTCATTCACGTCGCAACGGTGCAACGGATTGACGTGATTTTTTGCACGGGTATCGATAAAGACCTGGAGAGTGACATATGCTACTTTTCATCCCAGAAAATCAAAGAGTTCCTACGGGATTTTTAAAAAACCTAATTCCACGCGGACGAAGTCGCGAGCATCAGCTAGTCCTTCAATAAAGCCGCAAAGGGTGCAACGGATCAATTTATGGATGCGGACGATTTGCGGCGGATTTGCAATCTGCAAAAAATCATGCATATTGAAAGTTAAATTAGGCTGCTTTTGTTCCGGAAAATCACAGAGCTCCTACAGGATTTTAAAAACTAAATCCACGCTGATGAAATCGCGAGCATCAGCTAGTTAAGATATTTACAAATCAAATCTTCTATGACCAATAAAATTAAGGCCGACTCATACAGACGGGATGGAGTGGAGAGGAGTATTATAAAAAGACTTGCCTATCAATTAAAAGCCTAAAGTTCTGGGTCTAGAGCTTGTAATTTTGACAGGTTCCTTTTATAACGTAAGATATAGGTACGAAGCCGTTTGCCTCCTCATTTCTTATTCGAATCGCTAGGATTTGGAACCCCCTTCCAGCATCAGTTTTCCCCTCCAATTATAGTAAGGGTATTTTCAAGTCAAGAGTGAATAGGCATCTTCTAGGCAAGCGCGCTCCATCTTAGGCTACATTATCACTTGCCACCAGGACTAATAGCAAAAAAAGCAGTCAGCAAGGATTTTTGAAAAAAGTAAAATCTACACCTAAAAGTTTTAAATAGCTTGTGTTTAAGAGCTTGCAGCACGCAGCTTGCTTCATATTATGTTTCGTTAGTGCGAGCGTAGAACGAAGTTTTGGGAGACCAAAGCTACGTTTTCCGACTGACCATTCCAGTACATTAATGGGTCACCTTGGGTGTTTGGACTTACCACCCCAGCTTTTATCGGTTCTTCAAACAATACAGTAAAGTAGAACACCAATATTTGACTAAATTAATGTAATTTGATTATACAATTCCATTTATATTGCGTTCATTTTTATCGAAGAAATGAATTCTCATTTTTATGCCAATATATTTTATATTTTAATCCAGTGACGAGAGAACGTGATTTGCTTTTACATTTTGTTCCGAATGTCCATTAAATATAGGTCTAGATTGTTAAAATGGTTTGAATTATTGCGCATAACATAACTAGTGCAATAAGATGTGCCAAACGATTTTACAGATTAAATTAATTTATATCAGCAGAATAAATTGTTTAAAAAATATTTCTTTTAATGTACGTTTTTAGGGTTCCATACCTTAAAAGGTAAAAACCGGCCAAGTGCGAGTCAGGCTCGCGCAATGAGGGTTCCGTACCTACTACAGTCGTATTTTTTCGACATTTTGCAGGATAATTCAAAAACTATGATACACAAAAATAAATAAAGAATCTGTTTTAGAATGCACAGGTAAAGACCTTTCATATGATACCCCACTTGATATAGTTATCTTACTTCGAAAATTGAAAATACTAATTATTAGTTCATGACAACAATTTAATTTTTTTTGTGTGATGCAACCCTAAATTCACGGTTTTCAGAATTTTCCCCAAATGTCAGCTATATGATCTACCTACCTGCCAAATTTTATGATTCTACGTCAACGGGAAGTAGCCTGTAGGTTTCTTGACAGACAGACGGACAGACAGACAGACAGACAGACAGACAACAAAGTGATCCTATAAGGGTTCCGTTTTGAGGTACGGAACCATAAAAACGAACCCATATAGAATCATTCCGTTGTCTATCTGTCCGCCCGTCTATATGTCTGTCTATCGTGTCTGTCAATATCTATCAAGGAAATCAAACCCTACAGGGTACTAGCACAGAGTAGTAGTTACTACCCGTTGGACTAGAATCAGGTAATTTGACTCGTAATAATGTCTTATAGCACAAATAAAGGGAAAAATCCAAAAACTGCAAAGTGGTTACATTATTTAAAAAATGTAAGTGTTATTCCTTGTACGATGGTAAGGAACCCTTCGTGTGCGATTCCAACTCGCAGTTGACGGGTTTTTTGCCAGGCAGCCGCTGAAGAATGTATTGTGTAAGTGACACAAAGCCTGGGTTGTGAAGTTTTGTGAAAAATACAGTTTTAGATAAACAATAACTGGCTCTACTCGTGCACGATACAAACTGCAATATTGCAATCTCTACACGGAGCCAATGGAGTGTAACTTCAGTTTTTAATTTTCCACATTTTCTTTACCGAGATAAATATCCATGGAGTGTTTAACAGGCCTTGTTTATTGAGCGTCCCCACCCTTCAATCATTAAAATATATTATAACTAGATTATGCTCGCGACTTCGTCCACGTGGACTACACAAATTTCAAACCCCTATTTCACCCCCTTAAAAGTTTTTTCAAAAATTATTTCTTACCGGATGCCTACGTCATAATAGCTATCTTCATGCCAAATTTCAGCCTGATCCGTTCAGTAGTCTGTGCTGCGCTTTGAAAGATCAGTCCTTCTCCTTTTATATATTTAGATATCTATCAAGAGCCTCTTTCATAACTTGCAGATAAACTTTATCTAACGAATAAATTTGACGTAATGACAGTTTTTGCATCGGGAATCAAAATCCGAAGATTTAAGCGTACAGAGGGACAGACGGCGGTAAGTAACTTTGTTTTATACTATGTAGATATAACTATGTTTCATAAGCTATCAAGAACAATAATAACCGCTTCACGGTTGCTTTATAACAATTTTCACATGACAGCAATAGACTGTATCTCCTCCAGTTTCCAATTTCCCGCGAGGCTGACTGTGAGAACATATTGTGTCTTGTACGATGCGCTAGCAGAAACAATATTTTTAGAATACCGCACATCCGAATGAAAAACGGAACCCCTATAGGATCATACGTGTCGGTATGTCCGTCTGCGAATTTGCTGCGAGTCTACTGTACGGATGAATATGGATACCGACATAATTAGTGTTGCCCAAATGCAAGAACAAGACGAGACTTAGCAAGTCTTGGTCTTGGTCTTGCGCCAATACATCTGGTCTTGGTCTTAGTATTGCGCTCCCAGTCTTGTTCTTGGTCTTGGTCTTGCAAAAATCCAAGAACAAGACCAAGACTGCAAGACCAAGACCGATTTAGGGCAACACTATACACAATATTATGTATGTTACCTAAACACGGACGATTGTAACATAAATAAATAGTTTTTTTTTGGAAATTTACAAAATTAAAAACCTAATTACTAAAATAATAAAGTTTTGCAAAATGAACCCTGTGAAAAATTAAATGAGAGATCTATATTAAGGTAAGGTAGGTCAGGGTCTCAAACGTGTATTATACATCAAATGTATTATACATTTGAGACCTTTACGAGATAAAAATTTACTGTCTCCCCCTTATATCTTCAAAACCATTGAGCCTGAATTATATCAGTACCTAGGTACCTACGTATACACATACATTACAGGATTCTTTCCTGCTTAGGCTGACATCTATAGAGCGAACTTTGACTTTGCTGAGACTTAAGATAGAATTAAAACGAGACAGATTCATGTGAGAGATATAGCTCTATCTCGCTTTAACTCTGTCTTAAGTCTAAGCTAAGTCAGAGTGCGCTCTATAGATCTCACCCTAAGTCTCATTCTCTCATGGAAGAATTTTCCATCTCATTTCTTCAAAATAGTTATTCCCCGTATAATTATTATTTTTCTGAAACTTTGTAGAGTTTTAACTTTAAGTGCTTGCTGAATTTTGACAGCCTACTTTAACTAGCATTATCTTAAACTTAATAGCCCTTGTCAGAGGCTCCGAACTTTATTTAGATTGGCTGAAGTAATTTCAAACTAGGTAAGTAGGTACTAGAAAACTCTTCATTACATCCTATCTACTTCAATATTCATTTTAACTTTTCAACGAAGTAGGTCCAGAAGTTTGAGTAAGTACTCAAACTTCTGGACCTACTTCTATTCTATTCACTATTGGCTGGAAGTGGTGATTTACTTTTTTATATTATGCTTGCACTACGCAATTTAATATCTGAATATAGTTCATTTTATCTAAACACTGCATACAGGCAAGCAAAGCTTTTAAGGCCGCAATTACACCTGTAAATTTTACTCTCGTACTTAAGTAGCTCACATGATCAACTAACGACCAATTTAATAATGTAAACATTTTTATAAGTGTCATTAGCTTAGTGAATTTGTTGTCAATTAACTACGCGAGCTGCTTACGTGAGTAAAACTTACAGGTGTAATCGCGGCCTAAGATGGCTTCCAGCTTGCTAGACAGCTAGCAGGCCCTTAAGGAGGTGGTGAGAAGATGTTATGGTGGCGTGCTCTTGAAAAGATCTAAATCTAATATAACAAACGAATGAATTTTGTTATCCGTTTTGAATTTACATATAAATATAGGTAGGTCCTTTGGATGAGTTCTGAATTCAATTCAGATAACACCTGTAACTTCGTCCGCGTGGATTTAGGTTTTCAAAAATCATATTTGGGTTGCAAGCTATCTTTGTATCAAATTTCGTTAAAATTGGTTAAAAGAGTGGGCTCTGAAAAGATCACTCGTTAGGCCTCGCCTTATTGGCAGTCGCTAGTACGAAGTACGAACATACGATGCAAATTAATTGCGCAGATAAAATATTGGCTGGGCCACATTAACTATTTAGTTGCGTGGACTTCAGTTAAAAAAATAAATTAAAAAATAAGCGTTTTATTGGCTGAAAAATAATACTTATAATATACACACAGATTCGATAACTATTTTTCTAGTAGCTTGTAACACTTTTCACACACATTATTTTTACATAAGTAAGTAAGAAACTCAAACCCTCCCGGCTATAAAAGAGCCAAATAATGGCGTGCTCGGACACCCACGCGAGGATCCTCCAGGCCAACCTCCACCACGCGGCCGCTGCGGCTGCCGTGATGGAGCGCTGTCTTGTGGAAGGAAAAGCCGACCTCGCTCTCATTCAAGAACCATGGGTGTCCAGCTCTACCATTCTGGGGTTAAACGCTGGGGGTAAGTTGTTAGCGTGTACCAGTGGCACCAGACCCAGAGCCTGCATTGTTTTTAACAAAAACGTGAACTTCCTGCCTGTTCCAGAACTTTGTACTGATGACCTAGTGGCAGCCTACGTCAATCTCAGGGGGTGGGAAGGGCGCAGAATTATTGTCTGCTCGGCCTATCTACCCGGTGAGATTGATAATCCCGCAGTTGACCTGTTTCCAGTGGTCGATTACGCCCGGAAACACGACGCGGAACTACTGGTGGGGTGCGATGCTAACGCCCATCACGAAGCCTGGGGAAGCAGCGACACCAATGACAGAGGTGAGTACCTCTACGATTTTCTTCTCGCAAATGGCTTCCAGCTCTTGAACAGGGGCTGTACTCCTACCTTTGTTACGAGAGTCAGACAGGAGGTACTAGACATCACCTTTGCTACTACTAACTTAACCAGATACATAACAAATTGGGAGGTAAGTACAGAAGTTTCCATGTCAGATCACAGGCACATAAGCTTCGCTTTGACAACTGTGTCTGAGATGGAAACGCTAACTTTTAGGGATCCAAAGTGCACCTCTTGGGCCAAATATCTTGAGAACCTAGAGGAAAATCTGAGGTTAACCCCTAAGAGTATCAAAACGCTGGAATGTCTTGAGTTTGCGGTGGAGGCTGTCACCGAGGGTATGATCAAAGCCTTCGAGGACAGCTGCCCCCTCAAGGTCAGGACCTCGAAGCGGAAAACACCGTGGTGGAATTCGAAGTTAAAAAGACTCCGTGATAAAACACGGAAACTATTCAACAGGGCTAAAAGGACCAATGAATGGGATATATATAGGAAAGCCCTGACGGAATATAGTAAAGAGATCAGGAGAGCCAAGAGAGCATCGTAGAGGAGGTTCTGTGAGGAAATCGATTGTCTGCCTCAAAGCGCGAGACTCCACAAATTGCTCTCCAAAGCCTCTCCGAGCCAACTGGGGCTTTTAAAGGGACCAGACGGCTCATTCACTTCAAATGAGAAGGAAACCCTTGAACTGCTGGCTAGAACTCACTTCCCGGGAGCGGTCTCCTTGAACGCTAGTCGCACTCTGGCGCGCGCTCCACACCGGCCCCGCTCAGAGGACTGGAGGAGAGCTGCCATTGTCTTTAGACCCGGGGCCGTGAGGTGGGCCATCAATTCTTTCAGCGCTAACAAATCGAGCGGGATCGATGGCATTACGCCCCTGCTATTGCAGAGAGGCGTGGAACTATTGATCCCAATCCTGGTAAAGATTTTTAGGGCGAGTTATGCCTGGGGTTACATACCAGAGGCTTGGACCACAGTGAAGGTCATTTTTATACCTAAAGCAGGGAAGAAGGACTATGGGTTACCAAAGTCCTTCAGACCCATTAGCCTCTCCTCGTTCCTACTGAAAACGATGGAGAAGGTGCTTGACAGGTACATAAGGGATACGCTTCTCATTGAGAAGCCTATACACTACACCCAGCATGCCTACTGCAGGGGACGATCTACGGAAACGGCCCTGCTGAACCTTGTCGACAAGGTTGAAAAGGCTCTGGAGGACAAAGAAATCGCCCTCGTGGCGTTTCTAGACATCGAGGGGACAACACTCCAACCCGCACACTGGTGGATGGGCTGGCCGATAAGCTGGCCGATACGACCACCACCAGATGGGTGGAGGCAATGCTCTCGAATCGCATAGCCAAATTTGAGCTAAATAACATCTCGATTGAAGTGCTCACAACAAGAGGATGCCCGCAAGGAGGCGTCTTATCGCCCCTGCTGTGGACTCTTGCTGTAGACAAACTACTGTATGAGATGGCTGAACTCCGTATCGACACGCAGGGATATGCTGATGACCTGGTGGTAATGGTACGTGGGAGCTGCCAGAGCACGATCTCGTATCTCATGCAGGGAGCACTTAACACCATTGAAAAATGGTGCAGAGAAAACCAACTAGCTGTCAACGCGGAGAAGACAGTGATAGTACCATTCACTAGAAGGCGTAACCTTGAGAAACTCGAGTCGCCGAAGCTGAACAATAGGAGCATACCATTCTCATGCGAGGTCAAATATCTGGGCATCACTTTAGACCAGAAATTGACCTGGAATTCGCATGTCGATGGAGTGCTCAAAAAGGCTAAATCGCCTTTAGGCATATGTAGTCGATTTGCGGGAGCAAGATGGGGACTTAAACCAAAAGTGACCTTCTGGCTCTATACAGCCATTGTGAGGCCGATGATATCGTACGCCTCCGTGGTTTGGTGTAGCAAATTGACGCAGGTTACAACCCAGTATAAACTTGGCAGTATCCAAAAAACTGCTTGCCTACTTATCACTGGAGCTATGAGCACCTCTCCGGGGGCAGCCTTAGAAGCTCTTCTCAACTTACCTCCTCTCTTCCTGTATTTGATGAAGGAGGCGAGAATGGGCATGTATAGGCTGATTAGCCAAGGAAAGGTGAATTGGCTATCTAAAACACTGAGGGACTTGCAGAACTCAGTACTCGAGATTCCAGTTTTGGGAATGCCGTCAGACACGATGATCCCAAAATACAACTTCCAGAGATCCTTTTCTGTGGAAATCCCAGATAGGGAGGATTGGACAAACAACAAAATCACATGGCCATCGGGCTGTTTAAAATGGTTCACCGATGGCTCAAAGTCAGGCAAAGACGTAGGATGTGGAATCTATGGAGAGAAACCCAGGATCAAACTGTACCGTAACCTGGGGGCCTATACATCTATTTTCCAGGCGGAGGTATACGCCATAATAAAATGTGTGGAAACCATCCTGCAACACAACCACGTCAATAAAACGATTTACATTCATTCGGATAGCCAAGCAGCTCTTTCAGCTCTGTCTTCAGAGGTTGTTAACTCGAGACTGGTTGAAAACTGCAGAGTAAACTTAAACACCCTGGCCCAACACAACAGGGTGGTTCTAAGATGGGTGCCAGGGCACGCCGGAATAGTAGGCAACGAAAATGCGGACATTCTGGCAAAATCAGGCGCAAAGGCACGTCAGATAGGCCCAGAGCCTGTCTGCGGTATACCTAAAAGCCTGGTTCAACTCACCCTCCTAACCTATTGCTACTATGACACACTCAACCGCTGGAGAAACTTGCCAGGGTTAAACCACTCGAAAGCGCTGGTTAAATCCTTCAGCAAGAAGGTAGCATCTGAGGTGCTGTCGCTTAACAGAAGTAACATGTGCATCCTGGTGCGAGCTTTAACGGGTCACTGTGGCCTGAAAAGGCACATGTATAACCTTAAGCTCCAGGGCTCGGACATCTGCAGGCTGTGCCACGAGTCTCCCGAGACTCCGATGCACATTATCTGCTTCTGCCCTGCTCTGATGCACAAACGTAGCGTCCACCTAGGGAGACACATCATTTATCCGGAGGATGTTACTTCAATTCCAGTCAAGAAGGTGCTGCTGTATCTGGCGGCCACTGGATTTGACAAGGAAATGTGAAGTGGAGGCAAACACAATAGATCGGAGACGGTCGCAGTGATTCAGGGATAGTAAGGACCTGTATAGCCCCAAAGAAGAAAGAAGAAGAAGAAACTCAAAAATATTAAAAAAAATTGATCCAACTTCTGCGATGCGATCGTCGCAAGTTCGTACGAGCTTGCCAATTAGAAAAACGCCTTATCTCAACACGTAAAACCGAGAGCTTAATTCCCCTTGATCGGTACTTCTCTCACGTCTCATAAATTGGCACCAAAGACGTGACACGTTCAACTCGATGATGGTTCGAGGGGTTCGAGTTAAATATTTAAGTCAATGCGAATAAATTTGTTGAAGTAAGCGTAAGCTTGTACTAGCTTGCAATTGCATCAGCGTGGATTTAGGTTATTAAAAATCCTCTGGAAACCCTTTGATTTTGCAGGATAAAATATAGCCTATGCGCTATTTCAGGTATAAGCTATATCCATTATAAATGTCAGCCAAATCAGATCAATCATTGTAGCGTGAAGGAGTAACAAACTTTCACATTTATAGTACTACCTTATATTATTATATTAGGATGACGTTGCCTAATCGTAGTTGTTTTTTTTTTTTTTTCGGAAAATATAAAAGTTCCCATTAGATTTTTATTTTAAATATAAATCCACACGGATTCGTGGATATATGTAAAGGTACTATTATTATAAAAGGAAGCTCTGTGCAAAATTTCAGCTTTCTAAGTCAAAGATCAAGGTTTTTTTTGGGCTGGGTGTTTATGAGTCTGTCAGCGAATGAGACTGGACTGGAAAACCGACAAATGTTAGGGTCCCAAGGTGCTAGAATGGCGATCTCGAACCGGAAAGCGCGGCGTTGGAAGAGGCGACGCAAGACCAGGGCATGTGGAAGTTCTTACAAGAAACCTATGTCCAGCAGTGGACGACTATCGGTTGATGTACCAGTTTGCAATTCTACCCAGAATATTATTCTTAAATATGTAGAACAACCAAGATTTTCACGTAATAAATTTTCTTATGCATACAGACTTCATAAACTTTGCGTAAAATTTTCTAAGTTAAACCAGCAAGATGCAACATTTGATTTGAATATAAAATTTAAAACTTTTTCTCTTTCTCTATAAAGTTACGCTAACGTTAACGTTTCAAGTTGAAAAGAAATCGACTATTGAGATTTTGTTATTCTTTGGAAATTCATTCAGTTCATAAAAAAATCTATATTTTATTGAGATTCGTTATTTTTATTAAAACTAGCTGCCCGCCCGTAAAATGACAACTGTATTTTTAAGAGTGTTTACATTAGTAAATTTGTCGTAAGTTAATCATGTAAGCTACTTACGAGAGTAAAACTTACAGGTGTATCTGCGGCCTAATAGCAGCTAGCAGTAGCTGCCCTAAGCCGCAGACGGACAGACGAGAATGGACTAACGGATTGACGGATATAGTGAAACTACAAGGGTTCCTTTTTGACTACAGAACCCTAAAAATGGTGTATTTATTTGTTTTTCTACATAACATAGAGATCTTTGCAATTTCAGTAATTCTAATTACTCAACGCTATTTCACAAAACAGAATATGCAGGTAGGTACCTACACAAAATTCTAATTGCATTTTTCAGTCGCTACTAATAGCTGGTTTTAACTGCACTTACTCCTAGTTAAATGGACAAAACGAACAAAAGTTTAACATTTCAGTATTCTCTTTCTAACGAACGGCAATTTCGTAATGGCGGAACTAATTAAAAGTTGACATTAATTTTTTTGACGTCATACAATGGAAGACGGAAAAATAGCACTCGGAAACCTGGCAAAGTTTACGAAAAATTTTACGAATAAAATAATTGGACTTCCAGTTAGGAAACTTTACAGGACTTATGGAAGATTTTTTAATTGATTAGATTTATTTTTATACTTATTTATACTATAATAGGTATATAGGTGGACAGACGACATCAAACGAATCGCAGGAAGTCGCTGGACTCAGGCAGCGCAAGAACGTGGCGTGTGGAAGACGGACAGATAAACTTAAGCATTAATTATAATATCTATTAGTTACCTATAGATATAGGCTCCAAAATCTAGGTCTAGCTCATAGGTAGAAAATCAGGAACGTGCCCCTGTAGCGAAAATCTATTTTTCTTCTTACATAACAAATGAACGTTAAAATTAAAAAAGTAATAGGTATATATATGAAATGGACATGACATTTGCTTGCCAACTTTGGTAATTTCACCCCAACAACACACCTTATCAGCCTGTGTGCATAAAAGGTAATTAGCATAAAATAATTAGTTTGGGAAAATGGAAAAATTCAAAGGTAAAATTTCGCTTTAAAACAATTCCCGACACCGTTAATGAGAGCTCATTATGATTATGTCTCGAAGGGGGAAAAATTTAATAAATCATTTTCACAAAGTTCATAAAGCATTTTGCGGACTGTCGTTTGGAAAATAATAAAAAAACAACATCCCACATTACCTCCTCTTTACATCATCATGATCAATACATTACCAGCTCACTACTGAGCCGGGTCTCCTCTCAGAGTGAGAAGGGCATAGGTTATAATATTTAGTCTGCCACGCTGCTGGCCCAATGTGGATTAGCAAACTTCATACACCTTTGAGATCATGGAGAACTCTCAGGCATGCAGGGTTTCTCACGATGTTTTCCTTCACAGTTTAAGCTAGTGATATTTAATTGGTTTTTTAGGGTTCCGTACCTCAAAAGGAAAAACGGAACCCTTATAGGATCACTTTGTTGTCTTTCTGTCTGTCTGTCAAGAAACCTACAGGGTACCCGTTGACCTAGAATCATGAAATTTGGCAGGTAGGTAGATCTTATACGTGACATTTGGGGAATAATTTGAAAACCGTGAATTTAGGGTTAGATCACACAAAAAAATTAAATTGTGGTCATGAACTAATAATTAGTATTTTCTACTTTCGAAGTGAGATAACTATATCAAGTGGGGTATCATATGAAAGGTCTTCTTCACCTGTACATTCTAAAACAGATTTTTATTTATTTTTATGTATCATAGTTTTTGAATTATCGTGCAAAATGTCGAAAAAATACGACTGTAGTACGGAACCCTCATTGCGCGAGCCTGACTTGGCCGGTTTTTTTTTAAACGCACATAACTCCAAAAAGTAAATGTGCGTGCTCGGAATCTAACCTCTTCACATAACTGTTCGGGTGAATATGCTAGTAATATTATATTATTATCTCAATTTTTCACTATTATAGAACAGTTATGTAAAGAGGTTCGATCCCGGGCACGCACCACTTACTTTTCCGTTTACCTATTCCGTAGATAGCGATTGGCCCCACTGCACATGGTCTGCGAGCTGATTCGTAACTCATTCGTCATTAAATGCCATCAAACTCATTTGACATTGGTTGGTTGTACATTGCTGTTTCACTGAGCGATACAAATACAATTTTTCGTAGAAAACCTTCAACTGATTAAAAATAAATGTCAAATGAGCTTGTTGGCTTTCATTCGGTGAAGATCACTGAGTTATCGAATCACCCCGCAGGTCGGAGGCTTCGTCCGTAGTTGTGTAGAGGTGCAACCTCTACCGTTACTTGGCTGGCAGCTATTAAGAAAACTTCGCAGCTGCCACACAACAACATTCAAATTTGGAACGCTGTGGAGAATCTTCCTGATCTTGCACGAATCAAGAATACTCATTCCCTATGATCCGCTCGTCACGTCAACATCTTCTACCATTGTATTATATAAGGCTCGCGAGCCAGTCTTTATTGTAAATATCATAACAGTTGTAAAGTGTAAAATAAACATCATTATAATATGTAGCTGGTTCCTCACCGCAACAACCCTCCAGCTACAGTTGGTTACCATCGCACTATCAAAGACCACGCAAACTATTTAGCGTCCCTGTACGATGCCACGTAGAAACCGATTAGGTACATGGGTTTAATAAAGCTGCCATACCCCATACAGCTTTCATCTTAGACTGTGTTACTTTTTTTTTTAATTCGATACAAGTTAGCCCTTGATTGCAAACCCACCTGGTGGTAAGTGACGATGCAGTCTAAGATGGAAGCGGGCTAACCTGGAAGGGGTATGGCAGTTTTTAATAAACCCATGCCCCTTTGGTTTCTACCCGGCATCGTACCGGAACGCTTAATCGCTTGGCGGCACGGCTTTGACGGTAGGGTGGTAACTACCCACGGCCGAAGCCTCCCACCAGAAACTACTTAGTGAGCTAACTTGAATTTGAATTTCAAAAATCTACGGTTACCTTAGTTGTGGATCGTAATACAAGTATACAGATTACGCGATATCAGAGTATACGGGAACTCGCCATCCTCACATAAACTTTAACAGTTTCTAGAGGATGGCGAACTGTTTATTTTAAAATGTATTATTGAAATTTACGTGATCAATAAAAAAAAAAAAAAAAAGATGAGCTGATCGAGATTATTGCTTACTCTTGTGGTTTTTCTATTCCGCCTATGCCTTGTTTCAGCTTTCCCTCACTTTCTTTTAACGTAGATTTTCTTCAAGAGACAATTGATTTCCATGACCCAATTCCTTAACAAAAAAAAGTGTTGCATCGGGTCACTCAAGGGCTACAAAGGAAATTAGATAAAATGGATAGGGATCTATGAAGGCTTTTCTTCTATTCTTTATTTCTATGGGCAAGGTTTATATGCAAAGTCAATGTGATCGTAGCTTTACTTTTTAATTTGCAATTTTGATTAAAACATTGACGCGATTTTTCTGGGTAAACTAAACAAGTGATGATTTCGAAAACGCAAAAGTATCCATGCATGAGAGGAGATACATATTTTTAGGATATTTGTCGTTTAAATTCAGTCAGAATCCTGTTTCATAGGCAAGAGTGAATCTTTTAGATAAGCACGTTCCAAATTAAATAAAAATCATTTATTCAAAATAGGTGCTATTGTACTGTTTTTATAGTCAGTTGTTGGATTGGTAGGATATAGTGGTGATAATTAATTACGTACGTACTAAACTTAAAACTAAAGCTACGAGGGTTCCAAACGCGCCCAGGTCTGAGAAGAAGCCTACAACAAACTCATACTATTCTTTTTCCAACCAATATCTCCCCATTGCTTTTCACCAGGCATGATTATCTTCAAGCGCAAACCTACATATATCTTAAACTCCACATACCACTACCCATATTATGAACATTTAAAGTGTATTTTTTTGTTGATTTATAGTTAAAGACGTGAAAATAGACATTTATATAGGCTTCTTATTCTAAAAAATCAGAGATCCCACGGGATTTTCAAAAACCACGTGGATGAAGTCGTGGGCATCAGTTAGTATTTTAGTGTAAATTTAAGGTATTTTCTGTTTATTGAAGCTCGTGAGTTCAGCCGACATACATTTATATTTATACAGAGGAAATCATAATAGTTGTCATCAAACAACCACAACACTGAGGTCGTTTCCCACTAGCCACTTAAGATATCGAGGTTCAACTGAAGACCGTAAGACACAATAGATATCTGGGCGGTATATTAACATATCTTGATTACTTTGTGCTGTGCTGAACACCAAGAGTAATTATTGTATTTATATAGAGCAGCTGATACTATTCATCTAAATGGCAATTTATCGTCATCATGAACCGATAGGAGTTGCAATAGGTATCTTCCATATCACGCCACGATCTTGCGCCGCCTGAATCCAGCGGCTGCCAGCGATTCATTTGATGTGGTCCGTCTATTCTACTTCTAACTATTTAAATGCAAAAGTTTGTATTGTTACAATGTACAAGTTTTTTTCGGTTAGACCACATACTTATGTAAAGACTAGCTGATGCCCGCGACTTCGTCCGCGTGGATTTAGGTTTTTAAAAATCCTGTGGGAACTCTTTAATTTTCCGGAATAAAAGTAGCCTATGTCTTATATACCCATGCAAAAAATAACGTCAATCGGTTGCTCCGTTGCGACGTGATTGAAAGAAAAACAAACCAACAAACAAATACACTTTCGCAATTATAATATGGGTATAACTGATCACAGCTTTTATACCACCGTGACTCGGAAAGCACATAAAGTCGTAGCTAAAGTCCTGCGCTTGATCTCTCAGTCATGTCGTATTACCGTCCTATCCGACTATGAGATGGTAGAAATAGCGATGAAATTGAAAGTCTATGTCATATCTGTCTAATCGACTAGTCTTCCGATATTAACATTAATTAACTAAATTCAGTCAGGAGAATTGCACTGCCAGTGCAATATATGTCTTCGAAAATAAACAAATATGTTGGTGGTATAAACATCTCTATAGAACTCAAATGCAACACAACACTAGTACGTAGTTAGCAAACAAGAGATAAGATTTCAATCTGTTGATTGCGTCCGCTCCATTAGCGTTATTGTCCCGCTCTGTATGAGCTGTAACCGAGTTTGCGACCGCAAATAGCTTCCAGGTAATGCTGGAACTAATGAATATTTTATGGTACACTTGTGGCCTATTAGACTAAGGCATAAAGGCTTGACCAGACAACGTTTTTGACGACCTCCCTGGCGCAGTGGTAAGCGCTGTGGGATTGTTAGTGGTCGGGTTCGATTCCCGGCAGGGGTTTGGAATTTTATAATTTCTAAATTTCCGGTCCTGGTGGGAGGCTTTGGTCGTGGCTAGTTATCATCCTACCGGCAACGCCGTACCGCCAAGCGAGTTAGCCTTCCGGTACGATGCCGTGTAGAAACCAAAGTATGGGTTTAATAAAAACTGCCATACCTTCCAGGTTAGCCCGCATCCATCTTATCAAGACCATGGCAGTATGTCACACTGAACACAACTACTTACTAACACTTTGTTGTAACAAAAGTCATCATCATCATGATTAACCTATCGTAAGCTCACTACTGAGAACGGGTGTCCGAGAGGACCCGTGCTCAGTAGTGAGGATTTAGTTCCTTGAGGATTATGGTCAACTACTTTTTATTCTGAGAAGAATAAATAGTAGTTGACCATAATCTCAAGGAACTCAACTACTTCGTCAACTACTACGTCTAAACTAAAGTAGTTGAACATAATCCTCAATGAACCAAAAGTTAATTTTCAGCGGATTATAGCAAATTGAACTTTTGGTTCCTTATATATCATGGAATTCCGTGAAGTAACGCGTGCTTCTATAAAATACTAGCTGATGCCCGCGCCTTCGTCCGCGTGGATTTAGGTTTTTCAAAATCCTGTGGGAAATTTCTTGATTTTCCGGGATCAGAAGTAAGTACCCTATGTCACTCTCCACGTCTTTAACTATACCCATGCAAAAAATCAATTCGATCCGTTGCTCCGTTGCGACGTGATTGAAGGACAAACCAACAAACCAACAAATCAATAAACCAACAAACAAACAAACACACTTTCGCTTTTATAATATGGGTAGTGATCTTCACACACAGCGCCGCGCCGCGCCGTTGAGAACATTATGGAGAACACTCAAACATGCAAGTTTCCTCGGGATGTTTTTCTTTGCCGTTGAACTAATATAGCACGGCTGACATTACCAACATAGAATAGACCAGCATTTCAGGATGTACAAGTATCTGTTAAAAAGGCGGCGATGACGAATAGAATATAGACCTTTTTATGGAACTATGCAAAAGCGTTTTCAACAAAGTGCTTTACACTGGAACTGAAATATTACTATCGCGACTTCGTCCGCGTGGACTACACAAATTTCAAACCCCTATTTCATCCCCTTAGGGGTTGAATTTTCAAAAATCCTTTCTTAGCGGATGCGTACGTCATAATAGCTAACTGCATGCCAAATTTCTGCCCGATCCGTCCAGTAGTTTGAGTTGTGCGTTGATAGATCAGTCAGTCAGTCAGTCAGTCACCTTTTCCTTTTATATATTTAGATAGATTATATTGTATGAAAAACTGAATAAAGAGAAGAGAAATGAAGAAGGACGGCGAAGACCAGAAATCATTGTATAGTGAAAAAGTGACAAAATGCCTTACCTACTCATAAAAATGCTTGAAACATTGTAAACAAAATGTAATTGAAATACCATTCGCTGGCTTTGAGGTGAACCGTAAAATGCGAGACAAAAATTTTCATTTAAAAATGTTGGCGGTTATGTTGCTTTTTTTTTAATCTGGGTAGGTATTGGTAAAAAACCAAAGGACACACATTTCAGATTCATGTTTTCCGGCCTTTTTTACAGCAAAACCAAAAACAAAAGATTGTGATTTTAGCTGTCTGTGTACCTATGGTATACGTATGTAACACCGTTGCGCCTAAACTACTGAGCCGAGGATGCACGATGCACGAGGTGTCGATCGTTTCCTTATTGTAGCTAGCTAGCAAACAGACTGGCTGACACACTATCTATCGTATTTATACTATTGAATTTTATATTGAATATTACTAACAATATTCATGCCCAAGAAAAATATTACATAATACCTACACAAAAACTTCTAAATTATTGGAAGCAGTCGTCTGTAATCACAGCGGCGTCAACCTCCATTCATAATAAGTATTGAAAAGTCATCAATTTTTCCTTGTCATATATTTCATTTTCCATCACACCGAGCATTCTTAGAAATTTTCCATACAAATTCAATTTTGCTGAATTTCGCTTTCGTTAATGCTAACAAACATTTTAACTAAGAAACCTTCCAATTTTTATTATATAAAGTCTTACGACCTTTTTATATACCTACCTACTTACAGAAATGTTATTTTGGGAGAGAGCAGGTGGAAATTTGAACTATTAAATAGAGATAACTAAAGGAATTCTGTCTAAGGAATCATGACGACGAAAAAAAATTCATTAAATTTTTTTGCTTCGCTTTCAATGCTCATGCTATTTTTCGGCACAGTAGTTTAGGCGCTACGGCGGAACACACATAAATACAAACTTAACCTACACATAAATTCGCACATACAATATACATTTGTATGTATGTATATGTCGGCAGGGCTATATCTTAATTGTGAGCAGATTGCTCATTGAACATCACGTCATCGTCCTCACCGTCGTTGTGAGACTATAAAATCGGACGCGCAGTGTGTCACAATTCGTTAATTATTCGTCAGGCAGGGGCACTTCTCAGTAGATACTGTGTGTACTGTAGTTCGTTTTATTGTTGTTGTTGTCTAATGAGGTTCCTGTTGATTGGACTCGTTGATGTTGTAATAGTTAGGTATTGGTTGGTCTGGGATCGGTATGGGGATGGAGGAGCCGATTTAGGTAGGGACTTAGGTAGGGCTAGCTAGGGTTGTCTAGTCTCATTGGAGACATTGGTGTCATGACTCATAAATGAAGGTAGTTTGTGTTGTCTCTCGTAGTGCGGGAATATTGTTAGTACGCCCACGAAGGCTCGGTTAATCTAATATGTTGAAATTCTGACGTATCCGATTAATCATCAATCATCATCATCTTTATGAAGGCAGCAGGCCTATATCCCTACATATACATACAATATTACTGTAAGTAATTACTAATTATTATGGAAATAGGTACACTAAATTTCCTGGCTTACCTACTTCCTAAGACCCAGGAGACGCGACTCCTCAATTCAATTTATAGTTGTACCTAGTAGCTATCAGTTTCACTTCATTGATATTCATCCATCGTCGCGGGAATGCACTGGTCGAGGAAGCGCTTCTTGAATATTCTTGTCTCATAGAAAAGAAATTCGATTTACAATCTTTTATTTTGAAGTCAACCGCATTTATTTAAAGTAACCTACTGACCTAAGTTAATTTGAAAACTGCCTTGGTTTATACCTTATTGTTGTAGACCTAATTCAAATCCTTTTTAGGGTACCTACCTCAAAAGGAAAAAAGGAACCCTTATAGGACACTTTGTTGCCTGTCTATCTGTCTGTCCGTCGTGTCTGTCAAAGCCCCGTTGACCTAGAATCATGTTTGGTAGGTAGGTAGGTCTTATAGCACAAGTAAATGAATAAATCCGAAAACCGTGTATTTATAGTTATATCACAAAAAAAAAAAAATGTGTTCATGAACATCACTCTGAGAGGAGACCCGTGCTCTGTAGTGAGCCGGCGATGGGATGATCTTGATGATGATAAGTACTTTTAATTTTTCAACACTTTCCGTAGGTAGGTACTCTGCCGTACAAATCAGAACAACCGTATGTAAATATATTTTGTTATGATTTGCTCCTACTGCTACATTACTACACCTACGTACCCTTCGTTGTACAATAATTACCTACCACCAGTAATTATTATACAACAAACTTACAAAACCATTTAGATACCGACTAGATCTGCAGCTGACCTCCAAAAGAATGTAGAAACTCATTATTCTTCAAAAGGAAATTTAATAATGAGACATCAAACAAAATATTTATTCAGCCGCAAAAAATGTAATTTTACGCTTTACTTGATATAAATCTTTTCAGCGCTTTATCTGCGACCCCCATAAATCTCAAGAACCGCTTTGGCATAAAATTCGTAGGATCAAACGTCAAAAGTCAAGAGCTTTAAGACGGTATCCAGTCTTGAGGTCACAATGCACCCTTAAGCTAAAGTTAAATAGACTCCCTCTTGAAGATGTATAGAGTTGGTTCGCGATAGCCAGGTCAAGAGCGTTCTCGATAAAATGCCATTATCCAGCCTGTGCTAAGTTTAAAATATAAGGGCTTCATTCAAAATAATAATTATGTTGTAGATCTGGAATATATTTTGCTCAAAGATTATTCAAAGAAAATTAATGCAATCTAATTCTAAGAGGCCTTCCTACTGGGTACGTGTACTGTATATGTACTCCACTTACACCTCTAATCAGCTTCCTGCCATATATGCCACACGCACGTCTGTCTCACTTGCACTTCCCAATCACATGCCAAGTATGTGGAAGTTGTTACTCTGATCCATGATCACTCTATAATCTATAGCGTGCGGCGTATAGGAGCAAGACAACAGTAGTTCATACATTATAGTGTGTTTAACTTTTTTTTGTATATTCGCGCTTGGCGACCTTTCAGACGAAATTGAATGATTTACTTACCCAGTTAATGAGGAAGTTTCAGGGCGAACGTTCCATAAAATTTTCATAGATGGCGCTGTTTACTGGACCCACTAAAAACGAAAAATAATTTCCGAGCGAAGGTATACGCTATAATAATTTGTACGTAAAACACCCTGCAAAACAATAACGTCAATAAAACATACGGGCAGCCAGGCAGCTCTTTCAGCTCTGTCCTCTGAGGTTGTTAACTCAAGACTGGTTGAAAACTGCTGAAACCATGGCCCGATAACGGGTGGTTCTACGCTAGGTACCAGAGCATGCTGGAATAGTTGGCAACGAAAATTCTGACATTCTGGCTAAATCATATAGATATAGATAGGTATTATTTTTCGTTTTTAGTGGGTGCAGTCCACAGCGCCATCTATGAAAATTTTATGGAACGGTCGCCCTGAAACTTCCTCATTGTGTTCTACTATATTTACCTAATATATGGCTGAGGCCTTCTTGTAAGTATATTGGACACCTACAGCAGAAGGCTTAGATTAATTATTGGTCTCGCTATGGCTTAGGTAATTAATAGTATAAGCCACAGAGTAAATATGGTATGTTATATGAAAACGTGCCACCTAGAAGCGCATAACAGTTTTATATGCTTACCTGATATGTATTACTCCCAATAATTTTTACGCAGCAGCTATAGCTAGATATTATGACAGTAGAATTTATTTAATTAGTACACCCCTTCCGCTTTCTTTAATTTTTATAATATCCTCTACCCTAAGGTTGCCTGGAAGAGATCGCTATTTTAGCGATAAGGCCGCCTATTGCACATGCTGTATTTGTTATATGTCTATTGTTTTTGTTTTGGTGTACAATAAAGCATACCTATTTTACTTTTACTTTACTTTACTTTTAGAATTCTCAATAGCTTTTCTGCAACCTGGAATTGCTGTAGTATCTCTCTCACAGTATCTATGTTACCAGGTGTAAAATCAAAATGCTAGAAATTCATAAAAGAATATTTATTACCGGAAAGGTCGAGCACGTTATGTTCCGATACACAGATTTCACGAGTAAAGCTTTTAAAATGCGGCGTCGCTCAGTTACCTTTTTGTTGCCTAAAATATACATAAACATAAATTTTAATTTAACTATTATAAGTAGATTCAATAAACCATTTGTAAATGTATACTACACCCTCCGACCTTCAACGCAACCAGTTACTTTATTAATACTTAATATGTACTTGTATTTAATTCTTTGTACGATACCAATTAACTCGTGCTACGGAATCAGTATCGTACAAAGAATATAGTATGTAGTGGTCTATCATTTCATACGCGAATATAACGCAACACTCTCCTCCTAGCACTTAGGATTAAGTTATATTCAGTAATGAACATCTAATGAGGCAAGCTTATCCAGCCGGTTTTACGTCTCCCGCAATGGGTCGTTAGAGGTGTAAATGTCCATAATAAATATAAAAAGGGTCTGTGATTGTCCCTTGATACTTCTTAGATGAATGGCTGATTCTAGACAATACTTTATGTAACAAGTGCCGTCAAGCTTCGTTTTGTGTAATCTGCTACAAAAAAAGAAAATCTGTAGGTACTGCCATTTGGGGGATACCTACATTAATATCCCCACACAAACGTGTAGTGCTAGAGGTGGGACCAGAGGAATACCGCTATAGTTTGAAAGCAGTACCTATGATTATCACAGTCATCTCTGATTCCCCGATACTATCTCACTGTTGTGTGAAATGCATTGTTGCAGTAAGAATCCCATAAACTCAGACAATCAGAACAAATGCAATCGTAGCAATGATTGAATTTGCCGCAATCGACCCGCAGCATGTATCAGGTACCTATAATACGCGACAGGTTGAGATGGCAATTGGTTGCGGACGCCCCACACACCCGCGCTAACCCGGTGTGAGATAGCGCGGATGACGTGCTCATTTAGTTGCTCTGCAGGCTTGGCTTATTTTTAATTCATTGAAGGATCGCTACGAAATATTATTTTTATGTCGCTCAGTAAAGCAGCGATGTAGAACCAATCAATGTCAAATGAGTTTGGTGGCTTTCATTTAGTGATGATCACTGAATTAGCGAATAACTCCGCATATCTAGTGAGAAGTTTTCACTTTATAAGTTACACTTGAAGGGTCCAATAATACGTTCTATGTACACGTTTCAGTTCCTAAAAAAGCGCCTAGATATTAATATTTTAAATATTCAAATCCGATTAGCGATTTTCAACAGAATCCAAGTTTTTATGGCTGCGCGGTTTTTCGAAAATTCTGCGTTGTCTATGTGCCTTTGCTTCGTTAGGGTATGTAAACAATGCAAGCGTTGGCTTTCGCCTAAAAATCCACAGAGTTATTGATTACAAAGGGGACACCACACACAGAAAAATTCGGGATTTTCTGCCCAAAGGCTTGCTTGCTTATCCATATACATTGGCTTGCTGGCGTTGCTAGTTTTTCGCCCGCGCCTTTTCCACGCTACACAATTTCAACGCGACTGACAGCTTTTCACCAATAACGCTCAATTAAGGTGCATGTCTCTAGTTGCACTATATCCGATTTCTAAAAAAAATATCACTCGTAATGATTCGATTTAATTTTACGTTTTTACCGTCAAATGGGAAGATTGTATTTTCTAATCCGTTATCTAAGTTAGAAATTCATGTTAAGTTAGTTTTGATGTTTTTGACACGGTGGAAATCAATCCTAATCAATCTATCTTTAATCTATCAGTAAGTTACTTAGCAACATTGTTGTTTGTCAAAAAGGACCATACAAATTAACAGCGTTGCTACTCGTAGGTACGTAACTTTTCGACAGATGACAGATTACCGATAGATTAATTCTTAATTTCGGTCGTAAGTCGTTCATAATAAAGGCAAGTAAAAAAATTTATACCTTTAGATTTACCGAGGATACTTAGGTACCTACTGAAAAAGGCATAAAGACGATAAAGCATTAGAATACAGAAAGAAAGTAATAAAAATCCGCTCAAATGCGATATACTTAAATTAGATCAGTCAAGTTTTCCGTAACGTCAGTTTTTTGAAATGGGCCATAAATATAATTGGTAAAGGAACTAAGGAAGAATAATGTCTTAATGCCCCAGGGATGGCCTGGGGCGCCGCGAAGGGCTGTGGAGCTTCGGCTTTGTCACTCACTTTTCTACGGTCTGACCCTGCATTAGCATTTAAATTGATGGATTATAATTTAAGCCGTTTTTGTCACCATCTAAAGATTTTCTGATACGAAAATTTGTCTTTATGTAATACTAGGTTATTCCCGTGATTTCGTCTGCGCGGAATACTACAATGTCAAACCCATATTTTACTACCTTAGGGGTTGTATTTTCAAAAATCCTTTCTTAGCGCATGTTTACGTTATAATAGATATCTGCCAAATTTCAGCCAGAACAGGGTTGAAACGTACCTTAAAGTTCTAGTCATTCTCTTCTATGTTCTTCACTAATACCTACATTGGTGGCAATCCTTCCTGAGCTCTCTCTGTTCCACTTACCGAGTTGAAAATCGACGTCTTCCATTGACTTATGTATTACTTCGTATGGACAGGGCTATTGAACAAACAAAATAGCACCACCTCAGTTGTGCTTTAGCACCAATGCAACCTCAGTGACGTCTGGATTTCAAACGGGTCATTCATTAGTACCTAAGTGGTGGCGCTGATTTATTTGGTTCCAACAAGGGTTCCAAAACCGTGAAAATTTTTGTTCGCTTGACCATATCTTGTCATTTATATGATGACGTTTTCTAATCCAGCGTAATGCTGATAGACGCAACTAACCACATGCACGGCCCTCAACTAAGAGTGGAATAGACCTCCATAATGGAAGCATGCAAGCTGTGATAGCCTAGTGGTTAGGACGTCCGCCTTCTAATTGGAGGTTGGGGGTTCGATCCCGGGCACGCACCTCCAACTTTTCGGAGTTATGTACGTTTTAATTAATTAAATATCACTTGCTTTACCGGTGAAGGAAAACATCGTGAGGAAACCTGCATTCCTGAGAGTTCTCCATAATGTTCTCAAAGGTGTGTGAAGTCTACCAATCCGCACATGGCCAGCGTGGTAGACTATGGCCAAAACCCTTCTCAGTCTGAGAGGAGACCCGTGCTCTGTAGTGAGCCGGCGATGGGTTGATCATGATGATGACGATGGAAGCATGTCTTAACAAATTTTTGACTCGAAAGAGCAAGCACGTATACGCAATTGTAGCTTCTTAACTGAAGACTCAGCACGTACAGCAACTTGTACTGAATAATCCTTCGCGTTCCTTTTAATTAATTTTACGAGTCCTTGTTTAGAAGACGTAACTCGTTAATTATGTGTGTATAAATGGCAGTCAGAGAAAAACTTGAGAATGCTGTTCTAAAATAACAATGAGGCATATTATTCTCAAGAACCTCAATAGCTCAACGGGTAAAGCAGTGGACTGAAAACCGAAAGGTCGACGGTTCAAACCCCGCTCGTTGCACTATTGTCGTGCCTACTCCTAGAACAAGCTTGACGCTTAGTTGGAGAGGAAAGGGGAATATTAGTCATTTAACATGGCTAATATTCTTTATAAAAAGAAAACAAGAAAAAAAAAACATTTAAATTCTGTTAAAAATACGATTTATTGTATTATCTGATTATAACTGCCTCGAAATAGACCTATAAAGGTCTCTCAAATCACAATCCATGCCTAGCACTTAAATTTATAGTAAACTAGCTGATGCCCGCAACTTCGTCCGCGTGGAATTAAGTTTTTCAAAAATCCCGTGGGAACTCTTTGATTTTCCGGATATAAAGTATCCTATGTCACTCTACAGGTCTAACTCTTTCACAAAATGTGTATTTTTATGGCCGCTATAATAACACATACTAAAAATTACAAAACGGCCGCCATAAAAATAATAAAAAAAAAAAGTGTTATTTCTTGTACGATGGTACGGAACTCTTCGTGTGCGAGCCCGACTCGCACTTGACTGATTTTATATTACCTTTTGACCTCATTGAAAAATAATCTTCAACGATTTTGCATTAAACTCGTTTTTACATTGATTTTGATTTAATTGTTTGGCAATAGCATTTGCTAGAATTTTCTACCTGGTCTCTTTGTTGTGTAATTTTTTCTTGATTTTATGTTTTTTTTTGTAATTTTTTTGTACCAATGGATAGCTAACAAAACGTAGATGTTTTTAAAATAATCCGCAGGATAAGTGCCATAGTAATTTTTACAGAAAATTTGCAAGTTATTCAAAGAATTAAATTTAAAAATCGAAAACTTGTACAGTTTTTGGGCTGTAATTTTAAAATGCTTGAAGTATTTTTTTGTTTTCTAACTGTTCATTATTAATGAGGATATGTACTAGCAAGAAATAAAAAAAAATCTGATGAAATACATTGTTCCTTTTTTTTATTAATTTTTAAAGTGCCAAACACCCCTTTACCAAGAAAAAAATAAAAAAATGAATAACTCGAAAACGATAAACTTTCGCATAAGCACTTTAGGGGTCGTTTGATAGCTAATGTCCTGTACTATAACCCCGTAACGGGATCGTGTCCTATTTTCCTATAACCCTGTATATAGAGATATAATAACTTACTCAATTTGAAGTTAAAATATTTCTCAGAATAACTTCACAACCTACATAGTGCCACAAAATATATAATAGTTGATAAGATAATATTTATATTATTTATATAATAGTTGATAAGAAAGCACTGATAAGAGCTATAAATAAACTTAATTATAACAACAAACTCGAGCAATATTACATCGTAATAGCTTCTTAAGAGTTATTGATTCTGTAATTATAATCTCGGATTAGTTAATTACTTAAGACAGTAAATACATCGCAGCCATCCGATTTTAAGACGTCTCTTATTTGATTTTGTAAATTAAATTCTGTGTCATCATTAAACCTATCGCCATCCCTCAACTGACTTCATGTCTCCTCTCAGAATGAAAAGGAGAATGAGAAGAAGAACTTCTGTATAGTAATACTAATAACATCAATATACAGGGTGTAACCAGAACGCTAGCAAAAACGAAGACAGGTACTGATAGTACTGATATGATATCACAAAAAAAAAATGCGAAAAAATATTTTAAATGTTCTATATTTTGTAAAAGTTCACTATTTAGTTAAAATAAAATAAAAATAAAAATAACTGCATCACTAAAACTACAGAATGAGGCAAATTAATTATTGGTATTGGATTATGTTTAGGTAGTATAACAATGACGCTAAGTTTTTGCTAGCGTTCTGGTTACACCCTGTATAGTAATCGGTAAAACCCTTGTATGAACCTTTGATTGCATCCGGACTCTACATGGGCTAGAGCCACCCCTGGGCAAAAGAAGAAGAAAGTCTTAAGATTATTCTCTAATCAGTTCATCAATATGAGACTATGTCTCGTCAGTTTTGAGACAATCTGCAAGAGGCCAGGCGCCACACAGCACAAAGCTGGACTAATTCTAGTATTATGCAAATATCTCGATCCTGAACACACAAGGTCGGTACAATGTCCTATTGATGAGCGAATTTGCATGCTAATCAATTCCTTTGTCTCCAAAATTGGATTCGATTCCAAGTATGGAAAATATAACCATGTGTGACTTTTGTCTCAGTATTACTACCATATAACGAAAAATCATTACATTTACAGCTTATATTGAACCCTTCAGTTATACCTACTAAATCTTTACAAAAATCATTATTAAGTGGACTCGGATCGGTGCTTTCTTCATACAAACGTAGGAGGGTAATAACAATATTATTTGATAGTGTATGCTCAAACTAAGTATTATTTATCGGTTTGTCTTGCCATTATCTAGGTTTATTTATATATTAAACATTGAAAAAATTTTGATTTTAAAGTTACGAGCCTCAAAAGATTTCTATTTTAACACTAAATGCATGACGTGATTCCTAATACTATTCCGAAGAAAATATATAAAAAAATTCACCTTATATAATTTGAAGAGAGATTTTTTACACCTTTGTTGCGTGTTATCTGCCGAAGCCACGATTCCTACATGCGTAGGGGACAATGCTTTCAGCTTTTATAATATAACGAAGGTTTATTTTTAATAGAGATCACCTGATCGGGTCACCTGATGTTAAGTGATTACTGCCGCCTATGAAAATTTGCAGTACCAGAGGAACTGCCGATTCGTTGCCGGTCTTTTAGGATTTTTTAGGAATAGGAGGTCTGGCCCTCACAGGCTCTTTCTCTATAAGAGTGCCAAAGTGCTTTATTAAAATTTGCCGATACGGAATCTAAACAGAAAGTCTTCTATATTTTCCAATATCGACGCGGCTTATCCTTTATATTTCACTATTATATTGAGTACGCCTACATGCCTTCCTTGCACGTAGCTGTATATTGAAGGCGGATTTACGTTGAATTGCAATACATGTCGCGGGTTTCACAGGATGCAATAAGAAATTGCTAACCGTTCTCGCTCAACACTTCGTTATATAATTTAAAGTATTAAACGAGCTACTTATGCAATATAATATTATATCATCCCGATCAACTCAAATGAGTGAGAAATTATCAAATTGGTATTACATCCGTAATTAGAATGCACGTACTTAATAGGCAATAAATCTGCATTCCTGCAGTAAAATTCCAATAGATATATTATTCTATGTATAGATACGTCATGTGCTATGAGATTCTACGAACACGTTTCTATGAGCACGGGTCTCCTCTCACAGTGAGAAAGCTTAAGGTGATGGCCATGCTGGTCAAGTGCAGATTGGCAGACTTCACACACCTAGAATAATATTATGGAGAACTCTCAAGTTTCTTCAAGATGTTTTCACTTCACCGTTAAAGCAAGTGATATTTAATTACTTTTCTAGACCTAGCAATTTTATATTTTTGTATTGATATACCTAATACGAGTACGTACTTGTAAAATAGAGTACAAAATAATCTCTCAGCTGTGTAAAAGGAAAAATTGACTGACTGACATAATTATCATCGTAGGGCCTTATAGGATTCAAACCACTAGATCTAGAAACTTGAATTTTGCATGTAGGTTTTCTCTGTAACGTAGGACCCCTACCACGTAAATATTTTCAGGAATTTCACCCCTAAATCGACGCAAAAATGCTAGTAAGTAAATAGGTACAATATGTACAATGTACATATTGTACAACAACCTCTAGCTACGCTCTAGAATCAGTACAAGATCTATAATATTATGCCGCCATGGATCTGTAGATGTGGAAATGTGCGTTGATGTTATTGTACCTACTTTTGCATATTTAATGCAACAATCTGCTCCCCAACAGTGACGCAAGAATTGACTTTTTTGTGCTATGCCTATCCTATTGTTCAATTTACGCTACTATGATAACAGCATTTTAACTAATAATATAACAGCAAATTATATTAGCCAAACCTGGTGGGTTATTCGATTACTCAGTGATCATGACATTAATTTTTTTAGAATTAGAAACGAGGAGGCAATTTGCTTCGTGCCTGTCCTTGGAATTTTGACTATTTACATGTCTAGACTTTAGAGTGCAAACCTTGACGATGCCTAGCGGTACGATAGTAGAAAAGTGAAGGAGGAACCAGGTCAACATGTTCCTGGACTGTCTAAGAAATGATTTATAGTAGGTACAAAATACTTGCAGCGTTAACGCAGTGTACGTAGCTACATCTCACTTTACTCTGACGAGAAATGTAGTTTCCATGTCGACATGCAAGAATCAACAGCATCGTTCACTCTGAAAGCATGCTACACTCTATCTGACATGCTAGTAATATGAAGTGCTTATATTGGTAGGTATATGGTAATTAAGGTCGAGTACTGATACACTTGATTGAATAGGTAGAGCGCATGGAATTAAAAAAAGCTTCGGATATTGTGAGAGTAGGCTCTATTTGAAGATTTTTGTACATTCGATAAACAATACGATTGTTTTCTCTCATTTTAATGAGGTGAGTCATCATCAAGCCATTGCCGGCTCACTACTGTGCAATAGTCCCCTCTCAGAATGAGAAGGGTTTGTCATAGCCTGCCACGCTGGTCAAGTGTGGATTAGCAGATTTCACACACCTTTGAGAACATTATGGAGAACTCTCAGGCATGGACAGTGAAAATATTTTAGGTGTAGGTATACAATAAATTCTTAAGTTCGTCTTAGTTATTAAAGCAACTCAAACTACCTCCATATTCCGCTGCTAGATAAACGCTATGTATATGACTGCCGTATTACCATAACTTGAGAATAAAGTTCTCAAATAACTGTCATCCTGAGAATTAACTTGAACATACTGTGCTTAACAAATGGTTTTCATATTATAACTATACACGTCGAGCTAAAACTTGCTAAAGTTATGAGACTTATGAGCTACTCGGAGGAACATTAAGAAAGCATTAACATCTCAGATAGAGACAGATCAGATATTATTTGAAAACTTCCTACACAATTCATTTCGCAAGTTACGCAATTCGACCAATAGAGTAAGAAAAAAGCCAATAACGCAATAGAAAGAATAGCATAACGAAGTCAGCTAAATAATTCATAAGGGATGGTTTATGCTAGACCGTGCCAAGCCTGAGCCGTGTCATGTCACGTCCGAGGCACGTCCGACGCGCAGACAATCCACGGATTGCAATTTTGTATGAAGTAACACGAACGGGGCTCGGATGACTCGGACGCGGCATAGCGTATGCCTGGCACGCATAGCATAAATCATCCTCAATGATTTATTACAGTAAACAACAAGACTCATGGCAGTCGCGGCCACCAGCACAACTGGACGTTTGGGACTGGGTGCGCCTCCGCGTTGCCTCGATCGAGGAGTGCTGTTCCGTGCGCCCATAAAAACTTCACAAGGCTGCCTTGTTTGGGGATCCAGCTAACAAATTGGTAGATTCGTATAAGCACTATTTAGCCGAATTTGTTGCACTGTTGAAAAAAGCTAGTACCTAACTGTGTTTAATGAACTATTTAATCTTTTTTTTTATTTTATTGCTATGATTTGACTTTAAAGTAGCATGAAGACAATGTTTTTAATTTCGGTTCTTCAGTCCTTTACGCTAGCAGTACCTACTTATATGTGCAAAAAAAACAAGTTTTCTATATTCTATCAGTCTAGACTCTTGCTATACTTAGAGATAAATCAATTGAAATAGAAACAGATATAGTGAGAGTAAATAGTTTGCGGCTTCCCAACGTTCATTACGACGAAGCAACGTAGTCTTGCCTCTTGTGAACGCGCCTCACGTTCAGAGTATTAATTTTAGGTTTATTGAATAATACGTGACTTTCATGGCCAATTTGCTGAAACCTCTTGTGGTTCAGGCGATTGGGTATAGGCTGGTTTTATTAATTATCCACCAGACTCGTAAGGGAGGAAATGGGATGCCGTATTTTTTATGGTCAGCAGTTAATTAAACTTGGGCATCAGCTGAAAGGTAATGAAGTATATCATTTGAAAGTGTTGATTTCTCACTTTCATATATTGAACAAAAAGTACTAATAGTACCTACTTCGTAAAATTAGTACTCGTAAAATTTTCTAATTATTTAAAAAAAAACAAATTAGGTAATATACATTATACAACCTTTGGTACCCTCAAGTTTTTTCTTAAAGACAACCTCCCTAGCTCAATGTTGAGCGCTGCGTGGGAGTCCTAGGACCAATTCTTGGCGGAGAAATAATTCATCAGGTCTGGTTTGAGGCTTCGATCGTGCCTACTTAACATCTTACCGGCACAGACATACATCAAAACATGTTAGAGTTCTGGTATATTGTCTCGCGACAAGAAAGCGATAGACAAGGCGATAGGGTAGGGTTCAAATAAATTGCCATACCCCATCTAGGTTAGTCTGCTTCAATCTTTTGACCGTCAGCGCTGACCATAAAATGAGATTGCAGTTACCTATAAAAAATACAATAATCTCTCGATCTATCTAGTTTATTAAGATGACTATTTGTAGCCATTTTGACGTAAACAAATTTCACATATTTTATACAAAAGAAAAACAAATTCCTTACGCCACGGTTCACGTCAAATAAAATAAGAAACTGTAATGAGAACAATAAATTATTGTGTAAACATAAATCATGGCGGGTAAACAGAGGGTGAAAAATTGCGTCCTCGCGCCTTTAGTAGACCTTTACAGGGTTACCCGTCACGCACACCTGCATCATAATACCTTTGAAACCATTTTAATGTAAGAAAACTTTGCGAGTTTCAAATTGAAAATGTATGAAAAATAGATGCTCGTACTTTATAGATAGTAGCGCATTTGTCTCGGTGGTTTCAAGATACCTCTGTTATTTAAGGGGAGAAGAAAATGAAAATCTGAAGGTTATTCCATTTATTAGTATGCGTTTCCATTGAAGCGGAGCGGTGTTTTCGACTTATCAGATTATTGAGAGATGACGTTATCTAAAAAAATTATTTCTGACTTACAAAGTGAAAAAATACTTTTTGTTTTGTACACGTAGGTATGTTGAAGTTGGATCAACGTAAGGCTTTGATTTCTTTTTATTTCTTTGATTACTTTCTTTTTATGCTCGCCCGAATTCAAACATCAGATTCTTAATCGATGACGTGAAAAAAATTGTCGCGTGTTCTTTTAAAAGACTGATTGGTTGAATGAACAGTGAACATGTCTCCTCTACGCTTCGCTTTTGCTGATAGCGGTCCTTATAGACTGTGTTATTCCTGGCAATGCCTTTTTGTCTGCAGTCCACTGCAGTCATTATTCTTTAAAGAGCCTATTAATTGGTAATGAGAAATAAATAAACAAAAGCAAAATAAACTGTAATTCCTTCCGTAAAGTCCACATAAACTGTCATTATCGTTTCGGTTGCAGTTTTAAACTGTAAAAGACACAACAGCTGAATTTTATCAGCATACAAATTCGTTCCTTAATTGGAACTTCGTGTTTCCCGTTAATTTCATGCTCATTTGCATAATGGGATTACATGCGCATGCAACTCCGTCGACATTTGCAGCAACTGAAGGACTAAGGGTGTTTGTACACTACACTTCAGTTTGGCAGAACTATATTTGCAATATCTCGCCCCAGGTATCAAAAGGATCTGTACGCTAGGACTGCATTGCATACCTGCCTACTGATTTACTAACTCAGTATCTAACACTGAATGATAGCCACCGAGCTCATTCAACATTTATTTTTAATCTATTGCAGGTTTTCGTCTTGTGGAAGTCCCTACAAGAGACCTAAGTCCATCAGTGGACGTCTATCGGTTGATGATGATGATGATGATGACTGCATTCTCGCCCACGCTATCATTATAAATGTAAAAGTGTCACTATCTACGGCTATGTCTGTCAGTTTGTTACCAAATGTCACCGCTGAACTTCTTAAAATGGTCTTGTTGGGTAGGTACAAATAAGGATAAGTTGTAAATTATTCTGTAATAAGTACCTAATAACTATAGTCTATAACTATTCTAGAGACGTACATATTATTATGATAAAAATCCCACGTTGACGACATTGCAAACAAGTACATGATTCAGTGGCAAATAAAAATAAACCAGCCAAGTGCGAGTCAGACTCGCGCACCGACGCGGACGAATAAAAATAAATAAAACTCTGTTTCAGAATGTACAGGTAAAGTCCTTTCATATGATACCCTACTTAGTATGGTAATCTTACTTTAAAAGTTGAAAATACTAATTAATTATCTGTGCATGAACACATTTAAATTTGTATTGTGATGTAACCACAAATTCACGGTTTCTGGATTTTTCCCCTTACGTGTGCTATAAGGCCTACCTACCTACCAAAGTACCAAATTTCATGGGAAGTACCCTATAGGTTTCTTGACAGACAGACAGACAACGAAGTGATCCTATAAGGGTTCCTTTTTTCCTTTTGAGGTACGGAACCCTAAAAATAGAAAATCTAACTTGTCTAGTGGACATAACCCTTAAACAACGTGGTCGATAGACAATCATCCTGATGAGAACCACTCAAAGCATTTAACAGACCCGTTTATAGGATATTTGCATAGTTTAGGCCATTGTACAGCTGGGTGATGCCTTTGACTGCTAGTTACTGCCATGTTGTTTCAACATTACAAAGAAACTAATAGTCGCGGACCGGTCCGCCATCCACCATCATAGCAAGTTGTTTATTTGAAGCCGGTTTGGTGGTGACTGGCTCTCAATTCCAACTGCACTCCTTTTCATTACCCTATTACTAAGCCTCCGTTGTCCGTCCATCCATCTGTCTGTCTATCAAATAATAATAATTTCAAAATGGCTGCCATACATTGACTTATTATTACTTCATATGGACAGGGCTATTGAACTAACAAAATGGCATCGACTCAGTGGTGCTTTAGCACCAATGCAATCTCAGTGACGTCTGGATTCCAAACGGGTCGTTCATTAGTATCTAAGAGGTGGCGCTGATTTATTTGGTTCCAAAACCGTGAAAATTTTTGTTCGCTTGACCATAATTATCTTGTCATTTATATCTATGCCGCCATGAAATTTTAAAAAAGTGTTTTCCTTGTACGATGGTACGGATGGTATGGTGAGACCGACTTGTAGTTGATAATTTTTTTATAATATCATACTCAGGTGCAATCAGAATTTAAGAAACTCAAAAGCTAACAAGAATTTAAGAGACAAACATTGGCGCTGCATGGGCGCTGCTTAGCATTCTTAAAAAGAATTTAGTTTCAAGAATGTAAAGCCTTGTACGGACTAAGCGTTCCAATGTACGCGTAGTCAGCTACGCGTCTACTTATGCGGTAAAATGACGGCTACAATTTCACGATCGCAATCACCTGTGATTGGTTGACTCTCGCTCACTATTGGCTACAATGCCTTGTTGCAACAAAAATACTATAAATTCAGCCAATCAGAACAATTGAGATTATAATAATGATTGATGCAGTTTTTGCCCAAACGACCAGCACAGCAGGAACGCTTAGGCCGTACCTGCAGCAACGCGTAATACATTTCAAGGACGCGTCTCGCGGAGAGTAGTCGTCGCTTACTATGGAGAACACGTTCTCTCACACTTCAATTAACGTTTGTACTAAATTATCGTCCATCAAGATTTCTTTTTCTTTTTCTTATTTATAATGTATTGCACAACGAAACGTGCCGCGGTAGTCACAACAGCTGTTTCGAGACGTGGCGGATACTGGCCGACTGGTGACTTGGAACGGAACGTTTCACCTCTCGTTCATGATCCCGCAATGCAAAAAGGTGCCTGTACGCGTATTCAACATAGGTACCTAGGTTACACGTACATTGGAACGAATAGACTACACGATGCGTTTCCGGTGCGTCGCGGCGGCGCCGCACCGCTGTGGATTTCAATATTGGATACCACACGGGCACTGCGTTGCCGTTTCAGCAGAAAGTATGGCGTTGTACTGGTTGTACCGCACCACCCCTCCCCGCCTCGTCTCTCTGGTTCTCCGTTGCGCGTGCGGTGATCCGCCGTAACGCATCGTGTGACGTAGTACAGCGATTTCTATGTAGGATGACGCAGCGCAGCTCAGACGCCCGCCCGCACGGCGCGGCGCACCGCCAACGCAACGCATCGTGTGGCTTCACTATTAGTGCTTACAGGGCTTAAATAAACAAGAGAGGAATATCTGCGGAGGCACGCAATCCACTTGTTGTTTTAACTGCTGCTGAACCTTCGTCGCACAACTTTTTAAATTAACATGCTTTAACTTTGGCGCGCGTTCGAAAACAAACTGAGACGTTTCAAAAAATCTCACATTCGTACCTATAAATCAAACGTATCAAAGCCCTAATGTATAATTTAATATCACAACTTAAATACAAAAGAAAACTATATATAGTATAAGTATATACACATAGAAATAACTCACTATCACTAAAAATTTTATATTTTAAATTAGTTTTCCTTATTTAATACAACAGGTGGAAATATCTAAGCTATAAAAGTAAGTGCAATAAGCTTAATAATTATATTCCGAGACAGTGTAAAAGAGCTAACTTAATATACATAGATTGGAGTACGTGTGATGTACAAGAAAACTCCATTAGGGACCACGATATGTTCTGCTTTATGTTGCAGACTGGTGTATCTATATAACAATACCTATTATGTAAGTATGTATAGCGGTGGTAGGTGGTGCCTGGAATTGAATGGGATGTCAATGTTAAACCAAGATTATTTTAAAAAGTTAAAAGTGCGTAGCCAGGGTCGAACCCCTTGCCCCCTATCACCGATACCTACACGAGAATCTCGCTAACTCTTAAAATACTCCTTAGATTTGACCAACACCATGAATGTTCAGAGCCTCAATAGCTCGACTGTTATAGGAGTGGATTGAAATCAGAAAGGTCGGCGGTTCAAGCCCCACCCGTTGCACTATTATCGTACCTAATCCTGGAACAAGCTTTGCGCTTACTTCTTGGAGTGGAAAAGGGGAATATTAAGTCATGATAAACATGGCTAATATTCTTTTTTTTAAAGCTATTAAAAGTACCTACCAATATTTAACTTTAGGTAAGTAGAAATCAATAGTGGTGGTCGCCTTGTTGGCCAACGATAACAAGATTATTGGAATTACTCTATTAAAACCCCAATTAAAAAAACATTCGTACCTCAAAGAGTTTCAGTGCAACTAGTTTGAACTTCAATTAAAATTGACATAACGAGCAGTAGGTGGGTGCATTTTGCTGCAATAAAAATACCATTTCCAACGGAAGCTCTGAGGTAGAGCTTTGACAAAAACTACCAATGAAAGTTTTATTATTAATATGAAAATACACAACTATGCCTCTCTTATTGAAGGTTATATTTTTGTTCCGTTTGCCGTGGAGATCCTGGGGCCATGGAATCTTAGTGATAAAAATATGGACGAGACGTTTCACCGCGATTAATAGCCTCATCTGGTGACAGAAGGGCTGACTCATTTATTGCGCAACGGATCAGCCTGGCTGTCCAACGCCAGCAGCCAGTATTCTTGGCACCACTCCACGCGGGCATTTTATCGTAATAAGTAAGGCCCGCTTTAAGTTTTATTGTAATATTTTCATTAAAAAAACTATGTTAAGTGTTCCCTTTTTGTACAGAATTAGGTTTGCGATGCCTCACAGTTCGATATAAAATGGCGTGGATATGGCGTCGATGTAAACTAGCTTGAATATGTTCTATAAACTAGCTTGAACAGTTCCTTAGTACACCCTTCGAAATACCCGTTTGAAATCCTGTAGAGTACCGACAGACAGGCAACCTTGCGCTAATGCTCCAAATTTTTAAACTATGAATTGACTAGCGCTTCGTCACCAATGAGTCTTCTAGCATGACAACTCACCGAATCAAGCTGGTACTTGACAGTGCCATCCCATTGATATAGAAAAATCCCAACGGAATACATGTATGACAAAACGGCTTCCAACAGAACCCAACAGCATCTTTAAAAAATCTAAATCCACTCAGATGAAGTCGCGAAAATAAGCTAATTGGAAAAATATGAACCTGGCATTATAAAAATTGGCTTAAACAAAACAGAATTATTGAGTCGAAAATATTCACATTTTTCACCTTCATAACAGCTTTTAGTGTCGGGTGTCCTTTGTGACGAGGGTGTGTTGGGGACAGGCAATTTTGTACACTGGATAACTCCAGGCCGAAGGTCGTTAACGTGGGCTCTCGAAGACCGGATGTTGTGTGATGTATCGAGCGTGTCGAATATTTTCCTTTAGGCTAGCCACACTTCGAAAACTTCCTCTCAGAGATAAATTGTTGTATCGAAAGATGATACGTTCATCTGCCTGCATTGTGTGCACTCGTAACTTCCACATTCTAAATTTCTGTTCTGGTGGGAGGCTTCGGCCGTGGCTAGTTACCCTACCAACAAAGCCGTGCCGCCAAGTGAATTAGCGTTCCGGTACGATGCCGTGTACAAACCAAAAGGTATGTATGAGTTTAATAAAAACTGTCATAGTCCTTCTAGGTTGGCCCGCTTCCATCTTAGACTGCATCATTACTTACCACCAGGTGAGATTGCAGTCAAGGGCTTGTATCTGAATTTAAAAAAGGTGGTCTTCCGGGTCGAGCGTTTGTGGCGTCAGTAGCGTTGCGTCATTGACGCCGTGACAGAGCGTGAAAAACAGTAGGTTCATTTTATGACATCATCATCATCATTAGCAACCGATTATAGACCTCCACAGCTGAACATAGGTATCTTGTAGGGACTTCACACGTCACGGTCTTGCGCCGCCTGAATCCAGCGGCTCCATGCAACTCACCTGATGTCGTCCGTCCACCTAGTAGAGGGTTCTTCTTCTTCTTTTTAACCGACTTCAAAAAAAGGAGAAGGTTATCAATTCGACTGTATGTTTTTTTTATGACATAGACATTAGACACACACTAAGGAAGGATTTTTGGAAATTCCAGCCCGAAAGGGGTTAGATAGGCGATGAAAGTTTATATGAAAGTCCATCATTTTTCAAGTTATAATATTATCTATGAAAATTAGTATTTTGACTTCCGATAAAAAATTAAGATATAGGTATCTTGTTTCAGGGTTTTTAAAATTCTACCCCGAAGAAGATTAAAAAAGGGATGAAAGTTTGTATGAAAGTCCGTCATTTTTCAATATAGATATATATATTTTATGAGAACTGATATTTAGGCTTTCGGGTAAAAATAGAGAAGTACTTGTACGTGTTTCAGGTTTTTTGAAAATTTCACCCCCTCACAGATTTCAAAAATTCCACTCGAGCGAAGCCCAGGCGAATCAGCTAGTACATCATAAGTGTAGTGGGCCTTAGATACGTTATAAGCCATTACACGGGCAAACGAGCGGGCAGTTTGAAAATAATACGTTAGTAGGGGACTTTGGAGGCAGGCTTTATGTTGTATTGGATTAAATAACATGTCTTTTCTTACAACCCTTGCAACCTTTATGGGTGAATTCGCTGTGTCACCTACGTTGGAGTTTTTCTTTTACGGTATATTTTTACGAACATGAGTAAGACGACAATCATAATAATATCTAATGCCTCACCCTATCCAGAAATCCCCTTCCCTTTAGATTACAACAATTATTCAAGGGGCGGACCAACAAATTCCTAAAAGGCCGGCAGCGCATGGCAATTCCTCCGGTGCTGCAAATGTTCATGGGCGGCGGTAATCACTTAACATCAGCTGACCCGCCTGCTCGTTCGCTCGCTATCTCTATTTAAAAAAAATCGTTGAGAGCTCTGCACTCGAAATTGTAGACGAGACGAGAGGGACATATAATCCAGCTAGGTAGGTCCTATTTCGAGAAAGAAACCAACCGCTGAATCCAACTCAGCTGGGCAGTGTTCGGAAAGATTCGATGATGAAAGATGAAAGTCATTTTGTACGCATTATACCCAAAAATAACTCCCTACCTAGCATGAAAAAATGCAAGCATTTTTGTGAAGGTTCTAAAAAGTTTAATTAAAGTAGAGACTTAACCCTTGCTAATTTATGTTTGTCCGTCACAGGCTCTACAATTTACGAGCCAGCGGAATGAATTTTTTTGGCGCAGATGCTATTATATCTTTGTCTTTCTGTGTCATAAAACTTAATAGAGAGGGGGGACTAGGACAAGAAGAAAGCTTGAGAGTAGCTTTTCCTTGTTAAGTTATACAAAAGATCTTCTTCGATGAAAAGATGTTCTTTGATGAAAACTCAGTCGGCCAAGGCATGGAACATACCTAGGTACCTAAATATTTTTACACTCTATAGGTTTTAGCACAGTACAGTATTTGCTCAGTACCTATACTGATCGTTTCAACCAACGGATGGCTGTAGCTGGGCATAGATCCTTAAAATGATTTCAATATTTCAAGCTCTTGAGCTGTTTATGTCTATTGACGTTGTATGGCTCCTTTTATGCTTTAGTCCCTGTAGCATTAGAATTTTAAATATATAAAAGGAAAAACTGACTGGCTGACTGACTGATCTATCAACGCACAGCTCAAACTACTGGACGGATCGGGCTGTAATTTGGCATGCAGATAGCTATTACGACGTAGACATTCGCTAAGAAAGAATTTTTGAAAATTCAACTCTAAAGGGGGTAAAATGCGGGTTTGAAATTTGTGTAGTCCACGGGGACGAAGTTGCGAGTATAAGCTAGTTTTCTATAATCCGCCAAACTGATCAAATCTGTAGGTATGTACAACATGCAGTATGCAATATGCACGACAAATCCACCATGCAAGCAAGACTCACCACAAACACACACACAACAAAAAATAAACTTATTACTCCTTGTTGACTTCCGCAAAGAAGCTTTCTTCTATCCAACACCTCCAAAGATGTATTAGTAGCCTGAGCTACCTTGTCTCCCGCTCTTATACCATTGGCACTTTGCTGCTTTTTTCACAGCTTTGAGATGAAAATAAAAAATGTAGTCCAATAAATTGACGAATTACAAACACCCAAAACGAGCGTGTTTACCGATTGAAAAATGTTCGCCCCAAAATGGCGAAATTTGGGGCCATTTGACGACCGGCGCCGTTAAAATTAACAAAGGAAATGAAGCTTTAGATACTGAAAGCCTTGTTGACAAAATTATCTCGAATAAGCTCGTTATCTCGGCGCGGTGATTGAGGTCGGTGCGGGGACCGCGTGAAATATTGCCGTCTTTGCTTTCAATACCTAATTTTACGACGAGGTGCGAGTTTCGGGCTTTTAACGCAGTGCTGCTCTAATCAATCTAAATATTATATCAATCTCATAACACAAATATACACACATGCAGGCACACATACGTAACTACACACACACACGTCTGTGAATCGCCTGCGGTATGCGAATTACAATGACATTAGTTACTAATATAATATGTATATTTAGTTAAGTTTAGTTAAAGCTTGCATATTTGCAGGATTGCAAAGTATGTTTTTGGTTAAAATAATATAACCCTTTGTAAAAATGATTGCAATCGATTGTGTTACTGATTTCTGAACAAACTACTTTCAGGTTTTGCATATAGTAAAATTAACGTTATATATAATTTGATGTCTTCAAACCTATAATTTTTTTGCCAAAATTGTAATCCTATTTGGCTTTATGTAAAACCATTTATTGTCTATAACGCTATTGATTACAAAAGATAAATAAAAATAAAATAAATAAAAGTCTTAACTCACTCGTTGACTGACGCCCAGCCCAAACTCTAGGAAGCTGATTTTTTTTTACAGAGGCTCTCTTTATAAATTTAGACAAGGCACAAAGCCGGATTTTTGAAACCTTGGGATAGGGAACTCGAGACGAAAATTTAAATTGTGTTCCGTAAGTATAATTTAGAAAAGCATTGAAAGTTAAAATAGCTAATTATAAGTCATCACAAGACAAGGAACACGTAGCTCCTGTAGTCCGTTTAGTTTCTAAGTCCAAACTTAGAATACAACTAAACTTTGTCAAGACTTTATTTTCCAGTATCTAAAGTTCTGAAAAATATTTTTATGATATCGATCTTCAAAGCTCTCTAAAATAATAAGAAATGAATGTACATTTCATTGTTTTTATTTTCATAGATGCGAGCCAAACATCAAACGTTTATTCCTGGAAGATCATATTCTCAAAGAATATTATTTTCTTTGATTCTAAGTAGGTAACATTTTTGTTAGAAAAATATTTTAACGGTTGCTGATGACAAGCAACAAGCCTAGGAGCAAGCATTGAGATTTCACCTGATATAAAGATATAAGATATTTCATACGTGGCTACTGAAAAGACACTTTGAAATAAAGAGCCTCAATAGCTCAACGGGTAAAGGAGTGGACTGAAAACCGAATGGTCGACGGTTCAAACCCCGCCCGTTGCACTATTGTCGTACCTACTCCTAGCACAAGCTTGACGCTTAGTTGAAGAGGAAAGGAGAATATTAGTCATTTAACATGGCTAAAATTCTTTAAAAAAAAAAAAAAAAAAAAACCCATCGTTACGGTAAAACTCCTAGTAAATTTGAATACGTAGTAATAGGACGATCTACGCAAATTTTAATGATTTTTATTACTTCACTCAATGATTCATATTATATGAAAGGTAAATTCAGTGACGATTCAAAATTTGTAAAAGTTTATCATAGAAGCTTATTTGAATAACAAATCTTTCTATTTCTAAGTACATTTATGCATTTTTTAACCGACTTCAAAAAAAGGAGGAGGTTCTCAATTCGTCGGAATCTTTTTTTTTTTTTTTTTATTTTTTATGTATGTTCCCCGATTACTCAAAAAAGCCTGGACCGATTTTGAAAATTCTTTTTTTGTTTGAAAGGGTATACTTCAAAGTTGGTCCCATTTCAATTTGGTGAAGATCTGATGAACATCTTCGAAGATAGATACTGGAACTCCTCAACGGATAAGAGTAAATTGCTCGCGATCAGTGTAATAGCTTAGTAAACAGTAGATTTTTAACCAGTCATAGCATAATTCCATGGGGCCACTAAAAATTGTGAAATAAAAAATTTTTACAAAAAAAATAAAAACCGACTTCGTTACATAAACACTAAAAATTGAAAAATAATTTAATTTATTACCGAATATATTATGTATACAAGAGTTAATATAGTTCCATAATAATATTTTTTGGGGTCGGTGCCAATGAGGTGCCATTGTGGAGTCCCATAAAAATATGAAGTCTAGACGATTCGCGCAGCTAAAGCTAATTGGCACCGGCACCAAAAAATATTATTATGGAACTATATTAACTCTTGTATACATAATATATTCGGTAATAAATTAAATTATTTTTCAATTTTTAGTGTTTATGTAACGAAGTCGGTTTTTATTTTTTTTGTAATTACAGAAAACCCACAGTTTACATAAATCTAGACGCACATACAAATAATTCAAAATTCAAAATGAAAAAAAAATCACGTGGCATTATCTCTACCGCAGGTTCAGACAGCAGAAGCACTATAATATGAAACGCCAAAAAATTCGCCAAGAGTTGATCTCTTCAGATCATCGGATTTTCGTTCTGACAAATGCATTAAATACCTACTATAAAGCCATAAAGAAACCCCTCACCCTCTTTATGTTTTTCGGCCCCAGTGACCCCATGCTTTGACATGGGGGCAAAAAAACATCGCGTGACATCTCCCCCTCGAGGGAAGGACCAGATTTTTGGTTGGTAAAGTAAGGAGACGGCCCTCTCGTCTTAAAGATCAAGTTCACAAGAAAAATGTTCTTCTTAATTTGCAACAATACGCTGTTTGCTTTTTGCGTGATTCTTTGTTTGTATCATTTTTAAGGTTCATTAGACTTTAATAAGTATAAAAATAATTGGTTCTTGTAATATTACAATATCTCCGTATCGGTTTATTCTTGATAGAATTCTTTCTCATCATTGATGGTCGATCTCAGCAGATTCACTTGATCTGATTGTTCAATATGATGATAACAATAGTACATTATAAAGAAGTATGGTATTTTATTAAACTCTGCACCTCAAAGTGTCAGTAACATATCAGCTGGTACTTTGCTTATTTAGTACTGGTACTTTATAATATTATCCCTAATATTATGCAATTGGACCTAAGGCTTTCCAATTTTCAAATCAAATCAAATCAAATCATAAATTTTATTGCCTTTAAGTTGCTGAGTGCTGACATAAATTATATAAGGAACACAGAAAAATATTAATAATACAGATATAGAACAAATAATAACAATTAAGTGATTAAGTAATAATAACAAGTAAGAGTAATTTTGTGATACAATTTTTTCAAAAACAATATTTTTATAGACATACCTATGTATTAGATTAATACCATATTCTTAAAGCACAACTTCAGCAATATGGCCACCAGCCAAATACCGCTTATAAGATTCCAAGATTGCCCCAAGGCGTCCCATTACCTATATTCCGTCGAAGTTTCACCATTCCCGTTTTAAATTATTAGTCTCGAACAATAATTGATACCAGTTTCGTACTAACTTTGTCTTTAATTCGTGATCTGATTATTGTCTTCATTTTATAGGGCTAAACTTGTTCGTAGTTGGGTTATTATTCGTAGATATATTATGTTTACGTTTCCACACTAATATTAATCTGCATACTAGGGATAGACTACTTTTTATCCCAGAAAATTAAAGAGTTCCCATCATCAAGGGGTCGCCACGAGAGTTTTAAAACAAATTCACGCGGACGAAGTTGTGTGTGTCAACTAGTAAAGATATAAAATGAATGGCAACACTTATTCAACCCTTAATAGCTGCAAGTTGCAACACACGTAACCAGCCAATCAGCGTGTTGGCAAATTGCCGCATTTGTCCCGTAATGACCTCCCGCTTGCAAATAATATGAACATTTCATTTTATATGCAAATCTAACCCCAGAATTTCACTCTTTACAATCAGTACCCTCATTATAAATTAACTCATGCCCGCGACTTCGTCCGCGTGGGACGGGGTTTTTTAAAAATCCTGTGGGAACTCTATGGTTTTCCGGGATAAAAAGTAGCCTATGCCACTCTCCAGGTCTTTATCTATACCCATGCAACAAATCACGTCAATCCGTTTTACCGTTGCGACGTGATTAAACGACAAACCAACAAACCAACAAACAAATGTGAAAGTGTGGATGTTTGGATGTTTGTTACTCAATCACGCAAAAACGGTTGATCGGATTTGGATGAAATTTGGAATGGAGATAGATTATACCCTGGATTAACACATAGGCTACTTTTTATCCCGGATAATCAAAGAGTTCCCGCGGCATTTTGAAAAATGATTATTTCTGAATTTGTGAGTATAGTGAGTGAGCAATAAATTTTTTTACTGGTTTGAGATTTCTAGTATGATTTTACGGAACACTTCGCGTTCGACTCGCACTTGACCGATGTTTTTGTCATCCATGGTGCAATAAACTTCTGTTTATTTATTAATTTTATCGACGAAAGTACATAATATTACTTATTATAAAATGAATTGGAATTTTAATTTAAAATTTATAACGCAGTCGTGTTCATCAATCATTCAAGATAATTAAATTAATTTCGAAATAATGAATATCGAAACGATACATGAAAAACAAAACTTGATTTTCAATAACATTAAGTTCACGTGAATTCCAAATTCAGTGCATACTTTATAGAGAGAGAGCCAGCGCGTGCCAGACCTTCGTTATTTTATAAAAGCTGAAAGTTCCTCTGCGTATTGTCCCCAACACAGGGAGGAACGATCAGCGACTATGAAGTTCTGATCATGGTGGCTTTGGGAGTTAGCAGGTAATAAAGGTCTAAATAAAATTACGTCAAATTATAAAGTCAATTTTATAAAGGTTTAAGGGTGTCTGGCAGGGGGTTGCCATGAGACTAAGCGTCTGGCAATGCATGACGTGATTTCTAATACTATTCCGAAGAAAATATAAAAAATTAGACTATACTTTGACGTAAAAAAATTACACCTTTATTACCTGTTATCTCCCAAAGCCACCATAATCCAAACTTCATAGTCGCTGATCATTCCTCTCTGTGTTGAGGACAATACACAGAGAAAATTTCATCTTTTATAAAATAACGAAAGTCTGGCACGCGCTGGCTCTTAGTCCATTACAATTTACGTATGACTGAATTTCGTTTATTAATTTTTCGTTTCACAAAACAAACATTCCAAACACACAAAAAGCAATGTTGTACCGATAATGATATAAATAATACGTTTATAGTGAATAATGAAAACTGTGCGTCTACTAAAAATAAATTGAAAATTGTAATATCAGCCATGTATCATTAACGGGTCATTAATCAGAATATACCTAACAGCCGTACTAAGAGTCGCTTAACCGTTACTTAAGTTTATTTAAAACGAGACAGGGCTATATCTCTCACATAAATCTGTCTCGTTTTAACTCAATCGGTAACGATTAGCGACTCTGAGTACTGTTAAAGGTGTTTTAAGGTGTCAAACTAAGTTCAGTTTAAGTTAGAACCGATGTCAGAGTGAACTAGAGTGAGGTAACTCTCGTTTTAATCCTAAATCGACGATATAACAAATTATTAGGCTATGGGGGACCTAAAATCAAATAAAAATAGAGCTACTTTATGGCTACCTGCGTCAAGTGTACTAACATTTGAAAAGAAACCAGCCAAGTGCGAGTGCGAGGACTCGCGCACGAAGGGTTCCGTACCATTCCATACTAATATTATAAATGCGAAAGTGTGTCCGTCTGTTAGTCTGTCTGTCTGTCTTCTAACTTTTCACGGTCCATCCGTTTAACCCATTTCGATGAAATTTGGTACAGAGATAGCTTGCATCCCACATAGGCTGCTTTGATCCCGGAAAGTCAACGAGTCCCCACAGGATTTTTAAAAACGGGCATGTTGTATGGCAGCCCCCTTAAATATTTAATTTCTTAGAATAACAACCCAATTTAATTAATTCTGTTTTTTAGTATTTGTTGGTATAGCGGCAACAGAAATACGTCATCTGTGAAAATTTTAACTGTCTAACTATCACGAGATACAGAGATATTCATGAGATACAGCCTGGGACAGACAGACGGACGGACAGCGGAGTCTTAGTAATAGGGTCCCGTTTTACCGTTTGGGTACGTTACCCTAAAAAGACTGATCGAAAGTACACACAACTGTGTCCATGAGACAACCAATTCCATTATGCAAACACGAATGAAACAAACGCGGGAATACGAAGTCGAAATTGATGAGGGAGTTTACGTGCTCATAAAACTGATCCGTTATCTCGCAGAATGCGTAAAACAGTAAACCCTTTAATGGAAGTTGCAGTTTGTTTAACGTTATTAAAGTTTTTATCGGTACCACGACTTTTTGCTCGTGGCTGACTTGGTAAAAATATAGTAACTTATGTATTGAGCAATGAGAAGAATTGGAAGACCCGCCACTAGGTGTATAAACGACATCAAACGAGTCACAGGCAGCCGCTGGATTCAGGCGGCACAAGACCATGGCATGAGGAAGTCCCTACAACTTACAAGACTCAAGGGACCTATGTCCTGCAGGGACCGTCTATCGGTTAATAATCCAGCATCAGTTTTCCCCTCCAATTATAATATGGGTACCTTCAAGTCGAGAGTGAATAGGCACCTTCTGGGCAAGCGCGCTCCATCTTAGGCTGCATCCTCAACCCAACATGGCGGTCAGCGTTCACCCAAGGGCGCAAGCCAGAGGCGGATCAAATGTCGAGAACGTCCTAGGCAAACACCTCATAGGCGCCCCTCTAACAGCCATATTAAAAAAATTACTAGCTAATTTCAAAAGAATGAGGAATCGTCTCATTGCGTAGCTGGTAGTTGGTGATTATACTATAATTATGTGAACAAGTGAAGAACATCACGTCATAACACTTTGCTATAGTAAAGAAGAGGCGGTTTCGGTTACTCCAAGATAATATTACTTAGTAGGGATACTTAGGTAGGTCAGGTAATGGAACTCTACATGATCACATGCGCCCCTTCGTAACTTCGCGCCCCTAGGCACGCGCCTAGTTTGCCTTAGGGATAATCTGCCTCTGGCGCAAGCTCTACTCAGATCTAATTCTGTACAATGCGCAATTATAGGCCTCACGTTCAGACTGGACTACTTCACTTGCGATCACTGTAACCTTTGGAAACACGCGTTAAAATATTTAGTAGTTACATCCTTATAAAATAAAAGAAAACAAAATTATGTTCTTCATTTTGTTTTCACTGTAGATTCTAGCATGTCAAAATATTAGTGCCTAAACTAAACGTAAATTAACATAAATCTGCATACTCTTACTTGTGTTTACATGAGTCTAGCTAGCAGCAAATCTCTACACGAGGGACCAATTTCGTTATGTAAACACGAGATGAACTCCGAACATAAGGTCACCGTTGATGACTGAGTTTGCATGCTGATGAGTAATTAATTTCCTCGAAATATCCTATATAATGCAACAGAAGGCAACGCAGCAGTGTTGTGGTCTCAGGATGAGACCTCAACACGTCGTCGTCTTGCGACGTCGAGTCGTAAAATTCTAAGACGTCGCACAATGCACTACGCAAATTTCTGATGCGGTGCAGCACCGTACAAACTGCAATGCGACGACGTATTCCTGTTCAGTCGGTGTCCATTCTGTGCTGTGTGTGTGTTTCTCTTGATGCGTCTTAACGCAAGTATAAGTAGGATACGTGTAGTGCGGTCCATGGCTCACTAGAAATTATTGACGGTCAGAATTTTCTCGTACGATGCCCTAAGCGATGAAATTTTTGCGTTGCGATGAGATTGGTTTGCGCTTGACGATAATCATGCCTGAGAAACAGAGCAATGATGATGCCTAGCAGAGGCAATTTGGGAATTTATAATTTTTAAATTGTCTCTGGTCGGGCTGGTGGAAGGCTCCGGCCGGGGATAGTTACCACTCTACCGGCAAAGCCGTGCTAACTTAGAACTTGTAATGAAACGGAATAAAAAGGTGTCTAACTTGAGTCTTGTATTTCGGTACAGAAGTCGCGCTTTTAATTCACTCGCATCGTCACAGTGCACTACAGTGTGCCCCGCTTCATTGTACAAATCGTCCACAGGTACGCGAGCCTCGCTGCCAAGCAATAACTACAGTGCGGAGTCTGTGTTTGCCACTGCATGGTTGCATGAACCTAGGAATACCAATTTCATTATGTAAACACGAAGCGAAACGAACGCTGAGCATAAGGTCGGCTTGATGAGCGAATTTACATGCTAATAAAATTCGTCTGGTGTTGGTTAATTGCATAACATTGCAACAGAAGAAACGAGACTCTCGCAGCGGGTTAACTTGATTAAACTTTGCTACACTTGGTGTAATTTTCCTTTTGCTGGACGTACGAGATCAGTTTATTCATTAAGTAGGTAGTAGATGATACCAGCGACTTCGTCCGCGTGGATTTAGGTTTTTAAAAATCCCGTGGGAACTCAAATACCCATCATAATCGGTTTTACTGGCTGGTTCCTTAATCGGAACGTTTTGGCCTACTGCATACAATCTAAATAATTTCAAAGCAAAACGGCCACAAAGTGTATTGAAATTGGGTCCAAAGTTTACCTATTATTTCGAACACTAAACACAAACTACAACAACTACAAAATACAAACTTGAATTCAATTCCAAGCAATAAGGCCTAAAACTGGTGCTAGAATTGAGACCTGTTTTCAATCAAATCGGTACAATCACAGTAAAGTTTCAAAGTTTCGAGGAAAATGTTTCGTATACAGGATTTGTGTGGAGTGCTACAGCTGTGCTGAAACTGTCGCGAAACTTATTTAGTGTTAACAAAATTACAAAGAGTAAAGAATTCAGCAAACACTTAAAAAAACAAAGGGTATTCTTATCACTAAAGTGACCTTTTCCAGACATACTTACTTAAGAACTTATAAAACTGTAAGACTGTATTCATGTGCCTGTTCAAGCGTCCCCACAATTTTAATGTACCAACTGCTCTCGATATAAATGCCTAGGTAACAGATCTTCCCAAAGTTTATACGTAAATCATCCTTGAGTTACGCCTGAACACATACGTAATTCCGTAATAAACTTTGAAATGTTTCGGAGAAAAGTTCTGAGACTGTTAATTTTCTTGCGTAACTTAATATTTCAAATTATTTTGTGTGAGACTGAACATTTTGGCGCTAAATTACTTATATTTTATACTTCCTTGTAATTTGTTCACACTTTCTGTCTAAATTACATACAAACACACTACCGATCTGCCCTGTCTTCTTTGAGGTAATATTGTTTTTAAGAAATTCGATATTCAAAGATGATTTTGTTGTGGGCTTTTTTCAGCCTATCACTGTTTTTCAGTGTTAATATTTTGTAGGTTTTGCCAAAGGTGGAGAGCGCCAGTCTATATCCTGTTCTCTCATCTTTTAAAGGTATTGTAACTGAACTGAGGGAGAAAATGCAACCTGGAAGAGCATTGTAATTGTAAGAATGCGTATTGGAAACGAAGAAGCGAACCAATTCGTACCTACGACGGGTCCTTGAAAGTTGATACATTAGTTAGATGCATCTCTTACTTAGAATTAGACATTTTTAGGGATGATTTATGCCAACACGTGGCGGGCACGAGCCGTGCCACGTACGAGGCAAGGCCTGCGCCCACTACGTGTTGGCATAAATCTTCCCTTAAACATTTTTAGGACTTGATTACCAAACTTATGTCCCTAACTATATTTCTTTAGGTACATCTGAGTTGAGTAGACTTACCTGTAGATCAAATTGGATTGTGTTATTCATAAATATCGATATTTTGTGAAAAAAATCCGATTGGAACTCGATCACGCATCCATTTTTATTTAAATTACTTATCATTCGATAGCAACCTATGTTACGGCCAACAAATAGAAATAAAGCATATTTCAAATAAATGGCTTTGCACAACTCGAAACGCAATTTGTGTTTACGAGGTGTGAATTCCGCGAAAACTATCAACGAATATAAACATTTCCGTGTATTTTCATGAACCCCTCGCAACCAGGCGTATTATTGCTCAAAAATTGCCAATAACTTAATCATCACCTTCATCTATCCGTTACTGAGGGAATTTAACCAAATGAAAATATAACAGCATAGGCAGCAGGTATCCTCTATTATCTGGTTTGCCACTATGCCACCGAAAAGCGCAATTAAATTTAAGTAAATAAATAAAAAACACAACAAACAAATAACAAAAAATAAGGAAAAATAGACAGCTTTCTGAGATTTCAACCGAGAAAACCACCGCCATTTCGTAGGTCTAATAGGTAGCTAATTGTGTAGACACGACACGTCGACATGGCAATCGGGGTGGGGACGCCGCTCACAGCCGACCCGGTGCGGGATAGCGCGGGTGATGAACGGGTGTGTGGGGCGCTCCCCCGACTCAATCCTCATACCCCAATTTCCATCTCGAACTGGCGCGTACTATCGATTTAGTAAGGGCGGCGAACCTCTTGGCTGATTCGGATGGACTACAATTTAAAATAAAAGTGTGATTTAAAGAACATTCACATTCTCCCGGTATCTGATGCTGCCACGACGCCTATTCAAAAGCGCGCTTCACAATTTGATTTTTTTAAAAATTCAGATACAGGTTAGGGCCTGACTGTAGTCTCACCTGGTGGCAAGTGATGATGCAGCATATGTAGCATGTATAATATTGTTGAAATAGGTATCATAAGTTTTAACAGGTACACCGGCACAGCTAAACTAAAACAATCCCGTGCTGGCTTCGAACACAATCAAAACAGAAGTATTTATTGAATCGATTGTGCTAAACCAAACTATCACGTTTGTGTAAATACTGACTGTTTTCGATGCGATAGGTACTACGAGTGTTTACTAACATGCAGTATTGCAATCGAAAATGAGGTTCAAATTCTATGGAACCGGCTTTTTAACGCTAAGACAACGCCTTCATCTTTGGAACAGACCATTAGTTCCTCATGCCTGGTTTACTTGACGGTGCCAGTGACCGTTAGGAGATGATCTGGAAACACTTCCTCCTCAACCTCAGCCCCCAGCAGTCGCAGCCCACGCAGCTCGCAGTCTCCTGGGCACCCGTCGCATACCGATGTCTAGTTATAGTTCTTGCATTTTACGAGAGCGAGTGCCTCATGTGTGTGTAAGTCGTATCGGTATAAGTAAGGTACAGTAAATGTGTGCGTTTGCGAGCGCTTGCTCGCGACTGATTGGTCCGACATGGACGCACACTCACGCAATGTCCGTGCATGCGGCGTAACCACAAGTAAAATTCACTCGCCTTCGTGAATTGCAAGGACTATATCTAATATGAACCAGGATTGGTAACCCTTTACGATGTAGCTATTACTTTGTATTTAGAGAAATTATACAAGGACACTTTAATTTATAACATTTAATTAATTAAAAACTAACTAAGCATATATTAAGCTAAGCCTAATTAACTTATGCTACATAATATTATAAGCTCTTAGTTTAAACAAATATTACTATACAAAATTCATGCTGTAAAATCCATCTAAAATGAATTCAGTTGATTTATTTGATACATTTATAATATGGCTTAGTTCAGACGATCACGCAACGTCGCGCGTTTTAAATAAAAAATCGTGCGATTACACGTATGTGTGCGTATAAAGATTCGAAATATTTATTATAGGTAAGTATAATGTTTTGTGCATAATGGTCGCAACCGTCGGAATCTAGCCTAATTCGATATAATAATATTTAATCACATATTTAGGCACCTGCATATTGTCACTGGTGCAGACTAGATAGTTCCAACCAAGCCCAAGTTTAACAATATGGCATGATGCTACTCCTGCGCGTCACGAACGCGGGAATCGGGATGCGAGACGCAATGCGGAAGCATCCAAAATGCGAATTTATACAGCTGACATTCTCTCTTCGTAGTCGTTTTGGATGATGCTTTATTGAAAACCAACCTAAACCGTCATATAAATAAAAGAAGGGCACCATTCTGATATTAAAACTAAGCACAAATTACAAGCATACTTTCTTAAGAGTAGGTAAATACATTCATCCTCAAATATTCTAAATAATTTAATAGTATATTTACACACCTTCTCTTCGACAACGGAAACGACAACCTACGGAATGAATTTGACGTTTTGACAGTTTTTGTATAAGAAATTCTCAAAACATCAAATTCATTTTTCAGTTACGGCGATTAAAAAATTAACCCTTATAGCAGCTATACACTGAATTTTTGAGCAGTTAGGAGACTTTGACAATTGTTCAGTAGACTGCTTGATCGAGTAGTCTCACCGTGTCATGTATGATAATGAAAGGAAGATTGTTATTTGCTATCACTTTGCTATTTTTGCTACACAGCTCAAAGTTGTCAGTCGTGACTGAAACTGAAAAGCTGCCCGTGTATCGCTGCTCTTAATATATTACACGAAATATAGATAATCGAATGTTGCCGGTTATTCTACCGATAAATTTTATCTTCATGTGGCGGGAGACTTATAAAATATGGTGCTGGGGGCGGTGGCGCTGCTAAATACCGCACTGACCCAGGGCCTGACTGAATTTTGTGAGGCAAAGTTGCCGTTGATAATGAAGGAGGTGGCATTGTGCCCGCATAACCGGGCCAAGCTGCACCCCACAATGGAGCACCACCAGCTCCTGGACTGTTAGCTAACGGACCACCTCTATAAGACGTGGTTGTCATTCGAAGACGAACTATACATATAGCAACTATTAGGATAGCAATGAATGCTACAACTCCTCCTACTATACCAATGATTAAATTATCATCATTTGATGAGGTAGCAACACCAAGAACAGGTGCTCCTTTTGGCTCTCCAGGAACTTTTGGTCGTTCATGAGATGGCGCTACTGACCATATTATATCAGGTTCTGCAGATGTACGGTGTACAAGACGTGGCGGGGCTGTGGTCGAAATGCTACTTGAAGAAGACGTAGCAGTAGTTCTACGTCGTGTGTCACAAGAAAGCTCATCATCTCCTATTTCAATCAGTAAAAATCCAGCTAAATGTTCAGGAGAACTGCATCGAACTTCATCAATACCAACAGTAGGAATCCATCTTCTTAATGCCCTTGTGTTGCAATCACAGCGGATAGGATTAGTATCTAATCCAAACATCGATAAATCTGCACGGCGATCATCAAGTGCAACCAATAATTGAGGTTGCAAAGTAGTTAACTGACTTCCACCGACATCAATAGTTATCCTAGATGAACGTGGCAAAGGAAATAGCAGTGCTGGTGGCAGATTTGTAACGGATGTATTACGTAGTCGAACTGTAATGGTAGGTGCTTTTAAACCTGCGAGAACACCCGAAGATACAGTCCTCAATCGGTCACCTCTTAAACCTAACTCCTCGAGACGTGGATGCAATATTGAATGCAATTGATCTGGCCCGATATTGGTATCCTTTACCTCCACGTCTAACTTTTCAAGTGCCAATAAATATTGTAAGGCACCTTGAACATCAAAATAACCCAATCTTGGATACCCATATGCCCGGAATTCAACCAAGTTCGATAGTGTCCTGAATGCATTCTTTTCAATTTTCGTGCATTTCTCCAAATTCCTCATATCTAAAATTTGAAGAGATGTGAGATTTTCAAAGTTTCCTTCGAGAACCATTATAATAGGGTTATCAGAAATATTTAATCTCAAAAGATTTTTTAATTTAGACCAAGAAATAGCTAATGCATTAGAAACGTCTCCAATTTGATTATTTGACAAATCCAAAGATTCCAGTAAAGTAGTTCTAGTAAATGTCTTCAGTGTAAGTTTGGTAATGTTATTGTACGATAAATTTAATTTGTGTAAAAATGGAGTTTCTAACTGCCCAACTGATTTCATTCCAGTGCCAGCCAAATTCAAATCTCTAACAGTTTTTGGTTCAGTCAAAACGTTGCTAATAGTCTTTTCTGATAGAGGATTAAATGAAAGATCTAACTTTTTTATATTCACCATTACGCTGTCTTCAGCGGGTATATCCACAATATCGTTGAATGACAAGTCTACAGACGACACGAAAAAGTATTGTTTTTGTAAAGCTTTCAATGGGGCTTGTTCAAACAAATTATGACTAAGTATTATTGATTCCAGCATATGCAATCTTGATCTATCAAAAATATTATCAGGAAGTTCAGTTAAGACATTTCCTTTCAAATTGAGGAGTTCTAATCTAATAAGACCTTCAAAAACTCTATCACCTAGTCGGTCAATTTTATTATAAGATAGATCTAAATTTTGAATCTGAGATGAATTGTGAAAAGCCATTTCACTCACAGTTTCGAGATCATTTCTTGCTAGTAATATTGATCTTAATTTAGGTAAGCGAGCAAAATCTAATTCATCAACATTTTTTAAAGCATTTCCAGATAAATCTATTAGTTCCAAATATTGTAAGGTACTTATAAGTTCTGAAGGGAAGAAGTTAAATTTATTATCAGTAAGTATGATTTCTCTTAACCTTGGATGAATTTTGAATGAAGACGGGAATAAATAACTCAATTGATTCTCGGAAACGTCTATAACTTCCAAACTAGTTCCCGTGTTAAAGAACTCACCTTTGAAAGCGTTTAATTGATTTCCTTTTAAAGATAAATACTGAATAGACATAACATTCACAAACGCAGGTGTTCTAATAGTGACTATGTTATTATAAGACAAGTCCAGATGAGTTAAATTCTTAAGATTCTTAAAAGTCCCTTCAGATATTTCTTGCAAACTATTATGAGATAGATAAATTTGTTCTAAATTATGAGTTTTCGAAAACAAATTAACTGGAAGTGCCTTTAAACCAACGTGGCTTATGTCAACTGTTAATAATGCGTCATTAGAATTAAATAGATTTTGAGGGAACACATTAATATGCATATTATGGCTCATATTCAAATGCGTTAAGCTTGGAATAGATTGAAAAGCGTTTACTGGAATTTCCGAAATCTGATTACCAGAAATATCTAAATACCATAGGCTCACAAACTTCAGTTGTTCTCCAGTAAAGCCTAATATTCTATTTTGATTTAGAGACAAAAACTCAAGGGTCGTTTCCAGGCCACTGAAAACATCTGCTGATATTGAGTTCAAGAGATTTCCCGATAAATCCAAGTGTCGTAAATTTTTGAAATGTTCAAACGCAGCTGGTGGTAATTCTCTTATAACATTTCGTGAGAGTACCAAAGAAGTTATTCTATCAGAAACTGATCTCAATATATCGCTTGATAATGCGGTCACTCTATTGTAGCCTAAATGTATAGATGTGAGGCTCGGCAATCGAGATAGCGCGGTTGCAGGTATGAGAAGAATATTGTTGTCTCTCAGCAACAGAGTTTGAAGACTTGTCAAACCATCAAAGGCATCATCCTCCACCTGAAATTAAAAGAATATGGGTTTAATCTACTTATATAGCATAGCTGATCCCCGCGGCTTCGCCCGCGTAGATTTAGGTTTTTAAAGATCCCGTATAGCCTATGTCACTCAGGAATAATGTAGCTTTCTACTGGTGAAAGAATTTTTAAAATCGGTTCAGTAGTTCTAAAGATTACCCCCTACAAACAAACTTAACGACATTACCTCTTTATATAATACAACGGGCCGTGCAGCAGAAATCGTAATATTTTAATTTCGCCATAACTTCAAAACCAAACGTCCAATTTTAATCATTCAAAGACCAAATATTATCTCCATAAACTGTTCTTAGTGATGAAATCATTTATTTTGATAAGGATTAATAGCATGAGTAAAATAAACGCGTTTAAATGTAGTCCAAAAAAAATTCAAGATTTTTAAATAAAAAAATGGTTGCTGTGCCTCACTCGACATAGATGGGTATAGTGTGTCGCGGACTTTTTTGTAGATATTTATAAGATCTACAATTAATTAGAACATTTTATGGTTCTATCTTTTATAGTTTAGGCAGCGTACGCAAAATAAGTAACTTTTCTGGTTGATTTTTTACACCTTGTGTCCGAAAAACCCAAATATCTTACGGAACCCTATTTTTTTCCAAAATAAAATATAGCCTATGTTACTCGTGGATAATGTAGCTTTCGAATGGTGAAAGAATTTTTAAAATCGGTCCAGTAGTTTTTGAGCCTATTCAGTACAAACAAACAAACAAACAAACAAACAAACAAACAAACAAACAAACAAAGTTTTCCTCTTTATAATATTAGTGTAGATTAAAACATGAAATGAACCATCCAGAATGCAGGTTTTGAACTTATGAATTGATCGTAAATTCGAAGAGGTTGTCATTGTAAATTGGAGGTTCAGGGTCTGATTATACCAGCTGGAATCTAAATGGCCTTTTAGAATCAAAAATTCATAATTTAAACCAGGTTTAGTCTGGTGGTAGGCTCAGGTTTATTTACCACAACAGCAGCATAAAATTAAACACTTCAATTTAATAAAACTCTATAATGCCCTTTAGGTAAACATGCTCTCATCTTAGACTAAATCATCATTTACCAACAAATCAGATTGTAGTCAAGCGTCAGTGAATAAAAAAGAACGATCGCTAATAATACTTACAGTTCGTAAAGAATTAACTCCAATGTCCAAATATCTTAGATCTGTCAGACCGACGAACGTACCGGGGGATAACTTCACAAGGTTATTTCTGCTCAAGTCCAGCACTTCCAGAGAGCTCAAGGAGTTAAGGTGGCTGGGGTCCATGTTCTGAAAATGGCAAAAAAAAACCCTTAAGTGTAAACATCCAGGTATTACCTATTAAAAATCTGATATTGTCTCTAATGATTATTTGTTTGTAAGTTCTTTTCTTTCTTTCTTCTTCTTTTCTTCTTTCTTCCTTTTCTTTTTTCTTTACCCCTAGACTACTCAACCAATTTAAACGGACACACCACCTAAAGAAGGCCATCTTTAAAAAAAAGACCTTTTAACTAGCGAAGCAAGAGGTTAGTGAGCTTGTTTTACTCGTTAAGCGATGAAATCGTGGGCAAAAGTCGGTAAAGGCAAATTAATTAGAACGTAACGGTCGACATTCAATATTCTATTATATCATCTGACATATGAAACCTGCTGATTAATAGTAATATGTGATACAGATCTAATCTAAACATATTGTTGTCTATGCTAATTATAATAAATGAACACCGAAATAATGAACTGTGCATTCCAACAGATACGGCGTGGCATATGAACATTATTTTCTAAATAATTACTTACAATAAATTCAGCTATACCGGGTCACGCAGAAAAAGGGTACTGACCAAAAAGGAGGTCATGAATCACGAGTGGTAATCATCGTCATAAATAACTTTTAATATAACACTACTTATTGACACCTATAAGAGAAAAATTCTGTTCTGTATATTTTCTCGAGTGTTATTGATACTCAAGAGATTTGGTTCCGTCGTGACCACGACCCGTGCAATTGGGTTGAAATATCGACAAATAAAAACAAAAAATAATCGTGGTATGAACTCGTTACTTATATACATTAATATGTTATTGATACTTTTGCATAGATGGAAGAAAAAATTGTTCTTAGTGGACCTTCGCAGCAGACAATGCGCACAATATGATAAGTTATTTTGCAGGAATCAAGTGCAAAATGCAATCAACATTTGCCCAAACTTTTTACTAGAACAAAGTTGCATACAACAATATAGCTCGAGCCATTGATGACGGATCCACGCCACCCCTTTATTCTGTGGCTCTAGCAAATAGGCCAATTTGTGTATAGTCCGCGACAGGTCAAGATGGCAATCGGGATATGAGGCGGGGGACACCCCGCACTCCCGCACGTCACCAGTGCTCGCCCGCACCGGGTTAGCGCGGCGGCTGTGCGGGTGCGCAGGCCTTCCCTCCCCTATTGCCATCTCAACACTGTCGCATACTATAGTTTGCTTCTGTAAAAATAGATCATACTTTTGCATAAAACTGCAGTTTTCTAAGTAAAACTTACAGAAATCATGTTGCTTGATAGGTTCAAATGCTTGAGATTGCCAAAAGATTTGAGCGCAACAGTCGGGAAGTCAGCTATGAAGTTCTCAGACAGATCCAATCTCTCCAAGTTCTCGATACCTTGAAATACGTCACTGTTAATCTTCGAGAGTCTGTTCCGACCTAGATCGAGGCTTTGTATTTCGCTCAGGCTGATGAATGCACCGCCTTCGATTGTTGAAATCATGTTGCCATGCAAATCTATCTCCTCTAACGTCTTCTGTGATATGAAAGCAGCTTGTCTTATTGTACCTGAAACGATAATAAAATGTAAATTTTTTTTAATACAATAAAACTTAAAGCTAGCCTTATCTAATTACTATATAAATCATGACCGCGTGGAATGGTGCCAAGAATACTGGCTGCATTTCCGCGCTGGACAGCCAGGCTGATCCGCTGCGCAAAAAATGAGCCAGCCCTTCTGTCACCAGTTGAGGCTATTAATCGCGGTGAAATGTCTCGTAAAAAATTTTTAGCACTAAGACTCCATGGCCCCAGGGTCTCCACGGCAAACGGCACAAAAATGTAACTCTCTATAAGAGAGGCATACTCACTCATCATACTCATGTCCTCAATCATAAAATGTTATGATTGAGGACATGATTGTAGCCAAGAACAAGTACTTGCTTGCTCTACTTGAGCGTCAAACGAGGCGGGGACGGGCAACGTTTACACACAAGCATCCTGAATAATAAATAATTTTCTAACTTCAATAAGTGGCGTCCAGACAATGTTCTGTAGTATGTTTCTGGTCAGCCAGAACGTTGCATGCAGAACGCGCTTCAGGTATTAGCCTAATGCTGAGATCTAAAGGGCTTACTTTAACTTTGCTCAGATTTGAGACAGACAGTTTTATATCTGTCACATAAATCTGTAAGAAGTAAGCCCTTTAGACCTCAGCCTAAAGGCGATTTAAGATAGACTATGCCACGGACGCGGCACGGCTCGGGCCCAGCACGGTCTAGCATAAATCACCCTCAAGAGTGTTTATCCCACACACGGTCATTTTTATAATGTCCACTTCAAATCACAAAGACAAAATTTGTACCCACCCTTATTATTGTGAGAAATTGTGAATTAGGTAATTTTAATGGTTTTGTTCTCTAATTTTGATCAACTAACAATTTCAATAATTTTATGTAAATTGGACACATTTCAATTATATTGGCCTAATTTGCGAAAAGTTGTATTTTTGCCAATTAGGCCAATCAGTATAAAGTCTTATAAGATCTATTGAGTTTCTTTTTGTATACTTATTTATTATTTGTTCCTAAAAAGTTATTTTACCTATCCGAATGTATAAAGCTATAGGTACTTAATCCAACATAAAATACTCAGCAAAATACTTGCAATAATGATGTATGTTACTCAAAGATAAGTAAATAACAGGCAAAATGAGCACCTATTTAGAACTTTTTCTGAACATTTTCGGAGCTAAAGAAAAAACTCACACAAGCTTCTAAAATAAAAGCCTACAAGTTGAACAACTTTTTGAAACTTGTCAATAGCTTTTGCCGTTATACTACCAAGAACAGGTAAAAACATGTCCCTTAGTCTGAGAGCCGTTCAACAGATTTTCCAAATAAGTACATTTTTATTGCATTACAAGTTAGGCATTGACTGCGATCTCACTTGGTGGTAAGTGATGATGATCGAAGCGAGCTAACATGGAAAGGATATGGCAGTTTTTACTAAGCCCTCGCCTACACCTTATTGGTTTCTACACGGCATCGTAGCGGAACGCTAAATCACTTAAGTTAAAGTAAAATTAGGAAGAACGTGTTTATTTAAACAAAGGTCTATGAAACGCTCGACCTTAAAATAAAATCTTTCATTTTCGCCCTAGGTAAATAAAATTGTACAGTAGATAATTTGTAAGGAATATAGCATACGATAGAAGGCGCTATCCAAAATTATCCATCAACAAACCAATAAATCATCAGATCTTGTCTTTGTATCATTATATGGGGTGCTTTTGATGACTGCATTCATTGCCCATTTCAGTTAAGGTAGACTTTCTTGGGTCGCCGCCGAAGCGACTGACGATGACGCCCGCGACGGACACGTCGCGTCGCGGCTGACACGACAGTACGCTTCCGAGGCGTTAGTAGCGTAAGGCCGACTCCATACATTTTCATTTCGTTTATTTACTTAGTATTGTCGCATCGGCCACAACGCGGCCGTCGCGTCGCACACGTCTCTCACTTTTGCCGCGACCTACGGAAGTCTACCTTTAGGTCTGTACGTAGATACCAAAATGTCACGGCCGTCTCTTAGTTCATTCCCATCCACTTTTTCCTTACTTACCTATTCTGTTTTCCCTCAGCGAGAGAACTTTTAATGACTGCGGCCCATTGAGCGAGAAGGACGGTACGGAATTCATATTGTTACGGTCCAGGCGTAATACCTGAAAGTAGTTTTATTTTAAAAATCTATACAATTTTTTTGTCATTTCTGGAATTTCATTGTCGGGAACTTGAAATTAACTTGAAAACAAAGCAATTTCATAAATGAGAACATTATTGAAGTTCAGTATTTTAAGCGGTGTTTTAACCGACTTCAAAAAAGGGGGAAGTGGTACATGTACACATTCTCTAAATTTTCTTTAATTTAATTCTTTAGGTTTTCTTTAAATTACCTGGAACTAAAGATGAATAATTTGAAATAAGAAATACCTTTAAAACATCACACCCAATCAGAAGTCCTTCTTCCAACCCTCTTATGCAGTTACCACTTAAATCCAGCTCCTCCAAAACAGGCAGGTTATGGAACTCGGCAGTAGAAAATATCGGGTTCAGGTTATCACCTAGCAGATTATCAGCCAGAACCAGCTTGGTGATATTTCCTCGAATACCCGCTAAAAGGCGGTCGGGCAGTCTGCGCAGGCTGTTATGAGAAAAGTCTAGCTCTTTTAGTGGTAGGCCGTATGATGAGAAAATCTGGGAAAGAAAAGTCCATTATTAAATTTCTAACCCATCACTACTCTGAATTACTTCTGGATATACTAAATTACTGAAATCTGAAAGTAGTTCGTTGGTTCGTTGGCACGCCGCAACAGAATATCGAATCGACGTGATTTTTGGCATGGAGATATTCATAGTCTGTTAAAGTCCTACCTTCCTGCCAAATTTCATGATTCTTGGTATACGGGAAGTACCCTATAGGTTTCTTGAAAGACAGACAGACAGACAGACAGACAGACAGACAACAAAGTGATCCTATAAGGGGTTCCGTTTTTCCTTATGAGGTACGGAATCCTAAAAAATATATAATACTAGATAATGCCCGCGACTTCGTCCGCGTCGATTGAGGTTATAAAATCCCGTGGGAACTCTTTAATTTTCCGGGATAAAAAGTAGCCTATGTCCTTCCCCGGGATAAAAGCTAACTCTGTACTAAATTTCATCAAAATCGGTTGAACGGTTAGGCTGTGAAAAGCTAGCAAACAGACAGAGAGACAGACAGACACACTTTCGCATTTATAATATTAGTATGGATATGGATTAGTCCCAGATTGTTGTAAACAATATATCAAGGAGATGCATCGAGAGCGACGCCCGACTGCGGTTATCAGATCATGAACGATCGCGTGATATGACATCGGAGGTAGAAATCAGATCAGTGTTTCAATGGCCATTTCTCAATTACCGCCGGCATTCTTGGAAACTTCACATTTGCTTTTATTTCTCTTAAACACGTTCTCGGCCAAATTGCGTAAAAACATTAATTTGTCGTGGTGCAAAATAAACTATGCAACTCAGCTTCTTACCTTAATTTATCTTCGTAAAGAGCGCAAGAAATATCACTACCCATAATATTATAAATGCGAAAGTATGTTTGTTTCCTCATGTAGCTATTAAAAACCTCCGGGTTTTTAACTAAATACATTCATAGAGACAAGTTTTTTTATCCCTGGAAAATATATAGTTTCCACAAGATAAGTTGTGATAGTCACTAGGCTATCACAACTTATCTTGTGGAAACTATATATTTTCCAGGGATTAGGACCTCCGATTAGAAGGAGGATGTCCTAACCACTAGGTTAGGACGTCCTCCTTCTAATCGGAGGTCGGGGGTGCGAACTCGGGCACGCACCTCTAACTTTCCGGAGTTATGTGCGTTTTAATGAATCAAATATCACTTGCTTTAACGGTGAAGGAAAACAGCGTGAGGAAACCTGCATGCCTGAGAGTTCTAAACAATGTTCTCAAAGGTGTGTGAAGTCTACCAATCCACATATGGCCAGCGTGGTAGACTATGGCCAAAACCCTTCTCACTCTGAGAAGAGACCCGTGCTCTGTAGTGAGCCGGCGATGGGTTGATCATGATGATTCGTAAATACGAACGTAAAAAATGTACGTCATAGCTGTTACAACATTTCGGACCTTATTAGGGAGACTTAATGGCAAGAAATGTTTTATGAATATTTTATTCATACTTCCGGATAGAAAAAGTTGCTGAGGCGCATAATTAATTTCATTAAAGGAATTAATTAATTTCATAGAAAGCATTTCGTGATCTTTGCTGCTACATAATAATTATACCTACCTATTTTGTGAAAACACTGAAAATGAACTCGTAACGGGGAAATGCTATTTCTAATAGATCCTCAACGTTTTGTTGCCATACTAATAAAGAAAATGTAGGCGCAGCATCGAGTAAAAGATAGCAGATTTGTAGAGCGTTGTCCCTGTCGTTGAGACCGACAAAACGTCAAATAGGAATGAGTGACAGAGACAACGCTCTACAAAGCCGAAATGTCATTCTAAAGGTCCGATGTACATTACTTTTGGGCGCGTACTGTAAGTCGTAGCTCGTTGTCCAGCCTATCACTGACCGAATGCCACGTAGGAAATCTGCACCAAACATACTACTACAACAACTATCGTAATTCATCAGTATGAACCTTTTCGATTTGGACTTCGGCACACATACGCCAAAAAAATTAAAAGTTTTTGTTTCAGTAAATTATGATTAAGGTAACTAACCTGAAATGCCCTAATTTGCTTAGCATTGACGAAGAATGTAAAGGCAAGGCCTTTGAAAAGCTGGTTTATGCGATACTTTTTATTTTGTGTCGATATAGCGAAGGATAGGCATGAGTAGCAGCTTCTAGTGTCGATAGCCAAGATTATCTTTGAGTCGCTGGGCCAGCGAAGTACCTAAGGAGTAATTAACTAATCTGTGTTGGCAAAGACTATTGTCCAGCCCACCGCTAGTTTACTCTGCCACCGCAGCAGACTGAATGCCACAATAGGAGCTCACAGGTAAACACAACTTGATCACAGTTCATCAAGATACGCAGTTGCACAGCCCTGTCGATCTGGTGGCACGGGAGTGCCCCCGCCAAGTCGAGCAAAGAGGCACAACCATACCATCCTTTTCTTGATATAACTAACCCGTAAACGCCTTGTTGGATGCATCATAAAGCATCGACGAAGCTTGGAAAGACCTGTAAGCCCTGGCACGATGCGGTTCAGGTTAAATATAATTTCTTTCAGCTTCTAGCGTCAAAGGCGAGTATACTCTTTGAGTTTCTAAATTCTAAGTTAACGAATTAGTAACTAACCTGTGTTGGCAAAGACTGCTGTCCAGCCCACCTCTGACTGAATGCCTCAATGGGAGCTCCATAAGGCAGGGCTGGGAAATCACCAGCAAACACAACTCGATCACAGTTCATCAAGATCCGCAGTTGCAAAGCCCTGTCCACTTTCACTTTGCATCGACACGGGTAGCGAAGGTCGTCGTTCAGCTCGGAACAGGGCACCCATGGCTGCTGGCTCAGGACACACGGCATGAAGAGAAGCAGAAGTATCCACATTATGCCCTGGAAAGAATGAAAGGATTTTATAAGAAAATGGGAAACTAACGAATTGTTACACAAATGTGGAACAGGGCAATTATTATACTAAATATACAGAAACGCGCGAGACTTTTTATAAAGTCAAGGAATTAATATTGGTATTTACTAAACCATTTTTATAGTTGGTATAAAATAAATATTTATTTCGTATTTTCGCATTATTACCATACATGGTCTACCTATTATTTGATATTGTATTTTTCTCAATGAGTACCTGCCTACGTCTTACACGTATCTTAATAGAGTTAAATATAGTTTACTTTACCAAAATTTTTACTTTGATGCATACCACTTAGAATAAACTAGAATAGATATATAACATTTAACTCCATTCGCAAGAAAGAAAAGTTATATTGCTATATACATGGAGCTAGGCATCAGCTTAGCTTATTGCCAAGCAGCTATACCACCTCTTGATGGATGCAAAATATGTGGTTAAGTCACTAACTTGCAAAGGGTATGGCAGTTTCATATTAATTTATAGATGATCGGTTTCTACATCATCATCATGATCAACCCATCGCCGACTCACTACAGAGCACGGGTCTCCTCTCAAAGTGAGAAGGCCTTCGGCCTTCTGCCTTAGTCTACCACGCCGCGGCGCGCCGGCCAAGTGTGGTTTAGTAGACTTCACACACCTTTGAGACCATTATGGAGAACTCTTAGGCATGCAGGTTTCCTCGTGATGTTTTCCTTCACCGTTAAAGCAGTGATATTTTAATTGCTTAAAATGCACATAACTCCGAAAAGTTAGAATTGCATGCCAGGGATCGAACCCCCGACGTCCGATTACAAGGCGGACGTCCTTACCACTAGGCTATCACAGCTTCTACAGGGCATCTTAAATCGTATTTCAACAAAAGTTGACGTCATTGACAATATTATCCAAGATCAGAACGTCACTGTGCAAAAAGACCACTGAAGCCTACGATCAAAGCAAATAACTGGAATAAATCGACGTCGGTGAGCAATTTGTCCCCTTATTGCTTCGATTTGCCTCATTATCACGGGGACATCTCAATCCTGCGCTGTAATCCTATCACTTCTACCTGAATATTCTGTTCCTTTAGATTTATCTTTTGAATTAATTGCTTTAGGGTTGAGGTAGAGGAGACCCGTGCTCTGTTGCAGGGTTGTTGCGGATGTGGATGCGAATATCCGTAACACCCTTGTTGGGTACCGTTGTATACTTTTTGATTGGTCAGTTAGCGAACGAAGATATCAACTAGCGAACGCGCGAGGCACACGCCACTCTGGCCCCACTCACTTTCATTGCAGGTCGTTACTTGTTGCAAATATGAATCCGCATCCGTAAAACCTCCGCATTGATTGATGCGGATGCAGATATATGAATTGATGCGAATGTTCCGCATTTACGGATGTGGATGCGAATATCCGTAACACCCCTGCTCTGTAGTGAGATGGGTTGATCATGATTCATGATGATGATGATGATGATGATGATGATGATGATGATGATTGCTTAGACATTTACCTACCGTGTGGAAAAATAGCAAAATGAGCCAAACATAACACAAGAATATCTTAACTCAGATTCTTTTCAGTATTCAGAGGGTAGAAATCAAGGAACTGAAAATAAAAGATCACCTTTTATTTGACTTCGATACAACAACAACAAAAAGGCTGGGAAATGTTTACATTGAAAGTTTCAGACTTTTTTACACAAGAAAAGGGATAGTACCTTCTCTTGAATAAAAAGTTCACTAAAAAGTAAAAGTACTTTTTCTTTTATTTTTCTTTAGCCCCTGTTGGTTATTTACTTAGTCTTATTTAGGGTGAACGCACATTAGCTACTTCCACCTCAGCGTGTAGTGTCTCTGCCGATCGGCTGGTGATCTTCTTATTTATCCCACGCACCGCTGGGCGGAAGCAATTGACAGCAAGGGAGAGGCCCTGCCGGTCAGTCTTGATATTGCAAAAGCCTTTGATAGGGTTTGGCATGGGGCACTTCTATCGAAACTACCATCTTACGGACTACCAGTGAAGCTGTATAATTGGGTCGCCAGGTTCCTTGATGGTCGCCGCATCAAAGTCGCTGTCGACGGTTTTTGCTCGGAACTCAAACCCATCAATGCTGGCGTCCCACAGGGCTCGGTGCTGTCACCCACACTGTTCATGAAAATATTTTGCTGTTGCCTATTCATTTATTTTAATTTTATTTCATTAACATAAAATCAGTTTATTTTTTCGCGGATCGTTAGTTAGTTTAAAATAAGCAATTATTTATTTTTTATTTTTTTATTTTGTTTATTTGAAAGTAATCAACAGCGTAAATACATAATTATTATTTAAATTTAAATCTAGGTATAACAGAAGGCCAAAAGAGATTACTTAAAATTATAATTAAACTATTTTAACAGAATAGAGTTAGAATAAATGTAGGTATATACAATAATAAAATAAAATTACAACAGTGTGTGTATGATTGTATGTGTGTGTGTATGCGTGTGTGAGTGTGTGCTTATGAGTATGTGTGAGCGTGTGTGCATGTGTGTGTGTGTGTAAATGGGAGTGTATGATTGCATGCATATTTAGATGTTAGCTACTTTTTTTTTTTGTTTTACGATGATAGTTTCTTAATTCCTTTTTAAATTTATTGTTTGATAGGTAAAATAAGTCAAACTCAGCGAACTGATTGTTATAAGTACGTACCAAGCGTGGGATTATAGAATTTCGCGCATAATTTGATTTAGATTTGGGAACATTTAGAAGGCGCGTGTGACGCGTTCTTAAAGGTTGAGCATTAAATGAAAAGGCTGAGAGTAAGCTAGGACAATCGATTGAGCCGGTTAAAATTGCTTGCAGTAACAACATATCACATTGTTCCCTTCCCTTATTTAGTTTTTTTTTACTTTTGACTGTTATCCCAAAAACTTGTTTTCTCTTGATTAGGGTTCGAAAGATGCCCTCTAAGTAAATTTTTAATTAGAAGTTTTTCCCGAAAGCGTCCCAAACTTTTAAAATGCCAAGTTTAATTTCATTAAGTATTGAAAAAGTTTTAGTTGAATAAATGCTCTTTGGATTTTGTTTCAATAACTAATTGCTCTTTGTTGGCTTAAAATTTTTAACTATGTAGGTAAGTGATAAGTAAAAAATATTAGGTATTAATAATTATCTAACGAAGTAAGATTCATCTATCGAAATAGGTAAGTATATATATAAGTAAATTTTTCTTATAATTATTTCTTTTTGCGTTTAAAGCTGAACCCTCTGAGTATTGATATTATATTTATTTTGATAAGAAACAACAAACAAAAAGAACTCCATTTTGTCCGAGACAAATATACGTTATTAAAGTTCACATGCGGTGTAAATATAAGACTATAATATCATTATAATATAGATTATCACTATATATATAGATAGTCAGTATAATAGTACTTTTATATATTTTTTCAGTAAATCATACTTTTGTGAAAGTCTACGTATAACAATAATATAGTTACTTATAAAATCTGGTGTTCAATTTTCACTGACTTTTGTCGGACCAACTATTCATTTAAGAATATGACAATTTTATACCTACTTAACTAATATTTTTCTTTCCGAACAAAATTACAATAATTAGAACTGCACATAATGTTTAATAGGACTCATAAAAATTTATAAATTAAAAGTTTCGAACAGCGCTCCACTGCACCTATAAATTTCGAAATTTATTAAATTTTCTAGTAGGTACTGTGCTACCAAGTGGGCACTTAAAAGTTATAACACGGGTGAAGTAAACAAGATGTATTTTATTACTTCGCCGCGCCGTGAAATACTTAAATACGGTATTCCACCCACGTTGGGGAAAATTAATATTTTTGAACAAAATAAATTGCACTATTTTCAAAAGGTCCTTAAAAATGCAGTCCATAGAGTGCTTGAATAGTCAACTACCACTACATCACATCTTCTACTAACGAAAGATATCTTGTAGCTATCTTGTAGTATCCAATTGCTATAATCGAAATCATACCAATTTACAAAATCATTCAGCTTTCATTATTTCACTAGCTTATGCTCGCGACTTCGTCCGCGTGTACTACACAAATTTCAAACCCCTATTTCACCCCCTTAGGGCTTGAATTTTCAAAAATCCTTTCTTAGCAGATGCCTACGTCATAATAGCTATCTGCATGCCAAATTTCAGACCGATCCGTCCAGTAGTTGGAGCTGTACGTTGATAGATCAGTCAGTTAGTCAGTCAGTCACCTTTCCCTTTTATATATTTGGATTAAGGACGTCCATCGCGCGCTTCTGGTTTGAAAAACACTCTAAGGGTAGAACAGACAAGACAGCGTGGAGTCGGGAGATCAGATCTCGTTCTGGACTACATACGATCGAAATCCTCGTGACGACATAAAGACAATTTTCTTACCGTCATCCCCGTCACGGGAATACCTACTGCTAACGGAGACAAAGTATCTCTATACGAGTTGTTGGGATATTTAGAATTTATAGGAAAAATATCAGTAAAAGGAAAAACTTGGACGTCCTGTTTGAGATATATATTTGAAGTCAGAGAATATGTCATCGAATGTAAAAACAAAAAACTCTTAGAAAATAAGAATAAGAACATATTTAAATATAAACAATTTAGTTTACAGCCAGTTCCAACATCCCCCTTTAAACTAAATTGTCTTACAAAAAAAACTTAACATAAAATATTAACACAGAGGAACAAGAAAAAAAAAAATTTACATGAGAAATAAACTAAGACCTAAACTACGTGATGATTCTTCAAGTTCAATTGATTCATGCCTATGCGACATAAGTGTCCTAACCATATTATGCCAGAGCTGATACTAGCTCAGACGGTCAGAGTGCACCTCGTACGCAAAATCTTCACTATTCGTCTTAGGTGGAATATTAACAGTACAATCAACTATGTACACTGTACAGTCCACCACAGGGCGAAGCATGACGAACAGAATCACCTTCATTGATGCAGCGGTCGTATCTCCTTCTGGATACCCATCAATAGAAAACCACAGGTTCTCATGTAGCCAATAGTTTAATCATTTTCCAAGTGGGATATCCTTCTCTATTTTTGACATTTGGTAAAAATTGATTTTTCTTGTTCGCAACAAATATAATATATTATTAATATAAATGGACAATTAACACCACTTTTCCACTTTTATTTTTCCACCTAGAGCCCTTCGTGCTGATAACGTGTTGGGATATTTAGAATTTATAGGAAAAATATCAGTAAAAGGAAAAACTTGGACGTCCTGTTTGAGATATATATTTGAAGTCAGAGAATATGTCATCGAATGTAAAAACAAAAAACTCTTAGAAAATAAGAATAAGAACATATTTAAATATAAACAATTTAGTTTACAGCCAGTTCCAACACGAGTGAACCGCTGCGCAAGAAGTCACAAGAATTACCTGAGTAGTTGAAAAAATAGGAGAAGGAATCGCGTTTCGATTTTGCAATAGGTATATCGTACGTTTTTCATTGTTAGCCGCATGTTGCTTAAGTTTTGTTAAGAAACACCTCGTTCACGCTTCATCAGAAACAAGGTAGACAGCGAAGCGAAGCGCGACGTCCAACACGGTTGTCCTAGAAATAGTAATTCAAGGAACTGTAGGAAGCCGCTGCGGAGCTAGCGTAGTAGATCTGCTGCTGCTGTCACGCTTCGCAGTGTGCCATCATACATGCATTATTTTTTTGCTAATTGAAGTTCGAAAAACTACCGTGGCTCTTTGTATTACTGTGCAGAGTCCAGACCATTGATTTAGGAGAAAACCCCCTTTGAGATTCAGCTCAACGGTTTGGCTAATATTTTAATAGAACCTTCAGAGAATCACTTCGTTGTCTGTCTGTCTGTTCGTCTGTCGTGTCTGTCAAGAAAACCTATCAAGTTCTTCCAATTAATCTAGAATCATGAAATTTGGCAGGTAGGTAGGTCTTGTAGCAAATAAAGGAAAAATCCGAAAATTGTGGATTTGTGGTTAGATAATTAGTATTTTAAATTTTCAAAGAAAGATAACTATACCGAGTGGGGTATTATATGAAAGGGCTTCAGTACATTCTAAAACAGATTTTTATTTATTTTTATACATAGTAGTAGCTTTTGATTTATCGGGCAAAATATCGAAAAAAATACCCGAGTACGGAATCCTCGATGCGCGAGCCTAACTCGCACTTGGCCAATTTTTTATTTTATTTTTATGCCCGTGTTTTATATACTTATCTACTGAATTTTACAATATAATCGTCTATGGCTACTGGGAATACCAACCAAGTATTATATTTTAGTATGCACTGATTAGCTAATGCAGCCGTAATAGCCTAGTGGTTTTGACGTCCGCCTCCTATACGGGAGGTCGGGGATCAGTCCCGGGCACGCACCTCTTTTAAGAAATTAAATATCACTTGCTTTAACGGTGAAGGAAAACATCGTGAGTTCTTCATAGTGTTCACAAAGGTGTGTGAATTCTGCCAATGGTGGCCAGCGTGGTGGAATATGGCCAAACCATTCTCATTTTGAGATTAGACCCGTGCTCAGTAGTGAGCCGGCGATGGATTGATCATAATGATGCACCGATTATACTACAAAGTAATGCGAATACAAATAAAGATAATTTAAATTTGTATATTATAGGTGGGTTTGCATTTGGCGCCTACTGTTAAATACAACTTAATAAACAAGATAGAATCACGTGTTGGAGTTAATTAAGTACATCGAGAAAAGTCTTCTAAAGAATATGAAAGCACGTGTTTGAAATTTCAACCAGGTACATGAAACTTAGATATGCTAATACACTCAGCGCCAGTATGTTTTACCCTTTACCACTATAACGATCACTACAAACGTAAGTAAGCATGTTATTTACGAAACAAACGAAAGCAAACTTAATTTTACGTCCTCGTACCACGTAAAACCTGAGGAGGACTTAAAATTTCCTCGACAGTGCTTTAGACTGCGAAAATAGAAAAGCTTATTTTGCCCCGACTGTAATAGCAAGCTGTATTACCTTCAAATAAAATTTACGGGATCCGTTCTTAGAAAATGCGAATTTTCATTCTAAAAAAAAGGCTTTCTTATTTCAGTGCACTCTTTCAGGAAGTAAGAATACAGGTTTAGCATTAGATATTCTCAAACTACAGCTAGCAACATTTAATGATTTATAAACCTAAGGAATAGTAGGTATAAACTATAAAGTAATTTTAAGTTTTTACTTTAAAAATCTTCTTCGAGTGAAGATTTTCACGCTTCGGTAACGGACTAAGTTTAAATGGGAATTAAATATTTTTTTACTGTACTAATTAATAGCTATTTTGAGTTTTAGATTTGTAGATTTCATCACATTGCCTATTTTGTCACTCATTATAATGTTGGTTTGGACTATACCACGTTATATTGGTACTCATATCCCTGTCAAAATAATATTATATTTTATTATAATTAAAGCAACGTTGTGAGCATAGTTCGGAGTGAGCAGTAGTTTCGTAGTGAGTATAGATTTTAATCTTGATTAATTTTACAGAGCTAGAATTTACAGAAAATTGCAATCAATTTAGAGAAAACACAAAGAGTTTAAGTAATTTTATAAAAAGCTCTAGTAGCAGTTTCATGGTGAATATAGATTTTCTTTCCCAGTTATTCTAAAAAGCTGTTGATTTTAAAGCAAATTGGCTATCACCGTGAAAGGAGCAAAAGACATTTATTTGGCCTATTACTAACTTTCAAAATATTCAAAGCTAAAGTCAGTGTGAGCAATAGTTTCACAGTGAATGTAGATTTTCATTCCCATTAATTCTAGCGAGCTGTTGATTTTACAGCAAATTAACTTACATAAAATGTTCGATTTAACCCGGAGTTTGATCCGGATTCCGGAACAATCTAATTTCCTGTGCTTTGCAAGCTACAAGTTTATTCGACGGGAAGATTCATAATACGATTTACAAGTCGTGGTTTATGGTATATTGATTTTGTACATAATAGATTGAAACAATAATCCTATCCGTATGGCAGCTGTATAGCGCTTTCAGGGCGCCATATTCAAATATGATTTTTTTTATTTTTAAGTACCTTTTTGGCAGGGTAGCGTGTTTTTATTTTTTTTAATTACGACTTGTTAAAAATATTTGTTTCTTACAATCAAACTGGATAGGTTACGGATATTATTACTTTACTCAAATTAGTAAGCAAAGTCGCAGTAAAATCTACACTTTACAAATTCAAGGGCACAAAGGCCAAGCATCATCCGGGGATAAATCGTTTTCACGGTAGATTTGTGCAGCAATCTGTTTCAGATAGAGCCAGCGGAGCAAGAAAGCGCCTTATGATCCTTTATGAGCGTCGTGGGCGTAACAGAAACGATTTAGGTATCTATAATATGATGTATACGATTGTGAATGTATAAAATGAAAAGACTTTGATTTTTATTATTCGTATTCACACATATCGAGCGAACCTTTTAGTGGTGATTGAGATAGTCAGAATGTAGCTATCAAATCACAGTGCTGGGCCAGCTTTTTATTGTATTATATCTTTTATACAATAAAACTGAATAAGTATATTATTTTACTGAAATTATTACGCAAAGTCGCAGTTAAATCGATACTGCAAATTCAAGGGCACAAAGGATTTGTGCAGCAATCTGTTTCAGATAGAGCCAGCGGAGCAAGAAAGCGCCTTATGATCCTTTATGAGTGTCGTGGGCGTAACAGAAACGATTTAGGTATCTATAATATACTGTATTAATACGATTCTGAATGTTTTTAAAACGAAAAGGCTTTGATTTTTATTAAGTCACTCAGAATCATATTCGAAATCACACATAACAAGCAAACCTTTTAGAGGTGATTGAGATTGTCACAATGTAGCTACGAAATTTCGGCGCTGGGCCAGCTTCTTATTATAATATTATATCTTATGTTCAATAAAACTGAATAAGTACTGAATTATACTGAAATTAGTAAGCAAAGTCGCAGTTAAATCGATTCTTTGCAAGTTCGAGGGCGCAAAGGTAAAGTACGCCCATCACCCGGGGATAAATCCCTTTCACGGTAGATTTGTGCAGCAATCTGTTTCAGATAGAGCCAGCGAAGCAAGAAAGCGCCTTATGATCCTTTATGAGCGTCGTGGGCGTAATAGAAACGATACATTTAGGTAGAAGTATTTCACCAGCACACGATTGTGAATGTTTTTAGGAAGACGGACGAAAGGAAAAGGTTTATTTATATTGGTACTAGACGATGCCGGCGACTATGTCCGCGTGAATTTATGTTTTTAAAAATCCCGTAGGAACTCTTTAATTTTCAGGGATAAAAAGTACCCTGTTTTCTTTCTCGGGATGTAAGCTAACTCTGTACCAAATTGCATCAAAATCGGTAACACTGTTGGGCTGTACAAAACTAGCATACAGACAGATAGACAAACCTTCGCATTTATAATATTAGTATGGATTTATGGGGTTAACTTCATCATCATCATGATCACCCCATCGCTGCTCACTACAGGTCTCCTCTCAGAATGAGAAAGGCTTACAATTAGACAAATCCACACTAATATTACAAATGCGAAAGTGTGTCTGTCCGTTTGTCTGTCTGTCTGCTAGCTTTTCATGGCACAACAGTTTAACCGATTTTGATGAAATTTGGTACGGAGTTAGCTTACATCCCGGGGGAAGGAACTAGGTTACTTTTCATTCCAGAAAATCAAACAGTTTCCAAGGGATTCCTAAAGGCCAATTTGTTTAACTAATTTATATGAGATTTGGTATATAATAGCTTGCATCCCGGAAAAGACATAGGTAACTTTTTATCCCGGAAAATCAAAAGGTTCCCATTTGATTTAAAAAAAAACTGAATTCTCGCTGACAAAATCGTGGGCATCATCTAGTAGGTACATAAATAAAATAACATCAATCACAGCGTGATAAGCCCGAGCAATAAAATCAACGCAACAAAGCTCTTTCGTGAATTTTGCAACACCTTGTCAACGAAAAATCCGCGGTAAAGCTTTGCTGCACTCATTGTAAGTTGCTCTCCGTGTGCGCTTCACACCCTAGCCCTGCACCATAAGTAAAGCCAGCACTGGAAGTAAAAGCTTGAGAGGCGAATATGCATCCGATGTGCTGGAACAGTCGACAAAGGAATTTTATACAAAGCTTATCTGTTAGTGACGGGAGCTCTTCTGTAAAGAAAATACAGGAAATTGAAAAAAATAGACAAACTGTAGAGCTATGAAAATTGCCTGAGTTTTCACTGTGCCGAGCTTAGATAAATGATTGGTCTCCACTGCCCTCTGAGTGGAGACCACAGACCACCGCCTATAGACGCCTAATAGCTGGACACCCCCGATAGCCAAGCTTAGGCAGTTGCTTAGCATAAAATTCGGCCCACGGCAGTTCGGTACCCTCATTCCGCACATTGTCTTGATTACGTGACTTCCACCAATCACAAGAAAGCATTCTCCCCTGTCCCCCGCCAACATTTTACGATTTTGTTTTCATGCAAAACCTTATTTATACATATATGTGTATTCTTGAGGTTGAATTCTCTGTGGTGGAGACCCATCATTTATCTATGGTTCCGAGATAATTTATTAATAGAAGGTATTTCTTCATGGGTTTTTGATCTATTTTTCTAAGTTTGTAAGTTTGATGTAGGGGTAAATTCGGAATTAATAATCCGATTCTAAAAATTCTTTCACTGATAAACATAGCTAAATCATACCGGAGGCTGACTTAAACTACTTTCATCCCGGAAAATAAAAAAGTTCCCACGGGATTTTTAAGAACCTAAATCCTAGTGGACAAAGCTACCAGCATGAAGCGTCATCTACTTCAAAATAAACAATCACTACCCCTATTATAAATGTGTTTGTTTGTTGTTTGTCCTTCAATTACGTTGCAACGTAAGTAAGACCTGGAAAGGGACACAGGCTACTTTTTATCCCGGAAAATCAAAGAAAAATCTAAATCCACGCGTACGAAGTCTCGGGCATCACATACTAGTCAATAATTATTGCTAGTTGATACCACATTGCTACCAATTAATTATTAACTGATCAATATGTTGTAGATATTAATAATTGTACTATACAAACAGTTACAGTAAACATTATAGACTATATATCGCGATATCTAACATTAGTTTAGATTCATGTTTGCCAATTAATATCTGACCATCGGACCATTGTTTGACGCGATTATTGCTTTAGAGAAACACGGTATGATACACCGATACCTCACAAAATAGGTACATATTATTTACCTGTAGGGTTGCCAGAGCTCAGATCAAATTTCTTGCCTGTCTTTACGAAACAAAAAGTGCACAATCATATTCATTTGAAGAAATATTGACACCGATTCCGTTATCTTTGTCTAAACTAAAAGAGTAGTCAGTAGTGCTCAGTAGTCGGCTGGCGCGGATGGGTCGATGATGATGATGATTAAATGCATGTTTCACACCGGAGCATCCTCAGGATCTATATAATAGGTATAGTACGCGACAGGTCGAGATGGCAATCGGGGTACGAGGCGGGGGGTCGCACACCCGCATATAACCCGCGCTATCTCGTACCGGGTCAACGCAGGGGTTGTGCGGATGTATGGGGCGTCCGTACTGATGCTCCATTTATAATTATTATTATCTCTCTTTCTCTCATAAAACGAAAGCAAATCTGCAAATAATGGGTCGCTTCACACTCGTGATCGTGATTATCATCAGAGCACGGTTCTTCGCCCGATACGGTGACATCGAATCATTTTTCTTTCTTAGGCCTTTGTTACGAACGAAATCGGAGGGCAAAACAAATCTATTGTTCTTTTTTTGAACTGCAAAAGTTTATACGTTTGTTTAACTAACCATCGACCCAGCCTTGGGAAATAAAAAGGGAGTTATGATATTTACAAACTATCTTGATTTTGTTGTTTTAACCTTAAAACCGTAAGTTTACGTACCTGCCTATACCTGTTCTTTTGTAACTCCAAAAAATGAGGTTTCATTGACTTAGCGTGACGTAGGCATAATATTGTGGTGTAATAGCATATTCAAAATGGTGAATACGACAAACATACAGAATAAATATAGGTAGGTATGATATTTTAAGAAAATCGGCCAAGTGTATGTCGGACTCACACACGAAGGGTTCCGTACCATTGTACAAGGTATACCTAACTTTGGGGTGTCAGCCAGGTAACCTCCCAGTGTGCCGTAGTGTAGCAGTATTGAGGCCGGTGCACCCCTGGTAGCATGGCTAGTAATTTCTCTTCGGGGATGATATTGTTGGCTATGGCAGAGATTATATAATATTATATTATCTCTGGCTATGGCTACCTGGCAGGGGGGAGGTTTCTCTGTGTATCCCTCTGACTAGCAGAGGGCACAGTGGACGAGGCGAAGGATGGGACGCGGGCGATAAAAAAAAGGTGTACTTAACATTTGTATAGTGCAACACTGCAAGATAATGACAATAGCGTAATTTTGAGGTACGAAACCCTAAAAAACAAATATCAACTCCATATCAAGGGCGACGACCAGTAACTACTCAGTGGCGACGACATTTTGCTAAATTGAACTGTATAGGTATACTAGGTCACTATAAGAAACAGACCATAACACCTCAAACCAAGAAAACAATAAAAGCCTTCAAGTAAGTCGTATTCCGTTTCAACCTTGACTCCATTGTACGATTGACACCGTGACTCCTGCTAGTCAATTCACTAAGCTAATTGTCATTTGAAATACCATCAAAATCCGTTCTATTTTTTTGCTACGCAGCTATAATGCAAGGTTGTTAAATACCAATCGGACTTAAAATCTTGCCTTCATGGACAAAAAAGACACAAAAATAAACGTGATCCTGAATAGACAAAAAAATTTTTCGGTTATGCAAAGTTTTATTTGCTTACATAGGTATTATGCGTACAAAATGACTTCTTACGCGCCATTTTAACTTTGTGTTAATTGGTATGTCAAAAGTACGATTTTAGTCCTTATTTTAAAGGTGAACCGTACTTTTGACATGAAAATTCACCAACAGAGTTAAAATCACGCGTGAGAATCATTTTGTACGGACTATATGCGTGTATTAACAACCCCTGTTCCTTTAAGCCTTGGGCCACAAAAACAATTCTCTTACTGACATATCAACTTCAGCTCAAACCGCTCTAAAAATTATATCACGCAAAGTCGCGGGTAAAAGCTAGTTTACTAATAATCCTGATTATGAAAATGAAGCGTATTCATACTATGCGAATGGCTAAAAATGCAACGACACTTTAGTGTGGATTACCTCTTAGCGCTTAGTCGTTTTTTGTTAAACACTTATACCTAATGCCCTCAAACAGTTATCCCAGACATCCCGTGTCGTCCATTCTAGGGCGCATCTATGCGTGTTAATTACAAGGCCCAGCTTCTGAGCCCGTTGCTTCTGAGAAGTGCCTGTCCTCGGCCACATGAGCTTAAAAACTCGACTAACACCATACCGTTACGACGGCCTTCGGTACTGTTATGAATACCTACTTACGATACACCAATGCGGAGATAAATAATGAATTAAGCTTATATGGTACATTCTTTTAGCGAGAATTTTTATTTTCTTATAGCTTGTATATTTTTCTACAAAAAAGCTACATGTTTTAAGTGTGTTTAATCTTCTTCTTCTAAATATATAAAACGAAAAGGTGACTGACTGACTGATCTATCAACGCACAGCTCAAACTACTGGACAAATCGGGCAATTTGGCATGCAGATAGATGCCATGACGTAGACATCCGCTAAGAAAGGATTTATGAAAATTCAACTCCTAAGGGGTTAAAATAGGGGTACGAAATTTGTGTATTCCACGCGGACGCATAAACTAGTATTTCAATAAAATTGTTGGTTAGGCAATTAATTAATGTCACGTTCTTTGACGGTAGGTAAAGGGAAAACATTGTGAGGAAATCTGCGCGCGTGAGGGTTCTCCATAATGTTCTCAAAAGTGTGTGAAGTCTAGGCCAATAAGCACTTGGCCAGCGTTATGAACTTAGACCGTCGGCGTCGATGCGTTAAGATGATCAAGTGCAAAGCTATATTATAGTAGATTCTAGATAGGTACGATAACAGTTCAATCTGTAAGATTCAAAGTTAGGATCAATCGGATTTCAATTTTTTGGGAACTTTGTCCACTCTACCGTTTCAGGCATGCATTCAGGATTATTTGCGATGTTTTCCATCACCGCTTAAGCAATTGATATTTTAATTGCTTGGAACTTTTTTTTCTGTGCGAAAAGTTAAAAGTACGTGCTCGGCATCAATTCCTTGACCCACCCAATGCGAGGCCAAAGTACTTATATAGCCACTAGTGACTAGACTATCACCCGCTTTTTGCATTTATTGGTTTCTTTTCGATTAAGATACTTCATGACTTTTACCAAAGCTGATTTTAAGGTGGAAATTAATCTCAAGTCACACAGTTAATGATTCGGAAAATGTAGGAAAATAATATTCCACATGGACAAAGACGCGTGTAACAACCAGTCTTTAATAAAGGTTCTGTTTTTTTATATTCAAAGTATTAACAAAACAGAGGCAGCTATTCTCTTTTATTTTATGTTATCTATATAGAGAACACCGTTTTAGGAATATTAAAAAACATAAAAAGTTCACCGACCCCGCGATCACATAAACAGGAATAGTTGAACAAAAACGGCTAATTCTGTGTATAGACCGTTCACTATAACTTGACCCCTAACTTTATGTTGGCACCATTATTCATCATCATCATCATCATCATCATCATCATCAACCAATAGACGTCCACTGCTGGACATAGGTCTCTTGTAGGGACTTCCACACGCCACTGTCTTGCGCCGCCTGAATCCAGCGGCTCCCTGCGACTCGTCTGATGTCGTCCGTCTACCTAGTGGGGGGTCCTCCAACACTGCGTCTTCCGGTGCGAGGTCGCCATTCTAGCACCTTGGGACCCCAACGTCTATCGGTTGGCACCATTGCAAATCACTAATTTCCATCGACATAGGAGGTAATAATCACGAAGTAGTACATAAAAATTCTTTGCTAAGGAATAAAGCTAACAAAGCAATAGTGCCAACATAAAATTAGGCATTGAGTTACAGTAAACGGATAATAACTTTTCGGTTCGAACAATAACAACAATTACTCAGGGTGGCAATCGTGAGTTGTGACCCCGTTTAGCGCATGTGACCGTATCTTATTCGTACCACTATTGTGTTTAGGAATATTAAAAAACATAAAAGTTCACAGACCCCACGTTCGGTGTGATAAGTCAGGAACAGTTGGACGGCGAATTCGGTGTACCTTTTCGGTTAGAACGGTAACAACAATTACTCAGGCTGGTGATCGTGAGTCGTCGTGACCCCGTTTAGCGCATCTGGTCATAACCGTAACTTACTCGCACCACTATTGTGTTTCATTAGGTAATGAGTATCTTGTTATGAAAATTGAATTGAAAAGGTAACTTCTCGCTAAAATTCAAAAGACGCACTGGCTGGTACGCGGCTGATAGTTTAGTGACTACTAGCTATCTGCATGCCAAATTTCAGCCTGATCCGTCCAGAAATTTGAGCTGTTCGTTGATAGATCAGTCAGTCAGTCAGTCTGTCACTCAGTCAGTCACCTTTTCCTTTTATATATTTAGAGAAATCCCACACAACTCTTGAGAAGGACACCCCCCCCCCCCCCCCCAGTCACCAACCTACCGTTTAAGAATCCTACTTTATGATCCAGGTACACTTGATCGGTTTTTTAAAAATCCCGACGAAACTCTTTGATTTTCGACAGACAGACACACTTTTCAATTATAATATTATTAGTGTGCTAGACATTACCAGTCTGACTGTAGCAGTTGACTGGTCACGTCTGTCGGAAGTCTGATGGACGTCGGAGTCGAAAATTCGTCGAATGTAATAAGACCACGTCTCAGTAAACGAAGCGTAGAGTGCCCCTTAATCCAAGTCGGTGGAGCCGAAGTGATGATATCAGGAAAATCTCGAAAGTGGATAAAAGTGGAGTAGGTAAGCTATATTGGATCAATACATAGATGTAGGTATCTAAATAAATAAATAGAAAAGTCCCGAGTCACTGACTGATTGACTCATCAACGGCCCAGCCCAAACAATTGCTATTAGAAACCTAAAATTTTGCACTTATAGGTACATACCCTATATCCTAATGTAGATAAATAAGTCCGGATTTTTCGTTTGCACGAGCGAAACAGCGGGTAGTCTCTGTGTGTTCGATTAAAGTATAAAAAGCGCAGATTAGCTTATACCTGCTTCAGATCAATGTCCCTAAATTAAGTGTTTTAGATATTTATAAATACAGCTAGTTGCTACGAATTAAGCAATCGAGGCCATTCAACGGTAACATTATGACGAGTCGGTGAAAACAAGAGTAATTTTAACTCAGTATTTATATAGGGGCTCTGGAGTAACTTTAACTCTGCGTTGATATATTATCATGATGAGCGATGCAGATTACGGCATTTTGTTATTACGGCAGCTTGTTATTGCACGCGTCTATACACGCGCCTTTTGTGACAGGTGCATCTCGGTGGGGGTTGAATTTTGAAAAATCCTTTCTTAGCGGATGTTTACAACATAATAGCTATTTGCATGCCCAGGTCGATCCATTGAGCTGTGCGTTAAAAGATCAGTCAGTCAGTCAGTCAGTTTGACGCAAACGTCGAAGACATCTATCCAGACCGTTGCTTTGGCAACGGTTTCCAATAATTCTGGCCAAATTTATTTCCCGGCTCGGTGGATTTACGGCCGTGGTCAGAATGCTTACCCGAGGCATTTTGTTGGCTTTTTATTGCCACTTTGTTACCTTACGTATCTACCCGTGTCCCTTCAAATTGACCCCTTGACATATTCTCTAAATCTTGGTTGAAGAATTCCTGTACAGAATGCTCATCTAGCTTTCGACGCTGCTCGAACTTGTAGACGGAAAGGTCTGCGCAAATTGGCGAAGGGAACGGTAGAAGATTTTTTTATTGGTCTGCACATATTAGGTTTTTTTTACTATGTGTTTGGACATAGGACAAACCATATTTCAATTGTAGCAATGTTATAATATAGTCTTTGACACGCTGAACTCTATGACGAAAGCAACGATTCCTCATTTATCAAAATCTAATGAACAATTATTGATGAACCAACCAACATATAAATGCTAAACTTGATGAACCAACAAACACATAAATGTTAAACCTTGATTAACCAACAGACATAAATGCTAAACCTGATGAACCAACAAACATATTATAAATGCTAAACCTGATGAACCAACAAACACATAAACGCTAAACCTGATGAACCAACAAACATATAAACGCTAAACCTGAATGAATCCAACAAACACATAAATGCTGAAACTTGATGAATCAACAAACACATAAACGCTGAACCTTGATGAACTAACAAACACATAAATGTTCCACCTTGATGAACCAACAGACACATAAATGCTAAACCTGATAAACCAAGAAACACATAAATGCTAAACATCTTTACCTAGGTTCTACGCAGTAGCTAGGTAAGTACACATACTTCCGTCCCGTTATGTCAGTATACTGAACATTTCCTGAGTCCTACTAGTAGTCACGTTCACTTCAATATTTGAAGTGCAATAAACGTAAACTTTATGAGTTTTAACGCGGATGGAAAACGTTTCTAGTATGGGGATTGTGCGTGACCCGTGGGAATATAATATTCTTTAAAGCTATAAACACAGTTATACAAATTGTGCAGTAATAATAGTTTAGTAGAAAAACGAGCCTTTCCAAGTCATTTAACAGACATTCACGGTCGTAACAACCGAAGAATATTATGCCAGGTATAATACCTAGTAATTGACCTCATGGGTTTTACTTCCATTCATTCACATAAAACTTATGTAGGTTTTTTTTTCATATCTACCACTCATTGTCACAAATAATTTGCCAACCTATTTAGCTTGTATTTTCTTTCTTCAGCTTTGCAACCCGCTGAGCTATGTTACTCTACTTCTCCTACGGATCTTCTCATTACTGATTTGATAACGCACCTATGACAACATATTATGCGTTTGAAACGTCTCCATGTACAAAGACCGTTCATATTATCACCTACTTATCAAAGTAATGAGTCACAACTAACAAGCAGTTACAAGTTTAGTAGTTTAATTTCATGTTAGTTTAAGTTTTGACATAACCAGATGTAAAAACCGGTACAATATTATTAAATTATCATTGTCACGAACGCATTCCAATCTCATTACACAAGTAACGAAATTTGCGTTGTGCGTTACCAGAGAGAACTGTGAACAGTACTACACAATTTGATATAGTTTCGAATTATTTTAAAACTGTACACTGTTGACCTTTATTGGGTAACCTTTACTGACTTTGAATTCTTTTGTTGTAAACTTTTTTGTATATAAACTTTGATTAGTGCACAGCAAAACAGATGAAAACATAGCATAATATTCATTTTTTATAATCATAAGTGGGGTGTTTAACAATATTCTCATTGTCATGTAAGTCTCATGTAACTCATTGTTCCACACTGAATGATAGCCACCGAGCTCATTTGACATTGGTTGGTGTGTTAATATTTTGCGCATAGTGAAGCGCCACAATTAAGGGTGTATACGCGTGGATGAAACGCCAATACGAGAAATTTTCACGTGCGAACTAAATAACGCGCATGATTTTCCGCAAGGTTTAATCTATCATCAGGCAAGATAATAATAGTCAAGCGCAAACCTATCATTCAGCAGCTTCAAGATTAAGTATACCTTCACTGGAAGGTGCCGAAATTGAATTCAAGATATCCATCGCCACATATTTCATCGGATTTTAAAGCCTTAAGATATTTGCGAGATATCGGAGTGCTGACACTGATAAAACGAGAACATCGGACGTCTACAATTTATGTCCGGAAATAAAATCCGCGAGTTGAATATCTAGGAAATCGTAAAACTTGATAAAATTTTAAAAAACCGGCCAAGTACTAGGCAGACTCGCGCACCGACAGTTCCGTACTACAATCAAAAATTATTATGCCTAAAAATAAATAAAAATCTGTTTTAGAATGCACAGGTAAAGAGCCCTTTCATATTATGATACCCCACTTGGTATAGTAATCTTACTTTGAAAATTGAAAACACTATATTTTTTCATGAACACGTTCAATTTTTTTTTTTTTGTGATGTGACCACAAACTCACGGTTTTAGAATTTTCCCCCTTATGTGTGCTATAAAGGGGTATGGGTTTAATTTTATATTAAACCCATACCCCTTTGGTTCCTCCACAGCATCGTATTGGAAAGCTAAATCGCTTGGCGGTAAGGATTTGTCAGTAGGGTGGAAACTATGTAGCAACCCTAACTACAAGGCCGGCGACCTACCGAAGTGGGATGGAAAAAAAAATTAAATTCATGATCATCATCATCGTCATGATCAACCCATCGCCGGCTCACTTCTGAGCACGGGTTTCCTCTCAGTAAGAGCGTTTGGCCTTAGTCCAAGTGCGGATTGGCAGACTTGACACTACTTTGAGAACATTATGGAGAACTCTCAGGCTGCAGGTTTCCTCACAATGTTTTCCTTCACCGTTAAAGCAAGTGGTTTTTTTAAAACTTACATAACACAGAAAAGTTAGAGGCGCGTGCCCGGGATCGAACCCGCGACCTTCCGAATATGAAGCGGACGTCCTAACAACTAGGCTATCACGGCTTTTTCTTATTATTATTATTTAAAGACGTTATTTGGTAAGTGGCACTACTGATAAAAGCCCTGACACTGATAAAATAATGCCAGTCGAGAGCTGCAGAAAATCTACAATTTATGTCCTGAAATAAAATACGTGTTGAATACAAAATATTGAAGTAAAGTTCAATATTTTATTAGATTTCTTCGCGAATTTGGTCTTTAAAGAATTTCACCTATCTATAAAATTTTCATTTTCCAAGCACTCTATTTGGTACCAAATTATCCTTTAGTAGGTACTCTAAAATTATTACCTTGATATAAAGCGATTTGCGAATCATTGTAACCAGTACCTAGATAGTAGCGGATTTTTATTGCTATTAGCTCGCTATATCAATAGTAAAATTATCAGTCAATAGAAAACGATTATGATCATCTTTGACTATTTAATATTTACGCATAAACCTATGATTTAAAAAAAATTACTCGTGAGAGCCGTTACGGACTCATCTTATACAAGTTAATCACAAAAATATTTCTCCAAGAGGTATAAGTAGATTATAATCTATCAAACAACTTACACCTACGTACTTACTTACGTAGCAAACTTGGACAAAATTCGAACCCTGATACTTTTGAGATAAGCGTCATCAATGATCAAACATATCTAGACGAGGCTGACTTCGCGAATTGATAGGTATCCATAAAAATAAAAAATGACTTTCGGGATCTATCAATACAGATAAGTAATCCTGTCGGGAGCTGTTAAACGTCAATGGTAAAATTTATCTCCTCACGTAATTTATGATTCGATAAAGTCAAAATAATTTACCGTAAATCTTCTTATTGAGCAATAATTCATGTCATTTTTTTAAGTTAGAAAAATAAAGCTCTTATTTTTACCCAAAGCCCAAAAGGAGGGTTGTGTGTGTGACCTGTATGTAATATGTATGTATAGTCCGCAACAGGCCGAGATGGCAATCGGGGCATGAGGCGGGGGGACGCCCCGCACACCCGCACGTCATTCACCCGCGCTCGCCCGCACCGGGTTAGTGCGGGGGCTGTGTGCCATGCGGATGTGGGGGGCGTTCCCTCCCCGACTGGCATCTCGACCTGTCGCGTACCTAATATATGTATGTCCGTTCCTATGTCCGCTCGTAACTACTCAACGGCTCAACCGATTTTGACAAATGATACGTCATTCGATCCGGCTTGATGGCGCGAGTGTCACTGGGTAGGTAGATACAATAAAGAATTCTTAAAAATCAAAATGTTGGATTTTATGTGCTTTAATGCGCGATACAGTGCATACCGCAGTCGGGAGTTTTTTTTCAACATTTTAAAATACTTGTTCTCAATTTTGTTAGCGGGCACGATGAATGACCTGAGCATTTTTGACCTGCAACTTTTTGCAGATATCTCTCCAACTATATTCTAGAAAACACTAGGCGGCTGAGGCGGAGAGACGACATCAAACGTGTCGCAGGGAGTCGCTGAATTGAGGCAGCGCAAAACCGTGGCGTGCAGAAGTCCCTACAAGAGACTTATGTCCAGCGGTGGACGTCTATCCGTTTATGATAATGCTAATAATTATGTTTAAATAGCAGAAGTGCTAAAAGTCGCATAGATACTGTTTAGCCATACAACTTAACTGAAAAATAAATAGAGGAATAGATCAAACATTTTAATATTATACATAGATCCTCTTTGAGTAAACTTATAAAGCAACCTGTACTAACTTATTTGTTGTGCAAAGATTATTTGTGCGCCTTTAAAAAAAATTTCTTTGCCAACGTTTTGTAAACTCTTTTTTCTATTAGGTATCTGTTTATTTTGTTATAAATCTTTCATCCTTTGAAATATTATAGGCCACGTAATTCATAAGAAATTGGAGTTTATTTAGGATCAATATTGATGTTCATTTGGTTACATTGCGTTTAGGAGTAAAATTTTGATACCGTTGGGGCTGTTATAAAACGTTCCCTCTAGTAGTAGTAGACTAAGACTAGACTACTTAGACTATTACTTTTACTTACTATTACAATTTATTCCGTTTAAAATTAATAATTAAATTACTTACTTTACTTAAATTAATGTTAATTTGTTAGCAGATGTTTTATTGTTTTTCCTAGAAACATTTTATTGATGCTAATATTAGCAAGAATATAAAAAAAATTAAAAACACATCAAAGACGATATGCAAGAGAGATTTGAACCCAAAATCTTTGATCGTATGATAAACGGTTACACCACAAGGCCAAACGTGCGTTAATACGACTGACTGAATCCGTAGCGTAATTAATATTATTCCCATTGCTTTAGCTACAAATTATAAAAAGACAATTTTAGCGCAACGCGATCTGCACCGACTAAACTGATTTTGCTTAGGTATGTGTGCATTGAGAGTAGCTGTAACTTCGATATTTACGTGTGCTTTATGTGTGTTTTTGTGTGCATTACGCGACACTGGACGGGTGCATAGCTAGGTAATTATGTTGCTGTTTGTACAACGCTTGCAATCAAGTTATACAAAGCTTGTCGTAGCTTGCTAAGCATATATCTGCTTGTGCTTGCTAGAAATAAAAAGATTTTTATTCAAACTAACTCACATACTTCATCCGCGTAAACCCCGTGGTATTTCCGGGTTAAAAATTAGCCTATGTTACTCTCCAGGTCTTTAATTATTATAGACATGCAAGAAATAACGTCTATACGTTGTATTATTTGAGGATGAACTAATAAACAAACAACTTGAATTTATAATATGGATGGTAGTTTTGATTCTTCAAATGCGAAATGTAAGCGCGATAAATACAAATTTTGCAGATTTCGTTATTATTCTAGCTACAGAGCATTTTTTGAAGTAGGTAAACATCATAAAACCAAACTGCCTATCAAAAAACATTTTTATCGATAACTCAATAGACATTAACGAATTGGGAAGTGTTCGCAAACTTCGCCAATATCGTTACGAAAACTCCAGCGAAATTCCCTGATAAGCGATTTATAATCATAGCGGCAACTTGAAGCACTTCCGAGGGAATTAACTGTAACCTTAAAGTGAAATGGGCGCGGAAATTCCAAGAAAATCTTTTAAACTTATTTTGTAGCACGAAAATAGAGCAACTTTACCATTTTTTGTAACTTCACAACCCACATTATAAATGTAAAAGTGTGTTTGTTTGTTGGTTTGGCCTTTAATCACGCCGCAACGGAGAAATGGATCGGCATGATATTTTGCATGGTTATAATTAAGACCTGGACAATGACAAAGGCTAGGTACCTTTAATTACGAAAAATCAAAGAGTTCTAACGAAATCCACGCGGATGAAGTTGCGTGCATTAGCTAATAATAATGTAGTCCCCATCGAATTTAGGCCACAAGGACTGTCTTTGTCCCGGTGGCAAAAAAAATCTACAGAGATTAGCTACATCTGCTCGAGATATAATAAGTATTATGCACTTATTGCACAAGTTTTTTCGCAAACGGTCTATTCCATATTATAATTACTCTCTATTCCATTACTCTCCAAAGTCCAATGCGACGTAATCTGCCCCGACTCACGAGGCCTAAAATTTATTACATAGAAATCGAAGGTTTGACGAACTGAGACTCTCGGCATCGTGAGGATTGCCTAAACCCAGTGATATGATTATACTACTATAATAAGTCAATGCCTAAACCTATCTCGGTTTGCTGACACGTTTCAGCTTTGGACACAGTCATACGCTGAACATGCCTTCTTGCCTTCAGATTCACCTGTCTGAATATCGAATCGAGTTCTAGCAAACCATATGGATTTTTAATTTTTATCAAAATTGGATTATTTTCGTGATGCACACAAACAGAAAACTGTTACAATTTTATCAAACTCAGTCATTTACACCTGAAGATGTTTGAATCGAATCTCAATAGACCTAGATGAATAAATGAGCTAATTTATAACCTTCAAGATCATTGAATACATTAATTATGCGGCGCGGGCTTGGAAAGTTATTTGAGAGGTTTCTTATTTCTCTTCCTCGAATTATAATTTTCTTTTCAATGGCTTTATTATGAGAGCTATTTTCGGGAAACGTTTTCAAGAGGCATCACAGACGAACATACAATACATACAGACTCTCGATAGAGTTTTATTCTTGTTTTATTATTATTTTATGTTTGACTACCTCATTTGCTAGCTTAATTTAAAACACCTACTTACTTTTTCAATTGATTTCTGAGGCTGAGCTGAGGTTTCAGTTCACCCACAACATGCTGTAGTAAATTGTTACATTGATTATGTGACTGACTGACTGACTGACTGACTGATCTATCAACGCACAGCTCAAACTACTGGACAAATCGGGCAATTTGGCATGCAGATAGATGCCATGACGTAGACATCCGCTAAGAAAGGATTTTTAAAAATTCAACCCGTAAGGAGGTGAAATAGGGGTTTGAAATATGTGTAGTCCACGCGGACGAAGTCGCGGGCATAAGCTTGTTAGGCATATTATGATTATAATTTTTATACAGATATATTTTGAAAAGGGCAACTCTTCAGTTTCTTGCCGGTACTTCACAGTGAAATCTACCTTCTAAATCGGTGCTAGACGTAGGATAAGGACCCCCGTTGTCCTACATACATGATATAAATAAACTTCGATTTTTTGAGTAATTCTAACAATAGCTCAAGTCAATTGAATTTTTTAGGGTCTTGGTTGTGATTTGATGAGGGATGATACTGATTACTTGCTCCTTAGTGTTAATTGATTGTACCTGAAAGATATAAGTAAACACATTTATATTGGAAATCGAATATCGAACTAGATTGTGGCCGACGACGTTCACGCTCTAACAAAGTTGTTAATTAGTATGATTGGCTATTCTATCTATATACACGAAGTTGCGTGTTTTAGTTTCCATTACGGTAGTCATTAAAATAAGAACAATATATCAAGCCGTCGCCCGTCAGTGGTATAGTGGCATAACCCATACTTTTTCTAAAATAAAATTTTAATTAAATCTCCATTTATTCTTCGAGATTTACATAATTATGTATTTTAGATTCAAGAAAAGTAGGGCACTTATTCTTAAGTTTCACAAAAAAACATATTTAAAAAACGCCTATTTTAGTCTTCTTTGTTTATTTATTCATGTCTGTACCTACCACTTAGCAGTAACTTAAAACTGAAACATTTTACTTACGAAACGACGTGCACATAAAACAACTTACAGTAGATGTAGAGATTTCTTTCCAGCAGCCCTAAAATGTAAGAAAATTAAATTTAGATAATGCTGAGTTTCTATACCTATAAGTAAGCCATTTTGGACGTTAATAGTGCCAACTAGATTTCAGTAATATACCTTTATTTAGCAAAGCTAACACTCTGTGTTCGTGTTTATTATGGCAAAGATATTATACTTAAAATATAAACATTCGGTAATATATATTTATCCTGAAGCTATAGATAGATAGATAGAAATACTTTATAATTATTATTATTTTTTTTTAAATATTACAATAAAACTTAAAGCTAGCCTTATCTAATTACTATATAAATCATGACCGCGTGGAATGGTGCCAAGAATACTGGCTGCATTTCCGCGCTGGACAGCCAGGCTGATCCGTTGCGCAAAAAATGAGCCAGCCCTTCTGCAGATGAGGCTATTAATCGCGGTGAAATGTCTCGTAAAAAAATTTAGCACTAAGACTCGGCACAAAAATGTAACTCTCTATAAGAGAGGCATACTTGCGCTGCTTGCCGTTTTCAGCTGTATTTAATAATACTTTATTGCATACAAAAATATTACATAACATTACAAAAACAAAGATATATATTTTATCAAAGATGTACACTGTAGTAAATAAAATTAGCTCTTGGTAAATAAAAAGCTCCTGTTTACTACTGAAAAATATTAGAAATATTGTGTTCTGGGGTTATTCACTTTCGCGCACGACCGACTGATTATATTGTTTCCTATCAATAAACGATGCGTTTAATGAGCTTTTTCACTTCATAATGAGTTTTGAAATATTAAAACTAATTTATCACACCACATCCTATATAGACCTATAGTACTATCTTGTACCTACCTATCTATACGTACTTACAATAATTAATGTTTTTTTTGGTATTTTTGTACCTAATCACCGGCAAAGGCGTGCCGCCAAGAGATTTAAGCATTCCAAAACGATGCCGTGTACAAACCAAAGGGGCATGGGCTTAATAACAACTACCATACCCCTTCCAGGTAAGCCGTTCCATTTTAGACTGCATCATCACTTACCACCAGTTGAGAATTCAGTCATGGGCTAACTTATACAGTATGCGGCCAAAAGTGATGAACATCAATCTTTAGAAGGAGACAGCAGATTTGTAGAGCACTGTCTCGGTCGATAAGAATGACAAAGCGACATATGGGTATGAGTGACAGAGACAACGCTCTACAAAGATGAAATGTCACTCTAAAGGCCGATGTTCATCACTTTTAGCCGCCTACTGTATCTGAATTTAAAAAACCGTACTGTAATCTGAATCACTGAATTTAAAAAAAACTCGATATGATTGGTTCTGAGTCTGACAAATATTGGCAAGTCGACATACCTATTTGGTGCGCGCTCATTCGAGTCAACAACTCAAGAGTTACTGCGAGTTACGTAGGAGGTGGGCGACCTCGAATCTTGACTTGAGCTTGACAAAGATTTTTGTTGCGCGAATACTTGAGCGAATTATGAATGCCATTGAAAGCTTTTATCAACTCTATTCACAAGTTAAGTAGTATGACTATGATAGTCGTGGTAGAGATGTATAAATACATAATCGCCTGGACTAGTAGGTACCTACCTACGTCACAAAAGATATAGTACTAACGTATACTCCTACGTTTTATTTCGGAAAATTGCAATTTTTAATTAACAATGTTCAACCAATTTATACCATACTAGCTAATGGCCGCGACTTCGTACGCGTGGATTTAGATTTTTAAAAATCTTGTGGAAACTCTTTGATTTCCGGGATAAAAGCCTATGTCCTTCCACGGAATGCAAGCTATCGCTGTACCAAATTTCGTCACAATCGGTTGAACGGATGGTCTGTGAAAGGCGAGCAGACAGACAGACAGACACACTTTCGCATTTATAATATTAGTATGGATAGTAATTAGTATGGGTATGGATTATCACTAGTACTACCCATATTATAAATGCGAAAGTGTGTTTGTTTGTTGGTTTATCGGTTTGTTGGTTTGTCCTTCAATCACGTCGCAACGGAGCAATGGATTGACATGAATTTTTTTGCATGGGGATAGTTAAAGGCCTGGACATAGGCTACTTTTTATCCCTGAAATTCAAAGAGTTCCCACGAGATTTTTAACAGCCAAATCCACGCGTACGAAGTCGTGAGCATCAGCTAGTTCAAAATAAAACATGGCCTATACATGGGATCTGAGAATACTACGTCCTATAATGATGTCTTGCCATCAGCACATTATATACGAGTAGGTTCCCGCTGCACCATTTAGCAATCACACTCTTTCTGTACATAAACGTTAGATAACGCACGTGTGACTAAACACACAATATTTTCTCTCTAAAAAGCATAGAAAGTGTTCGCTTTCACTTTATTTGCGCATAAATAATTACTCCCTACTTCACGCAACAGTTTTTTACGTTTCAACTACTCAATAAATACGACATATAAATTAATTAATTTATTAACACAAATCGTGGGAGTTATTGCATAATACAATATCTGCATAGCTTTATTATTCTATTGCCTATGGTGGGTGTGAAATTGAATTAATAAATAACTAATTATTAAAAATTCGAATTGCTTAAACTTGTAACGACCAAAATTATTAACGATCTTATCTGTAATCCATACTATCCATACTAATATTATAAATGCGAAAGTATGTCTGTCTATCTGTCTGCTAGCTTAACGAAATTTGGTACAGAGATAGCTTGCATCCCGTGGAAGGACATAGGCTACTTTTTATCCCGGAAAATCAAAGAGTTCCCACGGGATTTTTAAAAACCTAAATCCACGCGAACGAAGTCGCGGGCATCATCTAGTGTATCTATAAGTTACGTAGCAACGTTGTTATTTGTTAAAAGTTGTATGGCCTTTTTTTATAAATAACGTAGCTAACTTATCGCAACATTACAAATAGGCTGATTATTTCAGTCGTAAGAATAATATGATAAAAACGACTGACGTTACTGATGTCATCCGAAATTCTGTCGCACATTACGATCGACCGGTGGCCCTACCGCGGTTGTTTGACAGCTACAATGTCACGATCGCAATCATCTCTGATTGGTTAATCCTCGCTCACTATTGGCCACAATGCATTGTTGCAACAAGAATCGCACAAATTCAGCCAATCAGAACAATTGAGATTGTAATAATGATTGATGCAGATTTTAGACAATCGCCCTACGGTTCTCAGTAGTAAGCCGGCGATGACAGTGGGTTGATGATGATGATGATGATATTTCTTGCGAGGCGTGCGGTTCGTGTGGTCACTACCCAAAACAATATACAATGCTACCACCATACCACCATACTTCATCTTTATAATAATGATCAGTTTTAGAATACTGCGTTATCAATACACGGGCTGGGTCGTGCTGCGGCCAGTCAATTGGCAGTATTATAAATATTAAGCTCCCGGAAGAAGCAGATCAGTACGGTCTTGCATAAATTACTTCATAAACACACGGAACGGAATTACAATCCTAATTCGGACATGTGCCCGGTGTAAAATAAATCATGCCTTATATTGTAGAGTGGACGTCAAAACCTTATCACAAAACAGTCACTCAAAGTAATAGACTCTCACCGTACAAAATTGTACTGTTCTACTTTTTGCCTTATTGTCACCAGACGATTCGATGTCATTGTTCTTGCGTACCATTGTATCAGGCGGAAAAACAGTTTCTAGGAAAATAATACAAGATTTTCCGCCCACGCTCACAAAAAGCCCTGGTGTTTAAGGCTCTATCAGACAAAAGGCGCGATAGTAGCGTTGCTTCATGCTGATACGCTCGTACGATTAGTATGGGCTGTAACAATAAAACCCGGATGGCAGCGTGGCCTTGCTTTGTTCACTTTTGAAATAAGGACTAAATTCGTACTTTTGACATAAAACTTGACACATAAAGCTAAGATGGCGCGTGAGGCGTCTTAATTTTAATACACTTGACGAATTTCCATACTGTCAAGTATACGGCGCTGGCTTCATACAGTTCTTATTATTCCACTACATATTCTAGTATTATAAAAAATCGTATTCATAATAAGCACGCTAAAAACGTTGCTGGAACGCATTGTGTCTGATACAGCCATAACACTTAGCGAGATTGCCACCGCTATATATTTATCTTTATTTATCTTTAGAGCTCTTAATTTAATGAAAGAATATAAAAATTGCGTTAGGCTCGACAATCCTCGGGGGAAAAATGGGTTATCTTTATGCGAGGAGTGGCAATAATGTGTCACGTCAAGAGACAGGCGGATTTTTGCGTTTTGTCTCGCATATTTTCCGCTGGATTTACGTTTTATCCATTAGTAACGAAATGCCCTAGCTACTCTTATACCCGAGGCCCGATTATGTACACAATGTTGTATCCGCTGCGGCTGACAATGTTGAGGCTCCTAGAATGACTAGTATGCTAAAGTGCCTAGTGTCCAGTACCCGTAGTACAAGATTTTACGTCTCACCAAACCAAACCAAATTCGAGAGTCGAAATACTTGGTGAGACGTAAAATCTTGTACTACGGGTACTGTTACGTCCGGATCTAATTTTCAATCTAATACCTGCAAATGAGATAAACTTTGAGACAAATATTCTACGGAGAATATCAAAAGACTAGACGACGAAGATAGTTTAGTCACTAACAGCTGATAAATTTATATAGGTAGGTATAGAACTTTTTCAAAGAATTGAAATACGATTTAGCAAATGCTTAAAATTTAAGTTTTTATGTCGTTGCAATATTGGGAAATATTCTAAAAGTCATCAGCATTTGGTACCGGGACATGAAAATTGAAATTCTTAACTCACGAAATGTGGTCTACGTCAAAACAAACCATTAGTGTTGTGTATATTTTTTGTTGTATAAGAAATAAATAAATTGCAAAGTATGTAAATTTAGTTATAATTTCACGAAAGAGCATTAGATGCAGATAAATATCGTACTGCTAGATTCACGTGATTAGTCAGAGTATGCCCGATTAGATTACCCACATAGGTATCATATTGTCATTTATTGGTTGACGTAGGTATCGGCAGTTTTTGCATAGGCTCAAATCTAGTTCAAATCGTTTCCACAAAAAATAAACCACTGCTGGTTTAAATTTTCTCTATTTAATATTGAAATAGGCTTGAAACTTCCACTGTCCTATGTCAAAGCTAACTGACATCCAGTACTTATGTGAGTTAAGTGGCTGAGCCGGACGTCGCATCGCGTCGGCCAGATTGACGTCACTTAGTGCCAGCTGTTCTGACTCCCTAACCCTACTGAAGCTTAGCAGACTTGATGTCTATTCTTAAATTTTAATTAATAACACGTCAAACAGGACTAAATCAATTTAAATATTTGCAACTTTTAAATTAATGTACCTAAACAAACCAATTCTATTAGTGGTCAAGGTCAAATTAACATTCCTTTTTATTAAAAAAAAAGAGCTCTCAGCTCTGCCACCTTATTATAGTGCTTATTTAAAAGTCTTTCATTTTTTAATAGTAGGTATCAATGCTCAATGATATTTTCTTCTACGAGTGAAAACCTACGAGTAACTCCAGAAGGTGTAAAGCGCCGGTCAAATAGCGTCGCTTGCGCTATTACGCTTAGGTACTTATTTTGTTTATCTTTTAAGTCAGCTAAGGAAAACTAAACTATTCCTATAGTACGCGACAGGTCGAAATGGCATTCGAGGAGGAAACGCCCCGCACATCCGCATAGCCACCGCGCTAAACCGGTGCAGGCGAGCGCGGGTGACGTGCGGGTGTGCGGGACGTCCCCCGCCTCATACCCCGATTGCCATCTCGACCTGTCGCATACTGTCGCAACTATGCCACGACATTATTTCCACCAGCATTTAATATTTTTAGTTGGAAGGTCACACGAGTATCTGTCAACATAATATTGCAACAACATAATATAGATATTTTGTATTATTGATATATACACTTAGCGAACTGTGAAACACTTATTATTCACAATCCGCACCAATTGCGCAACGCGTTCAAACTTGAACTCTGCTATCTGATTGCCATTCACAAGTTGCTTGTATTTATTTTCTAGCTACACTTATTTTGTACCTGCTAAGTACTAAAGTATGCACAGTAGATATAGACGTGAATAAACACCTACTAAGAATTTTTGCTTGTCAAAAAAAGCGTGTAAGCGGCGTTCTGCGTAAAGTCAAGGAAGTGTTCATTTAGGGAGATAATTGGTAATGTATTTATTCGAATACAATGAACGAAACTTTATTTTTCTTTTATTACAAAATCGTAGTAGCTTCGTAGGGTTAGAGACTCCACTTTGAATTGCAACGAGACAGCGTGCAACAACCCTATGATAAATCTGTGACTACAACATAACCTAACAACTCAACACAGGTCAAACAGACAGATCATCGACAGAAGAAACGTTAAAGTGTTCAATTGTTGAAAAATATTATGATCAACAATAAATATTTAAATCTACTATCTATAGATACAAAAGTATTAGGTAACTAACTAAACCATAACGTTACCTACGTTATGGTTTAGTTCCCCTACCAAGAAAGAATTTTCAGAAGTTCTACGCTAGTAATGAAATAAAACTTTTGAACTGGAGTTTTTTTAACATCCTGGCACGCGACAATATTTTAAATGAGTTTAACTCAAAGAAAAGAGCGGAACTGTTTATACAGGTGCATCCTGTTTATCGTAAATCTTAACTAGTAGTTCTGTTATGATGGAATGTGAATATGAAATGTAGTCTTGTTGAGACATTACTGATGGTAATCGCTTAGTCGCACGCAAGCGACAATGTATTGATAACATCTGTTCGTGAGAAAAAATATGCAATAATGTGACTTTCATTTGAATTCAAGGCTCGTTTTATGTAGAGATCAAATCATAAGGGTTTAACTAACTTGGCCGAGGGAAATCTAAAGATAACATAAAGATTTATAAAAGTTTAGGAAACATAGTTATGTAAGGAAACAATCTCGATTCACGTTGAGTAACTCTGGGGTTTTAGAACTTTAGATAGGTACTACTTATTACTAAACTAAGAGCCAGCGCATGGCAGACCTTCGTCCCCAACACAGAGGAGCGATCAGCTACTATTAAGTCTGGATCATGGTGGCTTTAGGAGATAACAGGTAATAAAGGTGTAAAAAAATCTTATGTAGTAAAAGGTCTATTTTTTATATTTTCTTCGGAATGGTATTAGAAATCACGTCACGCATTGCCAGACACTTAGAATCAGGCAACTTCTGCTAGACACCCTTAAACTTTAATAAATTTGGTTCCACCAATCAGATTATTTTGTCACGTCAATTTTCGATAATCTGATTGGTGGAATCCACACTATGCGTCCGAGCACACTGTGCGATTTCATAGTAATGATTGTGAATACGGGTGTAAGTGTCTGGCAATGGCCGTCACACCTTCACATTTATAATATTAAAATGGATAAGGTACTATTTAAAAAAGAAATACGAAGTTCTTAGCCTAGACATGAGTAGGTACGACACGTAGCATTTCTTGTGAAGGATTTGCCGATTTATTAAACGTCGTCCGCCTTCACGGCTGCCGAAAATGGCTGACGTTGACGAATCGAAGGAACTACCCTCCGAGCTACTTGCCGACACAAAAGATTTTATTGTTAGTTGCAGATTGAGTACGTTTGCAACTGCCTTGTGAATCGAAGGAACTACCCTCCGAGCTACTTGCCGACACAAAAGATTTTATTGTTAGTTGCAGATTGAGTACGTTTGCAACTGCCTTGTGAATCGAAGGAACTACCCTCCGAGCTACTTGCCGACACAAAATATTAGGTATATTGTTAGTTGCAGATTGAGTACGTTTGCAACTGCCTTGTGACTCGTAGGAAGGCAAGGCTAGCTTATTCGACTGCGAATCATCTCTTTCCATTTAAAAACACTGAAACACGTATTTCTCCATTTTAACCAAAAGCATAAATACTTATTTATTTTCATAGACCTAACTTGAAAAATGACCGACTTTCATACAAACTTTCATGCCCTATTTATTCCCCGGGAGGAATTTTCAAAAATCTTTTCTTCGTGGGCGCCTAGCGTACTTCAGTTATAATAATTTAGGTTTATCCACAGAATATTTCCAACATCAATGGGTTTTCACTACCTACCCATATTATTATAAATGCTAAAGTGTATTTGTTTGTTGGTTTTTGGTTTGTCCTTCAATCACGGACGGATGCAATGGAGCAACGGATCGACATGATTTGGCATGGATACAGTTAAAGACCTGGAGAGTTGCATAAGTTACTTTTTATCCCGGAAAATCAGAATTCCCACATTTCAAGGGTGACAAAAGGAACACTTATAGGATCAGTACGTTGTCTGTCTGTCAAGAAACCTACAGGGACCTAGAATCATAAAATTTGGCAGGTAGGTAGGTCTTATAGCAGACATTAAGGAAAAAATCTGAAAACCGTGAATTTGTGGTAACATCACAAAAAATCAAAATGTGTTTGGACCAAATATGTACAACTTTTAAAGTAAGATTACTATACCAAGTGAGGTATCATATGAAAGGGCTTTACCTGTACATTCTTAAACAGATTTTTATTTATTTTTATGCATACTTAATGGTTTTTGATTTATCGCAAAATGACGAAAAAATACGAAAAAGTATGGAACCCTCGTTGCCTTGTTGATGCGAGGTCGGTTTTTTTAGTCTAAATCCACACGGTTGTAGTCGCGGGCATCAGCTAGACTTCCATAAAATGTTTCAAAATTCTGCTGTAACATAATCATTTATGAAACTTTTATTTGAAATTGCGTAAATTCGCCGATTTATGTAGAAGTAGGTACGTCGTCGTTCGCCTATTACAGTACAGCTACTTTATATAAAAGACTGACATTGAAGAATGAAGGGAACTATACAAGAAATTGTCGACACAAGGGATTTTACTTACAGGCGAAAGCCGTTTTTAGTACTTACTATAGTTTTTGAGGGTTTACGGACGGTCTTTAAGCGGAAGTTGGATGAAATAAAAATGCACCAATGTAAGTGTAACGCTGTGGGGACATGCCGCCACACACTGCTTTAATTTTATAAACGATACATCGCGACGGCCGCCCGACCATGCACCGCGTAACTAGTTTTGTCGTAGGTACTAATGACTATCGCAAAATATAAAATTCAATCGTACGGTCAGCTTTGCTTTCGGTCGGCCGGCAAGTACATTTTGTATGGAAATAATATATGTGTATTTATTTAGATTTAAGGTTTAGATTAATATAAATATTTATAAGTATTATCTATAAGTTTAATGATAAGTTTTAGTTATAAGTTATAATGATAAATTTTAGTAATAGGTTTTAATTATAATAATAATTTACTTTAAGTTAATTTGGATGTTATTATAATATGTAGTTAGTTAGTAGTAATTAGTAGAATATGTCGCCTACACCACCACCCCCCAGAGACCGTCAAGGGCGATAAAAATTTGTAAACTTGACTTGGCGGCCAGAACGAGTTTGATAGCCTTTAAGGTTGCATTTTTCCTGTGGCTGATCATCTTCGTTTGGAGTGGAGTCGCTTTTATCGGTCAGTAAGTAAGCTGGTTTAAGACGGTCTATGGAGACCGTTACCTGCTTGCCATTGACCAGCAAAGTGTAAACTTTTTCATTCCGAGATAATATTTTGTACGGCCCTGTGTAGGCAGGTTGTAACGAACCACGTGATGCGTCATCTCGAATGAAGGCATGATCCGTGGTCGCCAGGTCTTTAAAAACAAATATTTTGTTTCTGCCATGGCGTGAAGCTGGCACGGGCCGTAAATTCTCGGCAAAAGAACGTAGGCGGGCTGTAAAATCTGTAATGTCGGTTGTACCATCTGCAGAGGAGTGAAAAAATTCTCCCGGCAGCCTCAAAGGTTCGCCATATAATAGCTCGGCCGAAGAAGCTTTCAGATCTTCCTTAAAAGCACTTCTTATTCCAAGAAGTACCCAAGGTAAAGACTCAGTCCACTTGTTGTTTGCATGACAGACAATAGATGCTTTGAGTTGTCTGTGAAAGCGTTCGACCAAGCCATTACAAGAAGGGTGGTATGCTGTTGTCCTTTTATGCTCGAATCCAGCTATCTTTGCCAGATAGCTGAACAGAGCTGACTCGAATTGGCGGCCGCGGTCTGTGACGACAGACTCTGGGCTGCCAAAGCGCGATATCCAACCCGATAGCAATGCCTTTGCCACTGTTTCAGCTGTAATATTCGTTATTGGTATGACTTCCGCCCATCTAGTGAAACGGTCTACTGCAGTCAGACAATAACGGTAACCTTCTGAAGGCGGTAAGGGCCCAACTATGTCTATGTGAATATTTTTGAAACGTGCGCGAGGCAAATTGTATGTGCCTAAAGGCGCGGACACGTGTCGGCTTATTTTTGCACGTTGGCAAGATAGACATGATTGTGCCCACAACCTGCAATCTCTCCTAATGCCCGGCCAGACGAAGCGCTCTGCAATTAATTTGGCAGTTGCATTGATGCCTGGGTGGCTAAGGGAGTGTAGGCTTTCAAAGACTTGTCTTCTTAGCTGCTTTGGTACAAATGGCCTGGGAGTCGATGTACTGACGTCGCAGTACACGAAAGTCTGACTTCCAGGTAATTTTGTCCTTTGTAAACGCAGAGAAGACTTCTCTTTAAGGTAGTGCGCTAATTCCGGATCTGAAGCTTGACATTCTGCTAGAGACTCAAGACTGACGGGAGCATGAAGTTCATCCACTCGAGATAAGGTGTCGGCTACGACGTTGTCCTTGCCAGAAATATGCCTTATGTCGGTGGTGAATTGTGCTATACAATCTAGGTGTCTATACTGTCTAGACGAACAGTTGGTTTTCCGTTCGTGAAAAGCAAAACTTATTGGCTTATGATCAGTATAGATCACGAAATGTCGAGCCTCTAGCATGTGTCTAAAATATTTAATCGCTTCATAAATCGCAAGCAATTCCCTATCGTATGGGGAATATTTCTGCTGTGAAGGAATTAGTTTTCTGGAGAAGAAACCTAAAGGTTCCCAATCCTCACCTTTTCTTTGTTGCAGAACTGCTCCGATAGCGACATCCGAGGCGTCTGTCACTAGTGCGAGCTCCGCTTGAAAGTTGGGATGTGCCAGCAATACTGCGTTGGCCAGACTATTTTTACAGTCCTGAAAGGCCTGAAGTGCATGGCCAGTTAGATTGATAGGTTGAGAACCCTTAGCCGCACCAACTAATAAATTGTGCAAAGGGGCCTGCGTTTGGGCTGCTTTAGGCAAAAACCGCCTATAAAAATTAAGCATGCCCAAAAACCTGCGTAGTTGACGGATGTCTTTAGGCTGTGGGAAATCCTTGATCACTTGTACTTTTGCATCAAGTGGCTTAGTTCCGTTCTCGGAGATATGATGTCCTAAAAAAGTAACCTCCGGTACGCCAAAGACACATTTCGATGTATTGATAAGCATACCGAAATCCTTCAACCTACCAAATATCTGGCGAAGATGTTCTTCGTGCTCGACTTCATTTTTACTAAAAATTAAGAAGTCGTCCAGATAGCAGTAGCAGAAATCGAGTCCCCGGGTCATCTCGTCTACGAATCGCTGGAACGTTTGCGCAGCGTTACGGAGACCGAATGTCATAAACGGGAACTCGTACAACCCGAAGGGCGTAGTTATCGCGGTCTTCGGGATGTCTTCGGGGCTGACAGGTATCTGATTATAGGCCTTCACCAGGTCTATTGTACTAAAAATTTTACAGCCAGCTATGCTGTGGGCAAAATCGTGGATGTGCCTGATCGGATACCTGTCAGGGATCGTCCTGGCATTCAGCCTCCGGTAATCACCACAAGGGCGCCATCCGTTGTTTTTATTGGGAGCCAAGTGTAGAGGGGATGACCAAGGGCTCTCCGACGGCCTAGCTGTTCCGATCTGCAACATTGTGTGGAACTCTTGCCGTGCGATTTTTAATTTGTCAGGCGCTAGGCGCCTTGGTTGGCAGGAGACAGGAGGTCCAGAGGTCGTGCGAATATGGTGTACAGTGCTGTGTGGTATGATGCGTAACGTACCTGCCGGACGAGTGATTTCCGGAAACTCTTCCAATATCTTATGATACGTTGACTGACCAGTTATTACCTTTACAGACGAAATGCAATTAGGTTGGGCGATTGACGCAGTTGTTCTTACATTAGTAGTGCTATCGATTAAACATTGATTTTGACAGTCAACCACTAACTTATAGAATACAAGAAAGTCAACACCGATAATTGGTCTTGTCACATCAGCGACCAAGAAACGCCACAAAAAATTACGACGGAGTCCGAGATCTAGGTTAAAGTTCACGTATCCGTAAGTCTCTATGGGCGTACCGTTGGCTGCACTTAATTGGTAATTCGCACGTTTAAAAGTACCTATAAGTAAGGACCGAGGGAAGACGCAGACGTCACTTCCTGTGTCTACCAAAAACTGAATCTTCGTTGTCCGGTCCGTGACAAATAGGCGACCCACAGCAGGGGGAGGGCAATCGTCGGTCGCCATTAGCGACTGCCCTTGCTGTTTTCCGTTGCTTTGTAGTCGCAAGGCTGGACGCACTTGAATGCCTTGCTGCCAAATTTTGTGTGGTAGTAGCAGACTGGGTATTTCCGATAACTCGACTGTGATCGACCTCGTGAGTGGCTGCGCTACGATTGGTGATTACGTGACCTACTCGAGCTACGGGATCTATTGCTGAATTTCATAGTCAGTGCTTCGACTTGCTTTCTTAGCTCTGATATTTCCTTTCGTAGGTCATCGTTACTCGCGGGTTGCACCGTAGCTGCAGTAGCATGGACTTGAACGGCTGGGGCTGCTATGTCCATTATGCGGTCCGCTAGTTCAGCTTGCTCCTCCAGTGATGCAGACTTTTGCGCGGCCAAGACTGTCTGAATATTTATAGGTAGTCTACTTATCCAAATTGTATGTAGGTACTCGTCCGGGAACTCGGCGCCAGCAAGGTTTCTTAAATGGCGGAAGAACTGGGATGGTTTTCGGTCCCCGAGTTCTTCGTGGCGAAGTAGTTGTTTCATTTTTGTCGCCCGGGACGCCGACAACCTATTTACCAACTCAGTTTTGAGTTTTTCATATTTATTTGTTGGCGGTGGATTTATCACAACGTCCTTTATTTCCTTGGCGTATTGGTGCTCCAAGTGACCCATAACATAATAAAATCGTGTGGTGTCACTGGTGATGTTTGCGAGCGCAAACTGCCCCTCTAGTTGCGCGAACCAGATTTCGGGCTCATCGGGGTAAAAAGGAGGCACCTTGATTCCTACCTTGAAAACTTCTGTAAGTGGTCCGTCCGTTGAAACGCGCCTTTCGCTCGCACTTTGCTGCCCGCTGGTACCGGCCGGCGCGGCATCGACGCGTTCGCCAAAACCGAACATATTGTTTCCTTTTTGCGTATTCTTCTGATTGTCCTTCAAAGGGCAATCATCCAAGGGTCACCAGTATAGTTTTTGAGGGTTTACGGACGGTCTTTAAGCGGAAGTTGGATGAAATAAAAATGCACCAATGTAAGTGTAACGCTGTGGGGACATGCCGCCACACACTGCTTTAATTTTATAAACGATACATCGCGACGGCCGCCCGACCATGCACCGCGTAACTAGTTTTGTCGTAGGTACTAATGACTATCGCAAAATATAAAATTCAATCGTACGGTCAGCTTTGCTTTCGGTCGGCCGGCAAGTACATTTTGTATGGAAATAATATATGTGTATTTATTTAGATTTAAGGTTTAGATTAATATAAATATTTATAAGTATTATCTATAAGTTTAATGATAAGTTTTAGTTATAAGTTATAATGATAAATTTTAGTAATAGGTTTTAATTATAATAATAATTTACTTTAAGTTAATTTGGATGTTATTATAATATGTAGTTAGTTAGTAGTAATTAGTAGAATATGTCGCCTACACTTACGTTTTTTCTTACCCTCTACACAGGGGGTGTTATATTATATGACGCCTCTAACTGTCTGTCTATGGCATCGTAGCTCCTAAATGGATGGGTGCATTTCTTTCATTAGAGGGAGGGTTCGTGAGATATGTTGTGGCCGTATGGTAATAATTAAATGCGGCAACCGTGAAAGATGTTTACTGAGAGCCGGCTTATGATCTACTCTTGCTTATGGACTAACAATACTAATAAAGAAATCTTACATACTATTGTTTTAAACTTATTGCTTAACGACCTAACCTACATAATTTTGCATCACCTCTCTTTCAATCCGATGTGCAGGCAACCTACTTTGATATATTGAGGAGTTGCATTTTTATGTTACAGCTAATATGAACATGCTACGTTTAAACTGTCAATTCGTACATATTACATTCGATCGTGATGGTTCCCAACTATAGGGTCTGTTGTATAGCTGGTTTCGTAATATGCGATTAGCTTTAGAGATAACTAGCTCGTGACTTGACTACACAAATTTCATACCCCCATATTATCCCCTCAAGGGTTGAATATTCGAAAATCCTTTCTTAGCGGATGCCTACGGTGGCAAGCCACGGGCATCAGCCAGTCGATAATAAAATAACTAACAAACAACTTTAAAAATAAATTATACATCTGTAGGTGCCTACTTAATAAGCAAAAGGTACTTCCGCTGAAGATTTCTCTCGATTTACTTATATCGAAATATATGCAAGAATATAATTGCGTTTATCTAAAAAAGAATCCTTGATATTCGATATCTCAAAAATAGAAATCTGTATACCTAAGGTATACAGATTAGAAGGCTACATTAGACGACGAAAATTACTGATTCTTATTGAGATAAAAGCTGAAAAAAAAAATCAAAAACTATGGTCGTGGGATAGTTTGCGTCTAACCACAAAAAAATCTATGCCACTAACCACCATTATTACCTCGATAAAAGAAGGCGGCCTCTACAGAAGTGACGTAGGTATACCTAAACGTTAGTTCCATCTGAAAAAAATCTGAGCTACTCTCTGAGCTAGTCGCGCCCAAATACCTACTTAAAAATCATGATATACCTATCAGAGGCGTAGCCGAACCATGATTTATTAAACTTCTACTTTGATACGTTTTATAGTCTCAGCTTTGTTCTCACACGTCAGATAGTCACACGTCAAATCATAAACCGGTTACCGGTAATTAAGTAGTTGCCGCACGCTAACTCACAATAGTTCTGCACATAGCCTAAAAGCCGCTAATACGCTAGTCGCTCTGAATAGTTTCACCCATCGGCTAGTCATGCTCTCATAGATCTGGAAATGCTTTGATTATCCGACTATCCAGGCCTAACCGTAAAGGTTCGTACGCACCTGAGCGGCGCGGCGCGGCGCTTCAGTCCGACTACAGAACGCGTCACCTCAGGCCGCTCGACGGTGCCTACCGCACTACAGCTTCAGTACGCGGCACCTCGCGTCACTTGCGCGTCACTTTTATACCCGTTCGCGTACGAGCAACAACGTCGCAAGATGAGCGACAGTGAAGAGGATTTGATTATTATTTCTTTGTTGTGCAGAAGAAGAACGAATTATCGAAGAGAAAAAACCGGCCAAGTGCGAGTCAGGCTCGCGCAATGAGGGTTCCGTACTACAGTCGTATTTTTTCGACATTTTGCACGATAATTCAAAAATATGATGCATAAAAATAAATAAAAATCTGATTTAGAATGTACAGGTGAAGACCTTTCATATGATACCCCACTTGGTATAGTCACTCACTTCGAAAGTTGAAAATACTAATTATTAGTTCATGACCACAATTTAATTTTTTTTGTGTGATCTAACCCTAAATTCACGGTTTTCAGATTTTTCCCCAAATGTCAGCTATAAGATCTACCTACCTGCCAAATTTCATGATTCTAGGTCAACGGGAAGTACCCTGTAGGTTTCTTGACAGACAGACGGACAGACAGACAGACAGACAGACAGACAGACAGACAACAAAGTGATCCTATAAGAGTTCCGTTTTTCCTTTTGAGGTACGGAACCCTAAAATAGGGGTTCGAGATTTGTGTAGTCCACGCGGACGACGTCGCGGGCATAAGCTAGTATAATATAAACACAAGTACAACAATAGGTAGGCATATTTCCGAAACTATTAATTCTACCTAGATGAAGTAGGTAGGTATAATATGTACATAATATATTATAGTTATTTAATCAGGATTATTTTTACCATTGATGTTTTCTCATAACGCTCGGAGAGACATTTATACATTTAGACACTGGGAAGGGGGGAAGCCGACATCCTAGGGGTTGGGACCTTTGAGGATATACTTCTAAGCGCATGAGGAACACGTCATGTGCCAAAAATTAAACCTACGTTATTTATTTTGAGGTCTATCTTGCCGATTCTTGCCTGTACTTTAAATACCTAACAAGATGCGCGTGTATCTTATTCGAGCGACGTACGCATACTGAAGCGCCGCGCCGCGCCGCTGGGTATGTCGCACTAGCGTCACTGCACTGCGCGTCGCTTCGCTGCGCTTCAAAATATTCTCTCCAGATGTGCCGCGCGGCAACGCGCGGTGAAGCGTGGTGAAGCGCTGTGCAGCGCCGCTCTAGTGCGATATGCGCCATACAAAATGATAGAAATGATATTTTGAAGCTCTGTGCCGCGACGTGCAGCTCGCTGAAGCGCCGCGCCGCGCCGCTCAGGTGCGTACAAACCTTAAGGAATTTGGCGAGAAACCAATTAGTTTTATAGATCTCCTTAATAGCTCAATAAATTTAGTGTTTTCGAGTTTCTTTTAAATTGGTGTGCTTTATAGATATTTAGTTATTAGATGCCCACGACCGGACCCACGCGTGGATAGTTTTTTTTAAATCCCATGGAAAGTCTTTGATTTTCCGGGATAAAAAGCCTATGCCCGACTCTAGGAGACAGGCTATCTCTGTACCAAAAACGGTATAGCAATTAGGCCGTTAAAAGTTAGCAGATAGACGGACACACTTTCGCATTTACGATATTATTATGGATTAAGTTTAATCAATAAAAATACGGGAAACCAAAATAAGTCTGTCTTGCATCTCGAAAATTTGGCTTCTCGGTTTATCAAATTCAAATCAAATCATATCTAAATATTCAATTTTTTATAATAAGTGACTGTATTTTGCTACTTATTTACCTACCTACAACTTCTTATGTATTGCTCGCTTGTAAGTTGAAACGCGTTATCCAAAGGAAAACTTTACCTATTTACTTACTTTAGCAATAATATTTAATAGTCCTTCACCTGAATTCTGGGAGTGGTAATTAAATCTTTACAGATATCGCGGTAACTTCGATCTGAAGATCGTGTATGAATAGAACGAATACAAGGTCAAGTTGTCTATGGCCAATTAATGTGTACGTTTCACACAAATCCTCGTAAAACTATATTTACTGTGCCGTTTGGACTAAACCTGCTAATACTCCAAAGTGACATCTTAGTTTAGAAATCAGTGTACAAACACAGTATGTAAACATTTTAAGGAAAGTCGTCTTGCAAACATATAATATTACTGGTATAGGCGGGTTGGTTACGGCGCGGCGTAATATTTCAAATAGGTACTCAACTTACTTGTGAGGAAACCTATCGGCTATCGCTATACGCTTTTACTCACTTTCACGCTGTCATCTGGTATGACCTTAGGGTCATTTTATTAGCTATCAATTATTATTATTATCACTATATCAAATGACTTCTAAAGAGACCTATATCAAATAGTGGACGACGCTACTTTGCCTAAGTATATCGATTTCATGTTTGCCTTTATAATATGTGCAATAATAAATGCGACAGTATTCTCTTATCTTCTGTCTGTTATTTTATTATCTACCTGTTTTCAGAGCACAATAATTAACGAACCGATCTTGAAGTTTAGAACAGAGATATTAGCATCTTTACCACCCATATTTTATTTTATTTTTATTTTATGAAAAAATGAATAGGTAAAAACAGAAGAAGATTAAAGCTAATGACAAGTTTTCACAGATAGAATAAACATAAGAATAACAAAAAAACTCGACTGGGGGAGAGAAAATTCAGGGAAAAGTAATAAATACGAATATTATAAATGTGTGAAAGTGTGTATGTCTGTCTGTCTGTCTGCTAGCCTTTCACGGCCCATCCGTTCAATCGATTTTGACGAAATTTGGTACAGAGACAGCTTGCATACCAGGGGAGGACATATGCTACTTTTTATCTTGGAAAACCAAAGAGTTCCCACGGGTTTTATTTCAAAACACCTAAATCCAAGCGAATGAAGCCGCGGGCATTGTCTAGTAACTAGTAGTATATCATTTCATGACACTGGAAATTGAGGAAACTATAAAGAACGCTTTTCTTTACGTACTTTCACATTTTACGTTCTCGTGTTACATTGTATTAATAGTAAAATTTAATCCGCACCGCGCGCCACCGTAAGGAATTTCACCCTCACCATCTGGGTGTCTGGTGCACTTCGACCGTCCGCTGCGCCAGATCCTTCTTTCCACGCACGTGCAAACTGTGGAACCATCTCCCATCGGCGGTGTTCCCACTAGATTATAACATGGGGTTATTCAAGGGGCGGACCAACAAATTCCTAAAAGGCCGGCAACGCATCGGCGGCTCCTCTGGTGCTGCAAATGTTCATGGGCGGCGGTAATCACTTAACATCAGGTGACCCGCCTGCTCGCTTGCTCGCTATATCTATTAAAAAAAAAAAAAAAAAAAAAATTACTTAAGTCGTTAAAAACTTTGAGGCTAGACATTTCAATAGACAATTCTGAAATTATGTATTTATTACTAATGAGATAATGGGTAGTTTTGTCTTTTTAATGACTCTGGTAAGAGACGAGATTTCGCTGAAGTCCTGAAGTTTAGAGGTTATAGTTATAATCACCGGGATCGACTAACGTGCTCATCAGTGCAGTCATGCAAGCTATAGCTTACACAAGCACAAGCAGCTAGTACCTAAGCAGTGAGCGCCTAGCTTTACATTATAATCTCTTTACCTCATCTTTTTACAAGACGTGGAAGTTGTTAGTAAACATTGATGTAACAAATGACGTACTGTTAACAAAAAATGTTACACTTTTACAACAATTCTCTTACATAAATTCTTCGACATTTCTTAGATTTCTTTGTCACCTCACCAGCGAGAAATTAAGTGGACTGAAAGGTTTTATTATTCACGCACAACAGACGGAAACGTTTAAGTGCGGAAACCAGCCCAGAGTGAAGAATTAGTGAAGAAGGTTGTATTATTATTGCGGAACCTACTCTTAATGAAAATTTACCTACGACAGTTTCTTGAAGGCTTGTACTAATAAGTTGTGGTAATGTAATGGTGGCCAGGAAATTGGTAAAGACGTCGGCTTCCTATTCGGGGGGTCCGAGATTCAATCCCGGGTCACCTCTAACTTTTCAGAGTTTTGTGCGTTTCAAGCAATAAAATGTCACTAGCTTTAACGGCTAGGAAAAGATCGTGAGGAAACCTGCATGCCTGATAGATCTCCATAATGTTCTCAAAGGTGTGTGAAGTCTGCCAATCCACACTTGGCCAGCGTGGTGGACTATAATAGTCATCCCCTTCACATTCTGCGAGGAAACCTGTGCGGAGCACTAGAGAGCCGGTGATGATGATTATAATTTTAGGTATCAGTACCCTTATTATAAATGCGAAAGTGTGTTTGTTGGTTTGTCCTTCAATCACGTCGCAACGGTGGAACGGATTCACGTGATTTTTTGCATGGACCAAGATAAAGACCTGGAGAGTGACATAGGCTTTATCCCGAAAAATCAAAGAGTTCCCACGGGATTTTTAAAAACCTCATTCCACGCGGACGAAGTCGCGGGCATCAGCTAGTAGTCAATATAAAAAATATAAGTGCACTTTCACTATTACATAAAATAATTTTATTAATTACTTTATTAAGACTACACGAACGGAATTCATTATCAGATTAATTTTTTTTCGGATGAGGATTGATTGATAAGCATACCTACATTATAATAAATTAGACTTATAATATCCGATAATTTAATATTATTAAGCATGAACTTCCGCCTTATAATGTTTCCTGCAAGTGGCATTCATTATTGAAGGAAACAATGTGAAGGTATTCTATTCTAGGTATTCTCAGTGGGTAACCTAGCTAACCAGCTTAAAAACACGTCATTAATTATTTATATCAATATATAAATAATCAATACTTATAATATCAATCAATATATTTATATCAGTATATTTTAGATTACAATAGTGTTATCCATACTTCCATACTAATATTATAAATGTGAAAGTGTGTCGGTCTGTCTGTCTGTCTGCAAGCTTTTCACGACCTCTCTTTTTAACCGATTTTGACGAAAGGGGTTTGAATATTAATATGGAGGTATGGAATCTGGCCTACCTATATGTCCGCCATTTTCTTTTTTTTTCCAAAATAACGGCCACGCATAAAACCTGAACACAAAAACCTGACTTGAACAAAAGGACACTTTGGAAGATGTTGTCTCATACAATATTTGTATTAAGTACTGATGCCATCATCATCGCCTGTGGACGTCCACTGTTGGACATACGCCTTCCCTAAAGAGCGCTACCACACCCGGTCCTCAGCCTTCCTCATCCAGCCACTTCCCGCCGGCCTCTTTATATCGCGCGTCAGTCCATCGTGCTGGAGAGTGTCCCACACTGCTTAAACGCGGTCTCCACTCAAGGACTTTCCGGCTCCAACTTTATTGACGCCAATGCGTGGCCGTTATTTAAAAAAAAAGTAAAATAGCGGACTACTAGGTAGATCAAAATCTTCAAAGCCCAAAGATACAGAAGCTTGCATCCCGGAAACGGACATACCTAAGCTACTTTATGTTCCGGAGAATCAAAGAATTATCTTGGGATTTTAAAAACCTACATCCAAACGGATGAAGTCGCGAGCGTCACCCTATTGAGTAGGCACTATCAGTTTGTAGGTACTTAATAAAATGGAATTAAATTTTTAAAAGAATTTCACCAATAGGCATGATAAATTGTAATTAATAAGTGTGGTAAAGGCGTAGAGTGCATACCTAAATAGCTTGAAAAAATCTTTTAGAATAATTTGGCTCAATATCGACTCGCAAAAACATTCTCGCCTTTCTATTCATAAGACAAGTAGAAGCTATTTACTGGTTTGTGTTTCCTTGTAACTTTAGCTTTAGTGGGTCACGTTCAGAAACGGTGATGCAATGTAGGTAAAATGGCCAGCTCTATTAAAGTTTCGTACACCTATTTGACTTTAATACTTTGTTGCACTGTAAATGTAACAGTAGCCTTATTGTATTGTTAGTTATTGTTGTGTTTGCAAACAGATTTTCCGAGCAAAATTAAGTAGCAATTTTAGATTTTTTATTTTATTTTATTTTATTTTATTGCCCAACTATGTTTGATTACAATCAAACTTCATCATCACCATCATTTCAACCCATCGCAGACCCACTACATAGCAAGGGTCTCCACTCAGAGTAGGAAGGGTTTGGGCCATAGTCCACCACGCTGGCCAATTGCGTATAGCAGACTTCACACAGCTTTGAGAATATTATGGAGAACTCTAAGGTATGCAAGTTTTCTCACGGTGTTTTCCTTTACTAAAAATCTTATTACTTATTACTTTGATCTGCTGGTGGCGCCTCTCGAAAAAAGCACAAAAAAGGTACCGAGTCATGTAGGTACGTACATACATAATTAAGAGTATACTTACGTAGTTTATTAATAGTTTGTGGTAACCATGATTGACTATCCAATTATTTTGATTGTAGAATACACTCTACTTTAAAAGAAAAAATAGATAGATAAAAACTCTAAAATTTTACAAAAAATAAGCATTCTAGGTATAGCTACGGTTTATGGGATAGTTTCCTGCTTGCGACATTGAATTCCTTGATTTATACGTCAACTTTCTGTAACACGTACCTACCTCGATAAGCCATCTCAGTGAAATGGTATATCTATAGTAGGACCTAAGCGAGTTTTTTTTTCTATTTTGTATGACAAACGACCATGAACTTATATTATAAGTAGGTACGTCTTTTAAATTTGAAAAGTTCACCTGAATGAAAACAAATTTATTCCTATGAACTTTCCAACTTCGAATAATTCTACATTAATATTAATAAGCATGTTTAAAGCGTAGGTAATATTATGTTAAAAACTTGCCTTTGACGTTGAACCGACAGAGCTTCTGAGATCCATAAAGCTTACACCGCTTACACACAAAACCACTTCAAAAACTCGCAAGAATAATTCGCATCATTTCACATAACACCACAGAATAAAAACCACTTTTTTGATGTCACACCGATAACTTCTACGTGGTGAAACACTAGCACCTAGTCTTTTTTCGTTGTAAGAGTTGATGGGTTTAAAAATAAGCTAGCGGGTGTGGAATGTAGGTGCGCAGACGCACCGAGGCATGCAGACTGCAGAGGGCAGAGACCTGTAAGACCGCCGCTCGCGCCGGCCGCGACGTGAGTACCGTTGTTCTAAGAGGGAACCAGTAGAGATGTGCCTGCCGTTGTACACATTGCTCACAATATATTATTTTACTTAATCGTAATTAAAATTATTATTTAAGTTTGGTATAGATTTATAAATTATTTAAGTAGTCAGCGACAGGCTGGGATGGCAATCGCGGTATGAGGCGGGGGGACGCCACGCACACCGCACGTCATCCGCGCAAGCCTCCACCGGGTTAGCACGGGCGCTGTGTGGGTGTCCGGGGCGTTCCCTCCCCGACTGCCATTTCAACCTGTCGCGTACTGTACAGGTACCCACTGCTCCTACCTACGCTATATAATTTCGATCTTATACCTGCTTCAATGGCAACTACTTCTATAAAATTGATGCATTGCTACATTAACGTTCATTCTAAGAGTAGAGACAGCACTACAGAGAGGTAGGTAGAGTTAGGCTGACTAATTGCATTAATTACTATAGATACCTAATCACTGATGTAACGGGAAACGACTGTCTACGTTACCCGTTCAACCGTTTGCAAAATACATGATAAATATGCTATTATCACATTCCAGGTAAGAAAATCACAATATAAGTAAAGTTGATAATCTAAATAATAAAAGGAAAAGTCATGACTCACTGAATGACTCATCAACGCCCAGCCCAAGCCCTTGGACCTAGCAAGTTGAAATATTGCACAGAGGTTTTTGTAAATAGCAAGCAAACATTTGCAGCACCAGAGGAATCGCCAATACGTTGTCTCGGCCTTTCAGGAATTTGTTGATGTTGTCCCGTGTTAAAATTTTGTGAGAACACCGCCGAAGGGAGCTCGTTCCACAATTTACATTCCCTTTATAAGATAGGTACATAGATCAGGAATGAAGCTGAAGTTTTCGTATTTCCCATGAAGTAGGGAATAAAGAGGATTGATATTTTTGCCGAGAAATACCGCTCGTTAATATTTATTTATGCTAAACAATGCTAAACAATCTCATGACTCAGTACCTACCTACATCGGCTGATAACGCGACCTAGGTTGATTAATAAATAAGTAGGCACATCACTAATTGAAGTGAGGTAGAGAATGGTTAGAGATAAGCTGCGTGTAACTTATTTTATTACCTCATTTCGATCTCGTCACTACACTTGGCCGGTATAGTTATGAATTTTTAAACAATCAAAGTCAAAGTCAAAGTCAAATGATTTATTCAAAATAGGTAATAAATTACTCTTATTGATTGTCTGGTATAGTGTTAGATTTGTAAGATAATATAGTGGTGATAATTATAACGCAAACTTAAAACTAAAGCTACGAGGGTTCCAAACGCGCCCAGGTCTGAGAAGAGCCCACAACAAACTCAGCCGGGTATTCTTTTTATTATCACCACTTTACAAATTTATTGAAACTTATTAGAACTATCACAAAGTCGTTAAGCAACTCATTCCCAAGCTTGCTTATCATTTAAATAATCCTTTACATTGTAATAGGATTTTTCAATTAGTTTACGTTTTATGAAAACTTTGAACTTGTTGAACAATAACTCTCCGATATTCATTTTTTAGTAAAATTCTATAAATATATGTAATAAGAGAAACCGGAAGACAACTGTTCATGCCTATCTGCTTAAATGTAGGCTCCAGCCTCCAAATACGAAAAGATTTTTTGTGGAATTCCAATAGGATAAAAAAAATCTCAATCTAGGAGGAAGAAGTTGCGGGAAAAGCTATAGTTTTACAATACTTATAGCTAACTTAATATTATTCTACAACTCATGCAACGCTATTTATTATAATATGAATTACAATTTAGTATTTAAAAAATAAATAGTAAAAGTAGTGATAGCCTAGTGGTTAAGATTTGGCCTCTTAAGCTGAGGGCCGGTGTTCGGTTCCGAGCACTCACCTCTCACGGAGTAAAATATGTGATCACTTTAAGACCTGAACAATGACATAGGCTTGTTATCCCGGAAAATCAAAGAGTTCCCACGGGATTTTTGAAAACCTAAATCTACGGCATCAGCTAGTCCTATTATAGACTAAGAGGTAAAGTTCGTAAGTTTGTTTGTAGGGGGTAATCGCTGGAACTACTATACCTACCGATTTTGAAAATTCTTTCACCAGTAGAAAGCTACATTATTCCTGAGTAACATGGGCTATATTTTATTTTCCAAAAATTGTAATAAGCTATGCGTGCGAAGCCAGGGCGGGTCGCTAGTCTAAGATATTAAAAATTAGGCACTTGATAAACATGTAACCTGCACATCTGTGTTAAATACTTTAAGTGCCCAAGCAGTGGTGGTACGATGAATAATCGCTGCGATCTACTCAGGTTATGCATACAGCATACCTATATAACGTAACGTAAAATGAAACGCGTGCGCGGACGCGTATGTTCGAGAGGTCGATTTCCATGTAAAAGACATCAACGCGCTCGAAAAGCGTTTATGCGTATTGTGCGTTAACAGTAAAAGTTAAGCCAGACACAACGCGTGACGGCAGTGAAGTGCGATGGTAACACAGCTCCTAAAAGTTGTAATATAAGCAACTAGCTAATGGCCGCGACTACGTTCGCGTGGATTAAGGTTAAAAGCCCGTGGGAACTAGTAGATTTATCGGGATAAAAAGTAACCTTGACCGTGTAAAAAGTCACTTTGCGACAAAATTTAAAGAAAGACCAAGAAATAAATATCTACACTACATTTATTAATACAGGTAATGATTGAAAATGTTGCAAAACTCAAACTAAGCTTTATTTAGCTTAAAAGTTTCAGTGCAGCGTGCCAGCTCGTCCTTTGTATCTCTTTCGTCTCTTTTGTTTTCAGTATACCTGCAGTACGTCAACGTACATAAAGAGGTTTGTTGCTATCAAAAAGACTGGGTTCTAGCATCTATTCCATTCCGCCTATACCTACTCTGTATGAGCTGGCTTTTACTTCATACAGTTCCTCTTCCACCCTACATTGAATAAGTCCCGCAAATTGCTATTGCTCTGGAACCATGCCTCAATAACATCGAAGTGACGTCATTTTGACGTCAGCCGAAATAAAAATATACCATCAGCTTCAGTTTAGTGCTGCCGTTACTAAAATGGCTTGGCATGGCATAGCACTTATATACAATTATACACACGTCCAGATGGTGTCCTGTTTACATCACGCAACGCTGCCATCGCGATGTGTTTGTCCAAGACTTTAGTTACTTTTGAATACTTTTGAATAGCAAATTACTTCCCTATATTTAGCGTAAAATCATGGTAACTGACCGAAAATTTTGCTTCTGCATTTCTAGTTCTGTTCCATAACAATATTACGTAAATGAGGATAATCACTTCTAATTAATTACCTATTGTTACTTATGCACCTCTCTACTATTGCATTACTGTTTTAGCTACAATTATGTATTCATTTAAAAACTGTTATTTACCAATCAAACTTCAAAGTCTCAAAAAGATCTAGATCTTAAAAACGCTTGCCTAAAATTTGTCTAGTTAAGGTAGTTTTATTTCAAAGACAAAGGCTTTCATTCCTTCCCTATTATAGGTACCTAATACCTACCCTACTAACCATTGATGTTGGAAAGCCATCCCACCACTGTTTGATATATTCTGTGCTACTAACAATTAATTACCTACGATTTCGGTAAATACCTAAGCACTTAGTTAAGTAGGTAATAATTAAGTACTAAACTGAGTTCAATTAATTATTATGGGTTTCATTAACACGAAGAAGGCTTATAATATGTACCTACCTATTGTATACCTATCACATTTATCCATAGAATAGGTTAGGTACACTGTAAGGTATAGCCCACCTGCCCACAGTGGGTAAAAACGTTATATGCTTGAAGTTTGAACATCGATTAATCATAGGTACGTACCAACTCGTACGTACGTACCACAGGGAGCAAGACCATGGCGTGAAAGTCCCTACAAGAGACCTATGTCCAGTGGACGTCTATCGGTTGATGATGATGACGACGTACCAACTTACATCATCATCGCCGGTTCACTACTGAGCATAGGTCTCCTCTCAGAATGAAAAGGATTTGGATAAAGTCTACCACGTTGGCCAAGTGCGGAGTAGCCGACGTACCTAGATCCGACAACCTAATAAATATGTTTTGACGCGTCGGTATTTCGGTTTTATAGAGATAAATAAATCTCTATTGCGTAAAATAGAGATTTATCTATCTCTATTTTCCGAATCAATAAACAAATTCTCTTCATTTATCTTATTGTTGGCACACATACTGTCACAATCTGCAAACATGGCAAACATCCACAAGATTGATTTCAAGAGTTTTGGATGCCTTATGTCAATAGTTGGAAACCTACTTTGATTTATTTCTCTTTGGAAGTTGCCGAAATAAGTAAACAGTGTAGGTAGGTACCTACAATAATAATAGATTGGTAGAAAGTAAATAGCTTATGCCCGCAACTTCGTCCGCGTGGACTACACAAACAACCCCCTATTTTTATCGCTTATTGCCTGAATTATCAAAAATCCTTAGCGGATGTCTAACTGCGATATCGGTACCTAATAGCTATTGCATGCCTTTCAAACCAATCAGTCCCTGTATAGTCACCTTTTCCTTTTATCTACCTATTTGGATTACTGATAGCATGGGCCTACGTATAAAACCTACTTAATATTCACAACAGTGAGTTCTTCACAATTTAAGGAAATTGCCGTTAAATTCAGGAAGGTTTTGTAGATACCGAATTACATTCAATTTAGTACAGTATTCGACCCCTATGTACAAATCGCTAGTCACAAGCACGACTCAGCTGAGTGTTCGTATGATAAATTACACCTCTAAATTATCTATCATCATCTCTTTCACACCTATCACATTCCATCATAAACGAAAAGAGAAAGCAGTATCGTGGTTACTTGGATTATTCATGTAAAATTCCTTCCAACACTTAATAGTCCACGGACAAGACACAAGTCGTGAGAAAATAGATGCCCATAGTCCGCAGACCGCAAGCGTTCATGCGCAAACGAATTAATTAATAGTTTATCTTGAAATATTTTGTCCCTAACAAGTTTTATGCAAAGAATAATGCAAGAAATTATTATAGATACAGGTTTCTGGAAGTCATTGACTTTGGTTTGGTTTTGGAATTTAATGTTAATAGAGATAAATTAAAGCTTATTTTAGGCATAACAATTAAGTAAGTAGTTATAAGGGGTGGAGACGTGGTGCGAACGTCATCATTCTGCGCCAAGAAGGCCTTGCCGAGGGCCGAGGCTATCTAGCTAGATAGAGCCCAACTAATAACAACTATATAAATAAATAAATAAATAAATAAATAAAGCCTTTAATCCAATTCAATCTTGTGGATACATACAATTTATCACAAAAATTACAGTTGATATGACAATTAGAAGTACTTACATAATATTAAGATTAACAATTTATATTACAAAAATTCAAACAATTATGCAATATGATATTCGTTATAGTTTTTATAGGTAGGTACAATTTTATAAGTTTTATAACAGTTTTTGGTAAAAATAATCATCATTAATAAAAAAATTAAATTAAATTAAAATAATCACATCGTCTTAGATTTATAATAATATTGTGAATTTGTAAGTACTTATGTCAAAAACAAATTAGAATAGTCAGTTAAATTATATAATATAAAAGTCAATTATTATTTTTAGTCAACCAATTAAATTGTACAAATATAATGTCATTCACTAACTTCGCTATGTCATTGGAATACCCATTTTTGGGCATAGGCCTCCTCCATCCCTTTCCATCTGTCTCTATCTCTCGCCAGCCTGGTCCAGGTATTTCCCGCCAACGCTGCAATGTCATCGTGCCAGCGGCGCCTCGGCCGGCCTCTCGGTCGGCGCGCGTCGCGTGGATACCAATGGAGAATTTTCTATATATACTAACAACAACATATACTAGTAAAATATCCATGTCTAATGTCTATGGTTAATAATGACTTCATTTCCACATTAATAAGTACAAAATTATTGACTATTTCGTAAAGAAATCGTCAACATAATGAAAACCGGTACATGTTTAGCTGGAAAGCGGTCCTTCAAGGGACAATTTCCGTTAGAGTTTTTCACAGTTAGAAAGTGAAAAGCGTTAATACTTCAATGATTAAAACCCGTACCGTAAACCGGCATGTAGATAGGTGTCTAGAATCTGTATGATCATAACATTTTTCTGGCTAGTAAAAAAACAGAAAGTAACTAAGTAAGTACTCTACAACTTAATCATCTTTTCTTGCTTTTTCATTAAAATAATAAAATCGTTCCATTATAATAAAAACATTTCTTACCTACCGAGAAATAAATTTCAATTTTTAAATTGATTTGAGATTGTTATTGTTATCTAATATAATTACTTGTATCCCGGAAGAACATAGGTATTTTTATCCCAAAAAATCAAAGAGGATTATTAAAAAACCGATTAGTTCTAAAATCCCTCATATAAAGTTCATAAAATTGTAGATGTTAAAATTATTAGTTTTTGCATGACGTGATTAATTTTGTATCATTTTAATGCCGCGGTCGTTATCCTATCCTAATCCTAATCCTAATATCCTAATCCTAATAATATTATAAATGTGAAAGTGTGTGTTTGGATGTTTGTTACTCAATCACGCATGAACGGCTGAACGGATTTGGAGTAATGGAGATAGATTATATTCTGGATTAATGCACATTGCACATGCTTAAATTTTTAATCGCGGAAAATCAAAGAGTTCCCGCGGGCTTTTGAAAAATGTAAATCCACGCGGACGAAGTCGCGGGCATCAGCTAGTTTCCAATAAATAGTAGACTTGTTAGCCACGTTTCTAAAGTTACCCATCAGCACTATAATTACCAATTTGATTTGATTCTATTCTCAACTTGAATGCATCCTTAAAAATTCTTGCTGTCAATGTCATATTAATTATCAATCAATGTCAAAGTCAAAATCCAAAAATAGGAACGAAAAATAGAAAACACTGGAAAACACCTCACAGAAAAACATTCATTTAAATTTAATTTAATTTTCATGTAAACACGACAAATCTGATTATTTTCAAAATCTATACAATATGACTATGTGGTCCGTACTCCGAACTCCACAGGGCGTAGAAAAATAGAGTCAGTGTTTGTTGAGCGGTTGTTATCAAATGGTGTTGTGTTTATTTAATTAAAATAAATAATTAAACGCTAATTTTCTTGATAAAGTATACAAAAATGTCGGCGCTATTGACTGCAGATTGGTTTCAATTAGATGCCTATTACAGGTTTGTACTTTTTTACCTTTTTGGGAGGGCAGGCAATGCATATTGCAACCAGCACATTGTTCCATACAGAATTGTCTGTTTTGGCAAATTATAGCAAAGAAAGCTTGTGGTTCCTTATATTCATAATAATTAGTTTGGAATTTATAGGAAGTTTGACCTATACAACATGGTGTGGTCTATGGACGAAGGTCTAGGCAACATGATTGTGAATGGAGCCCCATATGGTGGACCAGTGGCTGTGGTGAGGGACAAGAAGCAGTTTGTGAGGAATCCTGCCACTGCCAAGCCAGTTATAACCATTTATAACTGTGTTGGTAATATCATATCTAAGATTGTGGTGAGCATTTTACTTATCTATGAATTATTTTTAAGTAATTAAAATATCACTTGCTTTAACGGTGAAGGAAAACATCGTGAGAAAACCTGCATGCCTGAGAGTTCTCCATAATGTTCTCAAAGGTGTGTGAAGTCTACCAATCCGCATATGGCCAGCATGGTAGACTATGGCCAAAACCCTTCTCACTCTGAGAGGAGACCCGTGCTCTGAAGTGAGCCGGTGATGGGTTGATCATGATGATGATGATTTGCTTGAATGATTGCTTCTTCAAGCTATGTGCCCTTTGCCACTTCAGCTTTATCATTCAACTAGCTTATGCTCGCGACTTCATCCACATGGACTACATAAAATTCAAACCCCTATTTCACCCCCATAGGGGTTGAATTTTCAAAAATCCTTTCTTAGCAGTTGTCTAAGTTATAATAGCTATCTATATGTCAAATATCAGCCTGATCTGATGAGTAGTTTGAGCTGTGCGTTGATAGACCAGTCAGTCAGTCACCTTTTCCTTTTAAGATTAGGCATGTGAGTTTCTCATCATTATGTGGTGATACTGCAAATAGAGCCTCTATCCATTGCCCCCTGAATAGTTCTTCTGAGAGTGTTCTTATCAAGGCATAGTTAGAAGCCTGGTTGAGTACTATTAATAAATAAATAGTGGGGACAAGGTCACAATCCTTATCAACATCATTATTTTAATCATTCTAATAATAAAATAGTGGACTGTTTCGTTATTTGTTAACATATTAAACTGAAAATAATAATGTGGAGGTTACACTTGAATCAAATATAAGTATTGGGTTTTTCTGCCAAGAAATTCTCAGTACTACACTGGATATAGGAAACTAGATGATGCCCTTAACTTCATTCGCGTGAATATAGGTTTCTTAAAAATCCCATGGGAACTCTTAAATTTTCCGGAATAAAAAGGAGCCTATCTCCTTACATGGGATGTAAGGTAACTGTGTACCAAATTTCATAAAAATCGGTAGAACCATTGAGCCGTGAAAAGCTAGCAGCCAAACAGACAGACAGACACACTTTCGCATTTATAATATTAGTATGGATTGATGGTGTTTCACTTCCGTGCCTTGGAGAACACGTAAAGCCGTCAGCCCTGCGCCTAATTTATTTACGATCGTGTCGTGTTGCCGTCCAATTGGACTATGAGAGTAAGGGAAAAGAGCCAGTATCTGTGATTGCGTGCACACTTATGCAATACTAGATGATGTCCGCGACTTCGTCCGCGTGGATTTAGGTTTTTAAAAATCCCATGGGAACGCTTTAATTTTCCGGGATAAAAAGTAGCCGATGTTCTTCCCCGGGATGCAAGCTATCTCTGTACCGAATTTCGCCAAAATCGGTTGAACGGTTGGGCCATGAAAGGCTAGCAGACAGACAGACAGACAGACACACTTTCGCATTTATAATATTAGTATGGATATGGATAATGCAGATGCTTATCCCTACTATTAGATGAAGGCATTCATCATCTTCACTGTGTTCAAGCCATCACCAGCTCATTACTGAGCATGAATGTCTTCTTAGAATTAGAAGGTTTTGACCTTATTCTGCTAAACTGGCCAAGTACAGATTCGCAGACTACAGACACCTTTGAAAACATTATTGAGAGCTCTCAGGCATACAGTTTAAGTAAGTGTAATAAGGCATTAATGACAGAATAGAATCAGTACCCTTATTGTAAATGCGAAAGTGTGTTTGTTTGTTGGTTTACTGGTTTGTTGGTTTGTCCTTCAATCACGTCGCAACGGTGCAACGGATTGACGTGGTTTTTTGCATGGGTATAGATTAGCTACTTTACATATATATAGGCTAGACATAGGCTACTTTTTATCCCGGAAAATCAAAGAGTTCCCACAGGATTTTAAAAACCTCATTCCACGCGGATGAAGTCGCAGGTATCAGCTAGTAATAAATAAATGATGTTATATTCCAGTGGAACAGTGGTAATCTGGTGCACATGGGCTGGTCTGATGGTGAGCAGTTGCTATGTGTACAAGAGAGTGGTGACGTACTGTTGTATGACATGTTTGGCGCCTATCAGAAGACATTTAGTATGGGCCAAGAAGTTAGAGATACAAAGGTATTCTACTTAATTTATTTATCTATTTTTTATTTGTGCCAAAACATTAACAGTAAAGAGAAAAAGAGAGTAAAAGTGGGCAGGGAAGCACTTATCTCCACGGAACAGAAAGAACAGTGGAAGTGCAATTCACCAAAATTACTAAAGGAACCGCTGTCGCCAAACTCATACAAATATACCGATAGTCATATATTGCACTACAAAGAAACAAATCATTTGATTTGTCGTTTAAGTTTAGTCAAAACTAGCCTACGTCACAGATTTGGAAATAAACCCTGACGCTCTAGAAATAAGATTTATTTTGCTTTAGCGGAAGAACGTATTTACGAGCTATAGTCACACTCACGTCACACTAGATTCAATTGTCCAATTAATTCCGCTACTTGACCATAGATGGCGGTATTCTAAGTAGTAGCAATTATAAACTTAATTACTTTAAATATATGGTTGACATTTGCGTGATCGGTCGATTTTTTTTCCTCCTCAGTTAAGGCTGCACCACGTAGCTCAATGAATTACCTATCGATATCGATAGATACTCGTTATTTTGTTCATTCGCAAAAATAAAATTAAAAAAGGTAATTATAAAATTGAATAAAAGTGCTGGTATGTATGCATGCCTTTTACAAGTATGCACAATAAATACTGCAACGTATGAAAATAGATAAATTTTATTTATTGCCCTTGAAATAAAACATATTTGTTAAGAAACTGGCGTTTCGAAAGTCTTATTTTTAATTTTAATAAATGGTGTATGCGAACATTTATGTATATATTTTTCGACTATTGCCTTCATCAAATCGGTAACGTGATTAGACGCAGGAATCTCCGAATCACTTTGTCTTTTTGAAGAACCTGGAGTGACCACATTTATCATTTTGTGGCTGAAACCAAAATTAAATTTTGAGAATAAATCCGTACTAATATTATAAATGCGAAAGTGTGTCTGTCTGTCTGTCTGTCTGTCTGCTAGCTTTTCACGGCTCAACCGATCAACCGTTTTTGATGAAATTTGGTACAGAGATAGCTTGCATCCCGGGAAAGGACATAGGAAGTTGAAAAGTTCCCACAGGATTTTTAAAAACCTAAATCCACGCGGACGAAGTCGCGGGCATCATCTAGTACCTATATAAAAATGAATAGGAGAAAAATTAATTAGTGTGTTTATGAATTAAATTTGATATTTAGTCAGTCAATCTTCATACAAAAATATAACTAAGAGGTGTGTTGTTTTGTATTATAATATCAAGTATTTTCAATACTTACTGAAAGTAATAAAATAAAACAAGGTTATTTGATTAAAAGACTTAACGATTTTCATTGATGGAAGCGCAGTAGGTTTCGTATATCTATATCCTTTATTTGATATTATAAAATCGACTTCTAAAAAAATGTTCAGAGCATATCATGCTTGATTTGGTTGGCATCCAATTAACTCTACCCGTTGCATCTATCCATTTCTCTTTGATGCTTGCATCTTTGGGAAACCTAAAAATATTTTAAATGAAGGTTAGAGGAACTACTGATGTCTATTTAGTGATCAATGCAACGTCTCACTCATTAATAAATTATAATTATTGCGTTACTATTTATTTATATCCTTGTATCGATATCAATCGATAAATTCAATATTCTACTTGGCCACATCACTATTTGAGTAGCGAACACGGAGCGAAGTACTTTCGGAATAGAATCAATCCAAAATAAACTTTATCTTAATTGTTTAAGGTTGATTTTGACTAACCGTTCTATTAAATATTAGTAAATTGAAATAAATTAAGATTTTATAGAAAACAATGAAAATCGTACTTACCGATGATACGAAACACCTCAATTTTTAAGATTTTTTCTCCTACTATCATTTTTACACTCCAAAACGGAACAGTAACATTGCTAGGGCAATATGAATTTGTCGCGAGACTACCAACTCCACGCGATGTTAGAACGCGACTGGGATCAGTTTTACGTAACTACGCTTAATTGTGGCACGCGTGCCACGCCTACTTAGCACTTCCACTGTTTTTTCTGTTCCGTGCTTATCTCTATGAGACATCTCTACCAGTGACCCTTGGCAGTGCGAGAGGTTGTAAAGGGAGTAGAATAAGTACAAAAAGCAGATAGAAATACTCATGAAAAGAACATAAAGGATACTATGTAAAATAATTATATTTATTTTTAAGTATTAAGTTAAAAAGTTTTCTACTATATTTTTGTACTTTAAAACTAAACAAGACTTTCTTTTTTTTTTTTCTACCATAAAGCACCATTATAAAATGGCAGCTTTATTACTACTACCATCTAGCCTATGGGCTAATAAGTAATATTATTCTAGCTTAAACTTCTACTTATGATTAATTTTTAAATCTAATTTACAGTCCAATAACTGTCCTTAGTTTATTCTAACACGTACTTACAGTTCACTATGTTCTTGTGACCTAGAAAAATAAAGTAGCACAAGCACTATTACACAAACGCTGCACTTATGTACTTTTTAACACTAATTCGAACGGCTTGGTTCTTTTGAGCCTCCTTTTGATGTCCATGTTATCTAGAAGCTTCACAGCCTCCAAATTAACATGATGGCGAAGTCGATGTTGGTGAGCTTCTGCGTACTTTTGGATGATTATGTTTACGAACTCTATCTTAAGGTCCCTGTGGAGATCGTGATTTCTTACATACCAGGGTGCATTTGTTATTTCCCTGAGTACTTTGTTCTGGAATCTCTGTATTACTTGAACATTGGTCGGTTTAGTACACCCCCAGAGTTGTATACCATACGTCCATACAGGCATCAGAACTTGCTTGTATAGCATAAGTTTATTATGTAATGAGAGCGTTGAATGCCTTCCAAGCAGCCAATACATTTTTTTGTAGCGTAATTCTAACTCCTCACGTTTCTTTTTAACATGAGCTTTCCATCGAAGCTTTGAAAGCTTAAACAAGACTTAAAAATAACAGAAAATAAAAACCTACGATGAAAAGAATGTTTTGTTGCCCAATCAGATGGTCTGAAAAACATGTCAAAAGACCTTCTCTGAAGCTCTGATTACCAAATTAGACTTAAAAAACTGGACAAGTGCAAGTCGGACTCGCACACAAAGGGTTCTGTACCATCGTACAAAAAATAATACTTTGTGATGTAGCCACAAAATGGATTTTTCCCTTTACTTGTGCTATAAGACATTGCTACTTGCCTTTTATGATTCTCGGTTAATGGGAAGTACCCAGAAGTACTAAGAAGGGTTTTGAAATTTGAATCCCTTTGGCGGGTCTTGACAGACACGACAGAGACAGACAACGAAGTGATCCTATAAGAGTTCCTTGTTTCCTTTGAGGTATAGATTAAAGAACCATAAAAATTAACAGAAACTTTGAGAATGTACTTTTATGACTACTTATGTAATTCTAGGTATGCAAGGCGCAGTTATTCTCGAACCCGCACGGCATCGGCCTGGCAGTCATGACGACCACCAACCGCATGTACCTACTCAGTAACGTCTCAGAACCCAAAATACGATCCGTACCAGACCTACCTAGTAAGTGATCCCTGCTGCGCGATTGCGATAGAATGACAGCTACAATGTCACGATCGCAATCACCTCTGATTGGTTGACGTTCGGTCCCTATTGACTAAAATTCATTGTTGCAACAATAATACCATAAATTCAGCCAATCACTACAATTGCGATTGTATTGATAATTGATGCAGGTTTTACGGAATCGACCAGCTTTTCATCCATGCTGAGTGTGAGTTGACTATTTTAATTTATAATTTTGCGTGATGGTAAATAAAATGTATTCTAAAGTGGAAATATACTTCACCAAACTTTTTCACTCTGTCACTGTAAAGTTTTTCGTGGTACGACAATTCAGTATGCAATATAATCTTTCTGCATACAACTCAATTGAAAACATAATTTTAGTGAAGATTTTTGAAGCAGGATTTTAGTGACTGTGATCAGCAGCATGACATACTCTCCGAAAGGTCAGAAATGAAACGAATAAATTTGAAGCTGAAAAGTATAAATCTGATGTTTCTGCTTACATTTTCAGGAGCAAATGAACCAATAAGCTCATGGTGTGTCCTGAGCTCAGGCCTCAGATCGTCAGCTGTTATTGGGTTCCTCGTGTGCCGAGATAAAGAGGTTTACCGCTGCCAACTCGGCGAATCCAGGGCTGTTCTGTTGGTAATTTTTTTATACTGACAGAATGTGATTGTGATGTCATCAATGAAATTATTTTAAGTTTATATAAGGACTATACTAAGGGAATACTGAGGACAAGTCTCCTCTCGGAATAAGAAGAGTAAATTGGGTTTTGGCCATAGTCTACCACGCTGGCCAAGTGCGGATTGGCAGACTTCACACACCTTTGAGAATTCCTTACATTCCATTACCTTCTAAATTGTGTAATGTGGTTGAATAATTTCCCTTTTTAATGATTTCAGCGTCCAGATATAAATAATGCGTATACACAAGTACTATCAATAGTGCCATCGCAAAATGGCCGCCACGTTGCCCTTTTCACGGATTCCGCCATTTTGTGGATCGGATCGTCGGATTTCAAGAACAAATACTGCGAAATTGATACTGGGTTAATAAAACAACCCAAGGAGCTAGTTTGGTAAGTTCTGTACTTTTCTATTGGCCAGAAATCATCTTTTGGTCGGACACTATTTCCATCTAACAGCCTGTTCCCACTTGTCGTCTGTCGGGCGGTTCCTGACAGCCGACAAGTGGGAACGAACTGTAAGATTGCATTGTCACTTACCACAATAAAAATCTTTTAGGTGTGGCTCCCAAGCGATAGTAGGCCACTGGGACGACACAATGTGTATCTACGGCTTCAACGGCTCAGTGGTAAAGTATCCATACGACGGCCCGTTCCACCTCATACCGGAAATGGACTGTGTTAGGATCCTATCCGAAATGTCGCATGAGATGCTGCAGAAGGTGCCTCTAGTTGTGGAGAAGATATTTAGACTGACTAATATCGCGCCTGCTACGTATTTGGTTGAAGCGTCTAAAGAATTTCAGGTATGTAATTTGTTTTTAAATAACTAGCTAAGTAATTTCCGGCAGCGTATAAGGCTTTCCGTCTTCTTTATGTCTCTCAAGTAGAGATAAATTAGGTACACTATTCTAAGAACCTAAACAACTGAAATATTGTACACAGTACGTCTTCGCGAGGTGACGAGTTCGGTCCAACTTTTTAGCTATGTATAAGCTTAAGTTTTAAAAAAGCCGTATTCAATTCATCTCAAGGACGCCTTATTCGGCGTCCTTGAGAGGAAAAAAATACAGTTTTAGGTAGAAAACGGTCCTTAAAAAGCCTCTAGTTGCGATTACGAGTACTTCACATTTATGTAAATGTTATATTTTAACAAATATCACCATAATATTACCAAGTACTTTACAAACTTTCTCGGTAATATTTTTTTACTATTACAGAATCGTAGTCACAAAGCGGACGAGCACATCCGTTACATAAAAACCGACTTACCGACCGCAGTACAAGACTGCATAGACGCGGCTGCATTTGAGTTCAACACAGATGTACAAAAGATGCTCATACGCGCCGCTCAATTCGGTAAAGGCTTCATTATGGACCCGGTATTGACTGACCATTATGTCACCACTTGTAGATGGTTACGAGTGCTGAACGCTGTCAGAGATCCACGGGTTGCTATACCTCTGACTTTCTTACAGTATCCTTTTTATACAATTATCTAATGTAAGCAAAAGACGCGCTTTCTCTTCAATAAAAAAGTGATTTTTTCCAAATAAAAATGCTTCGCAGACTTTCTTCTCCAGAGGAAAAAAGGGGTAGTTTTATCACGATAACACATCACTCTGTGAAAGTAAATGGTTCGAATCATAACGCCCAATAATACTTTTGAGTTCAACACGTACATCACGAAGGCGCTCATACGCGCCGCTTAATTCGGTAAAGGCTTCATTATGGACCCGATGTTGACTGACCATTATGTCACCACATGTTGAGAATGCTAAACGCGGTCAGAGATCCACGGGTTGCTATACCTCTGACTTTCTTACAGTCCTTTTTATACAATTATTTAATATGCGGTTCTTCCCCTTGAGTAGATTTTTATAGCCTCTATCAAAGTCGAAACCGTAGCTTAAGAGTTCAAGAATATCTGTGCTAAAATACTTGTGTAAGCTGATGTCCTCAACATGAAATCAGAGTTCAAAACCTAGGTGAAAGAATTCTGTTGGACAGGCTAATATGGCGACGCCTGCATTGCCTGGCGGAACACATCGCATCATATTTGCAATTGAAAGACGGAAGGACGAGGGTACTGTCACATTGGGCATGTTACAAGGTAAAATATCTAACATTTTCACTTTGTAACGTCACAGTCGGTAGGTACAAAATCTTTTTATCATTATAATAATACAAGGTAATGCCCAACGACATTGTGGCCAATTCTGACTAAATTCTCTAAATTGACATGTCTGAATCTAGTGCTATCCTTTTCCGCAAGATGTATTATGAAAGGGATAGCAATAAATTTACCATCACTCATAAATATTTTCAGCCTCAGAGAGCCTCATGTTTTGCTGGCATTTGTGTCTTCAATACCCGTACTCCAATAATGCCAAAACCCTGGAAAGAGGCTAATAACGATTTAGGACGGGTGGGTCAAGAAAACAAGGCATCCAGAAGTTTAAAACATTTCGAATAAGATTATTACGAGACTTGCATTGTCAAAACATACGACTTTTTTTTAAATCTTTTATTAACAGGCTTTTACATTTATGTATGTCAGCCTAACATACGACTTGTAAGCCGGTATTTGATATTTCAACCAGAATTCCGGACATTTAAAGAAAGGTATTTAAAAAAAAATTAACCACTTTTCAGGTAACACAGCCTCATTTGGACAACGAAAGTGCTGCGCGAGAAATAGGTGAAAAACTAAGAAACATTCCCGGAATCTCATATTCTACGATCGCTATGAAGGCTGCCGAGAAAGGGCGAAAGGCGTTAGCTATCAAAGTAAGTTTTATTGAAATTATCTTCTGACCGAATTCCGGCCATAACAGCCAATCTCAACGTAGACTAGCCAATTATGCAAGGAGTATCACACTGCACAAGTGTGTGTGTACACAAATCAACTATTTCTTTACTTGTCTGCTGATGAGACGGCAATACGACACAACCGAAGTGTGATAAGATGCAAGATCAAAGGCTTTACGTGTTCTTCGAGAAACACCAACGTCCCAACTCTGTTGACTTATGCAAACCAAAACTTAGTTTCAGTTAAAACAAGACGGATTTATGCCTCGTCTCGTTTTAACAGTGTCTTAAGTCTAAGTTAAAATTCGCTCTATAGATCTCAACCTAAGTCAGCTTTTGTATTGTTTGTGCAATAAAATGAAAAAGATGACGCTGAAAAGGGGTGTGGTGAAGAAGAAAGACCCATGTTCTACAGTGGACCTCCACAGGCTGATACGATGATCTGATTCCAGATCTTAGAATACGAGACGCACAGCAAGCTGCAAGTGCCGCTGCTGTTGACGCTGGGCGAAGGGCCCACGGCTCTGCTCAAGGCCACGGCGAGCGGCGACACGGACCTGGTCTACATCGTGCTGCTCCACCTCAAGGAGAAAATGGGCAAACATGAGTTCGAGGTGAGCTTTCGATCCTAAACTCCCTGATAAAAAAATTGTCGTATTTACCTACTCCTATCCTCCTCCTAAATCCTATGTAAAATACATAGGATTTCCATTGACATCCATAATATGTGGCACAAGTTGAATAAATTCAAAGCCGTGTCGGAAAGTGATGCAAGTTACTGATTTAGGCCCACTTGCACAAGAACAGGTTTAACTGATTTAGTTAAGTTTTGTATAATGCGTTAATTTTGAGAAAGGTCTCGCTAATTTGCTCTATGTGTCAACTGTCCTCTCAAAAGTACGGTTTACCCTTAGATCAAGGAGAAAATTCGCATACTTTACAGGATAAATCAGACAATTATATCTTCTAAAATGAGTTTCTCGACAGCTCTTTACTGTAAAGTTAACTTGAATTACGGTACATTAATCAAATTATAACCTAAAAATTCCAGCTAACCATACGAAGTTTCCCACTGGCGCACGCATTATACATAAAGTACTGCGCAAGTCACAACCGCGAAGCGCTCCGCAAGGTGTACGTGCAAGAAGACGATTTCACGGGGCAAGCGGCAACACATATACGCGACGCCATAGACCAGACCAACCCGGGCAGTGTGGAGGCCTCGCTCATATCCGCTAGAGAGTGCTACAAGAAAGGGAAGAACGATTTGGGTAAGTCTGTTTCATTTCTCTAGCATATTAATGACTAGCTGATGCCCGCGACTTTGTCCGCGTGGATTTACGTTTTTCAAAATCCCGCGGGAACTCCTTTATTTTCCGGGATAAAAAGTAGCCTATGTGTTAATCCAGGGTATAATCTATCTCCATTCCAAATTTTAGCCAAATCCGTCCAGTAGTTTTTGCGTGAAGCAGTAACAAACATACACACACACACACACACATTATTATTAGTCGGATTTTAAGCCTCTTTCGTCGTTTAACGACATATTTATTGTATTGTATAAAACGGGTACATACCGTGGGATTAATTAGTCGATTTTGAACTGCCGATATTTCTAGAATACATAACTGTCTCTAGCATATTACTCGGCGGTTCAACAGGGCAAGCCGCGATGCATATTTTTTTATGGTGTTTGTTTACACGAAAACAATGTATGGTGAAATTGTTTCTTTTACAAAGTTCTACAAAAAAGTCCGCGATAGCATACATATATCTTTGAGGGTAGGCTCACAATACTCGATTTTATGATTTTCAAATGTGATCTGAAACAAAGCCTTACTTTCGAGGCTGTTTTTACTGACATACTATTAATTCTTTTCAAAATAAAATATTTTGAAAAGAATAATTAATATTCAATTTAGACCAAAATTGCCCTTTTAATTATTTAATTTAGAATAATATCTTACGAGATATCACAAAATCAAGATAATATCAAATGAACTAACGCGCAACACAACGAGACGGAGGCGGCAGTGCCGCGGCGCCTACAATCTCCTCACTGACACCACACGAGTACATATCTGCCATCACATTAGTATCTACGTTGCACCCCATGAAAGTATAGTCATGAGCATAAGCTAGTTGAGTATATGTAACACCTTTTTCAGGCGTATCAATATGCGAAGAGGCGCGTAAACTCTGCAAGCAACAATCCAGCCTGCAAGAGACGTACGGCCAGAGCTTCGTGGGGCTCTCCCTGCACGACACCGTGAAGAAGTTGCTGGACCACGGCGAGATCAAACTGGCGGATAAACTACGCTCAGAGTATCGGATGCCTGACCGAAGGTACTTTTACTGCTTATTAGAGTTCCGTACCACAAAAGGAAAAAAGGAACCCTGCAGGATCACTTTGTTATCTGTCTGTCTGTCTTCACGATCAATCCATACCCGGCTCACTACAGAGCACGGGTCTCTTCTCACTCAGTATGAGAAGATTTGGCCATAGTCCACTACACTGGCCAGATTGGCAGACATCACCTTTGCGAACATTATGGAGAACTCTCAGGCATGCAGGTTTCCTCATGATGTTTTCCTTCGCAGCTAAAGAGAGGGATATTTAATTTCTTGAAACGCACATAACTATGAAAAGTTAGAGATGCGAGATGCGTGCCCGGGATAGAACCCCCGACCTCCCGAATAGGGAGCGGACGTCGTAACCACTAGGCAGTGGCGTGCAGGTCATAGAGGCATAAATGCACTGCTTACCCCAGTTGTAATAGCTCAATGCAAATCTTACATTATGACCTGCCAGTGAACAGGTTCCCGTAACTAATGCCTACCCTGGCTTCAAACCCTGTGCACGCCACTGCCACTAGGCTATCACGGCTTCGTTGGTGACATTTATAATGTGAAGTATAAATTACAGGTATTGGTGGCTTCGAATACTGACGCTAGCGGAAAATGCCGACTGGTCGGAGCTGGAAAAGCTGTCGAAATCCAAGAAATCCCCCGTGGGGTACGAGCCCTTCGTGGACGTTTGCTTGAAGCACGGGAAAAACGATGAGGCCTTGAAGTACCTGCCCAAATGCCGCGACGATATCAAAGTCAAATATTACGTTAAGGCTGAGTAAGTTTTTCTTAATTTTATCTATTTAAAGGTATGATAGAAGCTGTGACAGCCTAGTGGTTAGGACGTCCGCCTTCTAATCGGAGGTCGGGGGTTCGATCCCGGGCACGCACCTCTAACTTTTCGGAGTTATGTGTGTTTTAAGTAATTAAATATCACTTGCTTTAACGGTGAAGGAAAACATCGTGAGGAAACCTGCATGCCTGAGAGTTCTCTATAATGTTCTCAAAGGTGTGTGAAGTCTACCAATCCGCACTTGGCCAGCGTGGTAGACTATGGCCAAACCCTTAACACTCTGAGAGGAGACCCGTGCTCTGCAGTGAGCCGGTGATGGGTTGGTCATGATCAAAGGTATGATTCCGAACCGAATGTCATATAAGCTAATAGAGATTGTATGAGGACCAGTAGTGCCACGACAGGACTGTGACAGCTGGTGACAGCACTGTTGCGGCAGCGCTGCTGCGTGCAGCGTGGTTCGGAATCATACCTTAATGTTCAGTAGTATGAGTGGTTAAAGGTACCTTGCGATTACTTACGGACGGACTGACAGATATAGTGCGACAAGGCTCTTTTGGCGCGTGGCGAAAATCGGAACTACCGTTGCCATCAAGTGTCCCCTTTATTCTTGTTTGAATAGTCTAAGCCTTTGTTCTACAACTAACGCCCCCCCCCTGTCAATGTCATTCCAGTGCCAAAAAAGCCTTGTCACACTGTAAATGGACGGTCCGTCAACCTGTTTGTCAGCGGGCTGTATCTCGAAAACCGTAAGAAGTAGATATCACAGAAGCTGTATTTCTATGGGCGCTATTACAACAAATGAAAAAAAAAATGCCCGCCACGAAAATTTTATTTTTAATTTGTAGTATAGTACGGAGCCCTTTCAATCCAATTTTTTTGTTTTCTAAATATATAAAACTGGCTGACTGATCTATCAACGCAAAACTCAAACTACTAGTCGGATCAAACTGAGGCATGCAGATAGTTAATATGACGTAGACATCCGCTAAGAAAGAATGGTTGAACATTCAAAGGGGTAAAATGGGATTTAAAATTTATGTAGTCCATGCGAAGTCGTGGGCATTGGCTAGTTCCTAAATAAATTATTCATGAATTCAAATGTGATTGGCAGGTTCTACGAGCAAGCGGCCATGGTGGCGTTCGAGCAGCGCGACGAGAGCGCGCTGGCCTTCGTGCAGAACAAGTGTCCCACGCGCGAGGCGGGCCAGCACGCCAAGATCATGGCGCTGCTGGAGCAACTCACTAGTAGAAAATGAATTACAATACCACCACTTTTATAAGTCATGCCGATGAACCTGCGCAGAAAACTTATTTTTGAATGGGGCGAAAAGATCTCAATCAATCATAGCGCGCGTCCGTCCGCTATTGGTTTTAACTACGTGCCATGTTTTGTACGCGCGAGATAGCACGAGCCTCTGTTGTTCTTGTGTATAAAATCTTACGTCAAGCAATATGGTATGTATTTCATTGGTGTACATTCGGTTTTAGTTGGCGTTATGTTACGCTTTTCTGCGCAAAATAAATTTGCCGATTCGTGGTGGTACTTTCTGTGCTATAGGTAAACGTTGCTGCTTATAACCACGTTATATAACCGAGTATTTTCGTAGTATTTTTGATATGTCAAAGCAATTGCACACTTACCAACTTCCAATTGTCGATAATATTAAACCTCAAACAGTTTCTAACCATTTCTGTGCAGTCATTTGCCTAGTATTTTTGCAGCAATTTTTATATTCGCCCTTTCTTCCTAAACGCTTAAGGCTCAATTGGGTATTTTACTACTTTTGAATTTGATAAATATTATTACTTTATTATAAACTAGGATGAAAATAATGACGTACGCTGAAAAAAATATTAAATTCCAACAAAGATTTACAAAGTTACAGGCATTTTAATTTTCCCTTTCTCGCAAAACGAAAATTTATATGAAACCGCACGAAGCTACTAAGGCATTTGTCAAAATGACGTCATAATTCTCTATTGCTATCTCTGTCTAATCAGAAATATTTAAATGCTTATAACTTTTTTATTATTTGATCGATTTAATTAGTTTTTTCAGTTTACGTCATTATTTTTATCCTAGTTTATAATAAAGTAATGAAAAAATTGGAGTCAAATACCCAATTTACACTGAAAGGGAATGGAAGTGAATTTCTAAAATATCCCATTCCCATAAAAAAAATTACTTTTATCTCCACCTCGTAAAACACGAATTTCTTGCTCAATTGAAAAAGTCGCCGGAATGCGTGGGAATGCCCACTTCACGGGAATTTTCTTTTTCGGTAGAAATTAGTGCTTTACTGTGTGAATGTTTATGCTATGTAATATTATAGAAATTCGCTTCCATTCCGCGGCGGTGTAAAATGAGCCTAATCAGGTAATTACTTTACATTATTTTTGGTTTTTATAAATCTCTTAAATAAAATCATAACCTTATATTAAAAGCGTTTCAGTTTTTGCGAGAAATAAACGTATTATACATATTTTTAGTTCACTAGTCATTTATTAAGCAATATTATTTAAAAAATTACTTATATTATTCTAACTTACCACAAAAACTTGAGGTGCTGTTTAAATTGACGTTAAACACGTACTTGGTAAGGAATATACGTGTTTAAAGTTTAAGGTCTGTTTAACTCGCGCCTAAAATTCAGACGGTCTTTTTTATTTAGCAGGAATTAAGTCCTTATAAAAATGTATAAATTTCCTGTACATAATTTATCTACACATTTCTATAAATATTTGATGTGCTGGTGAAAGCAGTGTATAGATTTTTATGAATAAGCCTTATCGTGGGTGTAAAGGTAAAAGTCATTACAGTACGCGGCAGAATTTAATGTACATCGGCCTTTAGAATGACAATTCGGCTTTGTAGGGCGTTGTCTCTGTCTCTGTCGCTCAAACCTATAATATGACGTTTTGTCATATATATATATATATATATATATATATATATATATATATATATATATATATATATATATTTTGTGTATTAATTAGTATAAAAAAATAACTAATAGCGTTCCATTTGTTTAGCATCGATTTATTTTATCTGTATGTACCTACTATAAAATAAGCTGTATAGGAAAATAAAAGGTCTTTAAAGGCGTGAGTGCGGTTTGGCTTTATTCATTTAATTATCACAAGTAGACAATCATAAACACATAATTTTCACAAACGTCGATCATAGACAATTAACATCGATAGTGAATATAATCCAAAGTATAGGTTATGATAATTATAAAATCACATAAAATTGATAAAAAGTTATAACACACATTTTCTAATTCTGTTGTCAACAAAATCTCAACACACAGGTCTAAGACTAGTGATATCCTTTTCTGTACGGACCATTATGAAAGGGATAGCACTAGATTTAGAACTGTCATATTAGAATAGTTTGATGAACACAACAAAATTATTGAGTACAAAACAAAATTACACAATGTGTGAAAAGGAATAAAATTTGATTCTGTTGTACACAATCGCTAAATTAAAATGACAGGATGTATTGCTATCTCTATCCTAATTCTCCCTGAAGAAAAGGATAGCACTAGCATCAGCATCATCATCGTCAACCGATCTAATAAGACTATGGATCTAAGACACAACGGTCTACAATTGAGATTGTAATAATGATTGATGCAGGTTTCCCGCAATCGAGGTGCCTCAGACTAAGAATAAGGAGACTTGGCATTAAAATAATAATACCTTGTTAGAGCAAGCTGTATAGAAAAGCTCTGAAGAGTGATAGAGACATAAACACAGTTTTTTGTCTTTGTCATAGTTTAACTTTTTTTGTTGGGCATGTTGTAGTCTGTGCCCAACAAACCTCTGTGATAGTAATTTATTGAGAATATACGAGTTTTCATTTAGTTTTCTGTTTTAAATTTAGTATTGAAGGTGTGTAGAAGCCATTTATGTTGCATTGCTGTGTAAAAGTTGTAGCGAACGCAAATTATGAAACATAACCTTACGTAGAAACATAACCTTTCATACGTAAGTGTTATTTCTTTTGTTGTTTTGTCTCTTTCGGGTATACGCGTTTGACAAGTCTCTTGATTCTTAGTCTGAGCGAGGTGCAGATCTCCTCATTTCTGATTTAATCTCGTAGATATACTTCAAGCATTTCTCCATCCTCAATTACTGACTCTGAGCTTTCTTATGAAGCCCATAGTCAATAGATTTAGACCGGTCAATTTAATTTGGAGTTTGTGGACAACAGAATTAATTCTATATTCCCACTACGCAACATATTTTCTTAGGGTAAGTCCAGATGAAGTAACATAATATAATAGTCAGGCGAGCGTGCTAAGAAAGCAGCTTTTACAGCTTGCTGAAAATGTTCCCGTTTATATATGCCCCCATGCTTAATATTTAAGGCGCGCTCAAATATTGAGGAGGTTTGCTGACTGCACTCTTATTCCTTGCGCCCGACGGCGCGCCGTTTACAAATTTGATATTTCATACCCAATCTTTTTTTATAAGGTGTTCTGACACAATTTATGAAATTGATAGCTTTATAAATCAACTAATTAATTATATTATTATAAATAAGCTTTTTGAAAATATATCTACATACATAATAATATACTATATCAATCATAATCAGATCATTAGGATATATTTTTCACAACCATTTAATGTATTATGAAAAACGTTTTGAGTGGAAGAATATTTTTTTAAATGAACAACATACTGAACTATGTAAAAGCCTGTTAATAAAAGATTTAAAAAAAAAACATACTGAACTCTAGCTACGCTAGCTACAGTTGTACACACTGCATTTTAAAACTCCAGTCCACATTGGTCCAAAGACAAGTAAAGACCAACGCGTAAACGCCTTTTGTTAATTGCGTCAGTATCATTTGAGCTATGCGTAAAAACCCACATAAGCCGGTAAGCCGATCAGCGCTGGCTGGACGCAAAATTGCCCTGTACATGTATTATCTGAATGCATTCGTCGAGCATCAATATGCTCTACGAATATGTGTACATATTTTGTCCAATGACGAACGTACACTACACGGCAGGAAATATTGTACATCGACCTTTAGAAAGAGATGGTTTCGTAAAGCGTTGTCTCTGTCATTGAGACTGAAAAAAGATCACATAGATATGAATGACAGACAAGCGCTCTAGGAAGCCGAAATCTGTTTCTAAAGGTCGATCTATAATATTTCCTGCCGGCTACTGTAAATATTTAGGTCACATGCAATAATAATGTCAATAAATAATAATAATAATTTCAACAAACAATAACAGTTTTTGCAAATTATTTAAATAGGATTACACACAAAAACAAATGCAACGAGATTCCCGTTGCAATAACTCCATTTATATATGTATGCATTTTTCAAATACGAACATCTCTTTTTCACACATTTTTTTCAATATATTAAAGGTATGTTAGCTTAAATAACTAAAAATAATGAGCACAGCATGTCTTTTTAATGTTAACAAATAAAGTAACAAGACTCAAAGAATTTTATAATCATGTAACTTTTATTTAACATAGGTACTGAAAGTTCTCTTTTTCTTATCGTCTTTTTTGTATCTATAAGTATAATATTATTTGATGTAGACCTCATAATATAAGGTTTACTTTACATTATAAAGTTACACGATTATTTTAATTTTAAAAATCAACAATCAGTCTTAATGAACGAAAACATTTGATATCAAACGAAACGTTAATCAAATCATAATACAAAGTTATGTTTGATCATTTTGTTAATATTAAGTAAGGGTAAGTACCTAGTAAGTATACGCCATTTTCATGAGCCGACAGACAAATGGATGATGCGAAGATGAGATAAGCATGAGGGAGAAGATATCTTGACAGACACTTCTAATTTGCTCCTACCTGGCATGGTACCACAACGCTATTGACGCGATTTTTTGAACAACCCACCAACTTCCGTGGCCCCATTAATCTGACAGTTACGTTTAGATAGCGCATTCAAAATAAACTGGCATGTTTCCACTTGAGACCGTCATTAGCAATAACAATAGGATTACATTCGACACGCCACGTATTAAATAGTGGTAATAAGCCAAACACTCATAGAGCCCATTCATTTTTAAAGGAGCCGGTTCAACCTCATAGTTTTGATACTTTTTAATTCGTCCGCCACGACTTAATCCTATTGCTATTGTTAATGACGGTCTCCAGCTTTCGTTCGTCCGAATAGAAAAGGCAGTATATGCAAAAAAAATAGATAAAATATTTTCAGTTTTCTTCTATGCAAAATTGCATTTTAATACTCTAAAGTCTAGTCTCTAAAGCTTTTTTCAATTGAAAAGAAAAGGCAGGAAAAAAATGAGATATCTTCTCTTTGGCTTTCACACAATACTTACCTATTCCATTTTCTATACCGAATATCACACGTCTTGTTACGTCCGTTAAGCACCGTATACTTGACTTCTATATTAGATTCAAAAAGTTTAATCTGACGAATAAATTCAGTACCCGGCAGGAAATATTGTACATCGACCTTTAGAAAGAGATTTGGTTTCATAGAACGTTGTCACTGTCGTTGAGACCGAAAACCTGAAACCTCTTTCTAAAGGTCGATTTATTTTCGAGGTATTTTCTTGCAAACACAACACACAGGTACAAACTTTATTAATATTCTTTCTAACCATATTATCTTCCGATTCCCTTGCGTACTCATAGCACCTCAATTTTCTTTTCATTTTGTTAATAAAACTCATTTTAAAATTTATGGTTAAGCTTATGAAGTAAATACACGCAAATGTTTGAAAGAAAGTTTACGTAACAAGGTTTTTAGTATGCATTCGAAAAATAACTACTTCATACAAATGAAAATCACTTAGACTTTTGATTGGTACGAATGTTGGGAACGCCAATATTGACCGGACTGTAATATAATTTATATCCCGTAGTTTGAAATAAGCCTTATGCAGAAAATATTAATATTAGGGATTTGGAAAATCAATTTAATTTTTTGAAAATTAATGCAAAACTTAAACTTAGCAACAAACATTATAATAACATTTCTATGAAGTAGCTACTGTGAATCAGTTTTATTCTAATAATAGTAAGGCCAATAGTGCCAAAACTTACCTATTTCACAAATCTCGCACAAATAAACTTTTAGGACCAAGAAGGCAAAACTTATTCATAATATAACTTTTAAACATTATACGTAGGATAGGTAAAGGATGTGAATTTAATCTTTTACAAGACAATTTTTTATACCTAACCAAATATATCATAATATAATAAGATTCGTTAAATAATGAGTATTTGACAACATTTATATTTTATAATAATATAGATTGTAAAGTCATGAAATAAAAAAGGCACGAAAATTATCAACACGTATCTAACCTGTATGTCAGAAAATTGCATTTACATATACATAGATGTTCAGCATGACTGTGATGGCTCATAAGGGTAGGGTGCGGGATGCGGAGGGTAACCTCACTTTTGGATAATATTTTTGCATTTCTGTCACTCTGTCTAGTTGTATATTATACATAATACAAATATGTGTGTTCGTTAAAATTTTGTTTTTATATATTTGCAAACAATTTTCTGACATCCAGTCCGAAAGTTAATTTCTTCCTTAACACCTAAGTACCATTAAATAGGTATACGCTAGAAAGCTTTTTTTTTACTTTTTCTAAAATATATTATCACATTTACGAGTATATTAATATCATCCTACAGGAATACTTAACAGCGAATGCTATTTTTTTTTGCTTTTCACTTAAATACAAAAATCTATGACATTTAACACCATTAGGTAGGTAAGTGCCCAAGAGGAAATAATACACATCGAACTTTAGAAAGAGCTAAACGCCAGCTTTGGTTTCACAGAGCGTTATCTCTGTCGTTGAGACTAACAAGTCAGCGATAAAACGTGTGACACTTCAGAACAAAATACCTGTAGAAGTAGCCCTATTGTGACTCTTACTGTTAGAGCGAGATAGCTTAATGCATTTAAGCTCTTATTAGAACGTGGCGAATGATAATTTTTTGTCCTTATCACCGTGGCCACTTTTTTGTTTGTCAATATGTATTCTGTGTGTGAGATCTTGACAAACAACGTGAAGTGAGGTTATTTTGACTCAAGTATTTTAAAGAAATAATTGATTCGTTTTGAAAATTGAATACAATTTTTCTTTTTGAAGTTTTTGTGCAATGGTGGGTTGCAGTATACTAGACTACAATAGCCAAAGCGAACGTAAAATAGAAGAAATTACATTTCTCAAATAAGTACATCTACTTGAGCGAGAGGAGACTACAGGAACCACGCTAATGGCATATTTATTAGATCTGTGTGTGACACAGACGACGCTCTACGAAGCCAAAGTTGCCGATTAGCTCTTTATAAAGTTTGATGTGTATTCTTTCTTGCTGAGTACTGTAGTTGAAACATCATTCCGTGTAATACACGTTAAGTACATAAATACATATTATTATAATGAAAATGGCACGAAGACTTCTAAAAGTGACTATTCATTAGCACTTCCCACTTCTAGAATCACACGCAAGAACTAGATTTAAAGGATTTCAGTACTTTTCTATTGCCCTGTTGTAAAAGATAATGATAAATCCTTCGATATCTTAAAAATGTGCCGTTAGAAAATATTAGCACTAAGCTTTCTATGAACATCCTTTGGATTTACTCTAAGCTAGCGACTTTAGATCACTTTGGTACAATTAACACAGTTAATCAAATTGTAATCACAGCAAATCAAGTATAATACTAAACTAAACAAACAAAACAGAAAATAAACTCTTCTCTTGAAAACAATCAATCTCTAAAGTTAATTTAATAAAGACTCTTAATATAAATAATAATATATGCAGATTATCGGGACGAAAATGTCTACCTGTTAAATTAAACTTTATGCATCTAAGCGACATTTCCAATTAGCAACTGACCATGAGATATATAGATAATTTATAAAAAAGGGTTTTATTAATATAGGAACTGCGTGGTCATATTTATAATATGCATAGATATATAATATAATAATAGACTAGCCTCTACGATCGCTTGGTAGTGTCAAGCTGGAAGTTTCGTACGTCGTTTCCTGAGTGACGGTGACTTTAGGAGGTCTGTCGTACTTGACTTTATCAAGGGGACTGGACGCCGGCGAGGAACTTGGGGTGAGGAGGACTGAATGACGTAAGGTTTGGCTGTTATGGTTCGCGCTTATAATGTTCAGATGAGTAAGGTTATGTTTAGGAATACTGAAGGAAGGGAGGTCTTTGGCTTTGATAGTGTCGTAGATACGGACCAATTTGCTAGCGTCTATGGTCTCAAGAGCAGGGGTGGCAACGTGAGGTCGGGTGGACGGGGAGGCGGTGACCACGAGGTTCTGTAACTTAGGCGCATGGATGCGGCCTTCGCTTGGTTGATGAGTTATATGTTGTGTTACGGAATGGCTCTTAAGCCCTTGCGCCGTTTTGTAACTTTTGCCGCATTGGCATTTGTATGCCTTTTTTACCCTGAAATAAAAAACTAATATAAAAATAATGAAATAGCAAAGACATGACTGTGTTATGGCGTGTTGCAATGCATCTCGATCAACGCACCAGACCGCAAAGATAGAACTGTACACATTTTTACTGGTTTCTCACTTAGGGTCAACGTTGTCGAATGGCTTCTATGACTGATCGGTGGTCAGCAAGCGCATAAGTTGTACAAAAAACACTAGGTCTTGACCAAGACATTTAATGCTTTTTGGTCTATGACTCTGCGCCTTCTGTCACGTCACGAGTCACGACACTCCACAACAAAATAATGTCTTTTTCATCTACTATGAATTCTATGCCGGAAAATCCTTTCAACTTAGGTAGACTATATTATCTGCTGTGTGGTAAATAAATACATTAAAATACTACCCAGTCATTTGTTAAATAATATCAACATTATTCTATCATTAACACATACTCTACATAATATGAACATACATAGAGATAAACTGCATTAAGGCTCTGCAGTAAATCTAATTATTTCTATTGTATCAATCAAATCTCTATTAATTAACCGACCTACACCAAAAAAATTAATAATCTAATACTATCACGAAGTAGATACAACTTATAGAGTAATACCCATTTTTTCCAAAAATATTCTTGAGCAGTAAGACGCTTCTTGGTGGTTGAAAATTTTCGTTTGTACGTATCTGACGTCGGTAAGATATAAAATTTTCTAAAGAATAAGAATATCTTAATATTGTAAAAATTACTTTAAGATAATAAGTATAATTTTTAAAATACGTCTTATCACATTATTTAGTTTTAAAGACTGCGATCATAAATGCTAAAGTGCTTGTCTGTCTGTTAGGCCTATTTACAATTTAACTGCTGAACTAATCTAAACCACAGAAATAGCTTGAAGGTATCCTGGAGAGGATATGAGCATAGGATGGGTGAGAGTCATTCTTTCCCAGTGATAAAATGCATCATTATTGGCAATTGTGATACTTATTATCCCAGAAAAAAGGACATTAACGGATTTAACAAAACCAATAAGACGAATTCACGCGATTTTATTACAAACTCATGACAACTTCGTTCTGTACCTACGTAACTAGCTAACTAGTGCAAGTTAAAAATAATTGAAAAAACTTACTTCCCATCCTTCTTATGGCCATTCTTAGAGTGGTATTTAATGCCATTGACATTCTTGTAGCGCTTCTTGCATCCGGGCACCGGGCACGCAAATGGCTTTTCCTGCGCCGCCGCTGACCCTGACGCGCTAGATGACGCACTTGCATTCATTCTGTCAAAATATTTATTTTATTTTTATTTTTCATGTACCAAAATTGTAGTTACAAAGTAATAATAAATTAAGTTACATTGGAAATGCTTATCTCTAAACAGAGATTTCTTCCAGCTTTACATTCAAGGTTGTGAGTAAGGCGTATCAAGAAGTGGAATAGGTCTACGGTACTATTGTTGTCAACGTAACTTCTACGTCAAAACAATAACTGTGCCATCTTGTTCCATAATCCCTATCGTCTGTATTGACGTTGAAAACCCTTTTTCTACGCACCAGCAAATGGTGGAACCAATTCCCGTCGGCGGAGTTCTCACTAGATCAAAACTTGAAGTTATCAAGAAATTCTTGAAAAGCTGGCAACGCAACTCTGGTGCTGCAAATGTTTATGGGCGGTAGTGATCACTTTACATCAGATGACCCGTCTGCTAGTTATTTATATTTTTGAAACAAGATATTTTTGGCAATATTTTTATGTGAAAGAGAATGCAAAAATTGACTTTTTTGTATACTTAATAAAAACTCGAATAAATCCGCCAATTTTTAGCTTCGTCTAGGTACTTCTTTATTTGTCTATTCTCTTTATAGTACACGTGGCGCCCACTAGTACCAAAGAGTTAAAACAAAATTTATCTCTATTTTACACCATACTTACTTTACTCCATAACGCAGTATGTATTCGGAGCTGTATTCCTCGACGGTCGTCCAAGAGTCGTTACTGTCATCCGACGGGCTCATGACCTCTTCCTCATCCATTTCACTTCCTGGAATTATAATTTTCATTACTCTGTGACATCTCACTGGCTAAAAGAAAATATAAAGGAAGTTTTCGCAAAAAAATGTACTTCAAAAAGTAACTAGATCTAATATTTAAAAAATCTACCACGATTTTTATATAGTGCCATAAAGCGATAGATTACAGGTTGAGTCACTAGCATAGTGCGTGCAAAACAAGTAGGTCCAATCTGAAATCGCACTGTTTTATTTACTTAGAAAGTAGGAAAAGCGGGGTGATTCGCTCAGTGTACAACGCTGAATAATAGCCACCGAGCTCATTCGACATTTTATTTTTATTTCATTTTTAATGGCATTATTTTTATCATAACTAAATAATAATAAATAATAGTGAAGCGAACTTCTTGCATTATTATTGTCAGCATTTTAACACGCGAACGTCTCCAATAACTCTTTCGCTCTTTTTGCGTCTAATGTTACAAGCACCAAGTTAACTATTACTATATAGTTAAAATTATCTTATGGGAGTTATGCGATACCGCGATGAATCCCGGATGAATGAATGATCCCGGAACTAATAGGTACCCTATTAGTTCCGGGCGAACCAGTAGTAAGATTTAATTTATATAAATAAAAATGAATCTCCGAAATCTATGTACGTGCATAACTTCCGAACGCCTGCACCAAATCGGATAAGTGTTCGTTATTTATTTTGAAATATTTTTTTTGGAAAACGCTCGGTAAAAGACAGCTCCCACAGGACAAGGACGAAATCGCAGGCAACTGCCATTAGTTTGTAATAACCTGTAGGTGTGCTGCTTCGAACCGAGGGTGTCTTTGGCGCGGAGAAAAGGCGCCGGCGAACGTCGACGGCCGCCGGCATACTTTGAAGTTCCCGCCTCGACGCCTCCGTAAAGAATTTCAAAACGTAACTTAGCGGTATACATGCTGGCTGTGAAGCTTCTTTTTGTTCTACCACAGCGGGATCATAGTCTGAAAAGAATTATTACTTTAGAAAAAGAATTGGAAAAACTGATGACTAACAATAGCATCTATTACTTTACTTCATACTGCCATGGGCCACCGGAATCAGCTGTTCATTGTTTACATATTTCGATAGGTACACTTTCTTCACAAAATTTAACCAAATATTTTTAAAGTATGCTATTATACCGTTGCACGTTATTTTATTAGTCATTTATAACGCCTAATGTAAGAACAATACAATTAGCAAGATTTCCCGCAACAATTTATAATGTAGAGTAAGTATAGTACACAATGTTGGCAACTTTGACATATTGATAAGACGTATTATGGACGAACCTCTATATTATTAATGAGCATGAAATATCATATATGATAGCCGATAATGTAAAGTATTTAATATTCACCAATATGTACATCTTCGATGTGCTCAATTAGGTCCGCTAGTCGTGGAAATGTTATGCCACAGCCATTAAATTTACAAATATTTAGCATGAAGACCGCCATTTCAGATGGCGATAATCGACCCGACTAGTCAAATGACGTCTAAACTTATGAATGTTACATTAATTTAGTTTTTTTAAGTAAATTTGTTAGGTTAATATTTTTATAGAATCAATTAAAATAATATTTTATGAATTTAAAAATATTAATGGGAAATAACTTACATCAGGAATAAACGTTTATTTAATAAGTATTGAATGCATGTGTCATTCGCGCAACCCAATCAATAGTTGGCTGCTCCAAGCGGAACTAGCGCAGCCTGCGCAAGTCAACCAATAGCAACACGAGATTTATACTCTGTTTCATTTGACCACTCAGAAATTGGACATTCCAAAGGCCGGTCTCCTCCTTCTCGGTGTTCTTTGGTAAGTGTCAGAGAGGTTGCCGAACGATCTAAATCGTGAAAAAGTGTTTAAATCCTCGACTATTATCAAGGAAAAAGTGTTAATATTGATAACAGAAGGCCCACAGTGCGTGTCGGTGCAAATATTTAATAGTGATTTTGTAAGTTGTCATTGAAGACTGCCTTCAAAACGAAAAGATTGATCGCCGATTCGGCCATTTTCCGCTATCCCATAGCAATTAATTTATGTGAAGTTGACTCGTCCGCATCGTTGCCGTTAGTGCGTAGTGATATAACATTGGGTATTATCGAAAAATCATAGATATACAACGAATACCCTATCTTGTCACAGTTACGTAGCCTCCTAAAATTACGTAACAATCTGCGGTCAAACTGTCAAGTTCTAAGGAAAACTCCCTCTTCAAACATTCCCAATAAATATAGTTATCATTTACTAGTGAAACATTTCTTTCAGTTGTCGATCGCCGCTCCCAATAACCACAAATATGCTGTCTGCTGCTAGACTGATCGCCCCTGCAGCCAGGTCTGCTGTAAGTACCTTGAATATACTACTTCTTACTTTTTTTCAATTTGTTTTTACTTAAAATTATACATTTACGACATAGAGTTACTTAACTGATGTGATAACTTGGAATTTCAAATGAACTTTTAAAAGTATTGTTATTATTATATGCTTATAACTTAATTGATACTGTTAAGTGATTCCCATTCAACAAAGAAGGATGTGATCATTTTTAAATATTTGATTCCAACTAAATGTTAACCTGTTATATAACATCATAATCAGATGTTCCCATTTGTGTATCAGTCAACAATTGTGCTCTTTTAGCATATTATTTTGCTTACAATTACCAGCATTTAATATAAGCCCAAAAGAATAGATTTATTTAGATTTTCAGTCAATGTCATGGACTTGGCTGATATCTAATCAATACCAAGGACACTTCAAATTTTTCTGAAGTTAAATAAAAATTTAAGGTTTCTTAAAACTTGTGTATTATGTAATGAATTATCACAAATGCAGAAATATCAAGAAGCTGACAAGAAAGTGATTGTATACCTACTTTTATAAAAATTAAATAGATTAAAAAGGAAACTCAATTTAGATAAGAAAATGAGGTGATAGCCTAGTGGTTAAGGTGTCTGCCTTTCAGCCGGGGGTTTGATCCCGGACACACACCAAACTTCTTAGACATATGTATTTGCATTCCAAGGAATTAAATATCTCGTTTTAATGGTGAAGGAAAACATAGTGAGGAGACATGTATGCTTGAGAGTTCTTCATAATATTCTTAAAGGTGTGAAGCTGCACTTGGCCAGCATGGTACATGGCCAAACCCTTGGCATTCTGAGAGAATACCCATGTTCAGTAGTGTGCCTGCAATGGGTTGATTATGAAGATAATATTCAGACTGGAACTGGTAGTTTACTTAATATCGTACTTTCATTTTCAAGATCTGTATCAGCATTTTGATGGGGGCCTTTCCCCAGCTGTGAAAAGTAACAGGCTGATGTTGGTGGTATGATGTTTCAGATCTTCAGCAATACAGCTTTGGTGAGGCCACTAGCGGCGATCCCCTCCCAAACACAAATTGTCCCCGCAGTACCCTCCCAGCTCTCAGCGGTGCGCTCCTTCCAGACCACCTCAGTCACTAAGGACATTGACTCAGCTGCCAAATTCATAGGTGCTGGTGCCGCGACAGTAGGAGTGGCGGGATCCGGTGAGAAACTGATTTTTTTCTGGTGATCCTGCAGCCAACAGTCAAACAGCCGTACTCAGAGTCACTTAATTGTTACTTAAGATTGAATTAAAACGAGACAGATTTATGTGAGAGATATAGCTCTGTCTCGTTTTAACGAAACTTAAGTAACGATTAAGCGACAGTACGGCTGTAAGAGTTCCGAGTTCTTAGTATAGTATTTGTGAACATACTTTCTGAATAATCATATAATAATAAAATATTCTGGATGGAATGTTTTTCAGACAACTACACCATCTATTAAAATAGAACTTTGAACTCTTGAAAACTGTTGGAAGTGGGATTGATGCCTTCAAATTAAGGCTAGCTTTGCACTGTGGCACTGTATTTTTAAAGCTTTTTTGGAGCTGCAAGCATTTTTGCAAAACCATTTTTATGCAGTCAAATAGGCTTGTTTCATTTGTTATTATTCCACTTTATTTGTATTTTTCTTTTACTTGATTAATCTCCTAAATGTACCAAGTTCTCCTTAAATCACATTTAAAAATATACTGAGGTCAATTCTTATTAGGTTTTTGTGAAATTATTTACAACTGCAGGGTAACTGAAGAATTAAAGCAATATATAGAAAATGTGTATCCAGAGAAATATAAAGAGTATTTTATGTAACAGCAGTTATTGCATAACATGCAAGATGGAGGTACATTATTGATTTTTAGCTTGGCATGCAGACAGTCTCAAGGAGTTTCTTGGACAGAGTTCATAGTTCATTCAACTGGTTTTATGAATACTATGTTTAACTAAACTGTTAGAAAGAGATCTAAGTACATTTGAGGAACATTTTGATTGTACTATCATGGATATTTAATTGCAAAAGTTGTGAACTAACATTTTCTGCCTAGTTTATAAGAATCTATTCTCTCTATTTTAATTTCATTAAACATTTCTATTCTTTGCACATCTATAAGCATGTGATGTGTTTCGAGCAACATACATTTAAATTTTGAGTAATTAACACCTAGTAGTACGGAATTCCGTACTAGGTGTTAATTACTCAAAATGTGACAGCTATTGATGCTGATGCTCGCAATTATTTCTTATACTTTGCAATGCCCTGGGGCTATGTGCATGGGGCTTAATGTAATCATAAAAGCAAATGAATAAAATAAACGAAATCCTTTGACATTCTTCTATTGACGAAAATGTTCAAATTTGGCACAAATAAATTCAGTCGATAGTATTAAACTATGACATAAAAGTACGACGCGTGCTGCTAGATATGCAGAGAAACATATTCCTAACTCTTCCTACCTTATCCTTTATTTCTTACCCCTTGTGTTATTAACAGGTATTGGCATTGGTGTGGTGTTTGGATGTCTTATCATTGGCTACGCACGCAACCCTTCGCTAAAGCAACAATTATTTTCATATGCCATTCTTGGATTCGCACTGTCTGAAGCGATGGGCTTATTTTGTTTAATGATTGCTTTCTTAATGTTGTTCGCTTTTTAGACAGTTATATTTATTTTTAGCCTTTTTTTGTTTAAGTTTGTGTACAGTGTATAATGACATAATGGAATCTAGGACTTGTGATGTGCAGGATGTCTGTACATTAAACTCAATATACATATATTTGCATGGTGCATGGCTTACATAGGTATGTATCATTTCTGCTTTTTTCATTTACACATTTTTACAAAAAATCTCTTATCAGTTGGTGTTCTCTATTAAGTTAACATTGCTTATCAGTGCAATAATTAATTACAAATTGAATAATGAGTAATGACGTCTTGTTACCCGCTCTACTTGCGCGCGATTCACGGCCGCCTTTATTCCTCTAATACCTACTAGCGAGTTTGTAAAAATTCAGTCCCATTGTCGTGGATAACAACCGATATCGGAGAGAATGCAGCGAATTACTTTCGTTTCGCAGCGCGACTAGAGCGGGTAATAAGTTTGACACGAGAATATTGGTTTAACGTGTGGTAATGTTCGCAGGCGCGGGAATCGGCACGGTGTTCGGCTCGCTCATCATCGGCTACGCCAGGAACCCCTCCCTCAAGCAGCAGCTCTTCTCATACGCTATCCTGGGCTTCGCCCTGTCCGAGGCCATGGGACTCTTCTGTCTTATGATGGCCTTCCTGCTGCTCTTCGCTTTCTAAGCTAGTACCTCTTAAGAACACTACTACTGCCATCCAAAATGAGGTTTCAGTGTACACTATCTGGAGTGGACGGCCATGGAATCAAATGTGTGAAACCTTACCCTCATAGTGGTGCGAGAACTAATGTGTTAAGTGTTACACTTATCAGTGCATAATCAGGAATGCGATTTTTATTTATTAATATATAAAAAACATCTGCAAATAAAATGTTGCGCGTTAACACTCGATTGATTCCTATTCCTGATTTATAATTTATAATATAATGTAGACTGTTACTCCAAATCATGTTATGCATACGAGCACAGTATAATGGTGTCGGAAGCCGCTGATGATATGTTTAAGCCAGTTATTTGCACTTTGCGTGCGAGTATTGTCATCGACTTTACAGTCGTTATGCTGTTCGGGAATGTCAGTATCTGTATTGTACATTTTTAGGGCGATTAAATGATACAAACCAATTGATGAGCATTTTTTCAAAACAAACTTTACCAACTGAATCTGACTGATGGATATTTTGAGGAAGTGAATCAATGTGACATTGAAATAATCACCTGCGCGATTGCGGTAAAATGACAGCTACAATGTCACGATTGCAATCACCTCTGATTGGTTGATGCTCGCTCACTATTGGCTACAGTTCATTGTTGCAACAAGAATAACACATTCAGCCAATCACAATTGCGATTGTAATGATTGGTACAGGATTTACGTAATCGACCAGCAGAGTGCGCACAAGACGAGTTGCAGACTAATTATTGTCCTAAGACGCGGAGCGGAGTTGCGGGACTGTATTTTGTTTTTCGATACGCGAAGATAGCCCCGCTCCGCGTTAAAATGTACGATATTTAACTAGTCTGCAAAATCTTTGTCCACTAAAGCGAAGGGGAGTTTTATGCAATATTGCAATTCTATTCGTTAATATTTGCACAGCTCCGCACCAGTGGACAGGCAGCCTAACCCCACTTTTGGTTCTTAAGAAGTAGGTTAAAAAGTATTCATCACACAGACTGATTGACGGCTCAATGATTTACGACTTTATACCAGCAGCGAGCAAAATTAACATTGAAAAATGATTCTCAATATTTTTAGACTCAATTCACACCGGACGAACGCGGCGAGCACTTTTAGTGTTCAATAATGTTAAACTTTATCTACATGTCTTAAAAAAAACACTCAAGAGAAGCTCGCGGCGCCTCGAACAGCCTCGCGAGCGTCTTTTCACCAATCCTGTCCCAAGGTATCGCGAGCAGCAGCCTCGCGTCGCCGCGGACAGCCACACCCGCAGCAATTTTCTTTTCTCCGTTTGTTTATTCTTCAGAAAGAAGTGCTATTATAACTAGCTATGCTCGCCTCGTATTATTTCACCGCCTAGCTAGGAGTTGAATTTTCAAAAATCCTTAGCGGATGCCTACGTCGTAATAGCTGTCTGCATTCCGAATTTCAGCCCGTTGATAGATCAGTCGTCAGTCACCTTTTCCTTTTATATATATTTAGAAGATTCTATCCTTTTCAATCCAAACGCACGAGTTTCTTTGCCGAATGTGGAAACTAGACTGGTCAAGAAGAGACTGGAAGGGGCCGACGACGCGAGCGCTGTTGGCCACAGCCATCCTTCTGTGAATTGAGCCTAGACGCCGCTTCTTTTATAGGTACTTCATCCATACGGTAATGAAAATTAAAAATATGAACGTATTTTCAATCAACAGATTTATTACAAAAATTTTACTGATAAACAACCTAAGCATGTACAACCGGTATTGATTCACAATAGATACTGTCATTGGTTTTTAGCAGGGAGTCCATACTTAGATACACGTTTTATAATAAAAACTTAAATTTAATATACCAGGCATTCTTAATGCTTTACAATTTTCACACAATTTTGGATAAGGAAAAGTATAAATCATGCCAAAATGGATGCAATCCAATTAATAATTTCGAAATGCATTCAATTTGGATTATTAAGAGATTTCAATCTACACTATAATTTAACGCTCAAGAAATATACAAGGTCCTTATTCTCTGTCATTCAAATCGTACCTTACTCTGGATCAACACTATTGCTCGGTGATGAACGCTGAGTTAGCGAATCACCGTCATATGGAGCTGTAAACAGCACTAGTATTTGAGTTCCTACGTCAAGTCGAGCCATTGCCGATTTGGTAATGAATAATGATAGGTATAACTTCGAACAATGCTGTACTGAGTCGTCAAAGCCAATGTTCTCAGAATCCGTACCACACTATTGTAAAGTAATGCTCAAATCGAATCCCAATGAGATCTTGACGTCACACAAGCACTGCACGCCTTTGTATACAAGACTTGTATATTACGCGACAGGTCGAGATAACAATCGGGGAGAGAACGTCCCGCACTAACGCGGTGCGGTGCGTCTCCCCACCTCATACTCCAATTGCCATTTCGACCTGTCGCGGACTTTAGTACAATACGCGGCCAAAAGTAATGTACATAAGACATCGGCCTTTAGAATGACATTTCGGCACTCATACCCATATGACGTTTTGTCGGTCTCTACGACAGGGACAACGCTTTACAAATCTGCTATCTCCTTCTAAAGGTCGATGTATAATTACTTTCGGCCGCGTACTGTACCGATGTAAATATCAAAGAATAAGGCCCCAGAACTCATTCACACACAATTACACGCGACAACCTTGTACATATAAACATGTAAATATATTTTTATATATCTTCTCGTAATAGACGATGTTCGCATGATTCTATATTTTGGTGTTTCCCATCAGTTACAACTTACCACTACTTGTACATAATTTTCTTGATCCGAGAATTGATATTTTTTATATTTAAACTCGTTATCACTAGGAATCTTGCCCTACAGCCACCGAATAAGAATAAGTATCTTACATAATATTGTTACATTACATTTAAGAACCACGGTTAATTTTAAACAAATAACATCTTTTGAAGTGATTTGCCGTAAAACGAACTGAAATAATAATAATTATTATGATCAATCTATGAAAAATAAACCACGCCTGGGTTAATTTGACATTTTATTTGACATTGGTGCTAATTTTATTGTACACAATAATCTCTAAACTAAATTAAAATGACGAGTCTTAAATTTCTACCCCTTTCACAATGTTTCCTGCAGAAAAGGATAGCACTCGTTTTAGACCTAACCGTAAAAGTTCGTATTGCGGCAAATCGTTTAGGACAAAGTTTACAACAATATGTAGGAAAAACAAACACACAGCTTTAATGATACATAATAGGTACCTGATAACTAAGATGTCGACAAGTCTGCGCTGCTCGTGATTCTAATAAATTGATAAAGTTGATTTCATATAAACAAGTTTTTGAGTCAAGTCTGATACTGATAGTGAATTTTTTTTTTCATGTCATACTACCAGATATTATACATCTTCACAATATATTATTAAATTAAACATATACACATTATTTATTACAATTTGCAATTTGCTAAATACATCCACGGTATGGAAATAACAAATTATATTCAATTATCAAACAATGAAGTATAACGCGTAAAATTTAACTCCTCACGCGCCATTTTAACTTTTTGTGTCAAAAGTACGATTTAAGTCCTTATTTTATAGGTGAGCGTACTTTTGACACGACAGTTGACCCATAGAGTTAAATGCCGCGTGAGGAGTCATTTTGTACGGACTATAAACGGCAATAATTTCCACTTATAACTACAGCAAAAAACAAATTAAGGCAATTCTCTCTACATATTCTATAAATTGTCCTCCAAACAAAACAGTTCACTTCTACATTCAAGTCCACAGAAACTGCACTGTTGATCAAGTTGAAAAGTCCACTTTAGTCGATTCGGTTACGCTTTTTAATTTAAAACAATTAAAAACATGGATTCGGACTCGCAGACGAAGGGTTCCGTACCATCGTACAAGATATAACACTATGTTTTTTACCTATGGTTTATGATATACAGACGGACAGCGGAGGCTTAGTTAAAGGTTCCCGTTGCACCCTTCGGATACGGAACCTTAAAAAATGAAAAGGGTAACTTCTTGTGGTAACCAGTCGATAGCTAAACTGTATTTCGTTATGGACATCATGTACAAAATTCGATGACTGCACTTCCCAATATAAACCAGTATTTTGTAAATACTTGGAACTAGTGATGTGCCAGATCATTGTTTGTTGTATGAGTTATTGGAATTATTTCGTGATACCTAATCATCTACAAATATAATTTAATCTATGTATTAAAATTTATTAAGGTAAAAGAGATCCGCCAAAAAAGTAACAGATACGGATATCCGGAACATCACTACTTGGAACACTCAGATTTAGGTTTATTTTCTTAGTTTTTTTAGGGAGAATTTGTATAAAGTTATAATATAATAAACTAGCTTATGCTCGCTTATGGGTTGCATTTTCAAAAATCCTTTCTTAGCAGACGTCTACGTCATAATAGCTATCTACGTGCCAAATTACAGCCCGATCCGTCCAGTAGTTCGAGCTGTGCGTTGATAGATCAGTCAGTCAGTTTTTCCTTTTATATATTACATAGATTAACAATACAATAAGTATAGATTCAGCTGCGACGTAAAGTGGACCTTAATTTACAATAAATTATACCGGGCATCCGATTTTTGAGATCAATACGCAATATAATATTTTGGTCCTTTTTAAAGTTTCTATGAATTCGAATCATCACTTACACGAAATTTTTGGCTCAACCTAAATAGTGAAACTAGCTGTACCAACTTTCCTCTATTAAAGACAAATATACACAAAGCGTGACAACAACGACGTTACACTCAACACGCGTGTACGCGTTTTATTTAATATGCAAGAACTGCTACCGCTCTATTTCTATAAAGCTACTGACTGCAAAAAGTAGTTTTTGAGTTATCACCAAAAGTTGATATTTTCATAAAATGATATTTCTAATAAAGAATGCTACCATAGGACCCAACTAAAAATCTGAGACCTACTAAACATTCTTCTTCTTGTTTCTGATTCAAATGTAACTTAATCTCATAATAACAGTGTTTCTATAAATAATGTATGGAATATTGATATGTAGACAGAATGACACACATGTAAACCTTCGCGGTTTTTCGCTGTGTCACAAAGCTGACTTGTTGTTTTCCTCGTGATGATAGTAAAAAATAAATAAAAACCCTCACATTTAAACAGAAATGAAATTATTTAGGCATAATACATACATATGTACATAGAAAACACCCAAAGAAAACCTAAGAGAACCCATAAAATGTTGGATAACTCCAAAACTACATTTTGCAATTGATGGCTTTTTGTTAGAAATAGGACGGCCGCAGCAGTATGAAGTACATAACGTTTGTATTTTCACACTGTTCCTTTGTTATATTACAACTTCGAAGAGCCGCGTTAAACACGACTCCGTCACGCATTGTGTGTATTTCACGCTTTACCTTAAGGGCGCCCACCTCTTGATGAATAATAGAAACCTTGAGACTTACTCTAACTATATGGCTTCAGTATCAAACTGATCGCCTTTAGTGATTATTATGGGTCCATAAGTTTCCTCTTGCTCTAATTTGAGCATCTGGTGTTTCTTGAGTACAAGTAAACTGTAAAATTTCTGCGCCACCTGAGGGTAAAGTAAAAAACACTTTAATGAAGCGACTCATAATAATTGTGATTTCACATAGGTAAGTTCGTTTAGTCATCAAATCTGTACCCATATTATAACTGTGAAAGTGTGTTTGTTTCCTGGTATGTTGGTTTGTCCTTCAATCACGTCGCAACACAGCAACGGATCGACGTGATTTTTTGCATGGGTATGGTTAAAGACTTGGAGAGTGCTATAGGCTACTTTTTATCCCGGGAAATCAAAGAGTTCCCACGGGATTTTTAAAATCTAAATCCACGCGTACAAAGTCGCGGGCATCAGCTAGCATAATATACATCTAAAGGGAAATCAAAAATGAGCTGTTAAAAATTAAAATAGGTAGGTTGGAAATGAAGTTGTTCTTAATTCGGTTGCATATTATGAGGAATTGTCTGTCAAAAAACTTCCAGTTTCATCTCATGTGAACATCAGAAGCGCACACCCGCGGGGTGATTGCGTGAAACGTTGCAGTAGCGACAGAAGTAGCAATGCGACAGTTCCTTTGCTGTCTCTCTTCTTATTTTGCTGTGGCTATTGCTGTATCTCTCTAGCCGCTGTTACGTGTGACGTTTGACGTTTGACAGCAATGATCGCGAGATGTACGCCTGTCGCGAGATACGTAATCACCCCGCCGATCCGGCAACATTGACTGTCAGTCAAATACAAAATGTATGAGCAGAGTGGTCCTAATTTTTTGACAGAATTTTCTGATGATATTCGGCTGGTGTTAAGGGATACCAGAAAACAAAGCACACAAGGAGCCGAAAGGTTCTGCCGGTCCCTATGACCTCGCAATTTTACTCTGAATAGACGTCTCCGTCGATTGACCACAAAATATATCTAGAAGTATGTCCTATCTGGACCGATGACCTGACTGACGATGGTGAATGATGAAGACCGTGTTTGGGGGCGGCGTGCACTTGGAAAGGCCCAAGTATCTGTTTAAGACTGTCCTTTCTGGCGCACATACCTGTTTCCTGTTGTTATGGCGGGGCGCGAGCTCGGCGAAGGTGAGCGGAAGGCCGCTGGCGAGCTTGGACCGCATCACCGAGAACAGCTGCGCCGCGCGCCGGTTCAGCACGCGCTCCTCGAACTGCTCCTCCGTCTCGCCCGCCTCGCGCGCGTCTCGCTCGCTCTCCTCCGGCTGGAAAGAGAGAAACATTATTATATATCTTGGATCATTCATTTTAAGTTATTTCTTGTGTCCATTAGTTCGATCTCAAATCGCTGGAAGCTGCCGGGCACAAGCAGTACCAAATCGTGTTATGTGGCGGCCTTTTGAAAGATTTATGCCCAGAAGTGGGCATCTATCGGTTGAGACGGCAATCTTATACTTACATTCTCAACACTGAGGGGCAGGTCGTAGTCGTGGGTTGGGCTCTGGTGGCCATCGTATCCGAAATTCGCCAACTGTATACCACTCTGAAATAAATAAAAGTAAAAATCTTAGTATATTCTTGATACAGGTATGGGTATGAACAAAAATTGGATCTATCATAATTCCCTTCAAAGTTCTAGTAGGGTACCCATCTCAGTGAAGTGTAAATTGTGTCTCCTGTTTATGGTAGGGGAGCCCAAGAGAGGATTGTGCGATTTACTCGAGCGCGTCAGATCAAGACAAGGTAAGTTAATTAGATGCAGATAAGTGTACATTTCATTGATCTGACAATTTGAGCGTGACATAAGGAAATGGGAGTCACAAAGTTTCAAAAATCGGCCATGACTTTTGGTTGCGTCCAAATCGTCAGTTTTTTGAATAACAGGTCCCCACGACGCTCGAGTAAATCCATATTTAGCCTCTTGGGCTCCCCTACTATTAGTCTGGTCGAAAGATAAGGGCAATGGTTTCATGAGGGTTGTGGTGGCAACGTGATTTAGTTGGCGACGTGGGCACCAACTGCGCCAAGCGGGGGTGTAAGAGGGGGAGTTTTTCACGTCCCATTTGCGACATTCCTAAATGCTGTTAATGCGTAAAAAGCAATAAGGTATTGAAAATCTAAAAAGTACGTTAACCTAACGCCTACTCTTCTAAAACTTGTACTAAAAAGCCGGGTTTTTTATAATGCTCACCTGATAGTCTCCCTGGTCCAAGGGCAGGGGTAACGGCTCCATGGGGCCGGTGTTGAGATCGTGGTGTGTTTGGTGGGGCGCGGGCACCGACTGCGCCAATAGGGGGTGTTGCTCACCCCCCATTTGCGGCATCATTGGGAGCTGTTCCATGCTGTGTTGGAGAAGTGCTCCATGCTGAAGACCTGGGGATAATTAGGATTATTTTCGTTAGTAATTTCAGTGGCATGCAATTCATAGAGGCGTAAAAGCACTGCTTACCCGAATCGAAATAGCTCGACGCTTATTTTTCATTATTATGACCTTTCATTAATCTTTACTTGATGTTTAAGCGCATCATCGTACATCTACCCGCACACACCATAATATAATTATCAGAAACGTAAAAACTACTAATTCAGACCTAAAAAATATATTCAAACCTGATGGTGTCATTCCTCCGTGTTGTAAACCACCCGGCGTCATTCCTCCATGCGTGAGTCCGACTGGAGTCATTCCTCCGTGTTGTAAACCCGCTGGAGTCATGCCTCCATGTGCAAGTCCCGCTGGAGTCATGCCTCCATGGGCAAGTCCTGCTGGGGTCATGCCTCCATGAGCGAGACCAGCTGGGGTCATGCCTCCATGCTGTAAACCGGCGGGAGTCATGCCGCCATGTTGTAGTCCCGCGGGAGTCATCCCTCCATGCTGAAGTCCGACTGGTGTCATACCGCCGTGGTCTAAACCACCTAATGCAATAGAGAATTATTTAAACTGGCGAGCAATGCGACTATCCCAAAAAATGGGTAGAGCAATATTATTACAAATATTAGCTGGATTTGCCGATGACGAAATTTCAGGAAGGAGAACTTGCAAGAAATTACGATTTAAGTTTTTGACTAATAAGTGAGGTCTAAAACTCATCCCACAAACATAATTTCACCGACACCATTCTGATAAGCTTCAATGACGATTGACGGGAACAGCATCTGACAGACCGCTTCTGCAATCCAAACCCTTTATTCCAATTTCTTGCAGGACTTACAATTTGTGAGATTTAAAACCTACAACTCCATTTTAAAGTCACGCATTCTTACTTAATTTTACTAGAAAGTTTTCGGGACCGCTGCTGTTTGTATAATGAGAAAACCCAACATCGAATTTTGCTTTCGAAAACTATTAAAACTCATATTATGGATAGTATTATAGGTAGGTAGGTAGTGGTAAATTAAACCTGACTATTCATAAGCACTTTTAAAAAGTTTACATGAATAAAAAAACATTATATTCTATTCTATTCTATTCTAGGCGCTTACCCGGCGTCATCGGTCCATGATGTAGCGCGGCGGGAGTCATTCCTCCGTGAGCCAGTCCCGCCGGCGTCATTCCTGCGTCTAATCCTAACCCGGAAGTCATTCCACCTGGAGTCATTCTTCCTGGCGTCATTCCTACAAAGAGGTTTGGACTTGAGATAATGGACTCAAGGCAGAGTTTACATCTTAAAATTAACATTAATTTGATTAAGTGTAGAATTTGGACACTCAATACTAATAATGGCAACAAAGAATTATTATTATTAAAAGCTATGTTCCTAGATTCTTGCTATGACGTCGGTTTCAGCTGGGAAAAACGTTCATGACAGATCGAATACCGGTAAAATCTACCCAAAACACTTTTTTATGTTTAGATACAACTTAACCTTTGACTGCAATCCCTCCTGGTGGTAAGAGATGATGTAGTCTAAGATGGAAGCGCGCTAACCTGTACGTAGTATGGCAGTTTTTATCAAACCCATACGCCTTTGGTTTGTACAACTCTTTAAAACTTGGAATTTATGCACCTGACATACTTTTACCTAAATGAGCACTTAAATAATTTTCACTGTTGGCCACATTGTACTGAATAAAAACATACCTCCATGTACAGCGGCATTGAGTGCTAGTTCTGGCTGATCTCCATGCTGCAGTCCAGCAGGTGTTAGTCCTCCTAATATATAAAAGTATTTATATATATTTTTGTAAATTACAAAATAATAGGTGGCCTCAATGATTCAGTTAATGGAATGCCATGGGGTGTGCAGTTAAAGTCCAGTTAGATGACAGGCGGATAAAGTTCCGTTATAATGCATACAAAATGAATTCTCACGCGCACTTTGTGTCAACTGTCATGTACTCCTGACTAAAATCTTACTTTTGACATGACGGTTGACACAAAGTTAAAATGAACTCATTTTGTACGGCCTATACATCTGTCGTTAAACTTTGACTGTCAAACAAATCAAAATAGGTAGCACAAGTCAGGTTTTATTAACTTTAGGCTAAGCTCATTTTGCGATCCCAACGGTGCGATAAAGGGAAGCGCTCACACTGAATACAAATTAGTCGTACGTACAACTACTCGATCGTACGTATTCGCACGACCGAATTTTGTACGAAAATAAGCGCAGCCTTGATCATTAAGTAATGAAGACTGACTTGTGCAATCCACTTTGCTTATTATTTCTTACACCTGTCAATTTAATTTGGAAATTGTATACAATCGAATTCTAAAAGTTATATTTCTGATGTATCTCAGTAAATCTCACTTACCTGGAGTCATGGCGCCATGCTGCAAGCTTCCAGGTGTAATACCACCTTGCAGCAAGGTTCCAGGTGTTAGCGGACCCAGGGGTCCGGGCGTTAGCGGCGCTCCGAGGGAACTCAACATACCTAAATTGTAACATCATATTTTAATTATCCAAATTGATGATGGCAAAAAAACAACAAATAGTTATTTAAAGAAATTGAATATTTTTTCAGTAACTAAATCTGGTTTTAAAAACATTTAAAACATCTTTATTGCCTAATACTATGACAAAGAATAAAAAATACAGGATAGTAAATTAAATATGGGACCAATACAGGATAGTCCTTGATAATTAATGTTTTTTTTTCATAAGCAACTATAGATTTATTGATGTGTCAGTAACATATAGAAAATGATTCCCATGAACATGAAATCCCAAAAAGCACAATAAGAACACACCTTATAGAATGTAGAAGATAGGATGTAACGACAAACCTAGCGATATTAAAATTAGACGCGCGGAAATCCGCATGTGCATTTTCGCTTCAACCACGACCTCACAAATATGAGTGTGAGTGATCCAGTGGCGTGCAGGTCATAGAGGCATAAATGCAGTGCATTTATGGCAATTGTAATAGCTCAATGCATTTTTTTCATTATGACCTGCGAGCCAGGTTCCTGCCTAACTAATGCCTACACTGGCTTCAAACCCTGTGCACGCCACTGTTCAGTTTTACACGTTTGGTACAGCGTCAGCCGTCAAACGAACAGTGGCACCGATTCCGTTGTCTTCCTTCAGTGTGGACTCTAAATTTTAGTGCACGCTACAAATTTAAACAGTAGGCTCGCGACTGTGCGCTAAAATCACGGGTTTTACCATCTAAAAATTAAATTTAAAACTGTCAAACTGCGTCTGTCATGAAATAATGTCTGCATATGAAAAGTCATATTACATTAGTAAGAAGAGGATGCGAATACTCTAAAATTTGGTTTGTACCAATATCGTAATGAATGTGCCGACGATATGTTTTCCTCGCAAATGAGGCGCACTTCTAACATTGTACAGAGAGCGATACAGGGGAAGAGTGTAGTACCTGGCGTGTTGGGCGGCTCGACGTCGGCGTCGTGGCGCGGCGTTTGGAAGGGCTCGGGCACACGCTCCGACTCTACGCGGCGCGACCACAGCGCGGGTTAGTGACAGTGCAGGTTATATACACAGCTTACATTCCACAGGCCATACACAATCATCATCATTTACTGACCAAATATTAAAACGCATTTATATCTATACTCTATGCACGGAAAGAAGTCAGTGATAGATAGAGACAGTGATAAAAATGGCATGAATATTAGAACGAAATTGTATTCCATTTAAAAACTTGAGGCACTGAACATTTTAAGACGTATTGTAGAGGGTTTTTTTACTTTAAAACACACACAAACACTTGAAAAAGTTCATTTGAATAAAAAAACTTTTCTATTTCTACACTACCTATGAAACCTAGTATAGAGTACCTAATTATAACAACATAAGTACTGAGTGACAGATAAATGTAGGTATGGTTAATGGTTATAAGCTCTGAATCTCAGTGATAGACAGAGACAGTGCTAAAAATGGCGTGAACATTAGAACGAAATTATATTCCATTTAAAAACTTGAGGCACTGAATATTTTAAGAGTTATGTAGGGTTTTTTGTCTTAAAATAGTCCGGCGGTGTCTACTAGTGTAGACACCACGGAAAGAAGTTAGTAGACATAAGGTTCTCTCTGTTACGTAATCCCATACAAGTAACAGAGCCAAAAGCCCGGTGGGCGTTAACCAATTTGAGCCACCAACCAAGTCACTGTTTTCAAAAAAAAATTCGAACTTCAAGTCGAAAATCTATTCAAAGACATTCCATTTGCGATTGATCACCTCAAAATGCCCACAGATTTTTGTCTCTCATTTATATGGGATTAAGTAACAGAAAGCCCTATATATCTACTAACTTCTTTCCGCGGTGTCTACACTAGTAGACACTGCCAGACTATTTTAAGCTAAAAAAACCCTACATACGTCTTAAAATGTTCAGTGCCTCAAGTTTTTAAATGGAATACAATTTCGTTCTAATGTTCACGCCATTTTTAGCACTGTCTCTGTCTATCACTGAGATTCAGAGCTTATAACCATTAACCATACCTACATTTATCTGTCACTCAGTACTTATGTTGTTATAATTAGGTACTCTATACTAGGTTTCATAGGTAGTGTAGACATAGAAAAGTTTTTTTATTCAAATGAACTTTTTCAAGTGTTTTCGGTTCTTTTTTTTTCTGATAGAAGCTATTTGACTGCTGTCTCACCTGATGGTAAGTGATGATGCATCAAAGATGGAATCGAGCTAACTTAGAAGCGGCAAGAGGTTCCACGACAAATTAATCTACCACGCAAGGGCTCGGATGCCCTTTTTATTGAGATAGTAATTATTTAGTGAGAATAGTTTTGTTGTAGAAATATCACCCAAAGCACTGATACAGTACTCGGCCAAAAGTGATGAACATCGATCTTTAGAAGAAGATAGCAGATTTGTAGAGCACTGTCTCGGTCGTTGAGCCCGACAAAACGTCATATGGGTATGAGTGACACAGACAACGCTCTACAAACCTGATATGTTACTCTAAAGGCTGATGTTCATCACTTTCGTCCGCGTACCGTAAGTGTGTGTATAGCCCGTTTCATGTCGAACGAAACAGCTTAATAGATCAATACGTTATGGATCCAGTACACATTAGCACAATGCGTTCGGCAAGTCCTGGCCAACGTATTAACACTGTTTGCTAATTGAGTTAAGCTACTCTTGCTCTTTGTATGGGCCTTATATAGAGTACATGACACACGTTCGCCGAATACATTGGAGAATGTTTACTATTTTAGTATGCAGTTTCTTTCCATATTAAACCATTGCAACAAAGCATATAAGCCCCGCAAATTGCTAATGCTCATGGCCGCCATTTTAGTGACTTCAGCACTAGGCTGAAGTTTCGAGCTGATGGTATATTTTTAGTTCGGCTGACGTCAAAATGACGTCATTTCGATGTTAATGAGACATGGTTCCAACGCAATAGCAATTTGCGGGACTTATAACAATGATATTTTTAGTTTGCAAAGTGAAAATGTGTAAAAGATTCTTTATTTAATGAGAATGATCTTTTTGATAACTTAGACAAATGAATCCCAGAAGTTCAATGTGGATGGGCCCAAACATTTTGCATTAACATTGTGATTATTTACATGAACACATATCTCGTCACGAAAGCTGAAACTATGAACGTATAATGCGTACAAAATGAGATCTCTCTCGCCATTTCAACTTCATGTGTCAACTCAGTCATGTCAAAACATGTCACGTCCTATACGTATAAAGTGAAAGTTCACGACTTTTGCGCGAGAATCCCTTGAATGGCAAAAAAATAAGATCCCATATACCTCTTTTTTCAGCTTTCGTGACGTCGACTCTAGCAAGTAGAGAAAATGAATGGACATGAGTATGATGATTTATTTCAAAGCGGGTGGTTTGTACGGAAAAGTAAAACTTACCGATGGAAGGCTCATACTCTTGAGGAACTGGCGTAGGAGGCTCTAAGTCTTGAGCTGGCGCGGGTGTTTCAGGTCGTGGAATGACCTGGAAGAAGTAGCAAATGGCAATCAGTGGCAAATGGCACGAGCGTGCCATTTGGCATGTGCAAAACACACAAGTTTTCATCTCACCACAGCAAAACACTAGATGCAAAAATACAAGAAAAAGGGCTTTAAAGATATTGGCCTACCTACTTGTCCGCCATTTTCTTTTTCTTTTTTTTCTTTACAAAAATAAATTTTAAACATTCCAAACTTCATTATATTATTGTTTTTTCAATAGAGCTGAGACGAAGTAATATTTAATGGTATTAAAAATAAAAATAAAACTGTTCCAATGGGTCACTAATACCTACAATAATTAGTCTGTAAGGGCGAACCGCGTTTCTAAAAGATACGCCATCTATAGACCATAGTAGGTACGTGAAACTCGAATTTGAAATGACTTTTGCATGCTAACCGTTAAAATTGACTTCCACGCAGATTCCGAAGGACAACAGCTTTTCCAGGCTAGTGAGATGAAACAAATTTTGGGCTTTTAATATAAATATACATACCTCCTCGTGTCTTCGTTTGCGTCCCCCGCGCTTGGGCACAGGCGGGTCGGCGGGGTCGGGCGAGCGCGCCGCTTCCGCCTCCTCAGGGTCCGTCCGGAGGGTCATGTTGCGTTGATATTTCTGCAATCATAGTACAAAAACTCATTACTCATACTATATTCATGTTATAAAATAGAAAAGTGTCTGCCTGTCTGTCTGCTAGCTTTTCATGAGCAACAGGTGTTTTACCGATTTTGATGGTTGATTTGTTAAAGAAATAGCTTACATTGCAGGAACTAGGATAGGCTACTTTTGTCCCAGAAAATCAAACAATAAAATGACAAATAAATAAAATAGGGGTTTGAAATTTGTATAGACCATGCGGACGAAGTCGCGGGCGTTAGCCAGTTAATATTATACCGACTAAACCGATTTCGCTGAAATTTTAGAATGGAGATAGCTGAATTAACACTACTAGGCTACTTTCTCTCTATATCCTGGAAAATCAAAGTTCCTCAGAATTACAATACGGGCTACAGCATTCAAGTAAGCTATTGTAGATCTTTTGTGCTCATTTTGAAGTGCTATTGACAAGAGTCAAGACTTAAGGTTCGTACGCACCTGAGCGGCGCGGCGCGGCGCTTCAGCGAGCTGCACGTCGCGGCACAGAGCGTCAAAATATCATTTCTATCATTTTGTATGGCGCATATCGCACTAGAGCGGCGCTGCACAGCGCTTCACCGCGCGTTGCCGCGCGGCACGGCTGGAGAGAATATTTTGAAGCGCAGCGAAGCGACGCGCAGTGCAGTGACGCTAGTGCGATATACCCAGCGGCGCGGCACGGCGCTTCGCGCTCGTACGCGAACGGGTATAAAAGTGACGCGCAAGTGACGCGAGGTGCCGCGTACTGAAGTTGTAGTGCGGTAGGCACCGTCGAGCGGCCTGAGGTGACGCGTTCTGCAGTCGGACTGAAGCGCCGCGCCGCGCCGCTCAGGTGCGTACGAACCTTTATGTAAATGATAAGAAAGCTTGGATTTGACACGCTCCAGCAATGCACGGGGCTGCAATTTCTTGTACAGTATGGTATAATAATATTGTAAATGGATGACTTGAGAAGAGCAACCGTCGAGTTTGTTGCTGGTTCTTCTCGGTAGGAACGGCATTCCGAACCAGTGGTAAATTAAACTAGTTAACGATTCATAAGAACTTGTAATAAGTCTACTTGAATAAAATAAATTCTATTGTTTTATATAGTTACCTTGAAAAGAACTCGTGAAGTCCTATTGACAAGACTAATATTACCTTGAATAAAACTCTGGAAGGTATGGGCCTGGCGGGAAGTGTGAAGAGCTTCTCCACTCCACCCGTCTCTTTCCAATGCATCAACCGTCTCGTAGGCGGCGCGAGGTCCAATGTAGTCACGATGTCCGACGTGTTGCTGAGTTGGTTCTTCATTTCTTCACCCGATATGTTCTTCACTTCGTCCACTATGAGTTTGCGCTTGCGTTTCGCTTTGGTAATACCTGCAGAAATTATATAAATGCAATAATAATGCAAAAATGAGTCAAGTGCGAGTTGGACTTGCACACGAAGGGTTCCGTACCATCCTATCCATACTTCCATACTAATATTATAAATGCGAAAGTGTGTCTGTCTGTCTGCCTGCTAGTTTTTCACGGACCATCCGTTAAACCGATTTTGACGAAATTTGGTACTCTCTGTAGCTTGTATCCCTGGGAAGGACATAGACTACTTTTTATTCCAGAAAAATCAAAGAGTTCCCACGGGAATTTTAAAAATCGAAACTCACGCGGACGAAGTCGCGGGCATCACCTAGTAAGAAATAACACCTTTTTAGCATTTTTTAAAAATTGTCATTACGGTCATTTCAAAATTTATATTATGTACCTATTTGTTGTTTTAGGTGAAATAGAAATACACATTCAGTGAAAATTTCAACTCTCTACCTATTTCGGTTCACGAGATACAGCCTGCTGACAGACGAACTGACGAACGGACAGCGGAGGTTTAGTAATAGACAAATAACTGTGCATGTGAACTTCACAATCGCGGAATAACGTTGTGTGTGAAGGATTTTTTGTAAATACCTTTAAGTACAGTAGTGTCAACGGGGGGTAGTGCGAAGGATTCTTCCTCGTTCTGCAGTAAAGTGGTGGAGTCCAGTGCAGGCGCGGGAGTCGCCGGCGCTTCAACCGGTGCTGGCTCTTCTTCCGCGGGCTCCGTACCGTCTACCTCCTGGGATAAAATCTATATATAAAAGGCAAAGCTGACTGACTGTACTGTCTACGGAAAGTATTTTGCGAGATTTGTTTGTTGTCTAATTAAAATTCTCATACTTCGAATACAAAGCGTCGCTCAAAATATCCCCAATAAAGAGTTTTTTATTTATTTATTTGGGTCATACATCGATTCACATATTATTTGTAAATTTTAAATACATAATTAGGGTTCCGTAGCCGAATGTCAAAAAACGGAACCCTTCTAGATTCGTCATGTCTGCCTGTCCGTGTGTATGTCAAAGCCACTTTTTTCGGAAACTATAAGAGCTATACTGTTGAAACTTGGTAAGTAGATGTATTCTGTGAACCGCATTAAGATTTTTACACAAAAATAGAAAAAAAAAAACAAAAAACTTTGGGGTTCTCCATACTTACAACTGAAACTCAAAATTGTTTTTTTCATCAAACCCATACATGTGGGGTATCTATGGATAGGTCTTCAAAAATGATATTAAGGTTTCTAATATCATTTTTTGCGCGAGAGACACTTCCAAAGTGGTAAAATTCGTGTGTGTTTGTGAGTGTGTGTGTCTGTAACTTCTAAATTAAGAGAATGATAAAACTAAAAAAAATATATGATGTACACCATGCAAACTTCCACCGAAAATTGGTTTGAACGAGATCTAGTAAGTAGTTTTTGATTTATCGTGCAAAATGTCGATAAAATACGATTGTACTACCGAACCCTCAGTGCGCGAGTCTGATTCGCACTTGCCCGGTTTTTTTATAATATTCTACTCTACTCTACTAATCCAAGAGCTGTAAGGCTCTGACAGATGGACAGACAAGTGAAAGTTAACCTTGTAAAAAAGTAGACTTGATAAATAAGGCTGAGTTTAGAGTCATCAAAAAAACTTGACTTGTTAGAACTTTCTTTATACTATCACACTACTATTATAAAGGCGAAAGGTTGTCTGTACGTGTGTATAGATTATACCGTGGATTAATACATAGGCTACTTTTTATCCCGGAAAATCAAAGAGCTCCCGCAGGATTTTGAAAAACGTAAATCCACGCGGTCCCAAGGTGCTGGAATGGCAACCTCGCACCGGAAGACGCAGCGTTAGGAGACTTCCCCACTAGGTGGACGGACGACATCAGGCGAGTCGCAGGGGAGCCGCTGGATCCAGGCAGCGCAAGACCGTGGCGTGTGGAAGTCCCTACAAGAGACATATGTCCAGCAGTGGACGTCTATTGGTTGATGATGATGATGATGAAATCCACGCGGACGGAGTCTCGGGGGTTTCAGCTAGTCTGAAAATAAAATACCCAGTATTTATATGAATGGAACTCACCATGGGTCTGGTGGACGGCGGCCGGGGCGCGGCGGGCGGCGGCATCAGGCCCGCGTCGTCGGGCCGCGGCGTCTCCGCCTCGCGCGCGGGCGATCCGCCCCAACTACCATAAATAAGTATTTTCAAATTATCCTGAAGGACAAAATTGCAGGACTATAATATAGAAATTAGGAATAACTGGTGAATTGGTTGTACATAAAAAAGAAGTGAAATTTCAGTTTAAAAAAAAGTCCACCATCGTGGATTTGTTCGGTCCAAGTCCACACCCTCATCCGCCGCACACTGCCTCAGCTTGCCCGCTCCCACCCGCCGCCTCGATCTCCGCCTGGTGACAAAGGTAACACACCTGTATCCAGGGAGGGCGGTTCATCGTAGTGTGGCATGTCGTCGTCCGAGTCTCCTTTAACCGTTGCACCCGGCCTGGCTTGCCCGCTCCCACCCGCCGGTTCGATCTCCACGTAGTGACATACCTGTGTCCCGGGGAGGGCGGCGATCCGGGGGAGGGCGGTGCGTCGTAGTGCGGCATGTCGTCGTCCGAGTCCGCGCCCTCATCCGCCGCGCCTGGCTCGGCTTGCCCGCTCCCACCCGCCGCCTCGATCTCCGCCTGATAGAGGTAAGCTGAGCGTAAATACATCCCTATCGAATTAACTTACTTTCATGCACTAGCATTCTAAGCAAAAATTACATCACTACACTTCTTTTTATACTTTATGCAGGTTGTTAAACACCCTGTATCACTGCGACAGTCTCCGATCTATTGCGTTTGCCTCCACTTCATCACTACACACATTCAGCTCAAAGCTCCTGAGCAGGTAAAATATTGTTCCCATCACACCTGCAAAGATTGCGGCTGCTCAGAAGTGCCCGGCATGCCGGCTGCGGCGCCGCCCGCCGAGCTGCCCGCCGTCACGTCACCGAACAGGTCACCCTCAAACAGACCGCCCGCATCTGAAAATCAAATACAAATTTCAATCATTTGCTCAACATGAACTTTATACAATCTGGATTTATATGGATGCAAATCCTAAGCTAACTTTTTTTTAATAAAAGAATATTATAAAGAATGTTAATCATGACTTATATTCCCCTTCCCCTCCAACGAAATGTAAAGCTTGTGCTAGGAATAGGTATGACAATAGTGCAATGGGTGGGGTTTGACCCTTTGACATTTTGAAGTTCAATCCGCTTCTTAACCATTGAGCTATCGAGGCTCTAACTAAGCTTGGATGGTAAATAACAAACTCAAAGTGCTGGGATTTATCGCACATAAAAATGTTTCACGACGGACTGTTCACAACTCACGTCCAAAGTCTGCGACGTCGCCTATAGTTCCCCCGAAGCCGTCGTCCATAGCCCCATGCGGCGCCGCTTCCATGCGCGGCTCGTGAGCCGGCGTGGCCAGCGTGGGCACCCCAGCCGCGCTCGTGCTCACCAGAGACTCCTTGCCCGCTAGTTCCAAGGACGATCCATCGGCAAACAGCAGATTACTCTGCAAAAAGATTAAAAAATTACTCATGATGCAAAAATTAAATCAAGAAAACAGATACTTAAATTATAAATTTTGTCTGGTGGCAGGCTTCGGGCGTGGCTAGTTACCACCATACCGGCAAAACCGTGCCGCCAAGTGGTTTAGCGTTCCGGTACGATGCCGTGTAGAAACCAAAGGAGTGTGGGTTTAATAACAAAAAAACTGCCGTACCCCTTCCAGGTTAGCCGCTTTCATCTTAGACTGCATCATCACTTACCACCAAGTGAGATTGCAGTCAAGGGCTAACTTGTATCTGAATTTAAAAAAGAAATAATCACCTGTTCCAATCCCCCTTCATTGCCAATTGCCTCTCTCATAATATCAGGGTTGTCAGCATCAAAGCCCATGTCCCCAAAGCCATCATCATGTGTGACTAGATTCAAGGAGCCGTAGTCCTCACGCATCGTAATCTCTTCAGCTCTGGACTGGTTTAGGGAGAACTGAGCTTCAATATCAACTTCACTATAACAAAAAAGTTTTCAATATTTATAATTTTTATGATAGTGTTTTTACCTACACTTCGAGGAAATTTCTAAAAAAATTTAAATACAATATCAAAAATTGAGGAACCGGCAGGATTCGAACCTGCATCTCTTGGGATCATGCCCGCATGGCATGCGCGACGCAACGAACGACGACGCATTAGCAGTCGCTTCAGTACTGAGTGAACATACATATCACAAATTTCGTCACTGGCAGCAAGCGAACCGTGGTTTAACAGTCAGAGCATCGAGTGCGATCCCACGAGACGCAGGTTCGAATCATGCCGGTTCCGCAATTTTGATATGTATTTTAAAAAAAATAGTTTTCAATATTTTGTTTTACCTTTAAGATAAATCATGATTAATTGACATTACTCAAATGTTAACTGGAAATATATGAAGAGCAATTATTGAGGTGAGTGACCACTTACATGCATTGCATACATCATTTTCAAAAGTATATATAGTAGTAATAAGTAGTAATTATTAATCTACCTATTTTTATATGGTTAACGATACAAAAAAATATGCAATAATTAGTAGCATTAAATCACCATTCTAATTTAGAGGATTGTAAAGTAAATAAATGACTAAAATCAATGCTTACTTTAACTCTGGCATAGCAGTGTCAAAGTCATGAAACACTTCAGGCAAAGTGATGGCATTCATGGCGGCTTCTCTATGCTCCTCTGGCAAGTCAACCATGCCAGGCCTGAAGGCCATCTGAAATTATAATAATTTATTATAGGAGGGTGTAGATTTCATTCATAAACAGAACGAAAATAGGTACACACTACACAGTTAGCATCAAAAGGTAAAGTTTGTTTATTGGATTGGCCACAGTAACCAAAATGTATAAGCAGCAGAATATCTTCAAACAAATATACGAAAAGAGAAGTCCTGACTCACTGACTATCTCATCAACATCCTTGGATCTAGAAGGCGGAATTATTGCAAAGACGTTCCCTTTATAATGTAGACAAGGAACAAGGTCAGATTTTGTAAGATTCTCACTACTAGTAAAATACTAGTGTACAGAGTCAATTTTATTCATAAAAATTAATGCTTGTATTGTGTTTACATATCTTGCATCTGAGTTGAAACTTAGTGCTGTTATTGTTGGCTTTGCACATATATATAACATAATACCATCAACATACAACGGGTAGCCCACAAGTAGTTCAAACATTTATTTTACAAAAAACTTAGGCATTCAATTTGCAACGCATACACTAGTTGACAATAAAAACAATTGTTGCTACGAAACTTCACTTACCTTGATCTTCACGAAAGCCTCATTACAATCCTGCAGCAGATATTTCGCTTTCCTTGAGTAAATTCTCACCACACCCAGCAAAAGATGGCCTGAAGTTCGCAGAGCCATCTTCACTTTCGGCTTCAGAATTCCATCAACAGACTTCTCAATGTTCGTCTCAAATACATGGGCCTTCGTCAACTTCTTGTCCCAGTGAGCTGCCAGCCAAATTTTGGCCAATGGGCCTTTTTTGGCCAGCACAAAGTGTGCGTAAAACATCGTTGCAATTTACTTTTTCGGATCAGTTACATCAAAACTATTCTGCGAACAATAAAAAACAAATCATACTCCACAAAAACTAATAAATCAACACCTAATTAGGACTAAAACAAATGAAATAAATGAACAAAATTCAATCCACTAAAAACTAATTTGGCGCCTATTCTACTTTCCAAATTTATCACCACTACAACACTTCCACTGTAACAATTTTTACACGAGAGCATTGGTCAGGCTTTGGATTTAATTATTTAACTAAATAAAAACATATTCATACGTTTTTTTATCAGAAATAACAATTTCTAACTTCCACATACAACGTAAACATGACAACAATTACGCTTTCAAGATGGCGGTTCACGACAGTTCATGAACATAGAGTTAAGAGTAGTACCACAGAGTACATTATATATTGAGTAGTACTACGAAGTAGGTAGTACCTACCTACTTAGAAATTCTTTGCAGTAGTATTATATTAGGGTTGGGTAGGGTGTTCATGAATCAATGACGAGACCTTCACTTTCGTTCAGAAACTTTAAATTTTTATACCAAGCACTAGAAAATACAGTGGGAGTGGGTAACATTGGCAAACAGTTTTTACGACTCTCGAGTAACCAGCGATGTCCTATACACAGAGATGTGCTCTTGGATGAATGATTACCTGGATGGATGGAGTATATTCATCCAAGGATACGCTCAAAATGCGATGGATGAGACATACTTGCTAAATTCAATACCAGGGCTTCCAAGTAAGAGTACGTAAAAATACCAGGGTCTAAAACCAGGTTTTAAAATATTTTAAAGTATTAAGAGCATAGAAAATCGGACCGTGTTTTCATATGTATTAGGTGCACAATCCTATTTGTGATGAAAGACTTGCAAGTTCGAAGCCCCGGCCCTTCTCATAACCCTTACTTTTGGCTTTGCCGTAGTCAGGTAAAAAATACGTTGAAGGTCGAAGTCTTTTTATGGCATATGAAATCGATCCGTGTTGTCATACATATAAAGTCCACAATCCTATTTGTGAGAAATACTTGCAAGTTCGAAGTTTTTTTTACTGCATAGAAAATTGGACCGTGTTTTCATATGTTTAAGGTGCACAATCCTATTTGTGAAGAAAGACTTGCAAGTTCGAAGCCCCGGCCGTTCTCATAACCCTTACTTTTGGCTTTGCCGTAGTCAGGTAAAAAATACGTTGAAGGTCGAAATCTTTTTATGACATATGAAATCGATCCGTGTGGTCATACATATAAAGTCCACATTCCTATTTGTGAAAAATACTTGCAAAAATACTTGCATAGAAATTCGGTCCGTGTTTTCATATGTATAAGGAGCACAATCCTATTTGTGAAGAATTCACTTGCAAGTAAATTCCACCCGCACCAGGGCGCCCTACTTCCAAGCAAAGCCCTGGTTTTAAAACCTGGTAGCGTAAATACGTCTCATCCCTAGTGCATTATGCATTACGTCATTTGATTACCTACCGTGTCCACCATCTAGGGTTGGGACGAAGAATTTGGGGTTATCAATATTACACAGCTAAATTAATTTTATAATGTTGAGATGACGGAATATATATTTTATTAATTGTACACATAAATTCATAATAAGAAAAAAACAAATACTTAACTAATATAAAAGGAAACATTTTTAAGGAGTTCAAATTAATTTGTTGCGGTGATGATAGGCAAATAGAGATAAAAGATAACAGGTTCGTTGGTTCTACTTTCCACCGAAGTTGCAGCTGCATACATTTGACATATCACATAGGTAGTTAATATCGCAGGTCATGAGGACTGGATCTGTGAGCGATGTCGTCAAATCGTACGATTCTGTCTGGTAACATTGTGATTGTCCATACTCCATACATTTTCTTCGGCCACATGTTCTTGCGATACCTCACCGATTTTGGCAATCGATGCAATTTGATATTGCATCGCGCCATGAGTAAGTACGCTAAGCAGTTGCACCGTTTTGTTGTTTTCCGTTGAGCCACCGATTCACTTTTCTAAAGTTACCCTCATTAGGTGTAAAGTGTGTGTAAAGTTGACAAGCTTCATAAAGTGATTAAAAACTAGCAATATTTTTTTGAACTGTCACTTTGATTGAAGTTGCATTCTATCAATTTTAATTTTCTTTTCCGGTTTTCCTGTGGAGTACGCGAGACGTATGTGAAATTTTAATCTTTAAATATCATTAACATCACGTTTTTTAATCAATTTATCAAGTTAAAATATCAATAGTTTCTGTGTGCTATTGTTAAGGAATCGTTAATTTTGTTAATTTATTGTTTTTACCGTAGGTATTTCAGATTTCTCGGCATGTTCTTTGTGAGGGGTCTTGATCTCGAATCTCCGTATTTGTGGCCAGACCGATGATGTGACTTCTGATCAATAATATGAATTGATTTTGTTGCTAGGTCTGCCACAGTCCCAAGATGGGTGCCTACCGATATATTCAAGAATTGTATCGCAAAAAGCTTAGCGATGTGATGCGTTTTCTGTTGCGTGTGAGAGTCTGGCAGTACCGCCAGTTGACTCGTATGCACCGAGCTCCTAGGCCCACGAGGCCCGACAAAGCTAGGAGGCTGGGATTCCGCGCCAAGCAAGGTTAGAATATACACTTGAGTTGAGGTTATAATTTTTGACCGCTGCTGGATGCTAGCAGTCCCCGGTCGGGGATAATTATTGATCCGACTATGACTATTGCAATGTACCTGTACATTCGACTTTTTTTTAATAAATTTTGGGGCATTAAAATTTTAAGGTGTTCTCAAATACCACATAGGTACCTACTGAACATGAACAGTCAACTTTTCTTCTCAAGACCATTTCTGTCTGTCCGTCCCTGGTCCCTTGTGTCTACTGTCTGTCAAGAAAACTTATTGGGTACCTACTTCTCGTAGACCTAGAATCATGAAATTTGGTAGGTAGAGGTCTTATACCATAAGTAAAGGAATAAATCTGAAAAACTGTGAATTTGTGGTTACATCACAATAAAATTAAGATGTGTTCATGAAGCATAAAAAATTAATATTTTCATTTTTCAGAGATAACTTTACACCAAATGGGGTATCGTATGAAAGGGCTTTACCTGTAGTGTACATCCTAAATCACATTTTTATTTATTTTATGCTTAATAGTTTTTGATCTGTACTGCAAAATGTTGAAAATAATATGACTGTAGTACAGAACCCTCGGTGTGCGAGTCTGACTCACACTTGGTCAGGTTTCCTCATAATTTAAGCAATGCTTATGTTAAATAATGAGAGATTTCAACTTTTTTTGATTGTATTTTCTCAGTGTTCTTTTGACCATTTGATCATTGCCAGGTCAAAGTGTCTAGTATTTGTATGTGGTTAAGAAACATTTTATTCCACAGGTTACGTAATCTTCAGGATCCGCGTGCGTCGCGGTGGTCGCAAGCGCCCGGTCCCCAAGGGTGCAACCTACGGCAAGCCCAAGAGTCATGGAGTCAACCAACTGAAGCCCACTCGCAACTTGCAGTCCATTGCTGAGGTAATTATTGTCACTTAAGGAGCCAGGAAGGCTACCGCTGTAGTTTTTGGACACCTACAATGTGACAGTCTATGCTGCCTCACTATTGGCTGGAATTTAGCTGGAACCGTTTAAAAAATTATTTATAACTTGTTGATACCCGCAACTTACGTATGAATTTAGATTTTCAAAAATCCTGTGGGAACTCTTTTATTTTCCGGAATCAAAAGTAGCCTATGTCCTTTTCCAGGAAGCAAGCTATGTCTATACCAAATTTTATCGAAATCGGTTAAACAGATGAGCCATGAAAAGCTAGTAGACATAGACACACTTTCGCATTTATAATATTAATAGATGATACCGCGACGTCTGCGTGGATTTAGGTTTTTAAAAATCCTGTGGGAACTTTAATTTTCCGGAATAGCCTATGTCCTTCCCTAGGATGCAAGCTATCTCTGTACCAAATTTTGTGAAAATCGGTTGAACGGATGTGCCGTGAAAAGCTAGCAGACAGACACACTTTCGCATTTATAATATTAGTATGGATGATGTGTAGCGTGCAGGTCATAGAGGCATAAATGCACTGCTTACCCCCAGTTGTAAGCTATTTATCAATATGACCATATTTTTTTATTATGACCTGCCAGTAAACAGGTTCCTACCTAACTAATGCCTACCCTAGCTTCAAACCCTGTGCACGCCACTGTGTATCGGTTACAATAACCCAAACCTAAGTCTAGCCATTTGTAACATAAAGAAATAACTCTGGTTATTACAACTGAAGTATGTAGCTTTAGTTATAAGTTTGTTATTAATTAACAATTTTGACCATCAGTAGGCATAGAATTTTACCTATTGTGAATAAATAATTTGAGTTTGAGTTTAATTATCACTATCATATCATACAAGTCCAACAAGTGACTGTCAAAAAGTGTAATCTATACTAATATTATAAAGAGGTAATGTCGTTAAGTTTGTATGTAGGGGGTAATCTCTGGAACTATTGAACCGATTTTGAAAATTCTTTCAGCAGTACAAAGCTAAGTCCAACAAGTGACAGTCAAAAAGTGTAAATCTTACCTATTTTGAATTGAAAATTTGAGTTTGTAAGTTGGTACTAATTATTAACTAAAAGTCTCACGATACTATAATTTTATAATAGTCAAATATTATTTATTCATAACATTTTCAGGAGCGTGTTGGCCGTCGTTGCGGCGGTCTTCGCGTGCTCAACTCCTATTGGGTTGCTCAAGATTCTTCCTACAAATACTTTGAAGTTATCCTGGTTGATCCCTCACACAAGGTAATATTATTTTTTGTTTTTGATCACATATTACTTCCTGTACTAGGCAGGCTAGTTTTGTTAAACAGTAGATGAAGTTTAATGTAATATTAATCTCAATTTATCTAAAGCACAAAACTTGTTTCTACCTATCACGTCCGTTTTAGGCTTTGAAAACATCCAGCTGATGTGCCCTAACCCATTTCCATTAGAAAGGCAATAATGCGAAGATGGTTTTATTAGACCACTAAAACAACTCATTAGGCACATTCTTTTTTAACGCACTCTGGATATCGGTTAGTAAATAATAATAATAATAATAATAAATAATAGTTGCTATAATAATTTTTATTTGAAATGATGAATGTTTATGTCATGCACCAATCTGAAAGGTTTTGCTGAACAATCACCTACCGGTATATCTGACTCCAACATCACACTACCCAACATTCAACAATGAACATAACAAAATTCACAAGCTGCATTCATTTCAGGCAATCCGTCGTGATCCAAAGATCAACTGGATAGTGAACGCAGTACACAAGCATCGTGAAATGCGAGGTCTCACATCCGCGGGGAAAAGCTCTCGTGGTCTCGGAAAAGGCCATCGTTTCTCTCAGACCAAGGGTGGATCCAGACGCGCCGCTTGGATCAGGAAAAACACGCTACAACTGCGTCGCAAGCGATAGATACGCCACGTTGGCTATTGACTTTCTATTTGTTTATATTCTGTGTTTATTTATAAATGGAAAGTCAGTAGTTTTTAATTAAAAAGTTACTTTTAACCACTATTTTTTATTTATCTTAGAAATGTCGCCTTAAACCTAAGGGAAATGTTATTGTGAGTATTTTACAAAATATATGATGTACGAAATATAATTTTGAATTAGGACTGTTGATTTGTTTTTAATTGAATTACTTCTCTTTTTCAGATCATTCTAAAGTTTGCAAGATTCTAGATGAAAAAGGTAATTATAAAATATGTTTTTACTTGTGTGTTACTGTGTTATTTGTTTGCATAACTACATCAGGAGGCAATTAGGTTGCCCAAGCCTTAAAATTATAGATACAACTCATTCTTGTGAACTTTGATTAGAACATATTTTTAGGGTTCCTTACCCAAAGGGTGCCAACGAAACCTGCCAGTCTGTCACACACAACTAAGCCACTGCTGTCTGTCTGTCAGCGAGCTGTTCGTAAATCGTAATAGTAGTAGAGTAGAAATTTTCACAGAATATGTGTTATATTGCTGATATCATCATCATCATCAACCGTCGTATATAGACGTCCCTCCACCTAGTAGCTGATATACCAACAACTAATAATCGTAATAGTAGTAGAGAGTACAAATTTCCACAGAAGTATTTCTATTGCAGATATACCAAAAATTTTAAATGGCTGACTAATTGCACGAAAATTAAAAAAGTTTGTTCTTGTATGATGTATGGAAGGCCTTCATGGTGCGAGTCCGACTCGCACTTGACCGTTTATTTGATTTGATATGATGAACATTTATGTCATGCACCAATCTGAAAGGTTTTGCTGAACAATCACCTACCGGTATATCTGATGCCACAATACACCGCCGCAATATCTACATGTACAAGACAAAATTTACAAGTTATGTTTTCAATTTCAGACAATCTGATCCGAAGATCAACTGCATTGATGTCACAGTTCACATCTTGAAATGCGTCGATTTACTAAGGTAGGTAAATAAAAAATTTAAAATGTAATATGTATTTTGTGCATTTGTGACATTTGTCAAAACTTGGGGTCACAAATGCAAAAAAAACAGTACCCTGTCTCTTTTATATTTGTGTGTTCTATATCTTCGGTCTTTCTCATCACCAAGCACGAATTTTGTGCACCATGTAAACAAGAGGAGATAATTACAAAAAATTGCAGTTATTAGTTATAATATGAAAATCGATTATTGTGCAGTCTAATTATTAAATGTTATTCATTATGATTATTTTGATGATAATTTATAGTGATGATACAATGCTTTATGAATGCGCAAACCATGATTACCACGCATTTTTCTTCCTTGGATGGCTGAAATTAAATCTTTGGAATGTCATAATTATTTCAATCTGTGACCTCTATTAAAACAATTTTGTTTGTTTACAGCTTGCAGTCAAACAGGCATATTTTTTCTAAAAAAGGTAATTATTGTTTTCTAAAATAACTTTTTTGTAACCAAATTAAGGTTTTGGACATAAGCTCGATATGCTACGTAAAATTTTAGATGGACGCTTCGATTCGCTTCGACTCTTGTCAGTGTGACGCTAAAGTATTTGCATATTTTATAAAATCGACCACTACAGCTTAACTTTTGTAGTTGCTAAGTTTTAGTTGAAGTCGAGCAAGTCCAAATTCATTTTAAAAGTCTCGTTAGCATCATGTTAATGTGATTATGAGTTTGGAAATATTAACCGCTCGTCTAGGTGAGGTTATTGTTAGTTACATTTTCGATAATCCTCAATCCGGCGAGATACAATCTATTTGCAATTCTATTAATTGATGTTTTATTTGTTTTATCACTTTTATTACATTTTATTTTTCGTTTGCAGGTAACGGCACAGAGGAGCGAAACCCACTATTTTTTTTTTAATATTTAATATTGCCAAGTATTTTTAACAATAAATTATTATTAAAGTTATAATTTGAGTTTTATTTTTATAGGACTTATAATTCTTATTTAATTGACGTAAGGTGTAAACCCATGTAACAACATACAGAGTGAAGTTGAGACGAAGCTCAACGTCTAACCTTGATACTCTGTAATTATGGCTTGGCAAAATGGTAGTAAACAAAACAAAACACGCCTCGGCTCTATTTTTTACTCCGTAGGTATGCGTTGCGCCTAAAATCTGTCTTCTCAACGCCTTGGGTTCAATTTACATTGAAAGGGAATGGAAACGAATATCTAAAATATTACATAGCATATTGACATTACTATCTTCACTACGTAAAACACAAACTTCTTGCCCAAATGAAAAATTCGTCGGAACGCGCGGGAATACCCACGACTTCCCGGGAATTTTCATTCTCTAGAAATTGGTGCTTTACAGTGGAGATAGAATGTATAACAAAACTGCTATTTGACGCTTTGGTTCGTGCCAAGCTAGAAACCAGCGCTTGTATTTGGAATCCATATGAAAGCACTTACACCTTGCTACTTGAAAAGGTTCAAAAAGCCTTTCTAAGGTATTTATATAAAAAATTGCACGGGAATTACCCATTTATGTATCCCACAAAATTTCTCCAAGGGCACTTAGGTTTCCACTCGCTCACAACCCGAAGAGACTGCGACCAAATTGGTACAATTTGCAAGATTCTTAGGGGTCTGATTGACTGCTCTGAACTACACAACAAGCTCTGCTGCGTTTATGCACCCTCTAATTACAGCTATCTCCGCCACCGCTCCAATTTCGTAAGTCCGTTTAGTCGCACGGTAGCGCGTTCCAGGTCACCCATACCGCGCACTTTGGCTGCGCTCAACGCACTGCTGAAGGAGTCCCCTCGCTGTGACATATTTGCTGACAAATGGGCTGACCTCATGGGTCAGATCTTGCAATTTTGTGAAAATTTATAATTTTGCTTTTTAAAATTTATAATTTTAACAATTTTTGTAAGTATGTTTATGTTAGTTTGTACTCGTAGTTTAATTAGTGTAATTGGCTTTATGGCCGTTTTAATTAAATAATAAATAAATAATAATAATAATAGAAATCATTTTGTAATATTTTAAAAATTCCCTTCCAATGTAAATTGCTTTACGATGGATGACCATAGAATAACAATGAACAACAAGGAAAACTTCAAAAGAGAATACCCGCGGGGTGATTACGTATCTCGCCATCATTGCTGTCAAACGTAACAGCTGCTAGAGAGAAACTGCAATAGCCACAAAATAAGAAGAGAGCAAATGAACTGTCGCATTGCTACTGCAACGTTTTACTTTTACGTAATCACCCCGCGGGTCCTCCATCCCTAGATTTCGAATCATATAAGGTACCTAAAGTGATGATGTTGAGACTTTTCGCGTCACGCATTATACGAGTCATTGTCATACACATGCGATTTGATTTGATGGAATTGATTTAAAATTCGCATGGCATGCCAATCGTAAAATATGTTTTATTTCTAAAATAAAAAGAAGTTGTAAGACAAGTGTAGGTAAATAAAAAGCGAGTTCGCCTTCAGTATGATTTTATTTCAGGACCTTACAAAATTAAATAACAATAGCGTTAAGTAAGTATAGCAGAAAAAAATGTACATAAATGACGAAAAAATATTTAAATACAATTGTTTATTTAAGCTATCCAAAGATATTAAATGGAAAAATAATAATAATTTTATAGTGAAAATCAATCTTATACCTAGATAAATATAAAAATTTAAACCTATTTATTTACATTTCGCTGAATATAATTACATAATTATTTTATTATTATCAATAGGGTAGATGACTCGGCATTCCAACATTTTCTTTATCAAAAGGTGGCCTACGTTCCCATTGAAGTTATTTTATGAATTCGCTGATAAATTAAGTTACTTAATTGAATTTTCAAATGACATGAAAGAGATGCACGATATTAGTCGCGACGTCTCAACCATTTAGATGCGGGCGTGAGAGGGAGATAACGAGCTCTGCTTTGTCTGCCCCTTCATTAGCACACTTCGTTTTCACAGTTTTTTAAAAATAATAATCAAAATTAATCGTGCATCTACCCTATTCGGTAAATTTCAGAACTTTAATGTGCTACTAAAAATACTGCAATTATTGTAAGATTTTTAATGTGTTTTTTTAACCATCGATATCCTGAAAATATTAGATCCGTTTTTGACACAATGCAATACAAAAAAACTCTTATTTTTTACAGAAGTTTTTACTTTCAATACTCTCAATGGTCTCATACAAAACTTTATACAACGCAAGAGTTTAACGTCAGTTTTAACAGCGCCCAAAGTTTTTGTAATATTCCCATAACTGGAAAGCTCGCATGAATTTTACTAGTTTTAAAGGTTTATACATATTGAGTTTGAGATTACGTGGACGGTTGAAATTCAATATAAAATAATTAAAAGCATTTGTGCTATTTAACCATGCTTCTATGACGATAGACTAATTTAAATATATACATAATATAACAAATTAATCAATGTATATTCATTATACATAAATTATTGTATTATTATGATTCCTTGATTCAAGTACCTATACAAAAATAGACAAATATGACAGAATAATTAATTATAACGTCATTTACAAATGACTCGGATATTTGCCATAATAGGAGTATGGTAAGAATTTATAATTTTCATACTTTTCATACAAAACGTTCTACGTCAAACACGTTCATCTATGAAGAAGCTGACTGACTGACTGATTTATCAACACACAGCTCAAACCACTGGACGGATCGGGCTGAAATTTGGCATGCAACACAATGTTATTATGACGTAAACATCCGCTAAGAAAGGATTTTCGAAAATTCAACCCCTAAGGGATTAAAATAGAGGTTTGAAATTTATGTAATCCACGCGGACGAAGACGCGAGCATAAGCTAGTTTCCTAATAAATGCACAAAAATAATATATAGGACGTAAGTTCACAAGTCAACAGAAAATGGATACGACGTCCCTTTCTAAAGAGGCATTAAAAAATTAATAGTTATAACCTACTTAAGTTATATTTAACTATTTAGATACTGAATTTGCACCAATAGTTCACAAAAAAATTCAAACCGATGATTGGCGATTGTTTTTCTCTGTTGCTCTACGTCACGAGTGTATTGCTCTCTCGTTCGCACAGACCTACAAAATGCTCTTTGATTATTTTTAAAAATACCTTACGATTGGCGTAAAACGTTTTGCATTTGACGAGACGAGTTTTTGGTATAGCTTTTACTGTCATATGACTACCTAACCATTGCAGCGACCAAGCTGAACACGTCTGCACTCGGCTTTAGTGGAAAGGCTGTCTAACTTTCTCTTATACCGTTAATAATAATAATTGCAAACCTAATTACTGACTCGACACAATGTAATGTTGCCCTTATACGGCTAAACCTGATCGCACATTAGGTACAACGTGCACCGATCGCAACATCAGTATATGACGTCATCAGTGCGCATAAAGCGCTATCTACACATATGCGTGTCAGGGCCTTCCGAGCTCTGGACCAGAACAAACAGAGTTACCCGTGTTGATGAAACAGTGAAATCACTTATATATTCGGCTGTACTAGATGGCATTAACAGTCGCTTCAGTACTGAATTGAAATACATATCTTAAATTTCGTCACCGGCCACTGTGAACCGTGGCCTAGTTGGTCGAGGGCGCTCCGGGCGCGATACCCAGTTCGAATCCTGCCGGTTCCGCAATTTTTGATATGTATTTAAAAGTTTTGTAAAAAAAAGGAATACGCATTGTCAAAATTAGGTGCGCTTGGTGCGTGCGATCGACGATAGTACAAAACTGCTTATTTTTGATTACAGATATTTTAACGAAAAATTATTATAATACCTTAAATATTAAACGACGCACCATCGCCCGTATTTCTACGAGTACATAATTTACTTGACATCATTTATGTAAAAAAATTCTATGAACTTATAATCCTCGCTCAACGAACAGGCAGTGGCGTCCAAAGGGTTCGAAGTTTCGAACTGAGGGTAGGCATCAGGTTAACTATTAACTGGCAGGTTAAAAATTAAAAATGAGCATAGTGCTATTTCAATATAAGGGTAAGCAGTGCCTTTATGCCTCTATGACCTGCACGCCACTGCCACCAGTGTATAAAGATGTATATAAAGACGTAAGTGGGTGGTACCACTGTACGGTCCAATATCAGTCTAGTATGAAAAAAGTAGAAATGAATAATCCACCAGTTTTTCTATAATGACCGCGGTTTCTGATACAATAACCGACAAACATACTGAAGAATGCGCAGTAGGCGATTTTTGGGAGTCTTTAGACCAAAGGGAGCGCGAGGGTATTTACACCGCGCGGGTGCACGCGTTGTAGCTTTTGATTACCCTTGTTTTATGCGTGAAAAACAATAAATAAAAAGGGAGGCGACTCGTCGCACCCCCACGGGGCGGGCGCTGCGCTCGGCGTGGGCATGTTCGACTCGCCGCACCCGCATGGGGTGGAGAAGTTAGTGGTTGGGCACGGGCGTAGGTGCGGGGCGGCGCTCAGCGTGGGCATGTTCGACTCGCCGCACCCGCACGGGGGGCGCAGTTAGTGGTTGGGCACGGGCGTAGGTGCGGGGCGGCGCTCAGCGTGGGCATGTTCGACTCGCCGCACCCGCACGGGGGGCGCAGTTAGTGGTTGGGCACGGGCGTAGGTGCGGGGCGGCGCTCAGCGTGGGCATGTTCGACTCGCCGCACCCGCACGGGGGGCGCAGTTAGTGGTTGGGCACGGGCGTAGGTGCGGGGCGGCGCTCAGCGTGGGCATGTTCGACTCGCCGCACCCGCACGGGGGGCGCAGTTAGTGGTTGGGCACGGGCGGGGGCTGCGGGGCGGGCGCGGCGGGGCGGCGCTCGGCGTGGAAGGTGTCGGAGAGGTAGAGGCCGAAGATGGCAACGCTGTAGAACACCGTCAGCCCGAACAGCGCCACGCTCGCGCTCGCCGTGAACATATTCGAGTATTCGCATCTGAAATATTACAAAATACATTTTTCAAATTTTAACGTCACTCGTTTCATTAGAGCGGGACAAGATCACAGAACTCTATCCATGCAAAGAAGCTAGTGTAGGGCTCTCTTTGTTACGTAATCCCATACAAATGACAGAACCAAAAAACTCAGTGGGCGTTAAACGATTTCCTTCACCAACCAATCACAATCTTACGTAATCCCATACAAATGACAGAACTAAAAAACTCAGTGGGCGTTAACCGTTTTCCGTCACCAACCAATCACAATTATGTTTTCAAAAAATATTCGAAATTCAATTCGAAAATGTTTTCAAAAAACTCGTTGTCTCACTTGTTTGTTGGTGACACAAAATGGTTAACGGCCACCGAATTTTTCGGCTCTGTCATTTGTATGGGATTACGTAACAGAGAGAGTCCTATACTAGTTTTTTAATCTGTGGATAGAGTATAGTCGCATCATCACCTGAAGAACCAGACGACGGTGAGCGCGACGGAGACGAGCGTCATGAGGATGTTCTCCAAGTCCCACGCCCTCTCGGGGGCCGCGCCCTCTGTCACCAACTCGTGCGTTGCGCCGCGAGACTGGTTGCCAGGCTGCTGCTGGAAAACAGAAAAGAAATTAAGTTGATTAACTCTAAGAAAAAAAAAATTAAACAGTTCCTTTCTTTATACCATTAATGAAAGCCCTCTGATATGTGCTATGGTGCAGCGGCAGATGAGCGTAGCATGTGACACTGACCTGCCAGGGCAACCCTCCACCTCCCATGGCCCCACCAACCTCTCGGTTATATGGGCCGAATCGCGGGAGGGCGCCCGTTCGGTACTTGCTCTTGGCATTTTCCCGGGGCGCCTTCATGACTCCCTACAAATTATTTTGTCCCTTATGCTCACTCTCCCCCCTTTAGGGCTAGACGTCACTAGTACAGCTGAGATCCCCGCTGCTGCTCTTCTGTGGTGCGGGCCTGGCACCTGTACACTCCGAGCTGCTTCGCCTCTTATGTGACACTGACCTGTGCGGGCGCGGGTCTTGCGCGGTTGCGGGGCCGCGAGGGGTGCACGAGGCAGTGCACGACGGCGCGATGGTGCAGCCCGCACGCGCCCAGCGTCGCCGCCTCGTCGCCCAGCACTCGCCCGCGGAAGATGAGCCGCACGCGCCGCTCTGCGCACAGCTCCGCAGCGAAATGGCGTCTGCAACAATACGGCGCTTGTTGATAATGTTCTGATCTGATTCTGACCGGATGTCGGCCAAGGCAGTCAAGCTTAAAGAACATTAGGCAACTACAGCGGAGATATTATTACGAGTACACAAGTGTATGCGTACACAGAGATGCACTCATACAAAGCATACAGCATTAAGTTGAGCTGGAACTTGACAAGTTGTGGCGTATGGCACAACTTGTCAATAATATTATTACCTTGTCCAGAAGGGGTGAATTGTCCGCGAATCGTTTCACGTGCAAATGCTCTAGTAAACTAGTGATTCGCGAACGATAAACTAGAGTCTAGTTTATTTATTTCCTTTACTAGTTCATAGCTCAGCTAAATTATTATGAGACGTATGTTTCTAAATAACATATCAACCGATTACAGATAGATTGATTAATAGTTTGATAACTAACATACCAACCTACCGGCAAAGCCGTGCCGCCGAGCGATCTAGCGTTTCTATGCGATGCCGATAAGGGTTTAATAAAAACTGCCATGCCACTTCCAAGTTAGCCCGCTACCATTTTAGTAACTTAATTTTAACAATTTGTAATGAAATTAAATTTAAATACATACCTCTTAAAATCCTTCAGCAGTTCATCTAAGCTGCCCTCCACTTCCTTGAGAGTATCGTTGAGGTATTTGAGTTTGATCACAATCTTCCTGCCCTCTCTGTCTATGCTGTCATCATTAGAGCTACCGGCGTGATCCTGGGTTTCACCAGTATCTTGTGGGGTTGAGTTATTGTCTCGTATGTCATTGGGTTTCGCGGCACCCGGTTTACTATTTGATTCTGAAAAAAAAAAACACTAACTTATTTATCACTAGATGACGCCCGCAAATACGACTGCGTTTTGAAAAATTCCCTGGAATCTCTTTGATTTCCCGGGTTAAAAAGTAGCCTATGTCGAAACTATCTACATTCACTATACAATCTACAATGGTCCGACTTGATAAACCAACAAACAAACACACTTTCGCATTGCATTTACGCATTAAGTAAATTTGCAACACGTGGATGGGTAATGAATGATCTGCAAATAATATAGCAATCTAACGCCAGGCGTTAGATAGGGAAAAATGGAGAAGTCTAGAGGAGGCCTATGTCCAAAGAGGACAACCTGAACTGTAAATTGCTGGTGTTACCAATTTTTTAGAATAAATTATGTAGGATAGGATAATTAAATAATAGGAAATAAGAAATTAGTAATACGGTTAGTTAGTAATATAAGATGTATAACTATTGCATCAGAGAATAAAAGCTATTTTATTTTATTTTATAATATAGCAATTATTTGCTTATGCTCAGGTGGAAGAAGCGCCGGAATAACCAGCTCTTAGTTTTAAGATGTGATGTGTGACACTGTTTGGTAAATAAACGTCTTTTCTTTCTTTCTTTCTTTCAATTATGTTAATACACTCGCAAGTACGTAAATGCATACGAGAGTGCGCAAATACGCTCGAAAGCACGTAAATGCATACAAAAGTGCGTATAAATATATAAGCAAGTATGTAAACGCGGTGATAGCCTAGTGGTCAGGACGTCCGCCCTCTAATCGAAGCTCGGGGATTCGATCCCGGGCACGCACCTCTAACTTTTCGGAGTTATGTGCGTTTTAATTAATTAAATATCACTTGCTTTGCAGAGTTCTCCATAATGTTCTCAAACGTGTGTGAAGTCTACCAATCCGCACATGGCCAGCGTGGTAGACTATGGCCAAAACCCTTCTCACTCTGCAGGCCTAGCATGGGCCGGGAAATTTTCTCCCCGAGGAAAGGATAAAAATTTTATCCCCTCCGATAGTTATTTCCACTCTCCGAGCATGGGCACAGGGTTGGATATAATTATCCCCGGTGATAAGGCGGGGAAAGACTAGTCCTCGGTTAATGTCAAAGTGTTATTATTTTTTATCTGTGCTTTTGATTTTGCTCGTTTTCGTTACTCGTAACTCGTCTGTGGCTGCTTTTTATTTTAAAAGAGCTAGAAGCCGGAGCCGTAAAATAGTTTAAAAAACATTCACAGAAGATTATGCACGTAAGTATTGTTATTGTTTGTGTTTACCTAACCTAACTCCACTTTTGAATTATCCAAATTAAAAAATAATCGAATAGTTGAAATTCCTAGCTATCACAGTAAGTATCACAAAGACAATTTGTGTTAGTCAGTACACAAAATTGAAGTGATAATATATTGATATTGTTAGCGACAAAGAAATGCATAAATTGTTGTTTTATTTGCAGACATGGAAATATGTACTTGAAGAAGGGCACTGGCCACTGACTGACAAGTATGATGAGGCAGCTCGGGATGTAGGACCACCGGGAAATGTCTCAATAGTGCCGTCGGTCACATATATGAGCACATAAGTGTTCAATATTAATTATCACTGTTGGGCATAAATGCTCAACAGGAATTGGACCTGAAGACTCCATAATGGGCCAGCCAGAGAGATGCGTGTATTAATTTAGTTCTATTATATGTGTGTCTTGTATAACAAACTCAAAATAACTTTAGGTACCTACCTATTGGAATAGGTAAGTTAGGTACACATCTTATCAACATAAAATATTTTCATTATTGTTTGAGATGATGATAAAACTAACAGTTCAGCACACTGCACTGAGAAGAGTTCAATATCACTTAAAATTGGTTAAGCTGGTATGGTTTGAGCTATTAAACTAACCTAATTTCTTTATAAGCATGTCAAGCCAATGTTTTTTATCTTATGGCAGGAAATCTTTGAAGTGTCGGTGGTGGACTATGGTGAGACTGTCGTTTAACCCACTTTGTACACAGTGGGTACTTTATAAAACCAATAGCCCCGAGTGGTTTTCCTATAAATGCCAATAAATAAATAAAAAGTAAGTAGAGGATATGTACATTTTTGTAATTTGTAAATAGTTATGAATATAGGAAGTTATTCTATGGCAGTGTGGTTTGATTGAACATTAAACTTGTTACTTCCTTTTCTTAAGGATAATAGCACTACTTTTAGATCTGTTAAGTTAACATCATATTTGATTTGTGTACATCCAAATAAGCATTGTTTTAATTGGTATTCCTAATATTATGCCTAAAAGTTTGTGTTTGTTACTCAATCACACAGAAAGAGTACTTAAAGCAAAATTATTTTTTGAAGAAACTTATTTTTTGTTATAGCAGCAATAGAAATAAGTACAAAATTTCAACTTTAACCTGTTACGTTTCAGGAGACAGACAGATGGAGAGCTGAGACTGTAATAGGGTCCCATTGGTACCCTACAGAACCCTAGTAGTAGTAGTAGATATAAGGATGGGTTTGCACAAGGTGGTTTTAGGTAATAGGTACTTAAAGAAATATATTTTAATGCAAATATGTATTTATTATTCCATCCCTTTTTCCCTTTTATTGTCGGGCAACAGTTAGCAGTCTGGTTTGATCCATAGATATGTGAGATTTCTTTATTTGTTACATTTTCTAGTCTGTCCTTTGGTTGTTCCATTGGAATTCTGAAATATACAATTAATACATTAATGATTTTCAATAATAATAAATTAAGAGTAAGAGGATATACTGAAATGGTCTATAAAGTATAATAGGCTAACATATTTACTCTTACAAAACACTTATGATGAACCATTATAATTTGTAAAGTGTTATTGTGTTTGTGTATCATTATGTATATAACTATGATATAGGTGTGTATTTTAATTTAAGAATTGTTTTGTTAAATTAGACTCCTGCCTATTTTGTTCAAATAAATGATTTTATTATAATGAGTCATTGTGTTATTTTATATTTCCAATAATCCATACTAATATTATAAATACGAAAGTGTGTCTGCCTGTCTGTCTGCTAGCTTTTCACAGCCCAACAGTCTAACCGATTTAGATGAAATTTAGTACCTACAGAGTTAGCTTACATCCCGAGGATGGACACCGGCTACTTTTTATTCTGGAAAATCAAATAGTTCTCACAGGATTTTCAAAACCTAAATCCACACAGATGAAGTCGCGGGCAATAGTCATCCCATGACCTTGACTTGTATCTCACTGGTAACTACCATCTGCCAAGAGTCTTATAGATGTGAGGACGTAGGATAAATAGGGAATAGCCGCATGTAGGACCTATTTGTAGGTACCTACTACCTACCTAAGTAGGTAACCTAAATTAGGTACCTATTCGTTTGCACAAGATGGTTTTAGGTAATAGGTAAGTACTTACTTACTTTTATGAATCCATCCACCGAATTAATCGGCTTTAGTGCTTCATTAAGCTGCTCGCACAAGTACAGCACATAATATTTGTCCATCCGAAACAAGTGTCGGAACTCAGCGTCGGGAAATTCAAAGGGATTACTTCCATCACTAATTACGTGCTCATGTTATTTTCGTTCTAAATTCTCTATTTCAAACTAATAAAAAAAGCGCGAGACATGTTTTTTGATCTTTTAATAATTGAGTTAAAGTTCTATGAGCTTATACCCACCTCTAATCTCGATGATAAAATTATCCCTCTCAAATGTCAAAAAAGGACAGTTTATCTTCTTTTATTTGGCCCCATGCTATAGACGGTGGATAAATAGTCCCCCGAGTCCCCGTGAAATGTCAAACGGGGATAAACTTCTCCTCTCCCCTGTTGCCGTGCTCTGAGGGGTGGAGAAGTTAATGTTATCTCCTGTGCAGTGGATAAAATCGGGGGATATAATTTTTATCTTCGGCCCATGCTAGCCGTGCTGAGAGGAGACCCGTGCTCTGTAGTGAGCCAGTGATGGGTTGATCATGATGATGATTATGATGTACACGCCTACCACAGTAAATAAATAAAAATAAAATAAAATAAAAATCTTTTTTATTCGAATAACCTTTTACAAGTACTTACGAATAGTCGGGGATGCATCTACCACTGGTTCGGAATGCCTTTCCTAACGAGAAGAAACAGCAAGAAATTCGGCGGTTCGATATCACGTGAATGCAAACGAAAGTGCATAAATACGTGCCTGTGTAAGCTCTTAAATGCATACACAAGTACGTAAAAGTGCAAGTACTTAATGGCGTACAAACGCCTTTTGGGCTTGTTCTGTTCTGACATTAAAACTAAGTCGGCAAATTTTTGGCTTTTGGCTGTTTTCTGTCCTCACCGTCTTGAAAAGCATGTTAAGGTGTGGATCCTTACGGATGGTAAGTTGTACGAAAAGGAAAGTACTCACCACCAGACCTCGTGAAGAAGTCACAACCGGTGGTGACGTCAGCCTCCATAGCACTGACAATGCTGTCCATCTCCCTTATCTGCGCGTTACTGGCCGGCTCTTGCTCTTCTGTGCTTTCCGTTTCTTCGTTGGAAGATTCTGCTGTGGTTTGATTGTTTTGTGGTGCTGCAATAGATAAGTACACTTGTGTAAAGGAATTAGATGTCAAAGTTAGAATCGGCGCAGCAAGAAATGTGGCGGAAAATCACCTAATTCTCTTACAATCGTAACCCAACTTTAGATCCATCTACATCGACTGAAAATCTGCTATCTATGTATACATCAGATTGAAAATTGAAGGTGCGATATCAAACAACAACTGACGAAGAGACTCACAGTCCATCCGGCGATAGAAGTGCAACCGATTGTTATCCAGCATCACCATGTCCGCGTCGACGATGCTGTCCATCTCCTGCAGCGGTATCACACTGTCGCCTCTACTGCTCTCGTTGTCAGGTGCAGTGTTACTGCAGCCGTCAAACAACAACTGATGAAGGGACTCACAGTCGATCCGGCGATAGAAGTGCAACCGATTGTTGTCCAGCATCGCCACGTCCGCGTCGACGATGCTGTCCATCTCCTGCAACGGTATCACCCTGTCGCCTCTACTGCTCTCGCTGTCAGGTGCAGTGTTACTGCAGCCGTCAAACAACAACTGACGAAGAGACTCACAGTCGATTCGGCGATAGAAGTGCAACCGATTGTTGTCCAGCATCGCCATGTCCGCGTCGACGATGCTGTCCATCTCCTGCAGCGGTATCACCCTGTCGTCTCTACTGCTTTCGGCCTCAGGAACGGTGTTACTTGCAGCTGTCAAATTGCAATATTGTAAACACTTTATCAAGCTAAAATACATATCAAAAGGAGCTTGCAGGAATCAAATTTGAAACACTTGATATTGTGTCTTGACTCATTTGATGTCATAACTCATATTTACCTATAGGTTCAGGTGGTGGTACTTGGGCATTAACTGTACGAGAATTGGTTACAGTTGGTCCTGAAATAAAAAACCATCATAATTTTGTGAGTGAACTCCAAGCATAATTTGACATAAAATAGTGTTTCGTCGCTAATCAGATATGTATAACCAATGATACCACCAAAACATTCCAAGAAGGTGGCGGGTGAATAAGTGCATTTGCGAAAAAACTTATGTCCAGCAGTGGCCAAAATGGTAAGGTTTACTATTGGTATTCAAGTAGATATTTTTTTATTGTGTGATAGACTTGCGCTTGATAGCAATCATGGCTAAAAAAAACAATCATGAGATCTAGGTTGGAGCGCGCTTGCCTAAGAATGATGTAACTGTACAGTGCACATGCAGGGAAGTGACTACACTATTCCGGAACCGTACACTTACGTGTGACTATGCTGACAGTGACAGGGTGGTGCGTGCGCGAGCGCATCACAAGCACAGTCTGGTAGCGGTCCGGCCTGGCGTTGGTGGACCACCACGCCAGCGACGCCACCAACACCACCAGCAGCACCACTACAAACTGCACCACCTCATCTCCCACCCCTTCTATCAGTGTCATTTTGTAGCTAAAACAAAGATGATTTAAAAATTAAAATCACCCCTGACAGGTTAGGTACTATAAGCGCCTATACGCACGGTCGACTAGTCGCCCGGTAATTGGTCGACGGAGTAATCTGCGCACGGAGTTGTGCGACTTCGTATGCCACAGCAACTTCCATATAAATTACAGATTCTAAACATCGCCATCGACTGAGTTGCTGGGCGATAGTCGACTGTGCGTAATGGCTCTAATTTTATTGCATTGTAGTCAGGATTGAGTCCATAAGACAAGTGCAAGTAATACAAATCTCAACTATATAACTAAGATCCCTTTTTTACATTAGACATTTTTTATTTTAGACATTAGCTGAGAAAACAGCTGATAAAATAATCTTCAAACACTTGTACACATGATTACCATCTTGATTAAACAGGCTTTCGAGTAAAAGAAACTGCATTCAAATTTGTACATTTATTTCAGAGCTACAATGCTACAAAAGTAAGTCTATGTCCTTTTCTAGGATGCAAGTTATATCTATACTAGTTTTTGTCAAAATCGGTAAAGCAGATGAGCTTTGAAAAGCTAACAGACAGACAGACATGCTTTTTTTTTGCAAGCTTTTCATGGCCCATCCATTTAACCGATTTTAACTTTTGGTATAAAAATCCCAGCTTGCATCCCAGGAAAGGACATGGGTTCTAAGGGATACAAGCTACTTTTTGTCCTGGAAAATCAAAGAACTCTCACCTGGTTTGTGAAACTCTAAATCCATGCAGAAGTTGCAAGGATGATCTACTTGGCCATCATTATTTTACCAAAATATAATTTAAGTAGGTAGTTTGGGAGTTACAATTTACAAAGCAGCACATGAAATTACCTTCACAATTAAATAACCCTTCTTTAACTATGCTATTGGGTGAAAATTGTATTATTCAGAGATTCAGTATTTTTTTGAGATTTGCAGGCCAATCTGCACAAATCTTTTTATTCGAGAGAGAAATCTATAGATGTATTAAGTGTAAAACTTTAATTTTTCACTATCATTTTTTACTATTGACAGAGATAATATATTAACAAGTACAGATTGCTAACGTCATACATTCATTTAAAGCTCGCGTAAAACTCCTTTAAGTCGCCGGTACCTTGTAGTTCAACTCCTTATAGTGTGATGGCGTTATTGTGCAAGCTAAAATGTGAGTTATCGAATTTATTTAGTGCCATCTATCGAACAGCTGATGAAACTCAATTTTATTTAGAGCCAACTCAAATTTTCATTTTTTTATGATGCACATGACATCATGGCTCAGCGGTCAAGGTTTGAGTCTAGTTAATTACAACGACTTTTTGACTTTTTTTAATATTTAATTCATCAATTCATAGTAATTTTATTTTCAAGTGACAAGTCATTTTGTTACGCCATCTACTGGAATTTTGTAATACTACTTCAGCTATCCAAAGCAAAGGATAGAACTTGCTATGGATATCGTAAAGTTCAATGAGTCAATAATTAAAATTAAGAATTTGCTTTTTCCGATGATGATGTTGTGAAAATTTTGTATTTTGTTACTAAATATAAATAAATTTGATGAACCAGACAAGTAAAATATGATATTTTGTCAAATCCATAAAAAATATATTTCATACGAACCAAGTAACGCCATCTTGTAATAGTCTTAAACTAGTTACAATTTTAAATAGAGAGCAAGCGATCTGTACTTGTTAATTAATTATCTCTGCTATTGAGTAGGTAGGTATTAATATACTAATTACCTTCACTTTGCAAAGCTAGTGTATTTAATTAAACCTATGAAAGTATGTGAATGGAATTTTACTAGGAACTTAATCCATTCCATACTAATATTATAAATGCGAAAGTGTGTCTGTCTGTCTGTCCGTCTGCATGCCTTTCATGGCCCATCCGTTCAACCGATTTTGACGAAATTTTGTACAGAGATAGCTTACATCCCGGGGAAGGACATAGGCTACTTTTTATCCCGGAAAATCAAAGAGTTCTCACGAGATTTTTAAAAACCGAAATCCACGCAGACGAAGTCGCGGGCATCAGACAGCTTTTCAAGGTCACATACATGGCACCCAAAATACAATGATAATGATTAATCATTACAAACACTTGCCTCACTTCGTTGCAGATATTAAATAATTAGAGAAAACTTGATGCAGCTGTTTACTCATTTACTGAGCCATTGGTTCAAAATCCGTAGCGGAGGGAGAATTATTGAGAAAACATATCGTAAACAGCTGAAACCACAATTACGTCGATCGTCTAAACACAACAATATTCCCGAAGTTTAGGCGTCACTGAACTTATTATTTGCAAAGAAGATTAATTAAGAACATTTATACAGTCGCAGTTACAAATCTAATTAACGTTACCTACTGTTGTTAATAAATATAAATTATTTTGCAAAAAATTATTTAGGTGTTCACCACAGAGTACTGGGTCTGGAGTACAACATGTTCACAATCTGACACTCAGTGTTGCCAACCACAGATCACTATATACATAAAAAAAGTACTCTGTGACTAATACTAGGTAAGATTTGCAACTAGCGTGGCCCCCTCAGTCCCTCTCGCTCAAGCAGATTTTCTTACTTGTGAAATGTCATTCCTTCTACACTTCACGTTGTTTGCCAAATTCTCACGTACAAATACATTTTGGCAAACAAAAAAAAGTGGCTACGGTGATAAGGACAAAACATAATCATTTTGTCACGTTCTAACAAGAGCTTAAAAATGCATTTAGCTTATTTATTTATTTTCCACACTAAAAGAAAAAACGCTTACAATATTGGTTTCTTCATGCTCGTAAGCGCTTGGCGGCTTGTCTGACCACTGCACATTCCTCTGTAGTTAATACTTAGTCTAATATTCTAGGTAGGTATGTGTAACTATTATGAACAAATGTAGGTAGGTAGTTTTAAAATAAAATATGTCCGCGTATACAAGCTTCAATTTTTGCATACGAGTTGGACCTCGCCACGCCAAAATGTACCACGCCACACAGCATCGATCTCATCGAAAATGACTTGATGGTATATAGCGATAAAAGTCATTCTCCCGATACCAACGCAATGCGGCCCGGCTCACTTCGGCATAGCTCGGTCCAATATACTGGATAACGCGTATACAGGCTGCTTCAATTTGACAGAAAATTTTATTATTTCATATTTAATAAATAATTTTTAATTTTGTATTTAATGTTGTTTTTACTTATTTTGGATTTAAGATCCGTTGGAAGGTCGTTTATTAGCCTTGGAAGTAAATAATCTGTGGTCTTTAACCATAAAAATTGTTTGCTTTTGTTGTATTAATTTCTATCTCTCTCTAACAGTAAGTGTCACAATAGGGCTACTTCTAACAGTCCTTATTCTGAGGTTTAGACCAAGACCTTTCAAGAAACGGGCGGGTGTTGTTTCTTTTAATTCAGTCCTCACGGGTAACATTGTAAACGAGTCAAACATTGAGTCGATGACTCAATCACCTGCAAAAACAAGAACAAGATAAAAACATTTTTTTAACACCCAAGATGAAGGAAGTTTGACGTGTGTATCTTTGTGTCTGTGTATCTGTCTGTGGCATCATAGCTCCTAAACGAATGAAATAAACTTATAAAGGTGACTTGTGCGAGAGTGCTCTTTGGTATAGGTAATCGAAGAAAATCTGTCCAGCTGTTTGAAGATTATCAACTCTTTTCTAGTTGATGAAGGGATATGAGCATCTTCCACTGGTCAAATTGATTAGAAAAGTATGCTAACTACTTCAATAGCTGAGCCTCAGTAGCTCAACCGGTAAAGGAGTGGACTGAAAACCGAAAGGTCGACGGTTCAAATCCCGCCCGTTGCACTATTGTCGTACCTACTCCTAGCACAAGCCTGACGCTTAGTTGGAGAGGAAAGGGGAATATTAGTCATTTTACATGGCTAATATTCTTTAAAAAAAAATGATACTGCAAAAATAAGGTAACCTGATGCTACAGCATCACCTGAAATCTGCAGGATAGGTACCTTACTCGTCAAAAACTTACGGCCAGTCTTATTAGAATAAAAAGACCGGGTATTATTATCCGACCAATCAATACATATTAGCAGCTAAATAATTATAAGACCAAATTCTAATGCCCCGCCCGTATAGTACTTATAGCCCGTAAGTGTAAGTATCTCGATGCTCACGAGGTTTCAGACATATGACATGTGGAGTCCACTGAAAGCACCCCAATCGTCTATAATTACGTTTTCATCTCTATAGTTTTCTAAGCTAAGATTCTCAGAAATTGCATCATCTTTTCATCTCATCTCATTGATCTTTTGCTAAGTTGCTAACTAATCCTTTGTCACGAGTAGGTTTCATTTAACGCACATTGCCTATTATTTTAGTGTTCTATCATCTAGATATTCTAGATTCATTACATCTAACATTACATACAGGCTATTGGCACGTATCAGTGAATAATAATTTAAACGTTAAAATCTAAATAATAATGGAGACATAAAAAGTAGGTATTACAGGAAAAATCTTTAATTTTTATGCGTAAAACCAAACGGATAAAGATAAACGTCATTTTCGATTGCATCCTTTGAATAGTCTATAATTTATGCCCTACAACAACACAACCAAAGAGTAAAGAACACAACCTACAAACACTCGCTATTGCACTCGCTCTTGGTTGCTTCTGTATGTTTTGTTCCACTCTACTATTTCATCAGAATTCAGAAAGCTCATTTCGTAGCTCGAGCTTCGAATTTCGTCATTTAAATTTGAAATTTCTACAGCAAAACATCATAAAAGTATAATAAGCACAACTTGTTAAAATAGAAGAATTATTCATGAATTAGGAAGTTGTTTTGAAACCTTAATCAGTTTGTTTTAACATAATTTAAATAATTATTAAACATTCGACTTTTGCATGAACATTGAAAAGTTTTATAAGTGTTTTTAATTTAAATTGGTCTTGAGCACAGCTCTTCAGACCGCTTTTGTTTCGACGATAATTTTATCATTATTTGAATAAAACAAAAAGCGAATAAATCCACGAGGAAAGTGTCAGGTGTTACTAAAATTAACATGAGCTACGCGTACATTGAACTAAACAATAATAAGTACTACAACAATTTGCGAAACTTGAACAACAATAACATACACCAGGGTTCCACACATAATCTTACGTTGCATCAGATGAACCACATTTCTATGCAAATTAACAAGATCAAGATATATAAGACAGTTATTTATAGAAGACACGTAAAAATGTAAGTATTTTTCTCTTTATTTTTATTGTAAAGCTTTTTACATATACAAAAGCCTAAAGCCTAATTTACACACATTATGTTGTTTAGTAGTTAACTAAATTTTTACTTATAAATTAATCCTTATAATAAAATTTTAAGGAGGCATTCACGCATCCAGACAAGTAATTTATTAAAGCTCTTAAGTTCATTCCAAGATGAACAGCACAATGCTTGAAATAATAAACTCTTTCTTTATGTGCTCAGCAAAGTCGCAGAAGAAAAACAAAGAAATTTTACATTTATCCTATCTATTTTGACTATATTTATCTATTTTAACCTATCCAAACGTGCTGTAGTTACCGGCGAAGGCTGCACGGGGCTACTTAACCAAAAAATAGACGAAATTCTATTCTACTTGTTTACTCGTACACTAAATTTTAACTTGCAACTTATTACTAAATTCACTGTTTACATGCATTAAGTTGTTTAAAATTAAGTTAATTACTTGACAACTTAATGTACACTAGGCCTAAAGACAGATCTCACTGAAGGCCGAACTTAATAAACAATCCCATCTATAATCTGCCGATAAGTTACTTTGTCATTTATGAAAAATTGTATTGCATTTGAATGGTCTTTTTTGAAAAAAATATATTGACAAGTAATTAACTTATCGACAGATTAGTAACATATAGTTTGATTAATAATTGTAGCTGTTAGTGGCAATACAATAGGATGGAAATAGGCTAACCTGGAAGGGCACAGCTTGTGTGTGTTGTTGTGTTGTGTGTTGAAAACAGCTTGTGTGTTGAAAATTTTATTTTCTTATAGTTAACCGTTATATTATACTTGCGGGACTTATAGTGCGGAACCCTCGGCGCGCAAGTCTGACTCGCACATGACCGGTTTTTCCATCTGGCAACCCTAATTGTGATTCTCACATAATTGTGCAGGAAGATTACATATACATACAAGTCCCGCAAATTGCTAATTCGCGTGGCCGCCATTTTAGTGACGTCGGCACTAGACTGAAGTTTCGTGCTGATGGTATATTTTTACTTAAATATACGTCAAATGACGTCATGTCGATGTAAATGAGATTATGCTCAAGTCGCTATACTTAATTTATCCAATGCAAGTCATTTTCTACAACATTCGACGTCACCTAACATCTTGATGATAAATAATCTACATTTATTTAGATTTGTAAATCCATGACCCTCTTAGCTTTAGTTGTAAGTTTGCGTGATAAATTATCACCACTATATCTTGGAAATCCAACATCTGACCATCAAAAAGAGTTATTACCTATTTGAATAAATCATTTGACTTTGATGAAAACAAATTAATTAGATAATAAAAATTAGAAATAATTAAGTAAATACCTAACTAGTAAGTACTTACATAATTATAGAAATAGATCTGAATTTTTAAATTGTATTGTGTTCTAAGTACTATCGCTAGATGTCGCTAGTGGTCACTTAATAGGCTACTTGACAATTTTTTTAAGTTGGTCTTAAATGGTTAATATTTGTCCTATTATATCAAAAAAATTAACACTATATTTTTTTGCGCCCTAAAAACCGTAAAACTTTAATTTAAAAAAATATTTTTCTTAGACAGGTGAAAACACTGTCGGCCATGTTTGGCCGATAGATTATCTGTGCTCTGACGTCATGCATTTGTAAACAACAGTATAACCCTGTGGTTATACTGTTGTTTACAAATGCATGACGTTATATTATACTTGCGGGACTTATAGTGCGGAACCCTCGGCGCGCAAGTCTGACTCGCACATGACCGGTTTTTCCATCTGGCAACCCTAATTGTGATTCTCACATAATTGTGCAGGAAGATTACATATACATACAAGTCCCGCAAATTGCTAATTCGCGTGGCCGCCATTTTAGTGACGTCGGCACTAGACTGAAGTTTCGTGCTGATGGTATATTTTTACTTAAATATACGTCAAATGACGTCATGTCGATGTAAATGAGATTATGCTCAAGTCGCTATACTTAATTTATCCAATGCAAGTCATTTTCTACAACATTCGACGTCACCTAACATCTTGATGATAAATAATCTACATATATTTAGATTTGTAAATCCATGACCCTCTTAGCTTTAGTTGTAAGTTTGCGTGATAAATTATCACCACTATATCTTGGAAATCCAACATCTGACCATCAAAAAGAGTTATTACCTATTTGAATAAATCATTTGACTTTGATGAAAACAAATTAATTAGATAATAAAAATTAGAAATAATTAAGTAAATACCTAACTAGTAAGTACTTACATAATTATAGAAATAGATCTGAATTTTTAAATTGTATTGTGTTCTAAGTACTATCGCTAGATGTCGCTAGTGGTCACTTAATAGGCTACTTGACCATTTTTTTAAGTTGGTCTTAAATGGTTAATATTTGTCCTATTATATCAAAAAAATTAACACTATATTTTTTTTAATTTACCCTGTGGTTATACTGTTGTTTACAAATGCATGACGTCAGAGCACAGATAATCTATCGGCCAAACATGGCCGACAGTGTTTTCACCTGTCTAAGAAAAATATTTTTTTAAATTAAAGTTTTACGGTTTTTAGGGCGCAAAAAAATATAGTGTTAATTTTTTTGATATAATAGGACAAATATTAACCATTTAAGACCAACTTAAAAAAATTGTCAAGTAGCCTATTGCTTAAATCAGTAAATATTAATTTTAAAAATTACATTAAGTTATTTGTTGTAGTATAGGAGGTAAATAAGTATTATTTTGCGTATCTATAACGATTTAATATCTTATGGCTTTATCGAAAAGATTAGGATAGGTATATCTATTAAATAAATAATAATCTTTGGCTATATCGGATAGACTGTATACCATATTAAACACATTGTAATACCTATATTATAAAAGGTAGACAAGGCAAGACTACCTACCCGCGCTGGCAATATCTAATTGTCGGAACTAACGAATAAATCATCCGAACAATTAAGGCAGGGGCACATCTAACTTATTATCAGGTGCATATAAATCCGGAATAAGGTATATTTAGGAGGAAGGTTAGCGCAGGGGCTTGCGGGTGTGCGGGGTGTTACCTCCCCGATCTGTGGTTATATCTCGGGTTCTCAGGGTCACTTGACCAAGTGAACCTGGCCTGATTCTACCTTGCGCACAAAATAGGTAGCTTGATGTTTTGCGTAGTTTTGGTAGCAAATAGCAATGTCAAAATAGGTACTTACGCGGCCGAAAGTAATGTACATCGACTTTTAGAAGGAGATAGCAGATTTGTAGAGCACTGTCTCTGTCGTTGAGACCGACAAAACGTCATATAGGTATGAGTGACAGAGAAAGCCGAAATGTTATTCTAAAGGCCGATGTACATTATTTTCGGTCGCGAATGCTCGCTGTTACCTCCATCGTTTAGCGCAATGGAAAAACCCAATACACTTTCTCTTAGTTAATTTAGGTAAGAGAAGGCAGTGTGCCTACCTACATCAACGCACGCAGCATTTTAAAAACAAGTTGGCATTCAATAAAAATACGTGTCTAACAGCGGCGAAGAGTCAATATAACACGATTCCTATCGGCTTCCCTTTAAGAATTGGCATAATATAGCGTAAGTAGGTACTATTCACATAAATTCCGTAATACGTTCGTAAATACAAAGGTTCGATCGTCACAAATGCTAATTTTTCTTTTGTTATTAAGTACTAATTTAAGTTAAAAACATAACAGCTAATGTAAGTAACATACACCTACGTCCTACACCTTACAAGCCGTAAAATATCGGATTCCCTACCTAGCGGCACGCTATGATGGCCGGTTTGACACATTACAATAGTGATGTGGAATGTCAATTTATTCTCGAACAAAAAACAATTAAGTTTTGTTTTTGTACCTGATTAAATAGGTTTAATAAAACAAAAATGTATATGTTTATTTAATTTATTTGAACGAACTGAATATTTGAACGAAAATGAATATACATACTTTATATGCACACAAGAAACATATGAATACAAAAGATACCGAAAAAGGTGCCACAAAAGGCCATAATTAATCAGATTCGTCCATACTACTATTTTCACTGTCGTCACTGCTATCATCACATACATTAATAATTATATGTTCGTTTTCTATAATATTATCTATTTTCACATCTCTTTCATAATCTTCCCTTATTAATTTAACAGTTCTATTCACAACCTTTTCCCAGTCTCCTTTAGTCACATGTTCACAAGCTTCTTCTAATAATTTTAGCATTTTTTTTGTGGTAAATGGGGGTTCTGTATTGTGTCTTGCAGCATATCCCTTAATTTGAGCCCACACCAACTCAATCGCATTATACTCACAATGGTAAGGCGGTAACCGTATAACTCTGTGCCCATGTTCTAATGCTATTTCGTCAATGACGTATCGGATCTTGGTTGGTTTGTTTTCTTTTAAAAGACGTACTAATTCCGCTTTTAACATATTCATGTTTGCATCTACGCCATTTTTACGAAGCCATGCGACGATATCAGCTTTCTTTTGGGATTGGGCAGGTGGCTTGTCAATTTGCATCGAGTGGTATGGGGCGTTGTCCATAATTATAATAGATGGTTCAGGGAGGCTACACAACATTGAGGTAAACCATTCAGTAAACTTTTCTCCATTCATGTCTTCATGATAGTCTCCAGTGGTTTTTGACGCAAAAGCCATGAGAGAACCTTCGACAAACCCGTTGATGGTTCCGGCGTGACAAATTATAAGTCGCGATCCTTTTCCTACAGGAACTTTGGAAGTAGATGCTGCTGTGTCATCGTTCCAAGAACGGCCTACAGTATGGTTAGCATTAAGCCATGTTTCATCCAAGAACACAACATTTTGCCAATTTTTGATTTCTTTCACTTGCCGTAAAAAAGTATACCTTGCCATCGCTATATCAAATCTTTCCATCAATATTTTGCGTTTGTTACATTTTTTGTATCGAAATCCAATGGTCTTCAAAATCTTCGTTAAAGAACTTTCCCCACCGAAGAATAATCCAGCTTCCTTCAGTGAATGCACCAACTTTTTTCTTGTTGGATACTCCTTCTGTAAATAGTAGCCGTAAACATGTCTTCGGATAGCATCGGCATCAAAGCTATCGATGCCTACGACTGGTTTTGCTCGTTTTCTCTTTTTTGGTGTGTGAAGTTTATTTTCTTCTGTGCCAGTCTCGCCATATTTTTTTTTAGTTATCCGTCTAACAGTTCGTTGTCCAATATTAAGCGCATCAGCTACGCGTTCAACCACTGACGTTATAGGTAAAATTGGCCCTCCATTTTGAGCTTCACGATCGAAATAGTTACGAAGGCGTATTAGGAACTCACGTGTCTGACTATTTAGAACAGTTCTCTGCGTACGTTCGGTCATATCGACGAAATCCACAACAAAGGGCTTGAACAGAGTCCAAATTAACGAGCAAGGGTCAACAGTAATGCAGTATCAATATTTGAAATCCAAAGCCAGGTCAAAACTATATCACAATCGCATTGCACTGACAGTTTATACTTTTCGAAGCAACGTCAATTCGAAACTGCTTTGTTTTGCATTGAGCATTGACGCGAGTTTGCCGGAGGTAGTAGTTGTGCTAGCCAGCGATCCTATGTGACGATCGTATTAGATTCCATTTTTAAAAATTTATTGATATTTTTTTGCGATTTCAGAGGTTTGTCCACATAGTGAAAATTGTTCATATTCACAAGTACATTCACCCCTTAAATGGTGCAAACTGATTTTTCTACACTTGTATACATTTAAGAAATCAATTTAATAAATAAATTTTGAGTCCTAAACCTAAAACTACATTCGATAAAATTTATGAATCTCTGCACATCACTATCGTCAATAAAGTAATACAATTATTTCCTTCAAAGTCGTTATCAATTAATACGGAACTTCATGAGCGGACAAACGTCAAACCGGCCATCATAGCGTGCCGCTAGTTTAGTTAGATTTTTGCTTAGTATTTATCTCTTTCATTTCCCTAGCGAAAGCGAAATGAGCGAACTAGGTCTGTCTCGCTCTACGGTCGACTAATAAAGAGCACACCAATTTAATCTGGCCCAGTAGCGAATACGAATTTGGAACTCTGACAGGTCAGACAAATTTGACGTAAATAACTCGGTTGGATCCGAGTTACCCTATAATACCTCCAAATTAAAAATTATATTAATAGTATTGTTTTAACAGGTACATGCTACTATTTTGAGTATTTTGTATTTTGAACGGTTATTTGATATTGATACATATTTTGTTTTTGTGAAGCGGCCATGCTTGTTTGTTTTTAAAGTTGTTAGTGGTGTTTTATTTTGATATAATAAATTGGGGATGTGATTAATAACTTATAAGTGTAAGTTCACGGTAATTTTGATTCAGTTTGGTAAGCCAAAATCAGATATGGCCTTAATTCACATAGATTGTTGTTTAACAGATTTCTTGTTACGTAACGATAGTAATTTTTCTAAAATCGAACAGCTGATATTCTTGTAGGTAAGTACGTTTCCGGCTTCCCTTTATCAGATTTTCACCCTTCGCCACTGGTGTCTAACAAAGACGGTCTCGTGGAAAAGTTATGTTTCCCATATTTAATTGCAGTCAGTTCTCTAACATCTAAGTAGGGGTTCATCAGTGTTCTTCCTAATAATATTACAAAGATGAAAGTTTGGATCACAGACTTATACCCTAAATTAACACATAAGCTACTTTTTATCTATATACATATACAATATACATACTATATAAAAGAAAAAGCTGACTGACTGACTGATCTATCAACACACAGCTCCAACTACTGGTCGGATCGGGCTGAAATTTGGCATGTAAATAGCTACATATTATGACGTAGACATCCGCTGAAAAGGATTTTTGAAAATTCCATTTCTAAAGGTGTAAAAACGGGTTTGAAATTTGTGTAGTCCACACGGACGAATAGTCGCAGACGTCAGCTAGTCTCGGATAAAATCAAAGACATCACACCGTATTCTAAATCCTGCATCGTGCGGATGAATTCGCATACATCATCTTCTTCTTCCTTACCTTATCTCACGCTACATGGGGTCGGCACAACATATTGTCTTCTTCTTCCACTCACTCATTCGTCAATGTCTTATCCACCCCTTTTTCACGCAATCCATCCACCTTTTCTTTGGTCGTCCTCTCTTCTTTTTTCCTTCCACATGCATACTTAACATTCTTCTAGTGACATGGCTTTCTTCCCTCCGCATTATATGCCCATTCCATGCCAGCCTATTACCCCTCATCTTTTCTACCACTGGCGCTACTTTCAAATTTCCCCTTACATATTCATTCCTTATCTTATGTAGCCTTGTCACACCACACATCCATCTCAACATTGCATGTACTCGCCTTTCATCCGTCCCTTTTACCGCCCAACATTCTGAACCATATTATAACAGACATCATCTAATAGAAAATAAAAGTTGCAACCTACCAGTTACCACAACAACGAATTCTATTGATTACGTTTTGAGATAAGGTCCTAGGTCATTTCGAAAGCCTTGAACATGAGGTAAAAATACCTACGGAGCGACCTAATTACCTGCCAAAATATCACCCAGTTATATAATTATGCTACTAATGTGTTACCCTTTATTCTACAAACCTCGTGCGGCGTGCCCCATGTGCCTCTGCAAACATGTGACAGATGTGTGACAGTCATTTCTAGAAATCACATGCTTGCCGTGGTTTGATCTCAAAATAGAATACCTACTCGTCTGGTATTTACAAAAAGACATCGGATTAGTCTCCGATAGTAAACAACATTGTGTTTTGGCAAAACACATTTTCACATAACTTTGTCACGGTAATATTTTTTAACATAATGTTACCGTGACTTGGTGATTTATAAGCACAGTACGTGGTAGAAAGTAATGTACATCGGCCTTTAGAATGACATTTCGGCTTTGTAGAGCGTTGTCTCTGTCACTCATACCTATATGACGTTAGTCGGTTTCAATGACAGGGATAACGCTCTACAAATCTGCTACCTCCTTCTAAATGTCGATGTACATTACTTTCTGCCGTGTACTGTAGACCGATTCAAATTATCATGTCTCATGAATGTAGGGAGTCTCTCGTTTTCATAAAATGCTAGATATCCCCCTTTAGGGCAGAGGGCTCCTTTCGATACAATCAAACGGACGCCTTATGCTTCAACTAACCTCAACAAACGTCAATTGATGAACCTTTCTACAACAAAATAAATAAGTCAAATCAGAAGTTGGATCAGCCAAGATGGCTGATATTATAACAATCCTATAGCTAATGAGTTGATATTTATTTATTAGGTAATCCTTTTCTGGGAAAAGATCTCTCTTAAGACCACTCTGTCTGTCTAGATTCATACCTTCAGTATCGTGTCTTGATCTATTGACCGGCCTTTTCTCTATTTCTTATACCTACTGAAATTCTAGTAGCGGGCAGTAATTTACGCAGTAGGAATTCTTCGAGATGATGATATGTAATTATTATACCAATACATTATACGTAATAAGACCAAAAATAGGATGACAGTAAATCAACAAGACTCAAAACAAATCAACATACCTATTTAGAAACGTTATCATTATCACAATGACTTGGCAAAATGTGATGGCGAGGCACCGATAGAGGCCGCGCGTTACGTAGGTGCGTTGAATAGCTGTTACCATAATATTAGGTCTGTATTTCAGATAATATTTAATATGTATAGTACGCGACAGGTCGAGATTGCAATCGGGGTGGGGGGACACCACTGACCTGCACAACCCCAGCCTGGTGCGGGATAGCGCTTTGCCATCTCGACTAGTGGTGTCAAATACTGTTAAACTTACATAATATAATATCAATAATTGTTATTAAAATTTATTGATAAATAAACACGTTAAAAATATAACACTGACTAAAAAAAAAAAAACACGATACCTACCCCACTTGATTTCATCTTACTTTGAAAATTGAAAACACTACTTTCATGAACACATTTCAATTTATTTTTGGTGATGTAACCAAACGAGTCGCAGGGAGCCGCTGGATTCAGGCGCCGCAAGACCGTGACGTGTGGAGTGGAAGTCACTCCAAGAGACTTATGTCCAGCAGTGGACGTCTATCGGTTGATGATGATGATGATGATGATGATGACGTGACCAGAAATTACGGTTTTCAAATTTTCCCCCTTGCGTGTGCTATAAAACCTAGGTAGGTACCTACCTACCTGATAAATTCATGATTCAAGGTCCATGGGAAGTACCCTGTAGGTTTCTTAACAGACAGACAGACAGACGGACGCACAGACAGACGGACGGACGGACGGACGCACAGACAGACGGACGGATGGACGCACAGACAGACGGACGGACGGACGCACAGACAGACGGACGGACGGACAGACAACGAAGTGAGCAAAATAAACAACACCATCAAATTACCCGAAAAAATAAACTAGCAAAAAGTCTATGAACGCGCACTATCGTTAATCCAACAGTATCGGTAATAAACAGAAATAACAAAAATTTCGACTATTGTATTATTTATGTATCAAATCAAAGCATCAACAAAAATAACAAAATTATTTAACTTATTTATTAACACTTCGTAGGTATTCGATGGGAACAACAAAATCATTTGATATGCTAAATTTATCATCATATCGATGTGGTGCTATTTAACATTAGTTGACTTGCTATTTTTAACCATATTCAATGCATCGGTATTTTTAGCGCATGACGTAATCGGTCGCAATCGGTAGGTATAATGTCGTCGCGCGCGCGTTTTGCACCGCGCGCCCCCTTCGAAATTTAATTTCCTGGAATCTTCGCGCTACCTACTTAAGTACCTACTGCAGCTACTTAGAACGTAGGTATAGGTCCTAACTATAATAATTTGTATTTTTTGATTTAATAATATTTTTTTATTTAAAATTGTTAAGTTTTAGTATCGCAGTTAATCAACAAACTTTAATAAGTGTTAAATTAACAGGTTAATAAATAAATTGGTCACCTCTAATCTCGACCTGTCGCGTACTATAGATAATATAATATGCACCTACATATTTGTGTGTTCATGACAAAAACCGGCCAAGTGCGAGTCAGGCTCGCGCAATGAGGTTCCGTACTAGTCGTATTTTTTCGACATTTTGCACGATAATTCAAAAACTATGATGCATAAAAATAAATAAAAATCTTTTTTAGAATGTACAAGTACATGAAGACCTTTCATATTATGATACCCCACTTGATATAGTTATCTTACTTAGAAAATTGAAAATACTAATTATTAGTTCATGACCACAATTTAATATTTTTTGTGTGATCTAACCCTAAATTCACGGTTTTCAGATTTTTCCCCAAATGTCAGCTATAAGACCTACCTACCTGCAAATTTCATGATTCTAGGTCAACGGGAAGTACCCTGTAGGTTTCTTGACAGACCGACAGACAGACAGACATACAGACAATGATATTAGAAGAAAAATAGGTAGATAGGTTACTTATATCAAATTCGATGTTTAGTAATGGCACGCTGCGTCAGCGCCGAAAGACTCAACACACATAAACGCATAGATAGTATTTTAACCTCACACAACAGAGAGTAAAGGACGGTGAACTAATAACCTCAGCTTCAGTTGCGCACGAAAAAGAGACGGTTATATTTTGCACTACCTCGTCCTGCACAGAAGAGTGGAAGAAGGACGGATATATGCCTAATAATGCGAGCGTAAAAGAGACGGGACGAGACGGTAAACTAGAAACTCCAAAGAAAAAAAAAACAGTAAAGTCTATTCGGCTAATGCCGATTTATGCCTACACTGTAGTTGTATAGTAAAATAAAAACCTTATACTGTGGTATTTAAAATATTACGAACTAGCTTTTTCCCGCGGTTCCGCTCGTTTTTAGGGTTCCGTGCCCAAGGGGTGCCAACGGGACCCTATTACTAAGCCTCCGCTGTCTGTACGTCCATCTGTCAGCGGGCTGTATCTCGTAAGCCGTAATAGGTAGACAGTTGAAATTTTCACAGAATGTATTTCTATTGCCGCTATAATAAAAATAATAAAAATTAAATTAAATTAAATAAAGGGGGCTCCCATACATGGAAAAGAAGTCGAAATAAAATTACTAAATTTTACGCGGACGAAGCCGCGGGAAGGTAGGTAAAGGAATAAAATGTGAAATGAAAATATTTTTTATTTTTGAAAATATTTACTATTACACAATCTACATACTCATAGCCAAAATTCCCTCATTGTATGAAGAGACCCAGCAGTGGACCGTAAAAAGATGTTAGACCATAGTTAATTTATCCTTCCCTAAAACAGGAAATATGCACACTATTTGAATTGTCAATACTCAGAAGAGACCTATCTGTTTATTTTATATTCTTTGATCGGAAACTTTAAAATACGTACAACGATAACTTGATACGTACTTATGGCATGTGACATAAGGTACAAATTGCAATGAGTTGCATTTTACACGAACGTGCACGAGTTTGTTATTGTTAAATAAGTGAAAAATACGAATTATATAAAAGAAATAGTTTTACTTACGAATGAAATGTGATTCCTTGACTTTTGGAAACCTTGCTTGTGTAGTTTGTGCAGAATCTCATCACACACGACGGCATTTTCGGTTGTTTTGGGAGACGAAAACAAAATACACATTACTATCAACGACGTCATCGATAGCGCGACGACAGCGGGCGACTGAGCTCAGGTTTGCTAATTAGCTTAGTTTTAACGTGCCACTTGCGGTCCGCGTATAACGTATCTACCTATTTTCTTCTAATATCATTGCATACAGACAACAAAGTGTTCCGTTAATGTTAAGTGTCATAAGGGTTCCGTTTTTCCTTTTGAGGTACGGAACCCTAAAAATTTGAAAAGCTTAGTAGGTACCTAAAACCCTTGTCTTGTCTTGAACCCTGAGCACATATTATTACATTATAATTGCCCGCGTCCATATTTCTGTGAACCATCTTCTTCTTCTAAATATATAAAAGGATTGACTGACTGACTGATCTATCAACGCACAGCTCAAACTACTGGACGGATCGGGCTGAAATTTGGCATGCAGATAGTTATTATGATGTAGGCAACCGCTAAGAAAGGATTTTTGAACATTGAACCCCTAAGGGGGTGAAATAGGTGTAGTCCACGCGAACGAAGTCGCGAGCATAAGCTAGTTATTACATAAAACAACAATATTCATATTTAGCCAAACGAGTTCCACGTAGACGTTTCCCATCCTCAGTATAATAACATTCAAGGTCTCTTATGACGTCATATTTTTATCTAGTAATTGCATATGTAGGTACCTAGTTCCATTATTTTGTTTACACAGCGATTCAAACACGAAGGTACCTAACACGTTGCTACATACAGGCCTAAAAATATATTATAACATATTGTGTCATTATATCAACAGGCCTGTAATCATACTGCCATTATCATTATCTACATGTCATTATAATTGTTATGTATACCTAACGAGTACCTAACTATGTACATTAGCCGGCAGAAATATTGTATGTCGACCTTCATACGTTAGTACATTATAATTCAATGCCTTTAGAATGAGATTTCGACTTTGTAGAGCGTTGCTCTGTCACTCATACATATGTGACGTTTTGTCGGTATCAACAACAGAGACAACCAACGCTCTAAGAAACCGCTATCTCTTTCTAAAGATCGATGTAAAACTATTTTCTGCCGCGCACTGTATCTACTCGTATCCCCACTTGTAACAATAGTATCTTCGCTCGGCTCTAAAAGAAAAGATTTCATACGCTTCGTATAGCAGTGAGTTCATACGCTTCGTAAGTATAACAAAATTCAGGCCCTCCATTTAAAGTTACCTTTACTACCATTTTAATGGAAATACGCCACGAACTCTAGATATTGTATGGTCTCCTAACAAAGTCTATCTTCACATTGTACTTGCTTGCAATAGTCCTGTTAAATCGGTTCGTCCGTTTTGTAGATAAGGCTGGACAAACATACAGATGAAAAATATTCTTTAGTAACTTAGTATGCTAACTAGGTACGGAAAGTACACAAAAAATCTCAATTGGTCGATGAAGTGGTTGAAAGTTTAAATAAACATGTTCAAGACTTCCTTTAAATTATTATGAAGCTGAAAGAGGGAAGTCGCAGTACTGACGTTAGCGTCTATCGATCGTGTAGTGTGGACTAGAATTCCGACTAATCCATTAGGGTGTTGCACTAATCATATTAAGCTAGCATACCTACTCCAAGTAAACGATGAATTAAACTCTAGAAAAAGTTCTCTTCTGTCTCTACTGTTCAATAAATAGCTCTCCGAAGCTAAGCAAACCCTTTCTGCTTAGCTTCGGAAACTATTTCGGAGCTATTTATTGAATTTGTAGGTTTGTTTTTGTTCTCACGAACGTGTTTCCATTACATTAAATATTAATTTTTTCCGGTTATTTATAGTTAATTTTCGTAATTTGGGGCGGGGGGGCCCAACAAGGTTACCAATTCCATGTCTGAGGTGCATATTCTTAGGTCTACTTTCATTTGTAGGTGGTTTAAAACATAATCTTGCCGTTTTCGAAATATGCCCAAGATATCTATTTAGGATTTCATCTTAGATATTCATTCATAAATCATACCATTTTCATATAGCTAACTTGTAATTTTCCACTTAATATCTTTGTCCTCCGGCTACTATCTGGTCTAAGAATGTGCAAAAGTTCTATCTCAGGTTAAGATTATTCATATCTACATCCGTGTTTATAAAAAAAACATAAGCACTGACGATTTGTGGATTTTCTGAACGTGTTGTTTTTGCTCGTATTCTATTTAGATTTGCGATGGTTAAAAATGTTAAATATTTGGTCCAGATATACGCAAATATTTGACTATCTATACGCACTGTCGATGTCGTTTTATATTTATCAAATTGTTATGTAGGTACATAGGTAGAGATAAGTAGGTAATATGTTCTTGAACTTGGAATTGTCTAGTCTTGGCACAACCAACCCGAAATAGATCTTGGACTTTGTAACTAAGAAACCTTTATCCTTTTTTATTTTGGTTTGTACAGTGTACAATCTCTTCCTCAGTTTTGACTTCGACAGTGTTCATACACCCCTCTTTATTTCACCTTTGCTGAGATATCTAGGGCGAGGGACTGAACGAACTAGTATTTTGGTCTAAATTATGTTTATTTTTAAACGATGAAGCTTCGTCACGAAACAACAGTTCTGACATCATAACCAAAGCCAATTGTAAGGTTGTTCACCTTTTCCTACATCATAGGTGTGATTCATTGCAAATTAAGAAACTTTGGCACGCTTTAGCTTATCTCTTTTTTTAACTTGGAGCCTGCTATTTTTTAAATTGACAATTAGGTATGACAATCCTATACTTAGGTCAATCAATTAGGTAATTAGGATGGTATTTATCAATGAATCATTATGCCTAATTAGTAACTTACCTACCATCCAAATTCCAAATCTAAAAACACATTCGTATATGCGTAGATACTTACCTACCTACATTTTATTAGATAACTCTCGAACTTGTCCATGAAAACAAATTTTTCTTACACTATGTTGCAGAATAGCTATCGGTAGAAACAAACATTCATGAATGAAAACTGAAAAATGAAATGAAAATAGAATAATAATATTCTTGATATTTTGTAAAAAAAAATTGGCTACAATTTATGCGAACTAGGTAGGTATTAACTAATTGAAAAACAGAGTTTGTATTAATTATTAAGATGATATTCAATATGGTTTTCCAAGAAAACGATAAGACATTAGATAAACATCTGCATGTAGATTGTACAGACATATTGCATATAATTAAGCTCAACTACCTAGGTACATGAAAAACGTTGCCTACATAATTATTATACAAATAAGCAAAAATTAATAATAACAAACAAATTACTATTGAAGCATGTGTGATGATGATAATTACCATAGTTGATGTTCATGATAATTATAAAGCAGAAGATGAATAAATCACATAACTACATATAAACACGTATAACCGAGTGTCGACGCCTATGTTATAACTTGTAAGTTTATAACTAGACATTAAATCTAAAAATCTGTTAAGGGACTTCTTCGAATCTTATTTCTCTGAAATTTTTATTTTTAATTCAAATCTGAAATTGTATATTATTTTTAAATCAAACAAAATCCTAACTTTAGCTTGTAATGAAAAAATTTGTTTTGTTGGCATCGATTAACTGTTTATTTACACATTGTTATTAGTTTACAAGAAAATGTGCTTGCTTGAGTTACCTCATCAACTGAGGAAAAAGGAAAGATACCTATTAAAGGAACTATTAACAAACTAAATGTAGTAGGTAAATGATGCATAACAATAACATAATACAAAGTGTTAATGGAACGAAGGAATCAAAATCATAATAGCGTCTAGTGATGAGGATGAATCACGACGAAAATAATGAACTCTTTACAATTTTATATATTGTATAGAGTTGGCAAAATTGCTCGGTGTAAAACCCCAATGAACCTCACTAAGTAGCCAGACATACGTACATATTGTATGTACAGCTACAATGAAACGCGGTGGTCTCGTGATCCTCATAATCTGTCCGCACCCATTGGCTTGTAGAGTTGACGTCATACGAACGGTCCAATCGCAAAGCAAGCGGAGATATTTTTAGAACACGAAAGCGAATGGAGGGGCATTGAGGAAAACTGTATGCGGATTCTCGAGGGTCGAGCCACGACTCGTTTGTTCTTGCACAACAATTTCTGAGCTCTCTAGGAGCGAACGCATGCCGAATTGTGGTTACAGTGTTTTAGAAAGCCTAAAGTTTACAATTCCTTTTGCACTTACATGTAAAGTTTTCACGCTATAAGCGCTTAGGTTATTCCTTTTTCATTTATTTTAAAGGGTAACTTATCTTTCTGTGCTTCAAGCCCGCAAAAAGATACATTTTGTAAGGTGAGTTTTACTTAGGCTAATTAAAATTTGTGCTCATTAAATCCTTGTAACTTCATAAATTACTTGTATTTCAGTTGTTACATTGAAGTTTTATGATATAGAAAGTAATAGTGCTACTAAAAGTTCAGCTAGATACTTTATAAATAGTTACACACGTGAACGTGTTTCGACCTGTCGCGATCACGTTGTGTTGATGCGTGTTCCAACTTTCTACTAGTAGTACTTCTCAGTCCCATGTATATTTGTAGCGTTTTCTAGAATTGTTTAGACTTTCATCAATTTAAATCTCTCTTTTTGACCACTAAATATTCAACCTCTAAATGAAGTTGTCTGAACTTTGATTGGAATATAAATTCTTATCAGACAAATTTCGATTGCGCAAGAATTAATTTCTAATTAAATTCGAGGTTGATGTCGGAACAACCTCGTATTTCGGGGTCTTTATGAATGTTACAGACATAGTAACCTACTTTCACATAGAAATTAGAAAAATAAGAAAGTTTTCAAGTATTTTGAAATTTTCAATTCAAATAAGAAATCTTTGATTGCTTTCTAGAAAGATCAATAGATATAGAGTTCCATTTATACCTATAAAATATATAAACGTATTTATGAACTTCGAAGGCACATGATTGGTGATAGTTATGACTTTGGCAAATTCTAGTGTAAAAGAAGTCTATGTTGCTGCCAAAATTTTAAACAAGCACGGTGAAATTGATGGGTTTTACGATTTCCTACAATTTGTCAAATAATATTCCAATAAGTATTCTAACTGCTTATATTTCCAAAGAATAATTTGGACCATTAGAAAAACTTTCCGAAACTATTTTAACCACATCAAATAACTTTGTATTGTTATAATAAACTTGTGCTTTGACAGTAATGGGATTAGCAATTAAATTATTATTAAGAATGTCCATTTCATTTATCAGACTCAGTTTGTTTCCATTATTGTATTCATCGACTAAAAAACCTGATCTCTTAATTTCTGGGAAGTGATTGTACGGAGTACGGACGTCATTAGCGACCTTGAAGATTTTTCAGAAAATGTGAAAGTCGATGTTTTTGATGTATGAATTGGTAGACTAGTTTTATATCTAGATTATACATGGGGTTTAATAAGGGAATCTGTAAAGCTATTAAGTGATGTTGATGATAGCTATACAACATCACCGTAATGGCGGCGTGTCTAGAACACGTGGAACCGTACACAAGAGGTCCCGTTTGAAATTATGGTTAGGCACAAAAATAACATTTACAATTTACCTACTTATTACCGCGATAAGTATTTTGTTTTGAATACGAATACTAATAATCCCCTTTCCTCTCCAATAAAATTTAAAGGTTGTCCTAGGAATAAGTAGGTGTGGCAATGGCTAATATACCTAGACTTAGATTTATAGATTAAGTCCTGACTTCTGATAGTTACGCTTTTGTGGAGTCTTAAGTCTTAACTTTTACTTACAGTCCATTATATTGGTTAAAATAATCTAGATAGTAGATAATAGCTAGAAGTTATGAGCTTCATAATCCTTTAAAGGTTTGTCCTTCAATCACGTCGCAACGGTGCAACGGATTGACATGATTTTGATGGATGCATGGGTATAGATAAAGACCTGGAGAGTGACATAGGCTACTTTTTATTCCGGAAAATCAAGTAGTTCCCACGCGATTTTTGAAAAACCGAATTCCACGCGGACGAAGTCGCGGCCATCAGCTGGTTTGTAACAAAACTTCATTATTAACGCAGAAATTAATCCTCGTCGATAAAATTCTGATATCATTGTTCAATTACCATTATCGCGGCATGAAAGTAATCATTTACTTCCATTTTGAAGTACCTAATCCATCGATATTCGATACGAATGATTCATCGCATATAGTTGGTGACTAAGCCTCCCCTTTGAAATGGTGGATTCGATCGATAACTGGGGGCGAGTTCGAGGTCAACCGTTTTGACGTCAACAGGGTAACAACTCTAAGTAGGTATAGGTAGGTATGGATTATTATGAATGACGAAATCCACCGGCACGGTGCAGCGTACTTTGGTACCGGCGAACATTTATCCAAGGTGCGGCCTTTTTGCTATCATCATAGCTTAATTTAATTTTACATTTAAACAATTTTATTGTTAACAAAATACAGGATAGCTTGTTCGAATCGAATATTTTACCTCAGTATAATATATTCAATTATACACAAATCTGACAGCTCTTAAAAATGAGTCTTTTATCCCCTGTCGAATTTAGGACTTCAGCAGGTAGTTTGCTATGCCTCCCGCTCTTTGGCTACATGGTTCCACGAGAATCTCGCTCTTTTAAGGTCTTCCTCAATGGATCTCCTCAAAGCAGGTCCCCAGCTCTAAATTTAGCGCTACCTATCTAAATAGCATTTATTGACCCTTAGTTAAAATCTAAGTACAAACATTCGTTTGTACAATTAATTATTCAATACAAATTCAAACTCCAAGATTAATGATTCGTTACAATATTTATGAAATTTATCTAATAAGTGAACATTCGTTTTACATATCTAGTTATAAGTAGGTACAAACCAAATACTAATCATCTGTTGTTCGCGTGAGTTGTTCGAGTAGATAAAAATCTTCCACGACTTTTAATGGTCTTCGTCGATTAAGTAATTTTTTATAACAAATACACGTAGGACCATATTATAATAGTATTAAAGCTGTTTCTCCCTTACCTTTGTCTATAATTTTTTTATTACCATAGGTCCATCACGAATATATTTTGTCGTATCCACATAAAAACACAGATAAGTAATTAATTAAGGCCACCTACTGTTCTTGCCATATTTTAGGATTGCGTCATCAAGGCCCGTCACACTTTTTGTGTAGGTACATATTTCTAAAATGGCCACGTTAGTTTCATAATTTATTTAGTTGCTACGGGTGAGATAACCTTCGTATTTGAAAACGAATAATAGACAACATGCCGTTTTTTAGACGGTATGCCATGTACCTACGACGATTTATCATGTAAATAGGAACGGCCTATTCATAGATTGACAGATTTCTTAGGGAGTTTGGGCCACATAGTTCATACATACAATATACATGAACACGAAAAGTGCAGTAAATAGCAAACAAATAATATAAAATCTGCACAACATTCATAATTCCATACATATCACAGCACTAGCCAGCATTTGTCCTGAGCTGCCACATTCCTGACTCTATTATGTTCAAGTGTAGATATTCCCTTTACTGGTTATTGTACAAGCAGACAAGCAGCAACAAATTTTTCAGTGCTAAATACTTATCTATTGATCAAGTGTTCTAATGTTTAAAGAAATAAGTATAACTAAAAAAACTCCCGCATAAGCTAAAATACCTTTTACCTTGTTCCAGGCCTACTTCGGTGACCGTTTCGTGTTTGGGAGCCTAAAGAGTTACAATTTCCTTAGGGACTCACGAAGAGTTCAACAAAGTAAGTAATACCGCTGCGGCGGTCAGTTCCCCTAACCCTTTCTCTGTTGCAGAACCTCTAGCGACTCAGCCATGCCGAACACGAAAACCAACAAAAATCTACAAAGAAAATTACAATTTTGCTTCCATTTTCTTTCCAAATTCAATAAAATTGAAGTTTAAAAATGTTTCCAAATTCACCTAGGCCTAATATTTTTTTTTGGGAAAATTGCTTTATAGGGCATTAAATATGTATTCAAACACAAGGATTTAAGCTCAAATAGTAGGATGACAAAATGTACTGTAATGTCTTCTATCATAAATTTATAAATATATACGCACTCATTTCAAATGAAAAATTATACCGTAGTTTAACAAAATGTAAAATATCTAGGTCAATTTGGCTTGTTTTTCAATGTAAAAGGAATGACAGGACAATTAATAAATGATTAGATATAATATATCTATTCACAAGACTTAATGTTAGATAAGATAAATGCAGGAGTCGATAAAAAAAAATTAAGAAAAATGTTTTTGCTTGTCTGACTTCAATTTTGTTTATTGCAAGAATTTATTTCAAATTATTTAACAATTAACATTTCGCGTCTCGACTACTAACTAACACAAAACTAAACTCTATTTCTCAATTGGTCAAGTTATTAATCAATTTAATTTTATTTACCTTCTCACCAACGGATAAACAGACGGTTTAAGGGTTATGATACCTTTCGTATATAAAATCGTAAAACCATTCCAAAACTTACCATTTAAAAACTTCTTTCATGTCGATTACATGACTTTGAAAATTTTCATAAATTGTTCGCGTTACAATTTTTCTCAATTAAATGAGCTGCACACTTTAATATATATTTTAATTGTATATATGCATTCGCCGCTCCTTACAATGTCATGTAAACGAATTATTATTTATGTACTTGTTAGGGCATTTACATGTGTAGGTATGCAGGTCAAAGTCAATGAAGGTGAATTCTTAAAACTATGATGTATATTATCGTAGCTATAATGTTTCAGTAACAAAGAAGATTCTCATTAACTTAAAAGTCGAGATCACAAACTACCAAGTCTTGTTTAGCCACTATACTTCATTTAAACTTTTGAGTTTATCAGATGTATAAAGGCTACTGTTTATTTGATCGTTTACAGTATTAAGATTGTAAAGATTTGACCTGCATACTTTATCTTCGTACACGAAACATAAAAGTCACTGCATCAAATCTTCATTCTATAACTCTCTAACATCCTCTCACGCTTTCATTTATTTTCGCCCCGTCTCTCATATTCCGAACCCTTGCTTCATAAAAATATATACATTATGTTACGTCGTATCATTTCTGTTTGTAGTTCTATTCAAAATGGTTGCTCAAAAGATCACCGTCTGTCGAGGAGACGATAACGGAAAACAGTACAGATTACAAAAAGAAAGACATGGTTTTTTCCCAAACGTGTCTCAATACTCAACGTCTTTTGAAACTGATAGAGATAGATCGCTTAAAGTTCGGAAAGAATCAACAGGTGAACCGTCCTTACGGAGGCACTACCGACCTAAGAACTCAGTCAGCACTCTCGCCCGCGCCAACCGCCAGCTTTTCAGAGGTAAGAGGGATCGTCACGGCCGTGAGTACATTTATGCAATGTTATTACTATAATTAATGTTAAATTTATATTCGTTTTAGTATCCGCACCTTTCCAAGGCATTTCCCAACATATTTCGTTATGATTTCAGGACTTTCCGAAACCGGAGCCGATATCTCAGAGTACAATGCTCAACGAATCGGACTGCGAGTTCTTCCAAGATCTGGTTCAGTGGTGCGACGAGCCCGCGCAGGAAGAAGTAGTACAGTCCATTGGTGATTATTTTCATTTGTTTTTTATATTTTCCCGTCAAAACTATTATGTGCATGCACTTCGACCCTTGACACACCTCAGAACACACGACAGAAAAATAGTATTCGTTCCTGAAAAACAATTTCATCCAATTTTTACTATTTTTTTTTTAATACAATAAAACTTAAGGCTAGCCTTATCTAATTACTATATAAATCATGACCGCGTGGAATGGTGCCAAGAATACTGGCTGCATTTCCGCGCTGGACAGCCAGGCTGATCCGCTGCGCAAAAAATGAGCCAGCCCTTCTGTCACCAGTTGAGGCTATTAATCGCGGTGAAATGTCTCGTAAAAAATTTTTAGCACTAAGACTCCATGGCCCCAGGGTCTCCACGGCAAACGGCACAAAAATGTAACTCTCTATAAGAGAGGCATACTTGCGCCGCTTGCCGTTTTCAGCTGTTTCTGCTGCGGCTCCCGGTCTTGATGCTGTCTTCCTGATATGACACGGGGCCAATGTGTCAACGCAAGTTGCGTCCCACATTAGCGCCCGTCCCCGTTCCCAGGGAACCAGCGTCAATCCATCAGGTCTCTTGCCATCATCCCGACTAATCCCTGCCGGCTCAATGAGCGCAGGAATATTTATGGTGGCAAGAGCTCTTTTAATTGTATCGTTAAGAGAGCCATGCCTAAACAGCCTACCGGAGCTCCTTTGGCAAGAGAGTCCGTGGATTCCAAATTTATCAACCTCTTTTCCACACGGACATCTGTGCTGATGGCACAGTGGTGTTCCCAATCTGAGACCTAGAGCCACACGAAAACTTTCGTTATCTAAAAGTGTGCCGAGATTTTTTGATGGCAAGGCATGCAGCCAATACCCAGATTCCTTTTCGGATAATGCTAGAAGCCTGGCACGATCTCTGTCACTTGTAAGATTTTGAACCAAATTCGTATGTGTCAGTTGAACCAATGGCAAATCCCAAAGTTTTTGTGTAGTACGTTCCTTCGGGATGTCGACATTGGGACATCTGACCTTCCAACTCTCTAGGGCCTCTGCGGCATAGGTCAATGATGAATTGGATTTGAGAATTTGAGAGCTAAGCTCTTTTATACTATGCACACACATATTTCATCCTATTTTAATATTTTTCCTACTTTTATGAGTGTGCAGTTTTCTTAAAACAATTCAAAATTCAAATCCAATTACTTATTATGCGTGCAATATCCAAATATTAAGTTAAAATTCAAAGTTATCCTAGGACAAAATTGCAAATAATAAGCAGTTTCAAAATTAGGGCATCGAAAATTTCGCGAATTTGCAGAACTTGCACTGACATGTCTCGACATGTGTGTTGCGATTCGCACTGCCCGGCCCAGGTGGCTGCATATTATTCGCTGAAGACAGTGGATGCTTTCAAACACGTCTAGACGTTATCGCTTGACGCTCGTGTTCGTGCTCCTCATCAAATAGCTCTCGACAACAAATAATATGAACACACTCAACTGTGCAGCTCTTGACTGTGTAGTATTAAGTTAGTAACAGATTTTTCCGCATAGTGCTAAAGATGATTCATAATGTGTCGAGTGGGGGAGTACCGGGTTTTTTCGATGGAAGTAAATGTGCCTAAAAGGAAACTCCAGTTCATAGTTTTGTTTATTTTGCTACAGTATAAAAATCACAATAGTGATTTTGCATGAATATGATGGCAGTGATTTTTGACTTGATAGAGTTAATTAGAACCACTGAAATTACCTTTAAGTAGCTTTAAATTTTGGTACTCTTTATTAACAGTTTTTTTATTGACCCTAGTAAATTTCACTCGGGGCCAATCAAAATCCTACGGAAAATGCTTTCGAGATGTTTGTAATAAATAATTCTTTTTCCTGTTAACAGATCAAATAATACCGACCGACGCAAGGGCACACAATACAGACACACTGCACACACAATTCTCACCTCAGGGTTGGGACACAATCGACGCTAACTCGCCGCCGGCACACACCTACAACACCATGAGCTATCCCGTGTCACTGAACGTGGACGAGGTGGCCAAGTTCAACGTAGAACTGTTCAGCCAATCGGCCACCAACGACGGAGTGCCGTTCCAAGAACAATTTTTAGATTTTAGTACATTACCTGTTGTGATAGGCGACTTAGCGGCCGATGGGATGGTCCACGCGGATCCGTGGCACACTGCGGACTCCGAGTGGCACACCGCAGACTATACAAAATCCATCAACACATTCGACACAATGCCCTTTATCCACCAAGACGACTCGATGGACAAGAAGTACGTAGCGGTGACGCCGCACGAAGTGGAGAGTAACGTGATCATTATCAGCGAGGAGGCGAGCCGGCCCGTGCCAGCGCCGGGCCCGCTCCGCTCCGCTCTCTCCGTGGACGTATCACGCGAGGCGTGGCCCGAAGACCTCATTAGCACGCCGGAAGTCCTCAGCTTTGTCGAGCAGTTGGAGACTGAAAAATGTCCACTACTCGCATCGGTAAGAATTCATCTTCGTTTTTCTCGGATAACAGTCACTAATGTTCTGATTTAGATTTTTTAGTTTAGTACCAACTTATATTCTGTAAAATTAATGCCAAAGTAAATAAACTAGACCAAATTAATTTCAGAAAGATCCTAGTTTCATCAAAATTTTAATTTTTCACTAATTTGCCCTTCAAGTTCAAAATTCGCTAGTTACTTAAATAATGATTCTTAACAATATATTTTTTCTTATTGAACAGACTCTGCCGGAACCCGAGCAAAACATCACGGAGATAATGAAGTTCGATTATTCCCCGATACCCACACCAGCCACGCCGGTCATATACCCCTTGCCGATCACACCCAAAACAGAGTCGGACACGGAGGACGACACCAATCCTCCGCCGAGAAAGAAACGACCGAGACGCGACAGCGACGACTCGGACGAGACCTACACGCCTTACGTTGAAACCCATCGCCCGAGGAAGGTCAGCCGGAAAGCGCCCAAGAAAGACATCAAGCAGATGATACAGGCGCTAGAGGGTGCGCAGCAACAGCCGAAGAAGAGAGGCCGACCCCCCGGGAGACGAGTCAGCACGGTGTCGACCGTCAGCAACACTTCCGCCGTCTCCACACACGAGTACAAGTATAGGGAGCTGAGAGACAAGAACAATGAAGCCTCCAAACGCTCCAGGATGAACAGGAAGCTCAAAGAACTCCAAATGGAACAGCTCGCTGATGAACTCGAAGAAAGAAATAAGAAACTAAAAGTCCGCGCTGACCTTCTGGAGGAAATGGCAAACAAACTGCGCAAAGTATTCCTGTCGACGGTCCAGAAGAAAGCCGGTTAAAAACTTGCCTCGATGTAGTGCTGTGCACTGTTGCAATATTTTACATCTATTTTTATAGATATTAGCAACTTGAGGGCTAAAGCCAGTGGTGTAATTGTAAATTACGATATGGTTATTGGTAGAGCTTTAGCTCTTTTGGTCGTGACGTGTTAATATATTGTTTAAATTAAATCTCGGACTTGACGAACTTCTTTTTACCCGGATTTGACTTTAATGTAATAGTTAAGCATTGTTAATAATATTGATTCTATGTATTTCAAACACTTATTATATTTTTTCTGATGGTGTTTTGAAATTATAAGTTTTGTTATACTTACTTACTTAAGTCTTATCTTAAGCCTTTCGATGCCGCAAAGACGCTCGAAAATAATGATAATCAAAACAAAAAAATCTACATTTAAATGATCTATTCATCAATTAATTTATTAGTTTTAAATCATGCATGGTTATTTGATTGCAATATGTAGGTTTACCTATAAAATAGCTTATTGTTCTTTTATCGTATGTATTTGGAAATAAATGATATGATTTGTTGAACATTAGTTTCTTTTTGTCTTCTCTTGTGACAGTAGAACTTGTAGACGACTTATTTTTCTACCCGAAGTGTGCCAACGGGAACCTATTACTAAGACCGCTGTCCGTACGTCCGTCTATCAGCGGGCTGCATCTCTCGTGAACCGAAATAGGTAGAGAATTTAAATTTTCTTAGAATGTGTTTAGCAACAAATAATAAAAATTCAAAATGGCCGCAATGATAAAAAAATTAAAGTATGTTATTTCTTATAAGCTGTGAAGCCTAGTGGTTAGGACTTCCGCCTCCTAATCGGAGGTCGGGGGTTCGATCCCGGGCACGCACCTGTAACTTTCGGAGTTATGTGCGAAGTAATTAAACATCACTTGCTTTAATGGTGAAGGAAAACATCGTGAGGAAACCTGCATGCCTGAGAGTTCTCCATAATGTTCTCAAAGGTGTTTGAAGTCTACCAATCTGCACTTGGCCAGCGTGGTCGACTATGGCCAAAACCCTTCCGTGTGCGGGTCCGAATCGCACTTGACCGATTTTTATATAGTTTTAGTGCTTCTTGCACGGGTCACACTCGGCCTACCAAGCTGAAGACCTTATAAAAGAGAAACACCAAACTATTATGTACAAAGAGACAAATTCTATTTCAATAAAACAAAGGAACAAAAATCTTATTCTGATCAACATGCATTAATTATTTATTATTATCTTCGGAGGTTCATGGCAATTTTTAAGCTCTCTCTTATTTTCACCAAAAACCGTGTGCATCAGGATGGCGGGTGTATGTCTACAAATGGTCATGCTTTGTACGTGAGAGCAATGTACCGAATGTACGTAAAATTTGAAGCAATGTACTATTTTAAAACCAGAGTTACTTATTATAAAAAGTAAGCGCGCCCGCCAGCCTGATATTAGAATGGCGGGTTTATTCTAAATATGAACAAATGACCAACTATCTGAGTGCGAAATGACTATCGTAGCAATGTACGAGGAATGTACTTACGTACGTCTTGTAATTGCTAATATATTTCGACAGGCGCTTGAATATAAAGAATTTTTAAATTACTCTGCAAACTGCAACCGTTTACTGCATCTGGTTAAATGCTTTTAGTACGTATAAGTGCGTTTAAGTAAGTGCACTTGATCGGTCATTTCGAGCAAATATGTTTGCGGGTGCAACTCGCTTTTGCTTATAGATTTATGGCCAATTGGCCAGTGACACATACTAATTTTGTCGTCAGCATAGAACACGATGTTTCTTCGGAATGATCACCTAGTGCGTAGTACAGAGGTCGTCGTTGAGATTTACAGATCGTCCAAGACATAACATTATCATTATGTATTTTTATTATCAGGTTATCAGTCATTATCAGGTTGCCTATAGTCTTAAAATATAACATTATTGTCACTCCACCACAATACACTTGGTAGCAAAGCAATCTAATAGACTTACCTTATGAGGGCACAATGGGTGAGCACATAGGCAGAGATCTACAGAGCGAACTTTGACTTTGCTCAGACTTAAGACACTATTAAAACGAGACAGCGTTATATCGGTCTCGCTTTAACTGAAACTTAGTCTGAGCAGAGTCAAAGCACACGAGTAGATATCTACTCGTGTGGTCAAAGTACGCTCTATAGATCTCAACCTTAGAATGTCAGTCGATTAAATACTCAAGTATATCAGGCAGGAAGTGTTTTTCAAGCAAGGTAGAATACTTATGTAATATACTTCTTGGCTTTTAAAAATGCCTCATCTGTCCCAACAGTTCATGCCCTCGTGTATGGCTTTCAATATGACACGGTACACACAAGTAAATTTTGCATTTCATGCATTTAGTTTTGACCGTTTTAACTTTGGTTTTCCCTTCCCTGCTCCTCATGCTCGATGGCAATCTGTTGTAGCAGTCTTCACATATTCCTCTTTCTTTGACTTTTATTATTTTATGACTGCCTTTATCGAAGTTTTCGTATACTGAAACCAAGCGTTATATTTTATGTATCGTGTAAGGTAGCACAGAATTCAAAAAGGATATCTAGTGAAACATCAGTGCGCGTAGTTGAAAAACCAAGGCGCACATTTACGGTTCAATTTTGCGGCGTTATGTTGCGGAAATCCATAATAATACATATTTCGCGCAGTTCAGTTATTATTCTAAAATGCCAATGGAAGACAATTATTTTAATGTGATACATAAGCACTAAGCAGCAAGGAACTTCTACAAAAAAAATCGGGATAGAAAGGGTCAAAGAGTTCTTTTATTTGTTTTTTTTAGAGAATTAATAAAGTCATAGCTTGGCTGTAAAAGAGTAATTTATTTATAATTCACAATAAGACAATACATACCTACCAAACAAATTCTGATGATTTTACAAACAAAAATAATATATATTGATATACTTTAGAACAGTGGTATATCTTGTGAGTTGTGACCGGACCTAAATTTTCTTATTAGGTACTTTCAATTTCAATATATAAAACTATTTTTTAATCAATGCAGGCACACTATGGCAGTATGCGCATTCAAATTAGTATTGCGCTTCAAATAGCACTTGATCTGACGAATTTCGCGTATGTGTAACATTAAATAATACAATTAACATTCTAATATTATTCTAAATCGACTAAATATTTAAAGTATAATATTCTAGAAAAAAAAAAACATTTACTGTGGCAATGAATTAATATTCCATATAAATTTAAAGTAATATATAAGACCTCAATCAACAATATTAATTATTAAAAATAAAAATAATTATTCACAAAAGGATTATACATATAAACGAGAGCACCTGTACCAGTTGTGAGGCCTCTTTTTCACTATGACATTAAAATCTTAGGGGCCTACTAAACATTGGCCCCACATTTGTCAAACTTGACACCTCTTGTATGAGATGTCAAAATGTCACATCTCTAAAATCATTTTACTCAAAGTTACAATTTCAATATCATAGAGAACCATGACCCTGTTTACTACAAAACTATTTATAGGAATAATTCGCATTGAATGCTCTCGGACAATCGTTTAATATATAAACCCACATTATACAAGCCCATTTAAAATGTGGAGCCTAACCCAAAAGGGGTTAATTGTACTCATCATCATATAAAAAATTACTATGGAGTTGGGACTAACCATACCTTTGGGCTTTGTGAAAAAATCACACTATGATCACTTCGTTTTTTGTTGACAGTTTTGTGGAAACAGTATCTTTTTAAGGCTGAGATTTAAAGATCATACTTTGACTTTGGTCTTTAAGGCTGAGATCTATAGTGTACTTTGACTTAGCTCAGACTTTACTTCTAGACTGAATTAAGTCTCTTACATAACTCTGGTCTCATAGTAACTAAGTAAAGTTTGAGCAAAGACAAAATACGGTCTGTAAATCTCAGCTTAAATCTGGACCAAAGTACAGTATATAGATCTCAGCCTAAGGTTTGGTCCCATAGTAAAAGTTATTTATAACAATATAATGACCCCCCCTCTTGAGTTACGACCCACTTTCCGAATGACTTGTAAATACATACTACAATGTAACAAACCCATAGAAAAATTTACACCAATCAGTACACGGTTGCGAGCCCCAGCCTCTAACTGTGATAGCTTTGTACGTTGCATTGAGAAGTGAGTTGAATAATTTAGGAACGAAATGAGATTTTCTAGGGTGAAGAAGCTTGATAGATACAGCTGTACAATACGCGCCACGAAAATCGAAACTATTGATTCCGTTTTAATGTAAAAGATTCTTATACATTGGTTTATCATGTTTACTTCTAAAACTATTGAGTCCATTACAGTCAGGTGCTGTAAATGCATGTGTACAGTGCGACAAGGCTGTCTTGGCACTTGAATGACATTGACAGGGGGGCGCTGTCGGAGAACAAAGGCTTAGAATATTCAAACAAGAACAAAGGGGATACTTGACGGCAACGTTAGTTCCGATTTTCGCCACGCGCCAAGATAGCCTTGTCGCACTGTAACTTTACATGTGGGACGTTCTTCCCTGGTTTTTAATGCTTTTGATAAACAAGGCATACAAAATAGATGATCACAATTGGTCTATCCTACTAGTCAGCCAAGCAAATAGGACATGTCCCTAGTACTATTGTTATTAATTATTTGTACTTGGATGTTTTTATCTTTGACTTTTATTTTTACTTTGAATAGTTACTTTATATAATTAAATTAGGTCCATAAGAGAACCTGAGTAACTAACATAGCTTGAAGAACCCACAGGCGTTGGGATCCCAAGGTGCTTAAATGACGCCTTGCACCACATAACAGCATTAGAAGACCCAAAAGGTATATGGACAGGATTGCAGGAGATCGTCGTCCAGCAGTGAACATCTATAAGTTGAACAATGATAGTATACTATTTCTTCATTTCATTTTACTAGTTATTTTACAAACGTTGAGCTTTTATGAGTTAAAGAATCACAGTTTTTATTAGTTGATTTATTTAGTTATGTTTCATTTTCAAGCTTTTGTTTCTTGTTCAGTACAAAACCGTAATAGTTTCAGAGTTTAGTGACGCGTAAGACATATCACAGTAGAGGCTGGGGCCGCCCTCGCAGCGACGTCAGCATCAGCCGCAATGAAGTCCCCGGGGACAAACCACACCGCACTATAATGAGTTCTATAACATAGCACAGTCTCTGAACAGTTTCGTTTAACTTTAATCACTTATTACTCGCAATTTTCACTTCACACTCGAGTCAAAGTCAACTGTTATGTTGTAATGTTTAGGAGCGAGTCGGTATCGCTCGTTAGTCGGAGCCGCCGTCGTCGGCGTCTTCGAGGAAGCTGAATTTATTTGATGCTACAAAGTTCTGTAAAAAAAATTGTCGAATTTAAGTAAAATTTCCCAAAGTTCACTGTGATTATACAGAAAATACATACATATTTATATAACTCTTATATACAAAGATTCTTGCTTTTCTTCCAATTTAAAAATATAAATGGCTTTGCTATACTACCGTATTATTGCTGCTGAGAAGTAGTAGATACTACTTCATATACATTACATTCTATCTATTATTTCATATACATATACAGGAAAATCAGACATTTCCTGTCTTATTTTTTTAGTTGTTTTAACTTTAAGGAAACAGGAAATTTATGCTGTTTTAGCAAGTGTGGAAGCTAATCAAAAGTAAACATACTGGTTTTTCTTGCTCCTTCAACTTGGGCATGGGTCTATCCTCGGCGTCGGCTCGGTCGCGACTGCGACTGTGGCGACCGTTGCGCTGCGCTTCATCATCTTTCTTCTCCGGCGACGGGTCTCGCCTATCTTCAGCATCCCTGTCACGCCTATCATCACCTCTTTCGGGTCTGTCATCGTCCCTGTCACGTCTGTCGACTTCCCCGTCGCGTCTGTCATCGTCCCTGTAGTCGCGCCTGTCTCTGTCATCAGGTTTATCCTTATCATCTCTATCGCGTCTGTCTCTATCTTCCTTGTCGCGCCGGTCTCGATCCTCCCTGTCGCGTCGGTCTCTATCGTCCCTATCGCGTCGGCTGTCGTCTCTGTCGCGTCGGTCCCTGTCGTCGCGTGAATAGTCGCGTCGATCGCTACTGTCTTTAGAGTAGTCGCGTTTATCCCTATCGTCTTTTGAATAGTCGCGTTTGCTTCTGTCGTCTTTTGAGTAGTCACGTTTGTCTCTGTCGTCTTTCGAGTAGTCGCGTCTATCGTCGTCGCGTCGGTCTCTGTTATAACTTCGCGAGTCGCGGCCTCGGTCGCGGTCATCTGAAAACAATATTTCATAAACTATAATAAAACTTCTTTTTGAGTTGCAACAGTACGTAGAAAAAATATTTCATAGATTAGCAATAGGTAATAATTAATTTATGAGGATTTGTGTCAAAGGTCTGTTGGTAATTATTTATATTTATTCAGATTCCTAAACAAGTTTTATTATAAGATATATTGGAGTAATAAATAATTTCTTGTATGTATAATATTTATCATATTTATCATAATAATAAAATCATTGAGTACATCTACATAAATTAAAATAAACAAACCAGTTAGTAGTAACTACTAACCTCGCCTTGCGCCACCGCGACGGTCGCCAGAATGATCATTCTGTAAGTAAAAAAAACAAGTTTTAATCCAATTTGTCGTGATCCAATCAATCATTTATTCATTCATTCACAAAATTGTCACTCTCTTAGTGTGGATCGCTATCCATATTATAAATGCGAAAGTGTGTTTGTTTGTTGATTTGTCCTTTAATCACATCGCAACAGATCGACGTGATTATTTGCATGGGTATAGTAGTATGAAATGAATAAATAGCTACTGAACATTGAAGTTTGCATCCTGTAGATTGAAAAAGGATACTTTTATGCCCGAAAATCAAAAACTACCCAATAAATTCACGCGAATTAAGTCGCTGGCATCAGCTAGAACGAAATATAGTTATAATATTGTAGTAAATGGACCTCATAAGAAAGCTCAGAGTCGCTCAGAGTCACTCAGCGGGCGATGGAGAAAGCTATGCTTGGAGTTTCTCTACGTGATCAAATCAGAAATGAGGAGATCCGTGGGAGAATTAGAGTAACCGACAAATCTCAACGGGTTGCGAAGCTGAAGTGACGATGGGCAGGGCACATAGTTCGTACAGCCGATAAACGTTGGGGTCTCAAGGTGTTCGAATTGCGACCTCGCACCGGAAGACGCAGCGTTGGACGACCCTCCACTAGGTGAACGGACGACATCAGACGAGTCGCTGGGAGCCGTTGGATTCAGGCGGTGCAAGACGGTGGCGTGTGAAAGTCCCCACAAGAGACCTATATCCAGCAGTGGACGTTGATGTTAATGATTATGATGATTGTAGTAAAATATAATAATCTTACCCTGCGACCCCAGCTTCCCTTCTCTTCCCCACCTTTCCTTGCTTCCTCTTCTTGTTTCCGTAAGCGTTCCTCGATTTCTCGTTCCCTGAAAACATTTTTAAGTGATTTTAAAGAGTCATCATGATCACTTAAACGCGTAAATAGTAACCTGTGGGAATTGGCATACTTTACACACCTTTGAAAACATTATGGAGATCTCTCAGGCATGCAGATTTCCTCACGATGTTTTCCTGCACTATGAAGCAAGTGAAAAACGCGCATAGCTCCGAAAATTTAGAGATGCGTGCCCGGGATCGAACCCAGGATCCCCTGAATAGGAGTTCGACGTCTCAACCACTAAGCTATCACTGTTTTTATCTTTTCCCTACTTTTAAATTGACAGAAAGGCGGTACACTACAACGCAAGACACAGCTTCGAGAATTCCATGCAGAAGTACATAAATTGGATGTGGATGGAACTGTCACATACGAATGAGTGAGACGACGCTCTACAAAGCAGAAATCTCTTTCTATAGTTCGATGTGCCATAAATATTGCCGGAATCTGTGTTTGTTTCACGCGAACTAAAAAATAATGATTTCAGTAGTAACCATAAATAAAGAAAGAGGAGGTGTTTAAAATGTGGGTGTAAAGCGACCGAATCGTGCATGTTGCACGACACGGTGTCTAGTTGACCCTTGCTTTGATGTTGCGCAAAGAGGCAAAAGAAATAAACCTCGGGAACAATCTCGGTATTATTATCAAGATTGTTTTTGTTAGCGCAATACAATATTATATTGTATTAATACAGTCCATATTCATACTAATCCATACTACTCATGTACTAATATCTTATGTGCATCGTGCGTGCGTCTGCTAGCTTTTAACAGCCCATCCGATTCACCGATTTTGTCAAAGAAAAACCAGCCAAGTGCGAGTCAGGCTCGCACACTGACGGTTCCGTACTACAGTCGTATTTTTTCGACATTTTGCACGATAATTCAAAAACTATGATGCATAAAAATAAATAAAAATCTGTTTTAGAATGTACAGGTGAAGACCTTTCATATGATACCCCACTTGATATAGTCACTCACTTCGAAAGTTGAAAATACTAATTATTAGTTCATGACCACAATTTAATTTTTTTTGTGTGATCTAATCCTAAATTCACGGTTTTCAGATTTTTCCCCAAATGTCAGCTATAAGATCTACCTACCTGCCAAATTTTATGATTCTAGGTCAACGGGAAGTACCCTGTAGGTTTCTTGACAGACAGACAGACAGACAGACAACAAAGTGATCCTATAAGGGTTCCGTTTTTCCTTTTGAGGTACAGAACCCTAAAAATCAAAGATTTCCCACAGGATTTTTAAAAATCACGTGGACGAAGTCGCGGGTAACATGTATTTGGTACAGAGATAGCTTGCATTCCAGACATTGAAAAACATTTTTTAAATCCAGATACAAGTTGGCCCTTGACTGCATTCTCATCTGGCGGTAAGTGATGATGCAGGCTAACCTGAAAGGGGCATGGCAGTTTTTTTTATTAAACCCATGCCCCTTTCGTTAGTTTGGTTGCCCCTATTTCACACTGTACCTACGTTTACAGGCTTGTCAGTAATCACTTACTTGGCAGCAGTATCAACAGGTTTGGCCGCTCCGAACACCTTTTCAGCGGGCACAGGCTTGGGCACAACCTTCTCAGGAGCTTTATCATCCAAAGGTGCTCCATCGGCTGGCTTTGTGGGTGCTTCTGACTCCCGGGGCACCGTTCGCGGTAGGAGAACCAACTTCGGACGCTCACGAGGCTTGCTATCTAGATGATTTTAGAAAGATTTTATCAGTAAGTTCAATTTTCATTTCATCGTCACTGGCGTCGATTCTGATGTTTTTCTCTAAACTAAATTTAGAATATCAGCATCTCTTTCTTTATAATAATGCAAAAAAAAGACGGAAAATGAATTTTAAATTTAAAGACTAAATTTTAGTGCACTCTACAAATTTTAACAATAGGCTCACAACTGGCACCTGAAGTCCTGAGGTTTGACAGTTCTAAATTAAATTAGGTTTTTCCTTTTCTAATCAAATCAGTACCCTTATTATAAATGTTAAAGTGTGTTTGTTTGTTAGTTTGTCCTTCAATCACGGTGCAACGGATTGACGTGATTTTTTGCATGGGTATAGATAAAGACCTGGAGAGTGACATAGGCTACTTTTTATCCCGAAAAATCAAAGAGTTCCCAAGGGATTTTATAAAAACCTAATTCCACGCGGACGAAGTCGCGGGCATCAGCTAGATGTAATTAAAAGATTTGATTTCTCAAAAATTTAGTATCCAGTGTTAATCCTTAGTCTATGACCTGCACAAACCGTCATGTTGCAACTTCAGATTGGACTATTTGTTTTACGCGAACTAAAACCAAATAATTGCAGTAGTAGGGCGTTTGTGCACTCATCCGTATTCGATACGTATCCGTGATTCTTCCAAGTGGCCGTCATACAAATATGTAGTTGTCGGCAGCGCCGTCTTTAGTTGTAGACAGAGCTGGTTTAGGTAGGGTTAGTTAAGGTTGTCAGTCTCATAGTAGACATAGTTGCCATGACTCATAAATGAGGATGGCTATAGTTATTGTTGAGGGTAGTTTGTGTTGTCTCTTGTAGAGCGAGAGTATTGTTGATGCGCCCACGAAGGCTCGGTGAATCTAATATTATGTTGTAATCCTGACTTATACGGTTAATCATCAATCATCATTATCTTGTAAAGGCAGGTCTATCCCTACATCAGAAGTGGGATAGCAGTTTAGTTATTTTAATGTAGATATTCCTGACTCACCTACATCAGAAGTGGGATAGCAGTTTAGTTATTTTAATGTAGATATTCCTGACTCACCTACATCAGAAGTGGGATAGCAGTTTAGTCATTTCAATGTTGATCTTCCTGAGTCTCCGTCATACTCATTTAATTGGTATTTTTACGGAATCTGTTATTTCACGGATGAGTGCACAAACGCCCGTAATCTTAATTTGTTAAGAAACTGGAGGTGTTTAAAATGTGGGTGTAAAGCGACCGAATCGCGCATGTTGCACGACACGGTGTCTAGTTGACCCGTGCTTTGATGTTGCGCAAAGAGGCAAAAGAGGCCTCTGGAACAATGCCAATAATATATTGGATTATTTTTAAATGCGCAAATGTTTCATTAACTTACGGTTCCTATACGTTATTTTACTTTTATAAAAACAGTCGATTATTTTTCAGGCAATTTTTTAAATTTTTCTCTCCGTAAGAACCATCCTAGTACTTCGAGGAATATTATAAAAAAAGAATTAGCGAAATCGGTTTAGCTGTTGTCGAGATTTGCGATCAGCAACACATTTAGTGATTCATTTTTATAATAGAAAAAAAGATACCATCAAAATGCTAAGGTACACAGAAAGGTACAATAAAAGCAAAAATGCAATGTTTTATGAGGGATACATAACATTCTAAATAAGAAAGTGTGAGTTTGTTGGTTTGTCCTTCAACCACGCCAAAACGGAGCAACAGATCAACACATTTTTTTATTGTAAGGGTATTGTAGTTAAAAGACCTGGAGAGTGACAAAGGCTTTTTATCTTGGATAATCACATTCCCACGACATTTTTAAAAACCTAAATATCAACACGCGGACGAAGTCGCGGGCGTCGGGCGGGTCAAAAACACAAATACATATTATTTTAACAAAATTACATATGGATAAGTGAAACTTGCAAAATTTTATGTTTCTAAGATATTTAAATACTAAATACATATTTAAAAATACCTTCTCTGGGTGGATCTCGCTCCCTGTCACCAAATCCTCGGCCGCCAAAACCTCTGCTTTCACGATTACTGTACAAAAACGTTTATGAAATAGTGACTCCAAAATTACGGGCATTTCAGAGATTTTTTTTTATTTTTACGCTATGCAAAACATATGTTTCAAGTTCAGTTTGCTTTTTGTCTTCGCTTTTAATCCATACTAATATTATAAAAGCGAAAGTGTGTCTGTCTAACTAAGCTAGCTTTTCACGGCTCAACAGTATAAACGTTTTTGATAAAATTTGGTACAAAGTAAGCTTACATCCCGGGGAAGGACATAGGCTACTTTTTATCCTGGAAAAATTAAAGAGTTCCCACGGGATTATTAAAAAACCACGCGGACAAAGTCGCGGGCATCATTTAGTTACAAATAAATAAATATGTATTTATTTTCTTGGTACTTAAAAAGCTTAATATTGTCAAAACCAGAAATATTCACTTCACTGTTTATTCTTAACATCTTATGTATATATTTGTACACGCATGTCTGATATAAAACTAGCGTACTTGAAAGATTTTTCATGAACAAAATACTTTAATACTTATAACTAAAAAATTCTACAATAATTAATAGTGAAAATACAGAGTACATACCCAAAACCACCCCCCTCAGCCCTATCAGCGGTGCGAAACCCGTCGCGGCCACCGTAGCCGCGCTCCCGACCTCTGTAGGCAAACACATAATTTATATGATAAGCTGCGATAAGCCTGCCGGCGGGGTGAGTAACCCATCGCAATCGCTAACTCTGTTTCTAACACTGAATGATAGCCACCAAGCGCATTTTTTAATCCGTTGAAGGTTTTCTACGAAAAAACATTTTAATATCACCCAGTGAAGCAGCAATGTAGAAACCAACCAACCTCAGTGGCTATCATTTAGTGTTAGACACTGAGTTAGCGAATCACCTAGCTGGTCGAAAGGTTCATCGCCATTCAGCTTGGCAATGTTGTCAGCTTGATGGCCACATATAGCCCAGGGGCAACCAGGGACATTGCCTTACGTTGTTCCAGAAATTCAATAATTTTATTCTTTTATTATATTTAAGCTGTGATAGGCTAGTGGTTAGGGCGTCAGCCTAATCGGAGGTTGGGGGTTCGAACCCGGGCACGCACCTCTATTAGTTACATCAACCCATCGCCGGTTCACTACAGAGCACGGGTCTCCTCTCAGAGTGAGAAGGGTTTTGGCCATAGTCTACCACGCTGGCCATGTGCGGATTGGTACACTTCACACACCTTTGAGAACATTATGGAAAATTCTTAGGCAGGTAGGTAGGTAGGTAGGTAGGTTCTCAGGTTTCCTCACGATGTTTTTTTTCACTGTTAAAGCAAGTGATATTTAATTACTTAAAACGCACATAACTCCGAAAAGTTAGAGGTACGTGCCCGGAACCAACCTCGACCTCCGATTAGAAGGCGGACGTCCTAACTGCTAGGATATCACAGCTTTGATAAGTTACATATTCTAAGCTATTTTCTCGTGATGAAAGTTTGGATAAAATCTTTTTTTTTAAATTCAGATACAAGCTAGCCCTTGACTGCAACCTCACCTGCGGGCTAACCTGGAAGGAGTATGGCAGTTTTTATTAAACCCCCCTTTGGTTTCTACTTGGAATCGTACCGGAACGCTAAATCGCTTGGCGGCACGGCTTTGCCGGTAGGGTGGTAACTAGTCATGGCCGAAGCCTCCCACCAGACCAGACCAGAAATTTAGAAATGATAAAATTCCAAACCCCTGCCGGGAATCGAACCCGGGACCTCCCACTAATAAGACCACAGCGTTTACCACTGCGCTAGGGACGTCCGTCGTCAAAATAGAATAGAATACATACCCGTCCCGCTCCCGGTCCCTGCCGTAGGAGTCCCGTTCGCCGTAGGGCGCGCGCGCGACCTCGGGCCGCTCCGCGTCGCGCCATGCTCCCGGCTTGTTGTCCGCGCTCGCTGTGCTGGGGCCACATTAAGGTTAATGTCAATACCCATCAATGCCATAATTGGGTATTTGACTACATCAAAAATAAATTATTTTTCAGTGATTATTAAATAGACGATCTTCCAAAATACGTAAAATCCACGCCCGTTGTTAGTTTCAAGTGTAATAACCATTTTAAATTATCGATGAAACTAAAAAAGTACTTCATTATGATGTGACGTCACATTCCAGTATTTCATAGAATATCGCATACCAAGTGCGCGTTTTGACGTTTGCTAAAAAGTTACTGATTTGACTAGTTGTCAAATACCATATTAATGAATGATTACACATGAAACGTTAATGTTTAATACCCATTTAATGAGGAGGTTTCCTGGCAACGTTTGGGATAATTTTTAGTATTTGTTGTTATAGCAGCAATAGAACATTCTGTGAAAATTTTAGCAGGTGTCTACCTATTATGGTTCGCGAGGTACAGCCTGCTGACCGACAGACAGACAGAAGGACAGTCTTAGTATTGGAGCCCACAATAAACTCATATAATACATACCTGTCCCGCTCCCGGTCCCTGCCATAGGAGTCCCGTCCGCCGTAGGGCGCGCGCGCGGCCTCGGGGCGCTCCGCGTCGCGCCACCCTCCTGGCTTATTGTCCGCGCTCGCTATCAGAAACATACATTATAGTGTCATCACAACCATTGATATAAGTGCCGCAAATTGCTAATGCGCGCGGCTGCCATTTTAGTGACGTCAGCACTAGACTGGAGTTTTTCTTTTCTTTTTTAAAAAGAATATTAGCCATGTTAAATCCTCTTCAACTAAGCGTCAAGCTTGTGCTAGTTTCGAGCTGATGGTATATTTTTACGCCCAGGTCTAAGAAGAGCCCACAACAAACTCTAAGCCTAACTCTCACTATTCTAAGCCTTTATTCTCCAATAACGCCCCCCTTCAATGTCATTCAAATGCCAAGAAAGCCTTGTCGCACTGTGAATCATCATCTTACGGTCTAATTACAACCAAGCGCTAGTCTATAAATTTAAAAAAAATCAGTCACTAGAAGTTAGTGCAGTACTCACAGTCACGCTCACGGTCGCGATCGCTGCCTCTGTCGCGCTCGCGCGGACCGTCGCGTTCTCGTACGGGCACGGCGCGCGGTCCCGACCGCCAATCGCCCATTGTGCGCTCTGGATCGTACTCCCTGTCATTAAATAATATCATGATAATTGATAGTATTTAAAAACATTTCTTTCCTAGTCATAGGTTTTCCTCTTCAAATAAAGGTTAAGTTTGAGTTTGGCCTACAAAGTAACTGTACTTAATTTGGACCTAGAAAATAATATAAGCTTTCAGATCACGTTCCATTACCTAAACTGTTGTTCTATTGAATTTATCTAAATATATAAAACGAAAAGGTGACTGACTGACTGACGGATCTATCAACACACAGCTCAAACTACTGGATGGATCAGGCTGAAATTTATTTGCAGATAGCTACAACGTAGACATCCGCTAAGAAAGGATTTTTGAAAGTTCAACCCCTAAGGGGATAAAACAGGGGTTCGAAATTTGTGTAGTCCACGCGAACAAAGTCGCGGGCTTAAGCTAGTTGATATATAATTTTTTTGTGAAATTTTAATTGAATTCCAAGCAGTCGTTACAAATACTAAAAATGGTCGCGATTTATCAACGTAAAACGTTTGCATGGAGAATTGTGTAACGCTGGCCATACATGGTCAAGTTTACTGTCAAGTTTGCAGCGGACTGGAGGCCACTTCAAGTCAGCTGCAAACTTGATCGTGTATGGCCAGTGTAAGAAGGGCAACCTTAATATACCTGTCTCGGTCGTTCCTGCCACCTCTGCCCATTCGGCGATCATTGTCTTGTGTGGACACCTCTATTCTAATCCTTCTTCCGCCTACTAACTGGACAACAAAAAGAGGTAGTCTTTAACTTCTCTACAACTATTTTATTTTACTTATTTATTTTTATTGAACCACCAACAGCATCATACAAAAAAAAAATTACATTATTCAAATCCAATTCAAAATTTATTTATTATAAAATTCAAATTATAGGCGGCTACAGCATGCAAATTTAGATAGATAAGTTGTGCGAAAGAACTTAAATTGTGTAAATGTAAGTAGGTAAAAAATTGACTGAGCCAAAGTTAGTGAAATTGTTATGGTTTTAAGATTTTCAGGTATCACACAAAATCATCCAGAAATAAACAAAAACCGGCCAAGTGCGAGTCAGGCTCGCGCAACGAGGGTTCCGTACTAAAATCGTATATTTTCGACATTTTGCACGGTAATTCAAAAATTACGATGCATAAAAATAAATAAAAATCTGTGTTAGAATGTACAGTTAAAGCCCTTTCATATGATACCCCACTTGATACAGTTATCTTACTTTGAAAATTGAAAATACTAAATATTAGATAGACCACAATTTAATTTTTTTTATGTGATGTAACCACTAATTCACGGTTTTCAGATTTGTCCCCGAATTCCAGCTGTAAGATCTACTTACCTGCCAAATTTCATGATTCTAGGTCAACGGGAAGTACCCTATAGGTTTCTTGACAGACAGACAGACAGACAACAAAGTGATCCTATAAGGGTTCCGTTTTTCCTTGTGAGGTACGGAAACCTAAAAAGAAACACTGTATTGAGATCGCTCTTTCAATGTTGATTAATATTATACAGATAACAGCTATATTAAAAAAATTTACTACACAAAGTACCTAATCTAATTAACTTACCAAGTCAGGCATGTTCATAGCACTGACAAGACTCTCCCTGTCCTCAAAGTCTACATCTCCAAAGCCCTTGAGTCGCCCACTCTCCTTTGGCAGTCTCAAGTTATTGATCTGTTGACAAATACATAAAATTACAGCCTCAAGCGATATTGGCGTCGATTCTGTTTTTCTCTTAACTAAATTAAGACTATCTGCATCTTTTTCTTTTTAAAATCTCTAAAAAAGGACGGAAAATGAATTTTAAGTTTAAATATAATTATTATATTTAAAACTGCATGATGTGGAATTAGTTTTTTTTTTTTAAATTTTGTGGGAAATCTTTGATTTTCCAGGATAAAAGTTGTCCTCAGTTTCAGGAAGAAAGAAGGAATGTCGTAGCCGAGGTGGGAGGAGAGTTAGGAGTGGAGAGCCTCATAAGCACAATGCTGGAAGAGAAAAAGAAGTGGCAGATAGTTCAGAAATACATGGAAGGTATAATGGAAAGTAAGGAGAAAGACGAAAGAGGAGGAAGTTGAGTTAGTCCGCGGCAGTAATGGTAGGCCAACAAGGCGGAAACATTACTGCTTAGAGAAAGGAGGGGTTTTTAGTCGGTAGGAGCCCGGCACTATGTCCATGGGGATTTTCCCCTCCTAAGCGAAAAAAAAAAGGATAAAAGTTGCCTATGTCAATTTCCGGGACGCAAGCTACCTCGGTACCAACGTATAAATCGGTAAAACGGATATGCCTTTAGGACTCCCCTGGGAACTCTAATTTTCCAGGATAAAAAGTAGCCTATGTCCTTCTCCGGAATGAAAGCTAACTCTGTACCAAATTTCATCAAAATTGGTTACTGTTAAGCCTTGTAAAGCTAGCAGACCGACAGAGCGACACACTTTCGCATTTATATTAGTATGGATAGTATGGATAAAATATACATAAAGGCGTGTATTACTAATAAAATTTTTTTTTAGGGAAAATGGTGAAGGGATAAAATGATACAATTAATTTGTTTACTGGAAATTCTGTGAAAATGTAATTAGGTATACCAGATAATCTAAATATATAAAAGGAAAAGGTGACTGAGTGATCTGTCAACGCACAGCTCAAAATACTGGACAGATCGGGCTGACATTTGGCATGCAGATAGCTATTATGATGTAGGCATCTGCTTAGAAAGGATTTTTGAAAATTCAACCCCTACGGGGGAGAAATAGGGGTTTAAAATTTGTGTAGTCCGCACGGACGAAGTCGCGAGCTCAAGCTAGTGTTTAAAATACAATCGCTTGTTTTGTTGCAAGGTGAATATGACATTCTTATATGTTTATTGACACAAATGGTACACTGAAGGTCAAAAATAAGTAAACCAACACATATTATTGTGTTTTGTTATACATATCCAATTTTTGTTGCACATATCCAATTTTATAACAGGTACTCAATATTAAGAACAGCATTATCTTCATCAACCCATAGCTGGCCACTACTGAGCATGGGTCTCCTCTCAGAACGACCAGGGTTTAGTAGTCCACCACATTGGCCAAGCGCAGACTGCTAGACTTCACACACCTTTGAGAATATTATAAAGAACTCTCAGGCATGTAGCTTTGCAACACCGTTAAAGCAAATGATTCTGAATCTCCGAAAAATTAGAGATGCGTGACTGGAATCGAACCCCCCTATAGGAGGCTGACGTCTTAGCTATGGTATAATACTAGCAGGACTCACCTTGAGTCCCGCAAAGAGCTCCATGATCGCGCTCTCTTCGACATCATAGGGCAGGTTGGAGATGTGAGCGATGAAGGGCGGGCGGCGCGGGATGGACTCATCGTCGACGGCCAGACCTCCGCGGGCAGCGCGCGAGGCTGACGGAAGCACAACGGGCGCGCGGTGCCGCTGTGACGACGAGTAGGTGCTCTCTGGCAACGGTATAACATAATACATAATATTGGAGTCCATCAGTCCATTACTCAGACATTTTGTACTATTTGCCTATTTTGAGTGAATATTTACAAAATTTTACAAAACATTTCTCTCTGATTTTGATATAACATTTTATATATTCCTAAACTGGTATAGCATGTTTATAAATATATTGGTAGCCCATGGTAAGTCCAATTCCAATTTGCTTTTTAGATATCACAAAATTCTATAAGCTCTAAACTATGTTATAAGATATTTATGCATATAGACGAGTCCATGACTCCATTTTTCACAAATAAACTTTAGTGAAAAATGCTAAAAACCAATTAAAAATTTGTTTATATTGATTATCAAGACATAATATTATGCTTCTATAACTAACAAAAGCCAGATGAAAGAAAAAGCTATATTGAATGTTATTTTTAAAATATTTGTGTGTGGTTGTTACATAATATGGTATGGAATTTTATTTTTACTCTTTATCTTCTTCAATGGAGAAATTCTATATCAATATATTTAGAATTAGAAAAGATTTTTTAAGGATCAGACAGTTTAATAAATATAATATATTATATATTAAAAAAGAATTTAGAAATATTATGGTGATTTCATTGAATGTCAATTCATATTACATTTGTACATAGGAATAATTTTCAAATAAATCTTCTATGATCCCTTGTGTATAGTTCCCTCTTACGATATCAAATTAACCAATTAACCATATCAGCTATTAAATAATTAGTAATTACAATAGGAAGCCATTTAATGTTCAGTTTATCAACAGAGACAATAAACCTAATAATCAATATATTATAATATTTCAAAAACATATGGCACTAACTGTTATCTATGTTGATATGTTTACATATTAAGTAAATAAAATAAAACTGGGACTATTTAATGATGAAAATCATTATTTGTATTGCCTAGTACCCCACCCCTATTGACTAAATTACTGAGGCATAAAAAGGAAGTTATATAATCAGATGCAATTCAAAACATAGATCAGATTTTGAATGTTTTTTTGAAAATCTACACCAAGTCTTTCAAATAACACCCTCAGTTAGTACAGGGAGCAAGCCAATGAAAGACTAGTCTGAATTGAGTTATGACCGTAGCCATCTCGTAGATTGTGCTAAAACTGCTGGTCACAAGGGTTTCCAACAACACTGCATCTACGCCTCCACCTTCACAAACTTGCAAGGCATCCTAAGCTAAATACAGCATCGTAATTTCTGGTTCCCTCGCCTTCCTTGTAGAGGAAGCATCCGGCTAGAATGTATCAGAAACACAAAGACCTTTCCTCAGACCTTCCCGGGGTGTAGGGAGTGACGAACACCCAGCGAGTGCACCCCAAGTACGAGATTAACATTGGCTTGCCATTACCCTCTATTTCATCATTGGGTAGACATGTATACATGATTTGACAGATTAATAAGCTAGATGACAAACAACTCACGTTCTTCATCTACAGAGTCTGCCCAATTGTTCGCAGTAGGGATCGTAGTTGACTCCGCAATGAAGTTTGTGGCGTCTGCTTTGATCCATTTTGTTTTCTTAGATTTCTTGCCTGTAAGGTTAAATGGTCATCAATCTATAGTCCACCGACAGTACGAGCTATAAAGAGTGCGTATGAATTAAGGGTATAATGCGATGACGCATAGCGAGTGATCGACCTACTCTCTGATTTTGGAAAGTGGTTATTCGTGGATGGTCCGATACACTGATACGTATTGCACAAACATCTGGTCACTAGGCCATTGTTCTTACCACATGCGTGTCACACCTGTACAATCTGCAAATTCTAGGGGACATAAAAAGTTGGAAATGCAAAGTTGAGAAATGTGGCCACGCGGTAAATCCAAACGTCCGCAAAGGTGAATTCATGACACGTTAGCATTACCTAATTAAAATCAATAGTTGCCAAAACTGAGTTTTAAGCTTACGGGACTATTAGCAACGAATAGCATGCAAAATCAATAGAAAAATTTAAAGGGAAATACTAAATCTTCAGAGTTTTTCAAATGACAAAATTAATAGAACTAACCTGTAGCGGCCATATTACAAGGCTGGGGCCAGTGCTGCCTCTGACAAAAACAGATTTAATTTTGAGATACCATAAATAAATTCAAAAACTTACTAATTTCTGGTCAATAGTCAGCATGGGTAACATTGGAGTAACATTTAGTTCACGTTTAAAAAAATGTGAAAATTGTCGAGCGATACCTAGCGATACCATGTCATGTCATTTCTGAATTTTAAATAATATAAAAGCATCTACATAATTTCAAAATATATAATGTACATGATAATACATGAAACAATCGGAGTAATTAATGTATGGCTAGTTGTGACAGCACACATCATATCTTGCGCTGGGTAAGCAAGTCAGTAACTGTAATAATTTCGTTTTTATTTGTAGTTTGGACTGGTCTAAATAATTACCCACCAGTCACCACCATACCCATAAACCTTTACGGGTTTAATTAAAATGCATTGTTGGTCCCTTTAGCGGACAAAACAGCTCGAATTAGCAAGACGCTTTAATGTTACCCGCCGTGACCGTACCTTTCCATTTCCAATACTCTAGTACTCTGGCAATACAATATTACGTTGCAAAATGCAACAGTTATGGCAGTACTAGCCAATAGTTGCAAAGTACCATAACTAGATGTCGCTAATAGTTTTAAAAGTAAGTAAGTAAGTTTTCTAGGATAAAATCCATACAAATTACAATTTAAGCTCAAAATGATCTTTTTTAAATAAGTAAAACATTTAAACAGTAGAAACAGGTAGTAGAGTCTTACGGTTTAATTTGTAAATTCGAGAAAAGCGACCAACACTGCAATGCAGTCAATGTAAACTATACAACTGCAACTGACCGCAATGCAACATCGACCCTCGATAGCAAATTATCGGCTACCTTCGATTGAACTATCTACATTTAACCAGTTAAATTAACCACCATAGTTGTCCAAACCACCTTTTTTTAAATAATAAAAGTGGCGAGCAAACATGCATGCGGGTCACCTGATGTTAAGTGATTACCGTCAATGCGTTGCCGGGCCTTTCAGGAATTTGTTAGTCCGCCCCTTGAATAGCCCCATGTTGTAATCAAATGGGAACACCGCCGAAGGGGGTTGATTCCACAGTTTGCATGTGCGTGGGGAAAAAGGATCTGGCACAACGGGTGTCGAAGTGCACCCAGGTGGTGAGGGTGGAATTGTTTGCGGTGGCATGCGGTGCGGTTGTAGAAAAAAGAGCAATTAAGATAATAGGTACGTCAATAATTATGTTAAAACTTTACAGATTTACGAAAAAAAATATTTAACCTTTACTGTTGTTTCAACCCTTTTGAGTCGTACCGTGAACTAACCGGAATATTATTTCGGTACCGAAAAACAAGACATCATCAAGGCATTCGGATTTTTGATTTATCGTGCAAACATTATCAAAAAATACGATTGTAGTACGAAACCCTCGGTGCGCGAGTCTGACTCGCACTTGGCCGGTTTTATTTATTTGTATTAAAATCCAATCAAAGAGTGCCCCTCTTTGATTGAAGGATAGAAGATGTATGTATTCTGTGTCTCCAGCATATCTCTGTACCAAATAGATGATGCTCGGCGACTTTGTCTACGTGAATTTAGGTTTATTGACAATCCCGTTGGAACTGGGAACTCTCTGATTTTCCGAGACAACAAAAGAATAGGTAAGTACTATGTAAGTATATGTATGTTATTCCCTGGAATGCAAGCTAAAATTATCTCTGTACCCGTCAAAAACGGTTAAACAGATGGGCCGTGAAAAGCTAGCAGACAGACAGACACAGTACTCGTGTTTGTAATAATTAGTAATCTTAAAAGAAAAAAATCCATGTTACCCTCTTTTTATATACTACCACCTACATGACTATCAACCAGAACTAAGTAATTTTACACAGTAGGTAATTACTTAATCATTTTCCTTAATCACAGTAGGTAAGAGATCCTCGAGATCCTCAATAGGTACCTACATAAATACAAATATCAATAAGAAAATTGGTACGAGACGCGTTGAAAATGAATCAACAAAAGCGCCTCGAGTCTCGACCCAACGCTCGGTCGCTCCGCAGACTGGTCCGATCTCTTTCATGTAATAAACTGGCCATAAAATTGTGAGGAGGATACTAAAAAACTTGTTCCGTATTCTGGAGTAGCCAGTGTCTGAATCCTTGTGACCGCGGGTGACTGGGCCAGGCGCGCACACGATCTTCGTAGTTCGTGTATTGCGATAGATGGCTCATTGGCTCATTGCATTCACGTCGTGCGTCGTTACCGAGCGGACGTCTCCCGTCTGTCGCCGTTCGCCTCGATTGGTCGAGTTAGTTTTTTGTTGACCGTTACGCTCGGAAAAAGCTTCATTCGTGCTGTACGTTTATATAGTCGAATTTGTGTTGGACATAGTTTCGATTGTGACGTAAAAGCTGGTCGGTGCAGTGATAACGGGGAGTGATGTGATTTGTGTTGTGTTTACGTTGCGATGTGCGTGCTAGTGTAGGAGGCAGGAGGCTCTAGATCATGGGGTATGCGTCGAACGGTGCGGGGCGGGCAGCGCACGAGGCGCTCCTGGCTCGACAGGACGCGGAGCTGCGTCTCATGGAGACCATGAAGCGTAGCCTTCAGGCTAAGATGAAAAGCGATAGAGAATATGCGCTCGCGCTTTCCGCCGCCGCGACGCAAGGACAAAAGATGGACAAATGCGAGGAGCTAAACGGTACGATGTAATATGGATGGCTTAATTCAAATTCCATTCTTGTTTACAGTTTATTTATCTACGTAGGTAACTTTCTCCCGAGATTTCGGACACAATTTATGCGACAATTTCACTTTGTCAACATTTACCGTCTGCCAATCAGCAGACTACGGCCTAAATCGCTCTCATTCTGAGGGAGACCCGTGCTCAGTAGTGTGCCGGCGGTGGGTTGATCATGATGATGATGATGATGAATATTTACCGTGCGACCATTATTATTAGGTCGTTCAAAACAGATACAAAAAAGACCTACCCTTACAAAATAACCGCCATAAAACTGTTACCGTTACGTTTGAAAGTTTGAATGGTCAAATAAAACAGAGGTCGAATTCTTTGTACATAATAGAAACTGTTAATGTGCTGCTAATGACCATAAGATAATAAAAATTACTTCTACTGACGCACTAATCTCGTAGAACTTGTTTTGTTAATATGGGTATTGGGTAGGTATTGTCCAATATTATGCATTTAATGGTCCGCGACAGGTTGAGATGGCAATCGGGGTATGAAGTGAGGGGACGCCCTGCGCACCCACACGTCTCCCGCGCTCGCCCGCACTGAGTTAGTGCGGGGCGTTCCCTTCCCGATAGGCTACTTTTCATCCCGGAAAATCAAAGAGTTCCCAAGGGATTTTTAAAAACCTAATTCCACGCGGACGAAGTCGCTGACATCAGCTAGTTTTTATTATGTATAACTTATTTTCATCATCATTATGATCACGGCCCACTACTGAGCACGGGTCTGCTCTCAGAGTGAGAAGATTTAGGCCATAGTCTGCCACGCCGGCCCAATGCCGTTGCATAATATTACATAATACAACCTATCTATTATGTTCTTTTCATGAATATTTCTAACTTCTTTTTGTACCTATTCTACTCCCTCTACAACCTCTCGCACTGCCAAGGGTCACTGGTAGAGATCTCTCATAGAGATAAGTGTTTCCTTGTCCACTTTTACTCTTTTTCTCTTTACTGTAGAGTGTAGGTAAGTAAATGTGTTTGGTACAAATAAAAAATAAACAAATAAATTAATTAGGTAATTAAGATTTTACTTGTAACACAGGATCAGTGATAGCCGCAGCGTGGAGGACTATGACCGAAGAGTGGGAGAACACCAGTCGGTTCATCAAATCAAATGCCGAAGCTTTGGAGTCAAGAGCTTTGGACCGCCTCATCACGCTCATGACGGAACGGCGGAAGGCACGCAAGGTCTACCAGGAGGACCACACGAAGATATCTTCACAGTTCACACAGGTGAGTTGTAATTTTCAAAAAAATCTAGTAGAAGTTCATGGTAACGACAAGTCATGAACTCGTTAGTTTAGCAATCAGGTACATATTATATATAGTCCGGGACAGGTCGAGATGGTAATCGGGGTATGAGGCGGACACACGGGTGTACGGGCCGTACGTTACCGGCGCTCGCCCGCACCTGGTTAGCGCGGGAGCTGTGCGGGGCGTTTCTTCCCCGATGGCTATCTCGACCTGTCGCGTACCTACTTAAGTATGTATTTGAATTCACGGAATTTGGATTCAGCCTAGGAAGTACCAAAAATTTGTGTTCTAACAAAATATGTAGCAATTTAGGAACATTTAAAATACAGGTAAGTAAAGGAACTTTTTTAACCCTTGACTCCCTTGAGGACAGTCGCAATGTGTTAAGCTTGTGTTAACAAATTCGAAGCTTTCAAAGTGATTGATGTGATCCTTGAAGCAAAAAAAAATAAGCAAGAGCTCTTGTAATTGAAGAGTGTCAAATATGTCACTTTTGAATTTCTGCACTCTGCACTTACGAAGCCCCACTAACACATAACTTACTCTTATAACTTGGTACCTAAAGCTGTAATGCCCTAGCGGTTAAGACGGCCACCTCCTATTCGGAGGTCGGGGGTTCGATCCCGGGCATGCACCTCTAACTTTTCGGAGTTATGTGCGTTTTGAGTAAGTAATTAAAATATCACTCGCTTTAACGGTGAAGGAAAACATCGTGAGGAAACCTGCACACCTGAGAGTTCTTCATAATGTTCTCAAAGGTGTGTGAAGTCTACCAATCCGTATTGGCCAGCGTGGAGTCGTGGTAGACTCTGCTAAACCCCTTCTCATTTTGAGAGGAGACCCGTGCGCTGTAGTGAGTCGGCGATTAGTTGATGATGATGATGATGATGATAATTACCGTACGAGGCTGAAAGTAATGAACATCGACCTTTAGAAGGAGATAGCAGATTTGTAGAGCGTTGTCTCTGTCGTTGAGACCGACAAAACGTCATAGAGGTATGAGTCTGTCACTCATACCTCTATGACGTTTTGTCGGACAACGCTCTACAAATCCGAAATGTCATTCTAAAGGCCGAAGGACATTACTTTCTGCCTACTGTATCTATTTACGCAAATATTAAGTTCTGTACGTATTTAATTAGCGTCATATCGTAGCTGCAATGAGCTTATCAGCCGAGCTATCAGCGTGTCCGATCACGTTCCGCTGTCGATAGCGAGTAACGACGCGAGCTACTGACTCATTAGTAGGTATATTCAGCAATTCCCATTTACCCCTCAATGATGCAGACCCAATCTCGTGGCCAGTCACTTTATGTATCTTCTTCTATTACATAAATAAAAGGAAAAGCTGACTGATTGATTTATCAAAGCACAGCTCAAACTACTAGATGTATCGGGCTGAAATTTGGCATGCATACAGTTATTATGACGTAGGCATCCGCTAAGAAAGGGTTTTTGAAAATTCAACCCCTAAGGGGGTATATATGGGGGTAATAAGGGTATAAAAATTGTATAGTTGCGGACGAAGTCGCGGGGATTAGCTAGTGGATGATAAAACTAGCTAATACTTGCGAAGTGGTCCACGTGGATTTAGGTTATTAAAAATCCCATGGGAACTCATTGATTTTCCGGGGCAAAAAGTAACCTATGTCACTCTTAATGTTTTTACTTAACTATAAGTGGACTGTATGGAACAACTCTAAATCGAATTTCGTCTGTGATTCTAGTAGATACTAGGGAACTATAGGGGTATCTATTATAGCTTATATTTAGCCTATATTTAGCTTGTGCAGTGTTTAGATTTTAGTTAAGACTTGAGTTTAATATAAGCCGATATGGTTTAACTATTCTAATACCCACAATTCGTAGACTGTTATATTGTAAATAAATATTTCCCAATCGTAGGTAAATTACGTGTATTTAATATCACATTTCGTCACGATTAATCAATAACATTTTGAGTTAGTTAGTAAAGCCATTAAAGCCTTTAACGTTTTCCGTTATCGACCGGTTTAGCACGTTTCCTAGTTTGGTTCAGTCATCCGCTTCCTATCGGCGATCTACTTTTATAACTCGGTACTAGTAATAGGTCTTAGAATGGTGCAAGAAAGAACCGTGTCAGGGTCACAGTGCGACTTTTAGCTTTTCCTATCTCGTTGATGTCAGATACTGTAAATAACTTCATCATCAACCGATAGACGTCCACTGCTGGACAAGGTCTCTTGTAGGGACTTGCCACGCCATGGTCTTGCGCCGCCTGGATCCAGCGGCTCCCTGCGACTCGTCTGATGTCGTCCGTCCACCTAGGGGGAGTCTTCCAACACCGCGTCATCATGGATTGAACTATCTATACCATGACTATTGTTTTCAAGCAACGACAAACTTATTTCTTGCATATTGAAGCGAGATAAAATTTCACGCTTGTTTCACATTTTCATAGGTAGGTACAATCTACTTTCGAGTGCTAAATCTCAATATTTTGTATCACAAAAGGCCACCTAGTTCTGTGGCGCTGGGCAAATTGCCAATTTTTTCGCCGACATGTAAATAAAACAAGCAAGATTCGCGTGCGACAAACCAGCCAACCGCTAGCATCTGTTCGGAATTATAACTGGAGTATGAAATTGGGATGGTGCCCTAATATTTATTTTGGAATATCTCTTGATAGTTATTACAAGCGGACTTGCATAATATTTAGGTTTCATTGGATTGATTTATATCGATTTACTAACTGATCCGCCCCGGCTTCGCTCGGGTGGAATTTAGAAAATCGAGGTGGGGGTTGAATTTCCAAAAATCCTGAAACACGTATTTCGTCATTTGTGATCGAAAACCCAAAGACCAATTTTCATGCAAACAACTTTAAAAATGACGGACTTTCATACAAACTTTCATCCTGTGGTAACTGGTAATAAATACGAGTACCTATAGTTGACGATCGTGGTCTTGGTAAGAGCCTTATCTCTAATGTTTCAATTGCTTCTATTGAAGTGGATTCCGAACTAGTACTAGTAGATTAGCTTGATGATTCGAATAAAGAAATCATTCCTATTTGTATTGGATTGTTCATTTTATCAAAATTATTGTTTTGCATATTGGTAAAAGCGTTTGTACCTCTAGAAATTATTGATAGGTATATATCTACATCAATTTTAACCACAGTGAAACATTTAATTTAAGAAATCTACTAGGGAAGTAGATTTTTGTTACACTATTGAAATCTTAGTCACTGCTATGCCTCTTCAGTCAATTAAAGTATTACTAATTATTTTCCGTTTAGTGACGTAAACACTGATAAGATCAAGTATGGTAACAAAACAAAGCAATAAGTTCTAGTCATGTTCTAGTTCACTCTGACAATACGGAAAAACAATCGTGAAAAGTACTTAGACACTTGTCACCTACACCATTCGATATAGAGTATTAAATATAAAGTACCTAGGTCCTAGGTATTTGAGGCTGACTGTCGTTGCCTTGGCATTTACTTGGATACGCAATTGTGCACAATGCACTAACAATAGCATGCCAATCGCAATAGGCCAAAATAAGACATCAATGTTTTAATGGTTTTATATATTGAGCCTTGTATTTATCTACTAATTTGTCTTCTTCTTCTTTATCATCATAATATTATAATGTGTGCGCCCTCTTAAATTATTTAATAATAATTCGTCAATAATTCTCATAATATTGAAGTAAAGAAAATTCACATCATCATCATCATCATTTCAGTCTCCAGACATCCACTGCTTACATCTTTCCCAAAGAGCGCCACCATACCCGGTCCTCAGCCTTCCTCATCCAGCAATTTTCCACCACCCGCTTTAGAGCTGTCTTTCCTTATGTAAAAAGTACTCTGTGGGGCTGTCCACACTACGCTTGTATTGTACTTGTTTGCGGTCTCCATTGTATGTTTTCCTTACTAACTTATCTCCGTAAATAGAGTAGGTATAGAACTTTCCGGCTTCAAGAACCATCTAATTAAAAAGTAAAGCCGCAAAGAAAATTATTTAGTTCAAATTTCAAAAGCTCCGATACTGGACGATTGGTTTGGTGAGCAAACAGTAATACTTAAACAAAGGAGAGCAAATAATCCTTTCTTTGCATGAGATCTCACCTCTCATTCATATGTACTGTAAAAACAATGATTCAGAGAAGGAGATAAAATGCGTAATTTTGTAAGATCTAGTGAGTCGCGTAAAGTCTTCGGTCTGTATCGGGATTGGTCGCGCGGCACCTGTCACCGTTCATTGGCCCTGCGCCTGCGACGACGGCTCGTGCAACGTCGATTTCTTCTTTAGAAATCTTTTTGTTATTACCATTATATTCAATATTTTTAATATCCGTTTCCGTAATATTGAATTTCACTTCTATCATCACTTCTTGTAAATAGGAATCGGTTTAGCCGATTCATATTAAGTGTTAACATAAATCGGCTGCACAATATTTCAGTGCGTGGTAGGTAGGTATTCGCAGACAAAAAAAAAGAATCCCTAGGAAAAGGCAAACTCATAACAGCAATAACCCCTACAAAGCGTATTCCTTGCATGATGTCAAGTGAACTATGGTAGAATGCATGAGCCAAAATGCCGCGTGCTGTAATGAAAAAAAACAAAGGCAAATGGGATAGACAGGAACAAGATAGCGCCTAAAGACAGCCATCTTTCAGATGAAATCCAGAGGCGTTACCTGAAAGATACAGAAAAGATATCCCCAACGGAGTCGGGCGTGTCTAAGGCATCCATGAGAATTTTCCTCCTCCTCAAACGAACAAAAATTTTATAAACCGTGCAAATATGATGAAGTAGTCAGAATTTAGTGTTGTTTGTTATTTCTTTTGGATTTAGCTATCCCGATTTAATGGCACAAGAGAAAGCCATTCTTGAAAAATCTAATGATTCCCTGTTCCCACGAAATTTTTGAAAACCTAATTCCAAAATTCGCAAACAAAACTCGCAAAAGTTGCGGGCATAAGCACTACATTAAATAGAAAAGATTTATAACTAGCTTATGCTCGCAACTTCATCCGCGTGGACTACACAAATTTCAAACCCCAATTTCACCCCCTTAGGGGTTGAATTTTCAAAAACCCTTCCTTAGCGGTTGCCTACGTCATAATAGCTATCTGTATGCCGAATTTCAGTCCGATCCGTCTAGTAGTTTGAGCTGTGCGTTGATAGATCAGTCAGTCAGTCAGCCAGTCAGTCAGTCTTTTATATATTTAGATTAGATAGATTTCAATGGACCTATCCAATCTTCTATTTTGTCACGATTCACGAAGTTGTTTGGCCAGAATTGAAACGCTGAACATGCATCGAAAGTTTAAAATAGCGCCAATACAATTTCGATGTGTCAATCGCATCTATGGCATAGTGAGCTCCGTCGCTCGGTCTGATTGGACCGGATCTGACCCAGATGTTGTTCCAACTTCCACTACTTGACGCGGATTGAAAATCGAGAATCCCGTTCGTGTCTGTGTTACCGAGTGAATAAAATGCAGGAACTAGGCCAAAAGAATCGCGTACAACGCGCTGTCTACTTGGCTCTTTGCATCTGTTAATAATACTGACCCAGATTAATCTAAACCGTGGGTGGTAGAACTGATCTATTGAATGGTAGGTATAGGTACTCGTTACATTACTTTCGTTTTGTTTTGGACTCTAAATTACGAGTATATACATTACATGCAAGATCAAGATTATCAAAGTATGTGGTAACTGGTACATAATATAAATTTTAAATATAGACTTTATCACTGCCTGTTTGGTGGTAGACTAAGGACTCGTCATGGCAGGAAAGCTTTCAGTTAATTTAGTCTGCGTGAGAGAGCTATGCATCGAGTTTCTCAACGTAATCAAATCAGAAATGAGGAGATCCGTCTGGAGAACCAGAGTAATCGACATAACTAAGCGGATTGCGAAGCTGAAGTGGCAACGGAGAAGGCAGTGGGCACATAGTTTGCAAAACCGATTGACGTTGGGGTCCCAAGGTGCTAGATTAGATGATGGTTCATGGTTAGATTATTGTATTCAATCCAATCCATTAGCCTGTATGTATCCACCTAGCAGAACTATAGACCTAGATTATATCTATTAATATACCTAATACACCTTTTCGGAAGTGCGCCACCGAACAAAGTCCTCCGTTATCCTCATTCACCATTTGTATTATTACTTCTAAATAAATTATGGAAATATAAAACAAATCAGAAACGAAATTTTGATTTTATCATTATTTTATGATTTTTATGTTTCAACTTTCAAGCATGTAATTTTGTGGCACATTTCAGTATGGATGAACTTGCGTGTGTTGTATTTTTAAGGTTCCGTACCCGAAGGGTGGCAACGGGACCCTATTACCACAGTTTTAAGTTTCCGCTGTCCGTCCGTCTGTCAGCGGACTGTAGGTACCTATATCATGAAATGTTAAAGTATGTATATATAGTCCGCGACGTGGGTTGTGCAGGTGTGCGAGCCGTTCCCTCCCCGATTGCCATTTCAACCTGTCGCGTATTATAGGTAGAGAGTTAAAATTTTCAGTGTATAGGTATTTCTATTCCCGCTATAGCAAAAAATAATAAAAAAAACGATTTTGAAATTGGCTGCCATGCAAGTTGAAAAAAATTAAAAAGTATATACCTCATGTTAAAATTATCTTGAACGGAACACTTCGTGTGCGAGTCCGACTCGTTCTTGATCGGTTTTTACCAGCGGCGCGTTCGGAATCATAAAATATAAGCTGCCGTGACGAACGTATAACATAACGCTCCGAACGTTTAATTCAATTAGGTACTCCAAAATATCGTAACTAAAGACCATGGGAATCGGCATGTTCGTCTTTGAAATCGTTTAGGATAATCTTTCTTGTAGAATAGATATACCTACCAGTTCAATCTTTTGCAAATGACGGAAAAGTTTTAAAGAAATCTTATAAAAGTGTTTTAGACAATTTTAGAGACTATAATTTCGACGAGCATTTTTTGGCACTGTTTTTAACATTTAACTCCCTCGAATCTGAACTGATTTTGACATTCCTTTTTTATTATTGAAAAAGTGTATAGTCTGGTCAAGTATATGCTTGGTCCCATTTAAAGGAGATCGCCCGTGAACGGGCCCTCTTCGTGTCAAAACTTAAATTAATTTTTTTTTAATGTGTTATTTTTTTACGATTATGTTTTATAACGACTTTTTTCACTCTATTATTGAAAATATCCACAATTACAGTTAGAATCGTAAACATGCATTTATTTTGAAGAAGTATTAATTAAATATAACCTCAATATCAGCAATATAAAAAATAAGATTTCTTTATAACCAGGGTGAATAAATAGAAATCGTTTGCAGAATATAAAGAGTTAATTATTTGTCTACAAAATAAAATTAAAACCATGGTGACATAACAATTATATTAGGGGGGGCCCAAAGCTCCTAAGAAAATGGGCAATCTCTTTTGGTGAAGGTCTTCGGAAATGAAGGTGGGAACTCCTGAAAAAACAACAGTAAAATCTCTCGATTAAATTAGTAAGTGAGTCATTTTTCAAAAGTCACGGTAATTAGAACCATGGCAATGATAAAAAATAACAGTAGCAGAAACAGAAACAGGAGAAAATTCGTAAGATATCATATATTATCAACAGGTATGTCCTATAACCTATTGCTGCGTAACCCTCAAATCATCTCATTAGTCTATTTTGAGAAAGTGATATCCGCAGCCAATAGGTGAAAGCGCCGCTCGCTCCAACGGTTATCTAAATTCGATAACCGAGCACAAGCAGGTATTATGAAGACTCCATAATCTTGCACAATGGACTTTGCAAGCAAAATAAAGACAGGTGACTAATAATAATCGCACATTACAAACAAGGCACCCATACTGCAAGAGCTGCGAGAGTCGCACGGCACCAAACGCAAGTCATTATTTGCACTGAAAACTCAAATAACATACGCTGAATAAATCTATGAAAGCTGTTTCATGCCAGAGCAGCACGGGTAAAGCGTGCCACAGAGCCGCATGCTTAAATAATTATTATAAACGTAACAAACAGCAAGAATCGTCGGCTTACTGTAATATTCTAATTCTATACAGCACAATGGGGCTTAAAATTATAGACTGACACATTTATGCTGCTCAGAGCCGCAATGTATATGTTTTGATTTGTAGTATGTCATATTGTCATGTTACCCCGGTCGTTAGTACCTACTATTATATATTCTGTGCCCCGGTGTGAAACAGCACATCATCATAACTGATTTCCAGCAAAGTTATTGAACTTTTAAGAAAGTTAAGTTAAGACTTATTTTTAATATTTATTTACTATGAATGCATAAACAAAATAAATATCGATAGATTTACCGTCATTAGGTGGGCATTATTCTTGCAGCATCATGATTGAGAAAGGAGTTGAGATAATTTTTATTTTTATGGGAACGAGATTCCTGTGCGTAGTTCTATAAGAATCAGTCATCAAAAAGGATAAAAAATGTATGTGTCACAAGATTTTGTTAGCGGCTTGTCTCGTAAAGTGCGATCATCTTTAAGATCGTGACTTTTGCGGACAATAGAGTTGCTCATGCCACGAAGTGCTTTTTATCTACAGTTCTAGTCATTCTAGTCCCTGACTCAATAAGTGACCATTTGTTCAGAGCTGGTACTGCTGGTAGTGTTTATCTTTGGAATTTCCATTTCCTTTTACCGATAAATAATAATGTTATCTGTCGTATGTTTTTATGACTTTATCCGTTCATCGGTTCCCTTGTTTGTATGACTTTATCAGTTTATATGTTCCCCAGTGTTCTGCTTTTGATAGGCTATTTATGACGTCATGACAAAAATATTGTTATGAAAAAAATGACACTTATTTGCAGAAAGAATAGTGCTAGTTGCACAGGCTAGCTGGTTCTAGCTCGGTTGTTTTAAAATTTTATGATGGAGTCCTTTTATTCCCTAGCAGGCTGCAGCAGTCGTTTTCCATGTCTTGCTGCATGCTTTCACATGGTTCCACAACAGGCCCGCTCTTTTAACGTCTGCTTCAATGGACCTCCTTCAGGTGTTGGTAGGTCGACCAGTATTCTTCGACCGGCAGTCTGCCATTGAAACACCACTTGTGCAGCGTTTCCCTCCTCTTTTCGCCATACATATGCCCGACCCATCGCCATCGCCTCAGAGCTATTAATTTTTATAACGAGAGATATAAGTCCCGCAAATTGCTAATGCGCGTGGCCGCCATTTTAGCGACGTCTAAATGACGTCATTTCGATGTTAATGAGACATGGTTCCAGCGCTATAGCAATTTGCGGGACTTAGGACAGCATGTTTCTCACAAATTTTCATTCCTTCGTTTGCCTGGTTATGTTAGGTCAGAAAATGCGAAGAATACCTAACCTGAAACACTTTGTTGTTGTAATATTATAAATCAAGTGCATGACTGTCCAAGTGGCCATTTGTTCGAAGCTTATGTTATCTTTGGTATTTCCTTACAGATAATACTATCCTGTCGTTTGTATGACTGTATCCACGCAAATGCCAAGGTCAGTGGGTGGCTACTTTCTGTTGGCATAACAAGAAAATACTTTTATTTTGTTTTCGTATCGTTCTTTTGTTATGCATAATTAGGTACGATAGTATTATGATAACTAGTTTATTATGGCCATGACTTACCGTACCGTAGTTTGAGCTGTGCGTTGATAGATCAATCAGTCAGTCAGTCGTCCAGTCAGTCATTTTACTTTTATATATATTTAGATGACTTAACTATGACGTTAATTCATTTACAGTAGCCTCTTGGACCCTTGCAAATGTGTGTTGTTTTTCCCACGATCCATTGTTACGTTTTCATTCTGCACCTACACAAGTAGTTCACGTTTTACAATAGGTCATTTACGTGCTGTTTCTTTTTATAGAACTAAGGGTCGTCATACACATGATACTTTAGCATCGGCGACCAGCGATTTGATCGGTTAGATACCAGAAGTTCTAAGGTGCGATTGCACCTCGAGTCTTAACTACGCATAATATTATATTTGATTAGTATTGGAATTGGAAGCTATTCAGTAAAGTTCAGTTTGAACAATCTAAATCCGATGCGGCATCGAAGCAATCACTAAAATATGCGATAGTATTGCTAGTACTTAATTACTATTTTCTAGTACTTACCTAGGTTATAAGTGGTTACAACCGATGTTTACCATTAAAACTGAAATAATAATTTAAATCATATGAATAAAATACATACGCTTTGCTATACTACACTACATTGTGTCTACAAGGTCTAATCTGACAAGGTTGATTAATTGGTTATGAATAAATTAAAAATTTGAACCAGGCCAAATATCCGAATAAGTATAAATAAGGTTTAATATAAATCGATCCCAGTAATCAACAATGCAGTTAAAATTTGCTGATCGCCGATGCGATAAGTATCGTGTGTACTTTGGCTCTAAGTCGAAGTCTTGATCGGTAGACTAATTTATAGTTAGGTTTCTAATCGCCGCTTTTGCAATTTACTTACCCAAGTATTTCAGTTTCGTCGTCTTTGCACCTTGACCTCCATAAACTGCATAATCATCTTGTTTGTATTTGATCGTGAGGAAACCTGCATGTCTGAGAGTTCTCCATAATGTTCTCAAAGGTGTGTGAAGTCTGCCAATCCGCACTTGGCCAGCGTGGTAGACTATAATGGCCAAAACCCTTCGCACTCTGAGAGGAGACCCGTTCTCTGTAGTGAGCCGGCGATGGGTTGGTCATGATGATGATGAGGTCGTATACATGGCCATTGCGTAAGTGTGCGTGCATGTCGGACCAATCAGTCGCGAGCAAGCGGTCGCAAATGCACACATTTTCTGTACCTTACTTATACCGATACGACTTATACACAAGCATGAGTCACTCGCCCTCGTGAAATGCAAGAACTATACCATTTGAGATCGCCGTCTATCACCGCCTAACCGTTATCCCTAGTCTTCTTCTACGTCGTAACACTCGTGGCAGAGTCGTCGTAGTCATCACCAAGTGACGTTTTTGGGGGCAGATGATAAGCGCCTCACGAGTATTCGCCACTTCCTATACCTAGTAAAGATCTGTAATAAAACCGCTAGAATATTGAAAGCTTATAAATATGAATAAACGTTTTAATTATGTATTTTTGGCTGCATAACATGATAACGCAAAGGTGTGTATCTGCAACTTTGGCTTCTGACACTGAAATTAGAAATCATCATAATCAATGACCATTGTAATCTGAAAGTTATATTTGCAATAATTTAATGCGAAATCTTGAATCTCGAAAAAGTTATCACTTATCAGTAGTGATTTTAGAGAGATGAGATTTGTGAGAAACCTAGTCTTGATTCTTAGAATGCAGTTTTCTGTGTGGTGAGCACGTAAATGATTGGTTCTTTAAAACATGTTTATAGCTAATTATTCATTAATTTATCATTTATTGCTGCCAATGTTATGTTGGTTATGCATACCTTTTATAATCGCATATAATATGTATATATTATAAGCAATATTAGTATTATAAAAGGTATCTACTAGTCATATTTAGTTACATAGATATAAGTCTCACTCACATCTGGATTATATCACATATAAAAATAGGCTCTTACGTTGTCATCCATGTGTATTCGATATTACAATAAAACTATAACTGGTTAATAATATGTTTATAATGTACGATGATGTTATGTTATTATGGTCTAGTTTTTATAAACTATTAAAGAGTTCTGAACTAATTTTCTGAAAATCAACGCCCTGCATTAAAAATTATGTCTCTGACCGATATCGCAAGATAGTTTTCACGAGCATTAGATCTGTTTAATCCAGATCTAAAAATTTCGGATCATAATTTAGATTTTGATTCTATAAGTTTTGATATAATTACCTAGTCATTACGTTCGTATTTTTGTATTGCTATGCTTCCTGATGCGTTTATGCAGGTGTAAACTACAAACCATTCAAGGTTTTGATTATTTATTTATTCATGATGCCTGGGTACCTACTTTATTTGTTTGTATTATTAATTGCACGAGCGCTGAAGCGATAAAATATAGTTAATTGGCTCAACAAAGTTCACACTGAGAGACTGACTCGCGGCCGAGCTTCTTGGAATATGGCGCACTGCTCTAAATAGTTCGTTGCACTGTCCTCTGCGGAGTGATTCGCTAACTCAGTATAGCTAACACTGAATGATAGCCACCGAGCTCATTTGATATTGGTAGGTTCTACATTGCTGCTTCATTGAGTGACATCCAAATAATTTTTCGTAAAAAACCTTCGATGGATTAAAAATAAATGTCAAATGAGCTCAGTGGCTATCATTTAGTATTAGACACTGAGTTAGAAAATCAGTAGGCTGGTCTCACTCTATGAATTTCGGTTTATCAACTTCGTAAAGGGGAGTGTTACACTTTTAATTTTTTACTACCACATAAATAGGCACCAGTAGCCCAAAGTTCAAAATTTCTGTTTTTTCTATTTCCATATAATATAAAAAAAATCAGATATGGGCTACTTTTGAATTACACGGGATTTTGGAAAACGTAAATCCATGCGGAAGAAGTCGCGGGCATCAGCTAGTTTGGATATAAATGAATATAAAACCAAACGAATTGCGCCTGTATGCTCCTCCACAATGTGGCCAACATTCGTTAGTCAAGGTCAGACAATTACGTTATACACACAAGAATTCAGTTATTGCCCAAGACGTATGAAAGAATCATTAAAACTGTTTATTTTGCATATAAACTCGATAGTGTTTATGCGTGTTTACATTACATTTTATGTAAAACGATTGTTATCTTGTACGAGTAGTTGTGAGTAGTACAGGTAAGAAAAAAGGCTTTTTTTAAATTTGTTGACTAGCGAGTAGCGTTTGGCTGCAATCAAAGTGGTAAGAGATGACGCAGCCTAAGATGGAGCGCGCTTGCCTAAAAGATGCCTATTCACTCTGGACTTAAAGGTACCCATATTATAATTGGAGGGGAAAACTGATGCTGGAGGGGTGTTCCAAATCTTCCAAGGCAAATTCCAAATACATAAAGGTAAAGCTTGACCATCATAATGGGCAAAAGAAGCATTGGTAGAAGAAGAAAGACTTGAGAACATCCCTAGCCAAATAGCACACTTTTCAACTTTGATAAAATATTTTAATAGGTATAGTATCTACGCGACAGGTTGAAATGGCAATCAGGGAGGGAACGCACATGCCCACACGGCCCCCGCGCTAACCCAGTACGGGTGAGCGCGGGTGACGTGCGGGGCGTCCCCCCGCCACATATTGCCATCTCACCCTTTCGCAGACTATCTTTTCTATATATAAAAATGAATCGCTGAATGTGTTGCTGATCGCAAATCTCGAGAACAGCTGAACCGATTTCGCTAATACTTTTTTTATAATATTCCTTGAAGTACCTACGAGGATGGTTCTTACGGAGAGATTTTTAAAAAAAAAATCCTGAAAAAGATTCGACTGTTAGGCGGTACGAAGTTCGCCGGGGCAGCTAGTATTACATAATAATTCAATGCTTTTGAACGAGATGACAGCCAAAATCGGCAAAAGCCGGCAGAAAAGGGAAAAGCTATCCGAGCTGGCAATTAGCATTGAACTATTTATTTTATTTATTTTTATTATTCATGTACCAAAAATTGTAGTAACAAAGTAATAATAAATTAAGTTACATCGGAAATGCTTATCTCTAAACAGAGACACTGACAGTAGGTTCATTACAGTAGTACGTACCTACATACAGTTCAATGCATGTTAGATACAAAGTTACGGTAGCCACAATTATCACGTAAGATGATATAATAAAATACCTAGTTTCGAATTGAATGGAGATGCGGAGCGTGGGAATGAGAAATTACGTCCTTAGTGAAATGTGGGTTATTATGTTTCTTAGCTTCACGGATGGCTGTTGGCACTTGACCCTTCATTTTATACGATGGTCATTGAAACTTGAAGTTGAAAAAGGGCTCAATTAGACGGTCCATTTAAATGAGTAGTGTATTTATTTATTTATTTCTATAATATAAAAATGAATCACTAAATGTGTTGCTCATCGCAAATCTCGAGAACAGCTGAACCTATTTTGCTAATTCTTTTTTTATAATATTCCTTGAAGTACGAGGATGGTTCTTACGGAGAGAAAAATTTAATTCAACCTCCTCCTCAATTTTCTAAACTCCACCCGAGCGAAGCCAGGGCAGGTCAGCTAGTTATTAATATCTGTCAACGGCTTTACTCACGTATTAAGTCGACGTTAGCCCGACTAGTTTCGAACCCATCCGGGGTCCTTTTTCAAGGGAGTCAGTTCGCGCACGCGTCGCGGTTGTGTGATACGATTTTGTCTACTCTGCAATAGACTGATAAACGTATTAATATACCTTCGCCTGTAGATATATTGTAAAACGTTAACGATTGCCAAGTTTTTTTTGTATCTAGCTATCCATATTCCGTACCTAGGCGAAGGCAATCTCTTGACCTCGAAACTTTTAAAAACTCAAATAATAGGTACTCGTATTACAATGTAAGAGAAAATTCTGATCAATTTTGTGGATTTTTGTTTATAGTTTTATCGTTGTTTCATGGTTTCTAATAAAAGTGAAGGTAGATAAATGCCTGGAAATAATGTCCGATAGAAGCAGGTGTTACTTTGCTTTGTGGAGCATACTTGTGTATTGTGGAGTTTACATCTACTGAGGATGCTTCGGTTTCGGAGTAAAAGGTAGCTATAGTACGCGTGGCACGCGACAGGTAGCGATGGCAATCGGGGAAGGAACGCCCCAAACATCCGCACAACCCCCGCGCTAATCCGGTGCGGGCGAGCGCGGGTAACGTGCGGGTGTGCGGGACGTACCCCCGCCTCCTGCCCCAATAAGTACATTCCAGGTTCTTTGGTAGTGGGAAGACGGATGGTGCATTTTATCGCACGCTGCACGCGTCGTACTATAGTAGGTATACAGATTTGTTTACAGCGAATTTTTATAGTTTATAGCCTCAATAGCTCAACGGTTAAGGAGCGCGGACTGAATTCCGAAAGGTCGGAGGTTCAAACCCCGCCCTTGCACTATTGTATTTACTCCTAGCACGAGCACGCTTAGTTGGAGGGGAAAGGGGAATATTGGTCATAGCTAACATGGCTAATATTCTTTTTTTTTTAAATTAGGCTTGTTGGACGGCAAGCATAACTCGCTGTAAACCGAACTTGTGCTCTGTAAAGGAAGGAGTTAGGAATCCAGAGTTAGAGCATCGAAATAATATAAATACTTAAGTATTTAGTGAAGGTATCTGGGATCACATTTGGAGTTTCGGAGCAGCACTGGGTTCGCGAGTCTAATTGCCGTGTCAAACGGGTGAACGGGTGGGTCAATTGGCAATTTCCTTTGTGATTGTCTTCGCCTTAATTGCTCGGTTGAGAATCTGCTGAGCTCGTGATCTTACCGTGATGCTTGATGAAAGTTAATTTGAATATCTATAAAATAATAAATGTAAGCTGTGATAGCCTAGTGGTTAGGACGTCCGCCTTCTAATCGGAGGTCGAGGGTTCGATCCCGGGCACGCACCTCTAACTTTTCCGAGTTATGTGCGTTTTAATCAATTAAATATCACTTGCTTTAACGGTGAAGGAAAACATCGTGAGGAAACCTGCATGCCTGAGAGTTCTCTATAATGTTTTCAAATGTGTGTGAAGTCTACCAATCCGCACATGGCCAGCGTGATAGACTATGGCCAAAAACCCTTCTCACTCTGAGAGGAGACCTAGTGCTCTGTAGTGAGCCGACGATGGGTTGATCATGATGATGATGAATAAATGTTCTTTCGTTTTATTTTTGTATATTTTTGTAAGGCGTATTGCTCAAAATCGACAACACACGCCCAAAGACAGAAGACATTTCTATTATTTATTTACAGTTCTGTGGTGTGCCTACCCGTTTTTGAACTTTTAAAAACTCATTATATAAAGTAGAAAATAACAATTAGCACAACATCCGTTGATGTCTCTAATGCAAAAACTTTGTAGGGAAATGTATCGCACTCGTTCACTTTGTTTACTAAATAGGTGGGTATGCAAAACGCGATAAGTAAGTAGGTATACCTATATATACTACCTAGACAGGTACACATGGGGGTATGTGTATGTAAGGTAGGCTTTCCATTGTTTTCCCACCGCAAATCGACAGGCTTTGACAGAGAAGCAACCGACTTTTCAATGTAATTGATTTATATCTGACAGCATGTTCGGATTTCGAATACATTACGAATAACGATCGACAAGTTTTGGCAAAGGACCAACACGATACGTTATTGCTATAAATATAGGGTTGCGATAATTTCCAGGAACCGGATACGGGTTGCAATTTGCACAAAAGAAGCAATTGAAATTTCTCAAAATCCTTTATAATTTATAGATAGTATTATGTAGTCCGCGACAGGTCAAGATGGCAATCGGGGTGGGGAGACGCCCCGCACGCCCGCACATAACCCGCGCTCGCCCGCATCGGTTTAGCGAGGCCTGTATGGGGCGTTCCCTCCCCGATTGCCATCTGTGTCGCGTACTATATATAGGTATAGGTATGTACGGTATAGATTTGTTAATGCGTTTTTGAGTATAATTATCATGGCTAATTTATACTATAGCCTTGAAAATTGTTTTCGTTCTCACATCCATTTTATTATGTAAGAAGTAAGAACGTGCTTTAGGAATGGCTTAACTGCTTTAGGTAATTAAATAATTGACGTCAATATTTTGATGATCGTATAAAATATTTTATTACTTAGCGCAAAACTATTTGAGAAACACACTCCATAATATTTCTTGATTGGAATAGCAAACATTGATTCCAGAGCTTGATGAGGTCCAACGAATGAGGTCGAACGTATTTCAATGAATTTTCAGCTTCTATCATGAAGCTGAAAATTCATTGAAATATTTCTTGAAAATCTATAAATATTCTAATCTATCAGCTATATTCTAGCTAGTAGGTCTAGAGCTGAGAATTGGGATGTATAGACCTTTGACTTTGTTCAGACACTCCTCAATTTAAGTTTCAGATAAAGTTTCTAAACTACGCTCTTTAGATATAATATGTCTGAGATTCAACAAGACAAGATTTCAAATTTTCAGATCCCATGCATAGATGTAGGTATTAAATTTTATTATCATAAGGTTAATCAGAAAGGTCAAAGGTCAGCAAACATTATCATTAAAATCAGGTTGAGTTTCATTAAATAGCTAATGTTTGCTTCGATTTTTTTTCACAGTGTGCTTTATATCGCGAGTCACCGACTTATGTCCGAATTAATATAATCAATCTATCGGTAATGTGTGACTTTGTTAATTATTGTCAAAAGAGACCATACAATTCTTAACAAAATAACAACGTTCCTAAGTAACTTATCTACGGATTAGTCATATAGAATTTCTTATTAATTTTGTCTGTAAGTAATATAAATATTGTCCAGTTGCCTCAGTTCGTCAAGTTGGTAGCGCAAGCTGTCAGCAACTTTTAGCTGTTACGTAGTAATTCCAACCTAGGGTCATTTGGCCGGTTTGGCGACCACAGCCTGTTCCCGACCATTTTTCAGAAAACAACCAAAAATAGTTGTAATAATAACGCAGCGATCGTTCATTTTGCTGCAAGAGCATGCTCTGTCCATCTCTTTCCCTCAAGTAAAATTTGGCTGATCCAGTATTTGTTAGTGTCTCTCAGTGAGTTGACGAATCTGAGACGGAGCGCATGTGTCGATTTTGGAGCAAAAAGTTAATAAAAAATTAGTGAGGAGGCAAACTTCAACAGTAAGTAAAACATGTTTTTAGTAAAGTTTGTGCATACTTATTGCACTTGAGGTGTTAGAGTATGATTGAAATATATCTTTGAGTCCATATTTGATTCAAAAAATGGTTTATTTAATATAAATAAAGGGTGGTCGCCAATGGGCTGACTAAAACTTAGCTTCCTTCCGTTTACGAACACATGGTCGTAAAAGAGCGGTTTTCATCGAATCTTATTTCAGCTTTTCTAACATGCAGCTTTATATGGGTGTAAATGTTATTGTTTCTTGGCATCCTAATAAACATGCTTTATTTAGATGTCAGATTGCGACCAGCAAAATATAGATAAAACCTAGAAATCTAAATGTATTAAGATAGCTAAATACAAAGTGGTCGGGAACGGATCATCTGTCGACCACCAATTTTATTACATACAAAAGTCTCAGTTTTTTGCGGGCGTATACAGACTAGTTAACGACCACGTAGTTATTTTCATTAGTTTGACTACATTTTGGTGGTCGTATACAGACTAGTTAACGACCACGTAGTTATTTTCATTAGTTTGACTACATTTTGGTGGTCGTATACAGACTAGTTAACGACCACGTAGTTATTTTCATTAGTTTGACTACATTTTGGTGGTCGTATACAGACTAGTTAACGACCAAGTAGTTATTTTCATTAGTTTGACTACATTTTGGTGGTCGTATACCTACTGATTAGCTTGCGACTATAAGAACATCAATTTAATGTCTATATTTTGGCGATCGTTTATTGATTTAATCGCAACCAGAAATATTAATGTGATGTGGCAAAAGACCTAACTATGATCGAGAACCAACTTCTTTTCTCATACACAAATGTTTAGTGTTGTTCACGAAGATTTCTGACGATAAATTGAATTGAAACCTACTTTCTTTCTTTTATAAATAATTAAGTTCGGTATGGCCATATTATTTAAACAGTAATAAACTTATACTGCTTTCACAAAGATGTCTGACTGCGTACTAACGGGTTTGGTGCTTGGTATATGTTGCATGTGTTTTATATCTATTTACAGATGGTTCCACCACCTAAACCGAAAAAAAATAAACAGAAAAAAGCAAACGATAAAGATAAGTTGGTATGATCTATTAAATTATTACCTAGCTTACAATAATATTATGACAATGAACCATTTTGATAGAAAGATAGGAAGTCGGTATATATTACTTCTATATAGAAGTAAGATTATCAACATTTTGGTGGAGATCCGACTTCGTTGCTTATTTTTCGGCAAGGGTATGTCATGATTTCAAGAAAGTTCATCAAATAGCAGAAGCTTCTTATACGACAACTTCAGCCTCATTATTAAAATAACCACTGAAATCATTATTAAAGTATTCATAAAATAACCCACTTTTCATCAACAACTTCGTGAATATCCAAGTACCCTTAATTAACACTGTTTAGCAACGATGATTTTATGAGGTCTTATGTATAAAAATCACCAAAGGCATACATTATTTCATCACTTGTTGCAAATACCACTAACACGTTGATATTTTTTGTTTATAATATGTATATTGCATATTTTATATACAAGTTTTTTTATAACTTGCAAATACAACTAACATGGTTACATTTTCAATTTATTTTTGCAATTACTACTAATATTATATATATTACCACTAATATGATATTTTCTGTTTTTTTAATGTACCTACTTACTTTAGTAAAATGTATTTTGCAGAAGGCGCGGGCGGTATCAAAAAAGTCTACCATACGTAGTCTTTTCAACTACAAGGAAGAAAATTTAATGAAAGCAATAGAAGACATACAAAACAAAAAAATGGGAATAAGAGAAGCCTGCCGGTTTTATGAGGTGCCAAAAACGACCGTTTATGATCGACTGTCGGGTAAAATAGCAGCGAGCAAAATGCCTAAAGTAGGCCCAGACCCTGTATTAGGTCGCGAAATTGAAGAAAAGCTATCTAAATGGCTTATAAACATGGCTAAATGTGGATTTCCACTAACTAAACAAGATCTAATAGAAAGTGTATCCAAAATCATTCGCGATTCTGGAATTAAAAACCCTTTTAAGGAGGGTAAGCCAGGGGATACTTGGTACCACAACTTCTTAAAACGACATCCCAAAATTAGTATTAGAGTACCAGAAGGCATTAACAATGCCCGAGCCGCAGTAACCGAGACCCGCATAAGGTCGTGGTTCAAGGAATTGAGAGATTATATGGCGTCTATTGCTGCTTTGGACATATTTGAAGAACCAGACAGGATATTTAACGGAGATGAAACCGGATTCTCTTTGTGCCCAAAGAGTGGTAAAGTTTTGGGACCTAGAGGATACAAAAACGTATATGTAATTAAACAAAATAATGAAAAAGAAAATATCACTGTATTGGTGGTATTTACAGCAAGTGGTAAATTATGCCCACCCCTTGTAATATTCCCCTACGTAAGACCTCCTAAGGCTATCATTGATAATATGCCAGAATCATGGGTACTTGGACGTTCCGAAAGCGGTTGGATGAAGAGCGAAGTCTTCTATGAATACGTATGTAATGATTTGAATGATTGGATAGCCAAAAGCGGTATCAAAAAGCCTGTGATTCTATTTATAGACGGGCACAAGTCTCATATGACATACTCATTGAGTGAGTTTTGTGACCAAAATGGCATAATATTATATGCCTTACCAGCTAACACAACGCATATGCTTCAGCCGGCTGACGTAAGCGTGTTTAGGCCGCTGAAGCAAAAGTGGAAAAATACTGTAAGGAATTGGCAGGTTCGCCCTGAGAACATTAACAAAACCATTACCAAACTTAATTTTTGTGAAATTCTTAAAGAGACTTTCACTTTAATTGACTTGGACGAGACCATCAAAAATGGGTTTCGAAAATGTGGGTTGTACCCCTTAAATGAAAATAACGTAGACTACACAAAATGTGTCAAGGACTTACAGAAACTAATAAGTCCAACATCAAATAGAGCAAAAACGGTGTATGCAAGAGATTTCGATGCAGCCTTGAAGGTTATATCATTAATCCAGACAGACTTGGCCAGTCGAAATATTGAAGTAACGCCTATTCTGGAAGAAATTGAGAAGGCTAGAGCAAAATTCATCGAAAATCGCCGTTCCAAGTCAAAGACGCCTCGAACATCTGCAACTTCTAATCAGAGTTCGAGCATACTTGAAGACCTCGTGACTGAAACGAACTGTGCAGTTACTCCAGACAATTTAAACTTTGATGAGCCTGGAATCGTGCCACAAACTACTGCTTGTTCCAGCCTGAATAATCCCTCTAATTTCAGCTCAAATATTGATATTTTTACACTACAAGCTCCAAGTTGCAACCCAAATATTGACACTATTACGCCACCAGCTCCTGCTTCATGTTCAAGCCCGTGGTGAAGAACACCTCAAAAAAGGAGGTTTTGCAATGCAGCCAATGTTATGAAGACTTGATAAGCGACGTTGAGGATGATTCGGAAAAAAATATCGGCTGTGATAAATGCGTCCGCTGGTTCCATCTAAAATGTACAATGTTGGAACAAGTTCCATATATTGAAGCAGCAATATCGGATTACATATGCCCATTTTGTATGCAAGATAATAATAAGTAATTTATATAATAATATTTTTTTTTATTATATTAATATTAATAATAATCATAATTAATTACTTTTGTCCATTATATTCTAATTTCGATAAGAAATTATTGCTTAGTTATTTTTGATAACATATTGATTAATAATTTATAGAAGAAGTAAATAAACGTGATATTTAAAAAAAAACATAATTAATTATGTTTTCCCACTATCTATTTTCGATACGATATTATTACTTAGTTATTTTTGTTAGTTTTTTTGATAAACATATTGATTAATAATTAATAGAAGAAATAAATAAACGTGATATCAGAGAAAATATTGTTACTTTTATTTTTGACTTTAAATAAATACATCGAAAGCTCTTTTTTCAGTGGCATTTAAATGGTCGTAAACTGACGAAAGTGTGGCCGTGAACTAACGAAGAATGGTCGTAAACTGAAAAAAACGCCCTTTTCGATAAATCGGAATATTGCTAATAATAGAGAAATTAAAATGCTTAAAACATATAGTGATTAATTTCTTTAATGCTTTTTTTATCGATTTAAGTTGTAATATCGGCTAAAAAGGTATATTTTGAAGAGCTACGTAACTTTAAAGACACCAAGTCGACTAACTGGTCGTGAAAGGGTCGAGTGACCCTACCAAACATTTCCACCAGCTTGCTACCTTGCTCTGGTATTATAATTCTGATTTCTGGCAATCCGAAAAAAATGACAGCACCCGTCCAACGTGCGTCCAACCTAATATATTATTTAATAAAAAGATGGGGTAATAAAATAAAACAGATCAAGTGTGAATCGGACTCGCACAGGAAGGGTTCCGTATCTTCATAAGTACAAGCAATAAAAGTTTTTATTAAATTTTTATGGCGGCTATTTTGAAATTAATATTATTTGTTGTTATAATATTAATTTCAAAATAGCAATAGAAATACACATTTGGTGAAAATTTCAACACTATATCTATTACGGTTAACGAAAAACAGCTTGCTGCAGACAGACGGACGGACAGCCGTGAGCCGTCTGAGTAATATGGTCCCGTTGGCACCCTTCAGGTACGGTTTACGGAACCCTAAAAATTTTATTCGAATTCTAAACGGCGCGGCGCGGCGCGTTCAAGCAACTGTGCCGGGGCTTATTTTGTTTGAGGCTTGGTAAAGAAACTAAAGAAAACAAAAACTAGCTGGGTTCTTTTCTTCTATTTGCCTCTGACCTCAGCTCTTATTGACAATGGTTGCCAGAATAAAATATGGCGCGCCGGTAAACGAAAAGCTCTGCTTGTGTGGCACCCCGCAACTTTCTCACGGATCTTAATTTTTTACCCGATTACGGCAAATCCAAAAGGAAGGGTTATGATTTTAGCAGTCTATGTATGTAGGTTAAGGTAGGTATGTATAGTACGCGACAGGGTTAGATGGCAATCGGGGTATGAGGCGGGGAGACTTCCTGCACATTCGAGCTATCCCACACCGGGATAGCGCGTCGGCTGTGCGGAAGTGCGGGGCGTCCCCACCCCGATTGCCATCTTGCCCTGTCGTGTACTATATCATGTATGTGTTTGTTTGTTTATATTTATAATATATGTACCACCGTAGCGCCTAAACTATTTACCTAGCTGATTTTGATAATAATCAATGAGATATCAATAGATTCGTATCACGGTCCGGGTGACATAGGTTACATTTAAATATGAACAAAATCTATTCCATATCAGGCAGAGAAATAAAGGAAACCTAATAGGATAATTTCATTGTCTGTCTGTCTATCGTGTCTGTCAAGACTCAAGTCCCGCCCAATCTGTGGCGTGCTCTGCGGAGTAGCGAATCTATGCGAAACGTCACTGTGAAATGGCGCGTAGAAAGAGTAGTTTGGTCTTGTGCTGATATAACTGAGAATTACTATGTGAACAGTGAATAAAAGCCTGATTGAAAGAATGGTTTTCATTCTAATACTAGAATCATGAAATTTGGCAGGTACCATTGCCAATGTATTATAGCACAAGTAAACGGAAAAATCCGAAAACCGTTAATTTGTGGTTACATCATCACAAAAAAAGTTAAAATGTGTTATTACTTGTAAGATGGTACGGAACCCATCGTGTGCGAGTCTGGCTCGCATTTGATCGGTTTTACTTATTTATTCCAAAACTTCCGCCCTCACAGTGTTACCAAAGTTTTAAGAGCCTCAATAGCTCAACTGGTAAAGGAGTGGACTGAAAACCGAAAGGTCGACGGTTCAAACCCCGCCCGTTGCACTATTGTCGTACCTAACTCCTAGCACAAGCTTGACGCTTAGTTGGAGAGGAAAGGGGGATATTAGTCATTTAACATGGCTAATATTCTTTAAAAAAAAAAAGTAGAAGAGATTAGGTGGACGATATGTAGAGGCACGCATGAGAGGCCTAACGGGCCGATCGCTCACACAATTTTAAAATAACATACGATTATAGGGGAAAGCAGGTAGGATTCGTACAGAGGGAGCATTCGTACAACAGTCATAATATCTACACTATGCAACATAGTGACGCGTTTGTGTTTTTGTATATGTGAGGCCCGCTCATATTCATAGGCTCACAGCTAAGTGCAGTGGCTGTAAAACAGTCCGTTTTTTTTGAATAAGTCAAAACGTGTTTTCACACCGCGAAAATAATTTTTCGACTCATCTTTGACGACATTAATTCGTAATAAGCTTGGCTCAAATTGTTAAAGTAACATATAATAGTCTTTGGATAAGTGCCTTAGATTCATGTGTAAACATTAATTTTGGGATAGCCTTCACCGTTATTTTTATTTTAAATTTATTGTTTGATTTTTTTGGTTGGGGTACCTTCGTGCAGTTAGGAGTGGGGTGGATTCGTACCTTACGAATGCACCCCGCGTGAGTTCAGATCGTTTTTGCACTAACTGGGTTATGGGATTCCAATTCTAAACCACTCCCAGGTGATAACATGCAACAAATAGTGGTGGTGCCTAGACTAGCAGAGTAGAACTAGAGTGAAGAAACTTTCGGTTTGATCCTGAAATCGACATCTGCTAAATATTAGGCTAGGGGTGTCGTTAAATCAAAAATACCTAGTAGTTTCATAGCCTACCAAGCGTCAAATACAGGCGACATTTGACGCCTGCCAGTGTGGGTGAAACCTCGATGTTTTCTTTCTTCGAAGTTTCATGCCTGTCGTGAGCTGCGCTATAAGTCAAATTAGCAACTTCTTATCAAACGTCAAAACGCTGGCTTAGTACCTATGGCAGCTTGTATAAAAGATATACATAGATATGACGTCATAAACATTTGACGTACCTACTCTTTATATTTAAATCAGCAACTTTAGAATCAGTTTTGAATGGTTAAAACTTACAATGGACGTGGATTTTACGAAATTTGCAAGACCCTCTGTTTAATAATAATTACTAAGAAATCGTTTATTTTTGACATAGGCGCTATCCCAATTCAACTCCCAAAGAAATAGCTCTTACTCAACAAGATCTATCATCAAGATTGCCACCTCCATCACCATCTACATCAACTGTGGGATGATGACGCCAGAAATTATGCAACCTTTTACCTTAGCCTAAAAAGACCTAAAAAGACACAAAGAAAGGAAAAGTATTATAAAAATTAAGGATATAACATATAATCCCGAAAAAAATAGACTGATAGAAAAGGAAAGAGCAAAAAAGATGAAAAAAGGAGAACAAGAGAGAAAACAGAAGGCTAAAGAGATGAAACGCGAGTTACTATAACGGTAAATTAGAATGTTGATTAATGAATGACTTAAATTGTAATAAATTGTTTGTAAACACCATATTGTTAATTATTACTATATTTAAGGTTGATTCTGTGTTAATTTTGATATCAATAAATGTTTAATTTCATATAAAATAGCCTTTTTAATTCCTGTGTACGAAAGCTCCCCACTATGTACGAATGTACCCTAGTCGATGTACGAAGCTACCTCGCGTGTGGGGTGCTTTCGTACGATTTCCATTTTTTGGGAAATTCATCATAGCTTTGTCATCTTACTTTGCATCAACACTGAACTACACTATAATTAAAGCCAGATAACTAGGTAATCCAGCAGCGTTGAAATTATTTTGAAATATTTATTAGTTTTGTTTTTACATGACCTAGAGTAAAAAGTGTACGAATCCTACCTGCTTTCCCCTACATATAAAAAAGAAAAAGAATTTATTGCAAAAGTAAAATCAATTTTTAAATATTACTTGGCAAAAAATAAATTTACAATAAATATAAAAAAACTTGCTTAGATAAAAAAAAAAAAAAAAATTAAATCATTTTTATTATTTTATTATATACTTTTGAAACGATTGAGATCACTTATACATGCATGCTATGTGTAGTGTGTATGGGGTTTTGGGCATCGGAGGAGAAAACGTCCCGTATTGGTACCTAGGAGTTATGGCAACCCTAACGATATCCCATGTCTTTGTTATCCAGGCGGCTCAGTTTGCTATTGTAACCCATCACATCTTTTTTTAATCACCTGTTTGAAGTTCAATGTTTTCCTAAGATCGCAGCATCAATCATATCTGATAGTTTATCGCCTTTGTGAGAAGGAAATATTTTAGTTCTTTTTAGGAATGACATTAATTTTTTTTATCAATACAAAATAACTCTTAAAAGCTTGAAGGTAGGCATAATTTCATGAGTTGGGTTTTTAATTTTTTAAAGATCCCATCATTTTTTCAAATCCTAAGCTTATTGTCCCCAACACAGGGAGGAAGGATAAGCGACTATGAAGTTTGGCTCATGGTGGCTTTGGGAGATAACTGGTAACAAAGATGTAAAAAAATCTTACGTCAAAGTATAATTTTTATTTTCTTCGGAATAATAAACTGAGCACGGGTCTCCTATCATAATTAAAAGTGTCTTGGCTTTAGTCCACCACACTGACTAAGTGCCGATGCCCGCGACTTCGTCCGCGTGGAGGTTTTAAAAATCCCGTGGGAATTCTTTGATTTTCTGGGATAAAAAGTTACCTGTATCCCGGGTGCAAACTGTGCCAAATAGATGATGCCCGCGACTTCGTTCACGTGGATTTTTAATCCCGTGGGACCTCTTTAATTTTTCGAAACAAATTAATACTTAGGTACCCGGGATGCAATGTAGGTACCTACCTAGGCCATCTCTGTAGGTACCAAATTTTGTCAAAATCGGTTAAACGGATGAGCCATAGAAAGGTACCTAGTACTCTTAGCAGACAGACAAACACACTTTTCCAATTATAATATTAGCACTTACGCACTTAGTAGGGTATGGGTTAGGTATCTACTTAGAAATATTATTTATTATCTAGTCTTGAGCAAGCGACCAATAACCAGTAATTAAGTTTTTCACCTACCTACTTAAATTAACAATTTTTACATAGGTAGATAGATACGTTTCAAAACAAAGATCGGTACCTACTTACCTAGCTATTATGCGTTCATACCGCAAGCTACCCATTATCAACTTACGTATTGATGTAGTCAGAAGACGGTCGGTAATAAGCCGACGTGTAGAGGGCAGACACCAGACAATAGCCGAGCCTTCTCGGAACCGGTCTTGAGGCCAGCGCTCTGCCGAATTTCGCGCCGACCACCCATGCCCGGGCGCGCTCCGGTCCGGCGATACTTATCGCGCCTGTATTTATGGCTAGAAACACCCTTTACCTCTACCGATTCTTTGGAGGAATCCATAATTTATGCAAGACACGCATCGTAATATTGAGGGGTCTCACTAAATAATACTTAATTAATATTTGAAACATCCATACCTGGAAATTTTATGGCTACGATTAATATGCTTTTCTTTAAGCATCCTTTTATCTAATAGCTATTGTAGATGAAAAATGTTGTAACAGAATGTAGAATTTCAACGGAAGAAAACTATTTACCTAATTGAAGAAAATCTGACTCGTATGGCAAAAATCAAATTTCCCACTGAATTTTCCCACTTTCAATATCTTCGACCATTACATTGATATAAATATCATGATATAGGTATAAAATAAAATAGCCAACAAATGGGTATAAATATTGGGTTGAATATTCAAAAACCCTTTCTTAGCTGATGCCTACGTCATAATAGCTATCTCAGCTATCTGACCTGTATGCCAAATTTCAGCCCGATGCGCCTAGTGCAGTGCAGTGCATTAACCTGTGCGTATATAGATCAGTCAGTCAGTCATCACACATTTTTCCTTTTAACGTTTTATCCTACATTATAACTTAGATTTGTAGTTATTAGCGGTATCATCATCATCATCATGATCAACCCATCACTGGCTCACTACAGAGCACAGGTCTCCTCTCAGAGTGAGAAGGGTTTTGGCCATAGTCTACCACGCTGGCCAAGTGCGGATTGGCAGACTTCACACACCTTTGAGAACATTATGGAGAACTCTCAGGCATGCAGGTTTCCTCACGATGTTTTCCTTCACCGTTAAAGCAGAGTGCGTGCCCGGGATCGAACCCCGACCTCCGATTGGAAGGCGGACGTCCTAACCACTAGGCTACCACAGCAAAGCGGTATAAGCAGAGTAAACTAGTTTATCAAGAAGAGTTATAAGGATACGTGCGAGCGAGAGGAAGTTTTCACCGCTATAGCTGAACCAATCACGCCCACGCCAGTTCAAAGGGTAGTGTTGTGCTGGTGTCTTATTTCATCAATAATTAATTTAATAAATGATATTATTTAAATAATTGATGAAATTAGGCCCTCAATAATTTAAATAATATCATAGGTGCATTCGACATAGATAATTTTATTAGTAAGGATCTAAATAAATTATGTACAGCATGTATACGACATGGGAGATGGTGCAACTGTTACCACTAATCACGTGCCAAAGGGTAGAAATTGTATAGTTTTCATCCGTCTACGTAAACAGCCAGGCGGTTCCAGCACAACTGAAATAAAGATCGATAGGATAGCTCGTACTCGTAGTAGGTAGTTAAGTAGGTTGATCTAAAGCTAATAATATTAATCACTAGGTTATCAATTTACCTATACCTTTAAAGCTAGGGATGTCTATGTTACTCTATAATGTCACGAAACTCGTCGAGATTGTCGAAATGCGCAAACTCTAACTCGGGAGTTAGATTTTCGTCGAAAACAGATAAGGGGTAGATTGGTCCGATATCACGGGTCGAAGACATTACTGTACAAAAACACTATAAATCAAAATGCAAATTTTTTTGCGTTTAAATCTTAACACGTTTCCTCGCGGGCATATCAAACAAACGTGTTTCGGCTAGAGTAGGTAAGTTTATTATCTTTTATTATTTCGGTCCATGATGCTCCGGATGATAAATTAAAATAAGTGACTGACATCAAGCTGATCGTAAATGAAACTGTAGGGCGGTCTAAAACCTGCAACAATCATTATTACAATCTCTGAATTGGTGCGATTCTTGTTGCAACAATGCATTGTAGCCAATAGAGAGCGAGTGTTAACCAATCAGAGATGATTGCAATCGTGAAATTGTAGCAGTCATTCTCCCGCAATCGCGCAGCTGGTCTATTGCTATCGCTTGTCGCGGCCACATTTAACGATCATGACGCATCTACCGAAATGTAATTGGCAATGATTCCCAATCAGCACACGCTTTCGACGTTGTTATACGTTGTTTGTTATCGTTACTAATAGATATTAAACGATTAATAAATGTGTAGCTATCTAAGTAAATCTATATGTTATATAAATTGTATGTAGCTCAAAGCTGAAAGCCTGAAACACTAGCGCACTCCTTTGATCTAGGCAAGCCTCAGAAACGACAAGAGCTTTTAGTCAAATCCAAACCTGCCTATCAAATTTTCACTCTATCCCTTTTTTTGGCTGTGGTTCCAAGATGTCTAACTTCCTGAGGGAAAAATCGCATTATGTGGATTTTTTATTTTTTATCCACGACATAATATTTTGGGAATCTCCGAGATCTCTAAAGAACACACCAGTTCAATGCCTCCCTTGGGAGTTGCGCAATAGGTAGGTACCCATTAGGCTCGTCATCGTCATTATTTCAACCCATCGCTGGCCCACAGGTCTCCTCTTTGAATGGGAAGGGTAAGTGCGGATTAGCAAACTTCATACCACCTTGAGAACATTATGGAGAACTTTAAGTAATTAAGTATCACTTGCTTTAACGGTGAAGGAAAATATCGTGAGGAAACCGGCTTGCCTGAGAGTTCTCTATTGGGTTCGTCCCAACGGAAATAGAACTGTCTATGCCGCAGGAGTGTCAATATTTTTATTCCAAACTCAAAGCCGTATCTAATCATTTTCCAATTTAGCTTTGGATTGTGCTAATTGCTAGATATTGCCATTTCCGGCCAAAGCATTCTAAGTAATTATATCCGGCTCCAATATATTTTTGCTATACTATCCCATTATCATGATTATCATATTAACATTTAGAAAGAAGTTGTTCACCCATTCGATGCTATCTGTGCTAATACCTACATGTTTCAAATGAACTCAAATATAAATTAAACAAAAAAAAAAAAGAAAACAAAAACCTAACGAGTTAAAACCGTGTAATAAACATGACACTAGCAGCCGATGCTTGTGACTGGTGTTTCAACGTCGATAAATCCCGAGGCAATAAGCCCAGCCCTGACCACAGTTCATTGAGTAAACCTGTGTGGCTGTGTGGTGCGCCTGCGCCGGCGGGCGAGCACGACACTGCGCGTGTGTGTGTCTGTGTATCAGACACTTATTTGTTGTAAACACTCGTGATCACATTAGCGACAAGTCGTTCAACAAAAAATACATAAATATTTTCTGGAAAAACATGAATGTGCACTCACTAGATCGCATGATGCTCTCGTCATATTGCTATCAACACGACATTTTTGGCTACTGAACTTTGCGGTCGCTTGTTCCTGCTAAGTGCTAATTCATTTTAATGATTTCAGGTCGCCATAGCAAGTATTTTGCTTCAATACCAGAAAGTAACACATATGATGTCGTTATATTGATTTGATAAAAGTTAAAAGTTCAGCGACCTTTTGACGAGACAGAACTATACAGCTGGTAGTAGTATTTTTTCTAAATGTATAAAAGGAAAAGGTGACTGGCTGACTGATCTATCAACGTACAGCCCAAACTACTAGACGGATCAGGCTGAAAGGCCATGAAGATAGCTATTATGACGTAGAACATCCGCTAAGTAAGGATTCTAGAAAATTCAACCCTTAGGGGTTAAATTGAATTAACCCCTGAACGCTGTTAGCAGGGTAAAATAGGGGTTTGAACTTTGTGTACTTAGTCCACGCGGATGAAGTCGCGGAAGCTAGTTAGTAAATAAATCTATACCTATTTAAAAGAAAATCCAAGATTTCCAAACAATACAGGCATGTATTTGTCTAAATGTGTAGAAGAATGTATACTTATGATGTAAAAGAAATTGTTAGAACTACGAGCTACGACTGCACGAGAGTCCAAAAAATCATTCGTTTCAAGCTTCAACGCCGTATTTGTGGCGTTTGGCGCTATTTTACTAAAACGATCTGTCTCTGTCGTGTCCTTAAAGGGCCCCATATACGGTACGATTGATCTTTACGATCCGTCGTTTCAGACCGATCGAAACGACGAACCGATAGTGTATTTTATGATCGATAGTGATTTACTTTAAGGCTCTTAGCGATCAACGATTCTATTTTTGTCATTCAATAACCCACACTTTTCTAGGTTTTCTTATTTCTTCTGTGCCGAATCAAAGTTACCGCCTCATAAGTAAGGAAAAGAAGTTCATTTTCGGTTTTATAGGGCACATATTGAATTATTTGAGCGCGTTTTTATCGTTCCGTTTCGAACAAGTAAATGATCGCGTAATCGTAACGACCAATCGTTTCGTGTGTGTACGGAATTTTTGAAGCGATGGATCATTACGATGTTCTTAAGATTGATCGAAGCGACGAATCGTAGCGTGTACAGGGAGGCGACAGAGCAAAAAGTTTGAAGACAACCTGTGTCTAGTGTGACCTGACGCTAAGTTTAGAAGCTAACTGCGGTGCAGGCGGCCGGCGCGCGGGCGCGGGCGCCTCAGTCCCAACTCCCAACAAATAACGTGGTTTGTTATATTTTTTTTTACTTTTAAGTTAAGTCGTTTATTTATATACCTAACGTGTGGCTGATGGAAACGGTTAGGTTTAGATGTAAAACATTTTGTGTAGCTCTTTCGCGATTCGTTTTGTTTATACCTACCATTAGATACTACTTTACTGCTATCTGCGACGATACTAACTGGCAAAGTTCGTTAGATGGTTCATCATCAACTGATAGACGTCCACTGCTGGACATGGGTTTCTTGTAGGGACTTCCACACGACACGGTCTTGCGCTGCTTGAATCCAGCGTCTCCCTGCTACTCGTATGATGTCGTCCGTCTTTCAACGCTACGGTTTCCGGTGCGAGGTCACCATTCCAGCACCTACTTATTATCTTCCTTTCGACCAATCCATCGGGCATCGAAGCTTCAATCTCTTGATAAAATCGTGTACAAACAACGGACGATATCTACCTACTTAGTAAAGTAAATTTTTGTCACTTTATTAACTTTTCACAATTTTCTTAGAAAAAAAAACGACAAGAAAATTCAAAGAACTGAGGTCAGTGAGCTGGACCCCGTCAACGTAAGGGAAAGTTGAAACTTTCTGAATACTGATCAATAAAAAGTAAAAGTGGCTCTATGTTGGGTGCAAGTAAGTACTTTGAGAAAGGTCTGCTAATGTAATGTGTGTAATGTCTTACGAATTCATTGAACGCCCGAACCTTGCGTGACCAATTTTAAATACGGTTACTTCATACTACACTTGTTAATGTATCTTTTACATGATGTAAGTAGCTTGTAGTTATCATCTACATCAATTATTATCATTCACTTTATGTTGACTTTACTAATACCTAATTGACTTTGTTTTTTACTTTGTGAGTTTAGTTTTTAGGTCCATATTTATAATAAAACTTATTATTTTCCTATTTTATCACTCTCTGCCTAGTAAATAAGGTATAAGGTCCTAATTTAGACACCTCCAAAATCATAAACCGCATATACATTACAATGAGTACCTAAGGATTAGGTATTAGTTTATATAGAGGGTAAAGATTAGTAAAATCGAATATTTATTATATTATTTCTAAGTACCTATGTACTTACATATTTTCTAATATGAATCCCGCGGCGTCATCCGCGTGGATATAGGTTTTAAAAACCCCGCCGGAGTGCTTTTATTTTCCAGGATAAAAAGTAACCTATGTGTTAATTTGAGGTTTAAGCTATCTCCATTTCTTTCAGCCAAATCGGTAACAATCATTATAGCGTGAAGAAGTAACAAACATCCGAAATGTCACATCTCTATATATAAAAATGAATTGCTGCATGCGTTGCTGATCGCAAATCTCGAGAACAGCTGAACTGATTTTGCTAATTCTTTTTTCATAATATTCCTTGAAGTACGGGGATGGTTCTTACGGAGAGAATTTTTTTTAAAAAAATCCTGAAAAAGAATCGACTGTTAGGCAGTACGAAGTTCGCCGGGGCAGCTAGTGTATACTATTATTAGGTAAGGATAATTAATTTATAATAGGTACCTATTATACTTAAACAAAGGAGGTCATGAATGCAAAGATACCATTTCACAATATTAGTGCACTAAATAAATTACTGGGCTAAACTAAAAAGGTGAATGTATACATGTGTAAGTTACAAGGCAAATAACCCGACCTAGTTCAGGCTGGTGTTATCGTCTCGTACAAAGATGCTATTATTTTACGTTTACCTATGGTTACCTTTCTTTACACCGGCGCGGGCGCAACTTCGTCATTACACTTTGATATAGTACAACCAGTTTCACCTGACCCGTCGAAGCACAACAACATATAGGTTTTATTACTTGCTTGTGTTGAGACAGAGTCCGTATGATGGTGGTTGGTGATAACAACAAACATTTAAAGTTTGCTTAGCTGTTCAAATACCGTCGTTTTGATAGCACCACGCGCCGATACTGAGAAACCTTTCATTTACTTACCAGTTACCACTGCTTATATGAATAAAAAATATCTGTATTTGGGTATCTATATCTATACTTCTTGTAAAACCTTTTCGTTACCTTTGAATTTACTCGCGAGAAATATGTTTTAAGATTTTGAATTCCGCTTTTCTCGGAATTTAATGAGTGTCTCGATTATATTTTATGAGATAACTTTGTTTTATAAAAAGACTAGCTGATGCCCACGACTTCATCCGCGTGGATTTACATTTTCCAAAATCCCGCGGGAACTATTTGATTTTCCGGGATAACATTCATCATAATCAGCAACTCATTTAGCGATTCATTTTTATATATAGAAAATATATAGATTAGGATTAGGATTGCCTTTCAATTTATTGTTTCCGGTCTATGTATTAAAGTCTATAGTGTCTTTAAATGACTTCATTTTCTAAGGAAACCACAAAGTTACAGCTTTAATATGTCAGAGAATCGTCTTTCCTGGAGCTATTGCTTGTCCCCTGTCCAAGAAAGTAGGTACTAGCTGAACATTGTAGCATAATAATGAGAACCAATGAACTTAGAAAATTTGATGCCCAAGACCAGGAAAAGTGGTCTAGAGTCTTTGAGGAAATATTTAGTATACCTACTTATAATAATACAATGGCTAGAGTACATATACCGAAAAGTGGATCCCACTTACATATTAGAATTCTAAATTGAAGAAAAAGGTTAGATCTAAGCGTCAAAATTGTTACCCCCATATTATGTTAAACTTGATCATAGTTTTCTATGGTTGCAATCCTCAATGGTTGCCATAGTTTAGAATCCTCAATATATTCAAAGTACCTACCGCAAAAAGTTCAATTTACCCGTACTTCATTTCTTTTAACAGCAATTTGTAACCTACCTGCAAATAACAAACAATGGAAATGTTTATTAGCAAGTAAGCGGTTTCATGTTAATAAAGCGGTAGATAATGCTAAGCAAGGGCAACTGTTCTGAGAATCGGTGAATGTACATATTTGTGTATTCAAAGGATTTGTATGACAATATAATGTTATTGGTACCATTAAATAAATATGTAATAACGTGACCAGTTTTATAGGCATATTATATATTTTAGTGCATATTGGGTCAATAGACGCCTGCGCCTATATTCCGAAATCTCAGATCTACCTACTCAATTTTGAAACTATTTTTTTTGCTCTGTTTTACTTTAACTCTAGTTATTATTGTTTTATCATTGGTTTTGTATTCACCCTCAATTTCGTTTGCCTTTCATACCTTCCCAAGGGTGTATGTAAGATAATATTGCTTTCCAGCATTTATCCGCAATTTGTAGAACTATTTTTAGCTGTCTAATAAAATAAAAAAAATATATTAGACCAGCAAGCAACATGGCCAGCGTGGTAGATTATGGCCAAAACCCTTCTCACTCTGAGAGGAGACCGTTGATCGTGTGTGATGATATACCTATATTAGACATGCTAAGTTCTTGCTTACCCTAACCTCTTGTGACGAAAGTTGAAACTGCTACCTACTAAGATTATGCATATTTTAAAGTAATAAAAAGTCAAGAAAGCTACGTTAGAAAATTACTACGTGCCGGCGCGCCGCCCGCGCCGTGTCAATGTCCTGACATGGTGTTTACATGCGACAACAAAGCGAAATAATATCTACTTTGTAATATCCTGCCTGTGTAACATACAAAACAGCTACCTGCCATCCCATCACCATTGTGATTTATGTAATGCTTCTTTGACCACGACGCGGTGTAAAACTAAAAATAATTTCTACGCCACACAGGACGTGTAATGTCTTCTAACTGGTACATTGACCCTACTGACTATCTATACCTATGTATAGAGAAACTAATTGACATTTGATATTTTTTTATAGAAATAGCGAGCAAACGAGCAGACGGGTCATACCGCCCACCCATGAACATTTGCAGCACCAGAGAAACTGCCGATGCGTTGCCGGCCTTTCAGGAATTTGTTGGTCCGCCCCTTTATAATATTTTGTATGGAAGTTCTCTCCATAAAGCAAATTCGCACTAAAGCTTCATTTATGCCAGAGCAATACATATAGTGCGACATGGTGCCATGCCAAACGGCTGCATGATACAACAATTTATTAACAAGAATCCTCGGCAGACTGTTGTACCGTAATATTCCAATTCTACAATACGATGTTATCTCGGCATAAAATAGACTGCCCCATGTTTCAAAATGTTTCTATTTGTAGCATGCCGCATTGTCGCACGTTGTTGCTAATAGATACATATTTTATGGTGACCTAGTAATAAATAATATGCTAAATGCAAAGGTCAGTTTTTAGTTCGGTGCCTATTTGACACTGGGATACATGATGAAAGAATCACAAAGTCCCGACTCCCAATGCATCCCATCACCTAGTTTACCCTGAATCTATTTATGACGCGTACCTACTCATCTATACTCGCCTATTAAGAGGTCGCAAACTGGTGCATCGACCCCTTTTTATATTATATTATGTTCAAAAAAACGAAAAAAAAAACAATTCGACATAAATTAAATGCTTACTATGAAATTCATATCAAAAATTATTAGTTACTTTAGTAAAATTAATTTTAAATTGTTTATTGAGTAGCTAGGTAGGTTACTATTTCCTTCTTCAAGGAAAGAACTTCAATCAATATAATGTATTTGTTTTGTAAAGCTTGGTGACTAATTATTATGACTTGCTGAGCTTTGCACGTACATACACTTCATAGACAAAATGACATGCGCAAAACTTATACTTATTCGTACATGAAGATCATTTCTCTGAATGCATTGACGCAGTAAATTGTGGTTTTATGTTCTCAAGAAGTCCTGTAATTAATTTCATACTATTTTATTTTGTCCGTTCATTTCCTCGTTTAAAAAACTTTTTCAATTTTGTATATGGATTAACTTATGGTTTTTATGATATCGCTACCCATAATTATAAATGTTAAAATGTGTTTGTTTGTTGGTTTATTAGTTCGTTGTTTTGTCCTTCAATCACGTCGCAACGCAGTAACAGATCGACGTGATTTTTTGCATGGGTGTAGTCAAAGACCCGGAGAGTGACATAGGCTACTTTTATCCATCAATCAAAGAGTTCCCACGGGATTTTAAAAACCTAAATCCACGTCATTGAAGTTGCGGGTACCTATCAACTAGATATTCCGCTCGCACCGCATTGGTTTTGCGCTTTTCTGTGTAAAAGCCATGCAACAAGCTCGTTCTTGATGCACAATATTATAGAGCTGTTATATTATCACTTGTATAACATTATTATCTCTCTCATTATAGCACAATTTAACCGAGTAAACCAATAACAGTTCGAATGCAATGATTGAGACAAAATCTAGAACAACAATATCAGTAAAGTAACACTAGTTCTTAAAATCGCGCGCAGACTGCAGTTAAAAATAAACCAGTTGTGACGTAAGCGGTGAACTTTTTGCTCGGTCTTTATTAGATTGTGAGTTTATATCAGGTTATTATAGGCGGAGTGCATCTAATTGGCACATTTCCGAACCGTGGGAAGGGCCGCCGCTGGCGAGTGCAGCTAGTGAATGAGTTTTAAGCAAGCTTTAAGAGGAAAATTTGCCTCATAACTTACTGACTTGTTGAGGAAAAAGTTTCATTCAAGTTTCGTTGAAATGACATTTTGACGTCATACCGCAGTTTTGTGAGGGGATTAACTTAATAAAAACCTTTATAAAAAACTGACCTTAATAAATCTGGGAACCTGTACCTAATTAAATTTCTTTAGAGTTAGGAAGTTGGCGGTGTTCCACCCCCGTGTCTCGGAGAGCACGTAAAGCCGTCGCCGTCGGTACTGCACCCGATCTCTCGCTCCCATCTGTCATCCGTGTCCCATCGGGCTATGATAGTGAAGGAGTAGAGAGTGCACCACTTGTGCTATAAGTACCATATTATCTCCCGCGCAGTTTGCTAATCTCTACGGAGATTGACCGCCGCGTGTAGCCGCAATTCAGTCGGAAGGACATTACCTATTAGTATTACTATGGACCAACGTAAGCTTGTCGTACGGTATTGCGACACAAGCATGTCTCATAGTCACCGGTGAAAGCAGCCGACCACACCTTGCAATCGGCTATTCTGTTCATTCACACTTTAGTTCCATCAACGTCGTAAAAACACGTTCTGTTTTACTGCCTTACATACAAGAGGGGTGCCTTATTTACATAGGAGGGAGAAGCATGCATTTTTTTCCGATGAGTTCGCTCATGGTTCCATGTTTATCAGGACAAGTTGCCACTCCATTTCAAATTTTCTATAAGTTCCATGAGAGGCAATCACCGAGTAGAGTGATCTATGTCAATTTGTATGGCATTCATTGTAATTTGTACCAACTTTTTCTAACAATTCTGTCCAGGATAATAAAAAGTTTTAAAGGATATAGGTTGTATTCTGTTATTAAACGTAACAACTCATTATTCCTTTCTAGGAGAGAATTGTAAGCTGACCTCATTAATGGGAGAGAGAAGCTTGGATAACGTATATACTACTCCAGAATGAGCTTAAAGATTACATAGTGTATACGGTATACCTACTCCAGAATTCTACTCCTAGCAGATTCCTATTTTCCTATTTTTCAAATAACCTCGCTTCACCCTTCGAAAAGGAACTGGGAAGAAGCTTGAATACCACTCCAGAATTAACTGTTAGCAAAATTCTTCAACATAAATTCCTTTATCAAATAACTTCGATCTGGATTCACCCTTAGCAAAGAGGGCTCAAATGTCAGGAATAATGTGGGATGGTATAATAATGGACTTACTCGTAGCAACAAAGTACACTAACGCTACGGTTCTAGGGATCAGACACATCACATGAAGAATTTTAAATACTATCACGTCACTTGCCCAGGGCGTATCCCGTCGTACTATGTACTCTGTGAATTCATAATTACCCCAATAGGGACTCCAGCAATTGCGCTTTTAGGAGACATTTAGTGCTGATTCGGTTTTGTACCCCAAAGTTTTAAAATTAAAATTTAAGTTTCAATAGTAGGTATTCTTTTCACAATGATCCCGGTTGCAAGACTGCACGAGTTAAAAACTTGTAGATTTGTTATTGAGGAATAAGCAACACTATTTCTTAGTGTTTCTATAGTAGTGGAACACCTTTCCGGCATCTTATCTTATCAGTATCCCCCGTTCCTTGCCACAGAGGCATCTTCTAGGCAAGCGCGCTCCATCTTAGGCTGCATCTTCTCTTGCCAACAGGTCTGATTGCAGCCAAGCGCTAGTCTATGAATTAAAAAAACCGGCCAAGTGCGAGTCAGGCTCGCGCAATGAGGGTTCCGTACTACAGTCGTATTTTTTCGACATTTTGCAGGATAATTCAAAAACTAATTTAAGGGGTGGAATTAGGAATACCGAGGACAGTCCCAAAAGTGCCGATAGACTGGGCACTGGGCAGTAACTCCTGCATACAAGTTACAACCATGACTCAAACGCTGGACTCAGGCCGTCATCAATTAAAATGTTACTTATGAAACGTGCAAGCTCGCCACCCGCCACAAATGATCGGCATTCTTGTACTAACTGTCATGATAATTTCTAGGGTTCCGTACTCGATGGTGGAAAAGGGACCCTATTACTAAGTCCCCGCTGTCATGTCTGTCCGTCTGTCCGTCCGTTTGTCTGCCAGCGGGCTGTATCTCATGAACCGTAATAGGAGATAGTTGAAATTTTCACAGATAATGTACATATTTCTATTGCCACTACAACAACAATCAATAATAAAAATTTCAAAATGGCCGCCATGCAATTTTTTTTAGACCATAATCTTGTACGATAGTACGGAACCTTTCGTGTGTGAGTCCGACTCACACTTGGTCGGTTTTTTCCTCGGACTATGTTAACCGATATCCGCCGCGTACCTAGTGGTTTTTCTTCGAATAAGTATTCCATATATTCCATGTTAATGAATTTTAATTACTTTTATTATTAATTTTATATGAAAAACGTGAGAAAAATTGTAATTCAATGTCGAATTCGTATGTCCATTAGTATACTATTATGATTTGATACTTAGAAGTAATTAGTTTATATTTTCGTGTTCCTACTTCCTTAATTATTAGTATGGTGGCAAAATTAAGTATAATAAATTTCTGGCGGGGGTTCCCACGACACTGTGTGTCTGGCAATGCATGAAGTGATTTCTAATACCACTTCGAAGAAAACAGAAAAAAAAGAACATAAAACAATGTAGCATTTTTTAAATTTTTACACATGTAGGTATACCTGTTATCTCCCAAAGCCACCATGATCCAAACAAACGTTCCTCTCAGTGTTGGGGGCAATACGCAGAGAAACTTTAAAAAAATTATAAAACAAGGAAGGTCTGGCACGCACTGGCTCTCTCTCTATATGCTTTGTGATGTACCTACTCGGCACAAAGTGGCCGGTCGTTGTGATTTGACGGGTTTTCTTAGAAAAGCGCTTTCTCTGGCAGGTAGCGAGCTACGAGTATGTTACCATGTACTTTTACATAGGGATGTCTACAATCCTGGCCTGCTTGTAGTTTATAAGACAGCTAATTATCATCTATTAAAGCAAATCATTTTATATATTACTAGCTTATGTTGGCGACTTCGTCCGCGTGGACTACGCAAATTTCAAACTCCTGTTTTACCCCGTGAGGGGTTGAATTTTCAAAAATCCTATTGTAGATATACAAAGATTTATAAGGGCATCTGTGATAGCCTAGTAAGTTAGGACGTACGCCTTCTAATCGGAGGTCGGGGGTTCGATCTGCGGCACGCACCTCTAACTTTTCGGAGTTATGTGCGTTTTAAGTAATTTAATATCACTTGCTTTAACGGTGAAGGAAAACATCGTGAGGAAACCTGCAAGCCTGAGAGTTCTCCATAATGTTCTCAAAGGTATGTGAAGTCTACCAATCCGCACATGGCCAGCGTGGTAGACTATGGCCAAACCCTTCTCACTCTGAGAGGAGACCCGTGCTCTGTAGTGAGCCGGCGATGGGTTGATCATGATGATAAGGGCATCGTCCTCTCGAGGGCCATCGTGATTGCACAGATCTATATATTTTGCTTGTAAACCACAATACTTCATTGTGTTATTGCGTTAATCCTACCTAGTTGCTACCATAAAAATAAATAAAATACTGATTGATTGTACCTAAGTGAATAAATATCAAGAGATCATGCATGCTATGAAGCGCAAGATGACGCGTTTTTATGATGATGTTACGTCTATTGACAAGTATTTAGGTCGCTATGAAGTCAGAGCCTATTTGGGTAGGCATATTTCATCAAAATAACAATATAATTACCATTAAGTAGTAAGTAATACCTATACGATACGTAGATAATGATGTCATAGCAAGCGAAGTAGGACTAACTTATCTTGCGTTGTTATTGTAAGCTAATCCGTATCTAATCTATACATCTTATTCAATATTGAATATTAAAGTTATCAAATTATAGCTATAGTAAGAAACAGGCAAAGTTTAGGAAAGATAAAAATGTACATGTCTGTGTTGTTGCCTTTAGGAAGGTACCTTTTATTAGTAACTAGCTTATGCTCGCGACTTCGTCGGCGTGGACTACAAAATTTCAAAACCCTATTTCACCCCCTTAGGAGTTGAATTTTCAAAAATCCTGTCTTAGCGGATGCCTTCGCCATAATAGCTATCTGCATGCCAAATTTCAGCCCGATCCGTCCGGTAGTTTGAGCTGTGCGTTGATAGATCAGTCAGTCAGTCATTCAGTCAGTCAGTCAGTCAGTCACCTTTTCCTTTTATATATATAGATGGCTTATGCTCGCGACTTCGTCCGCGTGGACTACAAAATTTCAAAACCCTATTTCACCCCCTTAGGAGTTGAATTTTCAAAAATCCTGTCTTAGCGGATGCCTTCGTCATAATAGCTATCTGCATGCCAAATTTCAGCCCGATCCGTCCAGTAGTTTGAGCTGTGCGTTGATAGATCAGTCAGTCAGTCAGTCAGTCATTCAGTCAGTCAGTCAGTCAGTCACCTTTTCCTTTTATATATATAGATTACCTACGAGTACCTAATAAGGTTTAAGAGTACGTACTATTATATTATTCTGTGGTATTTTAGTGGCTAGGCACATGTTATAAACGTCTTAATAAAATTTATTTAGTTCGGTACCTACAATTGGTATGTTTTACGATCAAAACAAAATGATAACAATAATTTTGTGTAAACAAACCAACTTCGTTCAAGGAAACAGTAAAAAATACCGTTAGTTTTATGTTGTTTGTTTTCATTTCAACGCATTTTAGGTTTCCTTTACATTTTTGAATAGTGTTTTTCTCGATGTATCGATGGGTTAAGAAGGCGGCATAATTCTCCTGTAGGATCTATAGATTCTTCTGTAGGATTTCAGCAATTAATTTAATTTAATTTATTTGTACCAAAAACATTTACAATAAATTTACTATTATTTTGGAGGTCTGTAGTTTGAGCTATCCTTTGAAATAATGTTGACACACATACCAATAGAATAGGAGCTAATGAGTTGTGATAGACGTCCACTGCTGGACATTGGTCTCTTGTAGGGACTTCCAAATGCCGCGATTGGTCTTGTACCGCCTGGATCCAGCGGCTCCCTGTCAAACAGTTTGATATCATCTATTTCTAGGGTCTTGGGACTCCAAAATCTATCAGTTTTTTCTACCTATTGAAACTTTATCTTTGCAACAAGGGTAAACTCTGTGCTCTTTTACGGATTTGGTTATTTCTGAATGCTGATTTGATCAGGTTGAGAAACTCAGAGCATGTCTTTCTCCATCATCCGCTGAGCTAATAAGTACTTATTACTTACCCACCTATTCAGGACTAAATTAATCTACTTTTAGACAATCATCATCTTAACTGATCAATTTAGAAATTCTATCGAGCAGTTAGTGGTGCTAAGTCGTTCAAGTCAGTAGATATAATGGTAGGCAGGCAGGTAGGTAGGTACCTACTTACATTTATTTTAATCTCAATCTGGGTGTTGTTTGACAGGTTTCTAGGTAGCTTGCACAATACCTTTGCGAATTTGCACCAACATTAACTTTCTCTTTTCAACTCATTTAAGTACTTATAAATTATAATGTTATTGTGTTTATTTAATAAAATAAATGCACCCTCACTGTATCTCGATATGGAAAAATAATACTCACTTGCTTAAACCTGTCCGGTTTCCAGAAAAACAGTAGGTAGACGATTTTCTGGAAACCAAAATAAGAAGTTAGTTTTTCAATCTGGATTATGCTTGTGAGAAAAATTTGTTTCGATATATAGGTATAGTACCTACCTATGTATATTCTTTAGTTTTACTTAGTTTGCTTAAAAGGTAAATAAATTCCAAAAACCTTCTCAGAGAAACGCGTAAGCGACGCGAATAGCCCGGCACTTTAGACTTTCTGGAGTTAGGGTTTTTCATGCGTATCATGATTTTCATTATCAGTTCGCGGTAAGTATGGGCCGCGTATTATGCGCCTCTTACGCATTTCAGCTTTACCTACTTACTTGTTTACCTTTTAAGTTTTAAGTTAACTAAGGAACTATGTAAATATAATGTATGTAAGTATTTCATACAGGTCTTGATCTAGTGCTAGCCTTTTCTGCAGGGAGCAATATGAAATACTTAGGTACATTAAAAGCTGTAATTGTAGTTTAGAGATTGTGTACAAGAGAATCGGTTGTAAGTTAAGTTGATTAGAATTTTCTTAGAATCGAAGCAGTTAAAATAAAATGATCGACCGCTTTCGCGTGATTAGTCGTTTTGCATTGTCGTAAAAAGTGTTGTTCATCGAATGTTTTCTATACACTTGATATTTTTTATCGTCTTCACTTTCTGGTATGGTAGTGTCAATGTGACTATTATTTTATTATTTTTCACGACTGGTGGGTACTGTGTGTGTTACGTAGGTAATTCTTTTTGTAATTTTACTTTTACCATGATTGAGACAAAGTGAATACTTAATATCTTACGATTGTGATGGGTCCACAATTGCCTCAAAATCGTCTTGTTAGTAAATTATTGAGAAAATATTTTTTGTTTGACACAACAAATGATTTAATGAAACATGACCTCTCATTGTTAAGAACGTTCCTTTTACATTAATGCTTTATAGGTAAAATATACCTACCTGAATATATTTTTTTTACATAATATTATTATAATTATAATTTTTTTATTATTAAGGATGCATTTTTTCATAACAGTGAGTTATTCTAAAAATATCTAAGTATACCTTCTGTTGTACTACTTAGTAAATTTTTTGTTCTCGCTTTGTGATATCATCCTGTGCATACAATATATATATGTAGAGTAGGTACCTAAAAAGTAAGAGTCACCAGCTCTTTTTTCTATTCAGTCCTATAGGTGGACCAGAATCCCATGAAAAATATTGAAATAGGATTCCGGAGTTAGCAGCGCTGTACTCTGTGAGCATCCTGTGTACATAGTGCACTGTGATCGCAGATATGTCCAGATATGCAACTAGCGTGGCCCCCTCAGTCCCTCTCGCTCAAGCAGAGGTACTTACTTGTGAACTGTTATTCCGTCTATTTTACCTTCGCTTCGGCTATTGTAGCCTATTGCAACCCACCATTGCACAATAACTTGAAAAACAAAAAACAACACAACAATTCTTTAAAATACTTGAGTCAACATAACCTTATTTCGCGTTGTTTGCCAAAGTCTCACGTACAAACAAAAAAAACTGGCCACGGTGATAAGGACAAAACATAATCATTTTGTCACGTTCTAATAAGAGCTTAAATTTAGCTATCTCGTTCTAACAGTAAGTGTCACAATAGGGCTACTTCTAATAGTCCTTATTCTGAGACTGTGATGAATATTGTGGTGAATTATTAATATTCACCACAGAGTGTACATGGAGTGTTCGCGGAGTACAGTGTTGCTAAATTTGGAATTTCATTTTATGAGATTCTGGTCTACCTATAGTCACAGTGCCCATCAGCCGTGAAACAGCTAATAGTGAATATACATTTACAATACAACCGCGTTGTACTCATGATGGCCATTATGTGATTGCGTGCAAGTCACGTGCGAATGGATTCGGTGTATCGGTTTAAAAATAACGGTATATTACATTGTACTAACCAGTGACCAGCATTGGCTGTATTACTATTATTGTTACTATTTTGTTTAGCTACAGGTCAGTTTAGCTTGTTTACTTTGTTGATGGCGGTGGCTGTAGAGATATATTACTACTAGCTGATGCCCGCGACTTCGTCTGCGTAGATTTAGGGTTTGAAAATCCCATTGGATAAAAAGTAGCCTATGTCACTCTCCGCGTCTTCAACTATAAACATTCAAAAAATCACGTCAATCCGTTGGTCCGTTGCGACGTGATTGAAGGACAAAACAACAAACCAATAAACCAACAAACAAACATCATTTCGCATTTATGATATGGGTACTCATTCATGCTCGCAGTTTGTCTATATTGTCAAATCAAAAATGAGGAGGTCACATAGGTACCTAATTTAGAACCAGGGTAACTTTTACGTTTACGAGATAAAAATATTCTATGTTCTCCAAGGAATCCATAGCTTTGTGCCCGAGTTCAATAATGGAATAAGTTGAGAGTTGAGTTGAGACATAAATCCATACTCTTCGCCATACTAATATTATAAATGCGAAAGTGTGTTTGTCTATCTGTCTGTTAGATTTTTATGGCCCGTCTGAATTATTTTCCGCCCGATTTTATTGAACTTTGGTACCTACAGAGATAGCTTGCCATGTTTTTAGAGTTCCGTACCTCAAAAGGAAAAACGGAACCCTTATATGATCACTTTTTAACTCGTAAAATAGATACAAGTTTTATTTTTAAGTTTAGTTGTTTTAAATGTAGATGAGTACCTATCTAAATAGGTGTTTTGGTTTTTATATGTATTTATTTAGCACACAGGCGTGTGAGTAAAAGATACCGAAAAATAATATTAAATAGATGGGCAGGTATCTAATTAATACATAGACGCGGCAGTCATGACGAGTCGACAATCGTTATTGGTGACGCAAGCGCAGAGCTTGGGAATGTATGCCAAATATTTCCGGTTTCACGGAAGGCTGTCAGTCAGTGATTGCTATATTATATTCATTATATTTTATTATTAAATAATTGTATGGAATATTTTATTTACATATAAGTACTAATTCCTAAGTAAAAGTAGGGTGAGGTAAGTTAAAAATAAGGACCAATATACTAACCCTCTAACAAATAAATCTGGAATAGCGGTGGAATAGTAATACTCTGTTTTGTCTTTTTCCTTCAAATGTCAAATTACTGATGACAGAGAAAGACAAAACAGAGTATAACTATTCCACCGCTATTCCAGGTTTATTTGTTAGAGGGTAATTAGATATTTGGATAATCTACTATCTACCTTTCCTAGTAGCTCGCAATTTTAATAGGTATTACTTATAAATCCGGAAATGTAATCTATATAATTTTATGTATTTGTTTATTAGCTACCACTTCGTCCGCGTGGATTTTGGTTTTTAAAAATCCCGTGGGAACTCTTTGATTTTCCGGGATAAAAAGTAGGTATATCGCTATACTAAATTTCGTCAAAATCGGTTGAACAGATGGGCTGTGTAAGTCTAGCAGACAGACAGACAAACAGATCGGATTTATAATATTAGTATGGATACCTAATATGGATTAACTGCTACTAGTATAGGTACCTACTTAGTTAATTATTATTGATCTTTATTGAGTTATTAGCCCGCTCCAGATGCCGTGAGAAACTTTCATGGTGATAATATATAGCTTCTGTGGTAATGTTATAGGTACAGTACATGACTTGCAATGTAATTTACAGCGGAAAAGTGGAACGATGTCGATGAGACTGAGATGTCGATGAGAGATGAGGATAAGAAAAACCCCTCTTTTTCATAAATATAGGCTTAAAAACTTATTCGGTTTGAGGTGTCTGTATGTAATAATTTAATGAACGCCTAAGACCTAAGTGGTATAGGTAGTAGGTAGGTACTGTACGTGAGTTGGATTACAACTCCTTCCTAACTCCGTTATAACACGAAAAGGTGACTGACTGACTGATCTATCAACGCACAGCTCAAACTACTGGATGGATCGGGCTGAAATTTGGACAATTAAGAAATGATATTTGAAAATTCTAAGGGGGTAAAATAGGGGTTTTAGTGTAGTCCACGTCCGCAAAGTCGCCGGGATAAGCTAATATTATTCTATATTCTATACTCTCTAAGTTAATATAACTTAAAAATGTAGCAGGTAGGTGCAACTCGTACAAGTAAATTACACCTATAACGAACTGTTTGTCAAAACGATTTATAAACCCGCCAACGATGTCTTCCGTGAAAAGATTGATATCGTGTTACTCTAATTATTATGCACAGTAGTTTTATTGCGAATTTTGTATGCCATGCTATTTTTGCATATATTTATAATAGGTATTAAAATATCTGTAGGGGAGGGGAGCCAAGCCTCGCGTTATGCTCAGAAATTCTCTACGTGATCAAATCAGAAATGATGAAATCCGTAGAAAAGCCAGTGTAACCCGACATTAACTTAGCCCAACGCGTTGCGAAGCTAAAGTGGCCATGGAAGAAGCATATATTTCGAAGAACCGATAGACGTTAGGGTCCCAACTCCCAAGGTGTTAGATTCATAGATAACACACTATATACCAGAGAATGGCAACCTCGCACCGGAAAGCACAGCGTTGGTAGACCCTACAATAGGTCACTAAAATAATTTGGCAACCTTAAGGCTTGATCTGGCTCCGTAACGAAGACAGTTCTCGGACTATCCAACTCCTTGGCAACTTACTGCAGATCTGTGTTGTTTGGTCTCGACGTGTAGGTACGAGTAGTTGGCATTCAGACAGTGACCCAGTGGTCTGATGATGGAGCAAAAATGTGGTGGGATATATTCCATATGATGGGAGCGATTTACATTTTTTAATTTATACACTATGTAGCAATGATAATTGTTCTTCCCATAATAGATAGATACGTGACAGCCTAGTGGTTGTGTTAAGGACAGCTTTGGGGGCTCGTATTTGGGTACGCACCTCAAATATTTCGGAATTATGTGCGTTGTAAGCAATTTAATATCACTTGCTTTAACGGTGAAGGAAAACATCGCGAGGAAACCTGCATCTGCACTTTGCCAGGGTGGTTTGCTATGGCCTAAACCTTTCTCATTCTAATAGGATACCTGTGCTTAGTAGCGGGCCGGCCGTGGTTTGAGAACTCTGTAGTTTTTTTCAGCAGAATATTTGTCACCGCTTTTTAAGTTTGTCGCACATTGGTGTCAAATCATTAGTTCTCAATGTAAATCACTTTCTTAATTATTGCTCTTGCCGCTTGGTTAAAAAAGGCGGTCAAAAATAATAACAACTTAAATATCAAGTAGCTCTCAACATTAACATCTTGTGACCATTAAATCGTTATTAAATCTTTTCACACTCATGTGTATATTTTCACATTTGTTTTATGAATGTGTTTGTTGATTTATTGGATATGTAAAGATAAATGTTACCGTTGTTGATGAATGTTTGTTTGTGTATTTCATTTTATGAATCCATAAACAACAGGAACGTTTAGTGAATATTGTATTTATTTTTGTTAAATAGTTTTTTTACGCCAGAAATTGTAGACTTATAGATCTGCAGTCCTGCAGCCACAATAATTGCGACTACGCTTTTTAGGATTGGTGCCGAAGGGTGCCAACGGGTATTACTAAGCCTCCGCTATCCATCCGTCTGTCCGTCTATCTGTCAGCGGGCTGTGTTTTATCAACCGTAATAGGTAGAGGGTTAAAATTTTCACAGAATGTGTGTGCCGAATTGACAACAAATAATAAAAACCTCAAAATGGCCGCCATGTAAATTAAAAGTACATGATCTTGTATGTCTATAGGTGCCCAATGCCCGTGTGTTTAATTCCTTATTTGACTCAGATTTATGTCTTTGTCGGCAGCTCTCGGAGGAGGTGCAAAGGAAGCAGAGCGAGTACCAGAAGTGTCTTGAGTCCTACAAGCAGATGAGGGCGAAGTTCGAAGAAAACTATCTTAAATGTAAGTCCACGTTTCTAATATAATTACTGTACGCGACAGGTCGAGATTGCAATCGGGGAGGGAACACCCCGCAAACTCCGCACAGCCCCCGCGCTAACCCGGTGCAGGCGAGGGCAGATGATGTGCGGGTGTTGGCGTCCCCACGCCTCGTGCCCCGATTGTCATCTCAACCTGTCGCGGATTATACCAATTTCGTGTTAGTTACTCCTCAAGTTCTCACCGTAATTCAACCAAAGGGTGCCAAACGGGACCCTATTAATAAGCCTCTGCTGCCTGTCGGCTGTCCGTCAGTCTGTCTGTCAACGGGCTGTATCTCATGAACCGCCCGGCAGGGAGTCGAAATTTTCAGTGTGTATTCAGTATTTCTATTGCCCCAATAATAAAAACCAAGCACTTGACCGGTTTTATTTATTTTTAAACCATAAATAACTAGAAATCAGATAGGTAGTAGGTAGAAATATTACAAACTAGCTGACTAGCTGATGCCCGCGACTTCGTCCGCGTGGACTTAGGTTTTAAAAAATCCCGTGGGAACTCTATGATTTTCCGGGATAAAAAGTAGCCTATGTCACTCTCCAGGTCTTTATCTATACCCATGCAAAATCACGTCAATCCGCTGCATCGTTACGTGATTGAAGGACAAACCAATAAACCAACAAAAACACACTTATGCATTTATAATAAGGGTACTGATAAGGGTACTGATTGCACTTTAATTTGATAGAGTAAATATGTAGATAGGTAGGCCTGCTGCTCTATCAAATGCAATCAGTCAGGTGCTTAGCCTTCACAATTGACGTTTAAATACCATTTCTCTCTCGTTCAATCCATTAGCCTACTCACAGAACTCATAACTCATTTCCATTATGTCCGTTAGTAAACACGTTACATGTTACATGTTACAACCCACACTGATTGCCGGCCAATTGTTCTAACTGCGCCGGAGTCTGACGCCAACACCCAGGTGCTAATAAGTCTACAGAATTGCCTTCTGACGAAAATGTTTATACGGTACGCCGCAGAAAGTAATGTACATCGACATTTAGAAGGAGATAGCAGATTTGTAGAGCGTTGTCCCTGTCATTGAGACCGATAAAACGTCACATAGTTATGAGTGACAGAGAACGCTCTACAAAGCCGAAATGTCATTAAAGGCCGATGTACATTACTTTCTGCCGCGTACCTATTGTTATGTTATGCTATCTCTCCACGTGCGTACCTAAAGTACGTGACAGATCGAGATGGCAATCGGAGAGGTAACGCCCCGTACACCCGCACAGCCGCTGTGCTAATACGGTGCGGGCGAGGTACAGGTGTGCGGGGCGTCCCCCCGCCTCATACCCCGATTGTCATCTCAACCTGTCGCGGACTAACATGTTCGACGTTTTGAGGTCCACTCAAGCAAATTCGGACTTAATGGTAGGTACAGAGTAATCATGGTACATATATTATTATACCTAGTAGAAGCACAGAAGTTCGACAAAGCCGTCTACAGTGCAATCGTGCGGTAACCGGTAACGAGCGACCCAGGATCTCCATAGTAATACCACGAGATCAAAGGCGTCTGACTACTGTTTCCTTATACTGTGCTTATCAACGCTCTCACAACGTCGAATGATTCTTTGCTCAAGAAAGCTATACTTACCTGTTTCTGTATGGGGATCCAGTTTCGATAAAAATGCTTCTAGCCCGCATAAAAACATGGTTCTGCTACTAACTTTGAGTAAGTCAGAAGTTCGCAAATTGTTTAGGCCTTCATACATTGGTACTTACATATTATCATGTCATGCCAAAAAAGCTAGTAACTAGTAAGTTAGCACCTCTTATGGACACTGGCATGCAAGGTAAAGACGATGCCTTGCCATTTTATAGAAAGTAGATACGCATCACGAGGTTCCAGTCGAAAAAGGCGAAAACCAGCTGAAAAAAGGCGACAAAGCTCTTCCCTTGTTAGGAAAAATCAATTGGATTGCGATCTGGCGTTAATTGGTAAAATTTCTACTTCTAGCTTAATTTATTAGTTCTAGCAACCTTGTGAGACGAGCTACAAGCATGTGTGTTGCGGGCCTTAAACCAAAATCGAACGCACGCAAAATTGCCCACAAATCGACTAATCGGTGTACTCGAGCGATATCGAGCAGACCTAACCGCCCGCCACAGCTTAACTGGCGCCAGCGTAATTTCGCAAAAGCAGACCTATTTATCAGTACGATGCAAACTCAAGGAGCTACATTAAACGTGCAGTTATTTACGCTATTTTAAACACTTCCCATTTCACGTACAGGTCAGATTAGTGTGCACGTCCATGCTCCGTGATTTGCGTGACCATATTTTTTAGACTTATAATGGGACACTCAACTAAATGAGGCAGTTTTGATTTTGAGAAATAATATCTAAATATATAAAAGGAAAAGGTGACTGACTGACTGACTGACTGATTGATGTATCAATGTACAGCTCAAACTACTGGACGTATCGGGCTGAAATTTGGATTCAGATAGCTATTATAAAAAAAGGCTAATCCGCTAAGAAAGGAGTTTTGAAAATTAAAACCCTAAGGGGGTAAAATAGGGGTTCGAAATTTGTGTAGTCCACGTGGACGAAGTCGCGAGCTAGTTATTACATAAAGATGACGTGGTAGAAGACGATCGGAGTCATACAATTTAAAAAGATGAAGAAGAGAACACTATTATTTGTGATGCTCTCAGATCAGGCACGCTGACAATCGAAAAGCACCTGGATTAGTCAATCGATGCGCAAGATTTTGTGCGGAAGTTGCAACTTGCAGCACACCGTAACTATAAAATATTACTGTAAAGTGTATAAATACGTAAGCAAATTCACCCTCACCACCTAGGCGTCTGGTGCACTTCGAACACCGGTTGTGCCAGATCTTTTTTCTACGCACATGCAAACGTGGAACCAAATCCTTTCGGTCCCACTAGATTTAAACATGGAGGGGATATTCAAGGGGCGGATCAACAAATTTTTGAAAAGCTGACAACACATTAGTGGTGATATCAGACCCGCCCGCTCATCATATGATGTAGTGTCCATGGTTTTCCGGGGACACTATAAAGTCGGACATTTGATTTATTTTCATTGTCCCCTCCAAATCTTTTGGGCCAATAAAACCTAGGTACGACATCTCAACGTAGGTCAGTCTTTATAGAAGCTGGACGTATGGTCACGATACATAATGCGACTTAAATGCATTCATACAAATTGCGTGCGAGAGCTGTTTCATCAATGATTTTTGGTGTCATTGCACTCTGATGCCGTTCATACGCCACTTTATAATGTTTATAACGTTTACGCAATTATGGAAAAAGTATAACTAACGACTTTTAACATTTACTTACCGTTAGGACCGTTGCAGTTATTAGGTCATGTATGTGACTAATCTCTTGTTCTAATTTGGTTCCTCATTTAAGTAGTAACACTTTGCGAGTTACGAGATGGATGAGTCGATCGATATAAAATTACCTTCTTCGTGCAGTTCGTTTCAGGGAAAACCAGATCAGCGCAGCGTGCCAGACTATCAGAATAATTTACTGTATGACTACAGACTCCGATACAATCAGCTGATTGTTCTGTGACTCTGATCGCCTTCTTCAAGTCACACTACAAAACATGAATATTTGCGTATTTACCTATAGAAACGACTTCCAACTCCTTTCCTGAAAAATCCATCCAAGAAATTTGATAAATCTGGCAATCAGTCTTCTCTGAAGAAAAATAAATCTGCCCAATTTCTATCCTTTCTTTTTAGCCAAGACGCATATGTATTTTATGTTCTATCAAGTCAAAATCGTCAGCTTAGTTTCCTGAGTAAAACATCTCAATAGGTTCAGCGTTTGCCATTTTGCATAGTCATGACTCCTGCCCCAAATTCTGTTAACTTATCATTAGCTACCTACTAACTACTAAGTAATGGAATTAAATTGTTTTGTTTCTGTCTTTCTTACAGGCCCAACCAGCAGAGGCGGTCGCAAGCTGGACGAAACCCGCGACAAGTATGGCAAAGCATGCCGTCGATTGCACAGAGCTCATAATGAGTATGTGCTGCTGTTGGCCGAGGCGACGGAGTGCGAGCGCGCGCTGCGCACAGCCTCGCTGCCGGCGCTGTTGGACCAGCAGCGGAGACAGGGTGAAGCTACTGCTTCTTCATGGTAACCTAGTACTTTCTTATTTTACTACTCATTACTCTCTCTCTCTTTTTATCCGGTTGCAGATCATGAGGTCCCTGGGTTGTACCAAAAAGTTAGGTAGATACTTATAGGATTTTCTGATAAGAAATTTTCGCGCAAATTATGCCGAAGCATACCTTTGGTTGCTCATTGCACATATACCTATCTTCTCATTTAACTACCCATTACTCTCTCTTTTTATTCAGCTGTGAATCATATGGTCCCGGGTTGTGCCAAAAACGACCAATATGGTAAATCATACCACCGTTATACTTATATTTATACGAGCACTATGAAACTGTCTTCTAATTGCTCCTTTTCTCGTAGGAAAGGAATTCTGGTGGAAGTGGTTCAGAGGTCAGACTTCAGTACGGACAAGTTCAGGGAGATACAAACTAAAGTCGAGTCGACAGTACAAAACCTGAGGCCGCAGGATGAATACAAGGAGTTTATGGAGAAGTACAAGTAAGATCATTTGTTTTAAAATCCCGAGACAACTCGTTAATGTTCTGGGATTAAAAGTATCCCATGTCTGACTCCAGGATGTAAGCTATTTCTGTGCAACCATGCTCATGATTGGTTAAGCGGGTGAGCAGTAAAATGGTATAATCAAAAGACAGCTAGGTACACTTTCGCATTTAAAATATTGTAGTAAATATGGGTTGAATTTAACACCGAACACCTATCAATGACTTTTTAATAATAAAATGACCTTTTAGTTATGGAGAAATATCTTCAGCAATTTTGACAATAACAAGTGACGAAAACTAGAAATATAGCCGTGACTAACGAATAAATTTTGCACGGGGAAACGTTTTATTACTTTGTGTTAGTATCTAAAGATTATAATTTATTTCATATAGAGCATAGTAATGACTTATAAAAAAATGTGGTTGAGGATATTATTATATTCATGAGTCTAAAAACAATAAAGTACGACGCTGTACGACGTTTCGCTGTTTATTGTACCTAATAGGTATAATTTTTATAAACGGTTTTAAGAGGACATAATGTAAATTACGTATGGCAACAATTTGCAGCTAATCATTATTTTCAGATCACCACCATCAACTCCAATAACCTTCAACTTCGACGAGAGCCTAGTCGATGACACCAGCGGCAAACTCCAACCAAACCAGCTCACAGTAGACAACCTAACCGTGGAGTGGTTGAAGGAGAAGCTAACAGAACTGGAGGCTAGTCTACAGGAGAACCGAGAGAAGCAGACGGCGTTACAGGGACCAGAGATCATTGGGAATGGCGTCTGTAAGAAAAATAATTCTGGGATGACCAATGGTGTTAACGGGATAGACAGGTGAGCCCTAAATACGTGTTACGGATGCTATCAGTAAACAATAGGTAAATGTGGAGGGAAGAATTTACTTGACACCTGTCTCTGTCTGCATTCTGCGGAAGCATGGGTTGTATGATGTACGAATACCAATAGCGCTGCGGCTTAAACACTTGTGATCAAGTTCAGGTATAGTAGCTCGAAGGGGCATCCGGTCTCAGGACTACCTCTATCGATCGAAAATCAACACATCTACTTCGCTGGCATCGATGTATCGCTGGTTTGTCATGTAGGTAACTCCCCATAGTTCAAGAAAATTGGTGACGGTTTAATCCAAAAAATAGCCGATGCAGGCGTTCTCAAATGTAGATGAAGAATTTCATTTCTATATTAAAAGTATTACTGAACCCATTTAATTGGGTTATACTTACCGATTTTCCAAAGATTCGCATGATTTACCCATTTATCAATGATTCAAAGGGAAAACCAATGATTTTTATATTTGAGGATAACCAATCTCATTAGCAGTAGGTACATACATACCGTACATATACCTTGATCAAGATCCTTGACCATTTTACAAATTCATTCATCAATGACTCAAAAGGAAAACCAAAGATTTAGTACGAGGGGGGGGGGGGGGGGGGTCACCCCGATAAGTTTGAGGAGTATTGCACTAGCTGTATTTGTGACACCTGACATTTTCAATTTTTCAGTGAAAGTTTTACACAAGTTTGATATTTACAGGCATTCACCGCCGCCAATCCCTGTAACAACTCTTGAGCCTATGAAGCTGTTAGAACTACGCGTGTCTGAACGCAAGTGCGCCAAACAGGCTGAGATGATTCGAACAGCTTTAGCAGAGCTGGGATGTGAGGAGGCACCCAGTGGCTGTCCTGATCTCTCTGCGGAGGTCGTAGGCGTGGACAGTATGGATGGAAGCTCTCCAGATCATCAGGTATGGATGTTTCAGTAGGAATTTGACCGTTTGACGAATTTTTGTTTGCCTCAATTTCTTTAAGCGTATAAATTAGTTCAAAAGGCGATCGACTGCCTGTAGTTTATATGGACTTTGTTAAAAGGATATGAATCGTCTAGCAATTTATTGTGGACAGAATTAGGACGACTAGTACAAGAAAGGACAATACTATTAGAAAGGCATGTAACTTTGCAAATCTAAATCCAAAATGATTTATTTAGGTCACATTATCGCATAATCGTAAGGTCGGAAACTTTAGGCGGCAAGTCTTAGACATTATAATAACTTAGTGAGATTGTGTAACAAATTACTTAGTCAGGCAGTTCTGTAAGACCTGTCGGTTGTCTGATAAGATCAGCAATACTGCTGTGACATTACAGGCTCATTTCAAATGGACCAATTCAATATATTCTAAAGTTAGATACGGATGATAAGTAAAAGGTTTTGAACAAAAAAAAATTGACTGTAGTTAGTCGAAAAGCGAAATACCTATTGTTTATAATGTTACCTATAAGTATTTCTAAAAGAAGTAGGTAAGTTAAGTGGTGGTTCTTGAAAAACAATTAGACTTCTAAGCTTCTTAAGAAGCTAGACGAACGTATAGCCGTGAAATAAAATTAACTTCGACCTTGACCTGCGGTGGTCGATTTATCGATCGATCTGTATAATTTTACTGTTGATAAGAAGTGATTGCACTTCTTCTGATGAGTTATATTTTTTACCTGTTTCTGGACTCTGGCCTAGGACCATTTAAGAAGAACCTACGTCTGATATGTGGTTTTTGACATCCTATTTCGTTTTGTATTTTGTATTTTCGTGTACTTAGAATAATAAGAAGTAGTTCTCTCGTTTGTGGTTAAAAGGTTAAAACAAGGACTTGAATTATCAGGACGGTGCGTCACTCGGCTCCAAAGCGTCAATGGACGCGTTGCGGTTACACCTGCACTCTATCATACCGCCGAAGCCGTTCTTCAGACTCTTCACGCGTCCTTTCCGACGCAAATCCGTCCCGTCAAGCCCAGCCTTACCGCCAAAAACGTATAGAAGCAGCAGCGAAGGTCCTGCAGATTCGGTAAAAGTTCTATCGACCCTCAGAAAGCAGCGTGTGATCTTGAAGAGACGTTTTCGTAAACGCTTGGATGTCTATGTGCAATGTAGAGTGCAGAGTGATGTGTTTAAGAGGCGGAGAAAGGTCCGCTGTAAATGTCCTAAGCGCGTGGTGAGTGCCACTAACAAAATGTTGAACGATTTGCACGCATGTCACTTCTAACATGCATGATGGTTATTTTGATGATTAGGTCCTTTAGTTCTTCTGCGGAAGCTATGTTTTTCTTTTGGTCTTAACATGGTTTTGTTCTGAACCCGTATTTAAAAATCACCCTTGATCAATCATAATATTACGTTCCAAGACCTGACTGACAATATCAATTTTTTGTAGGTAGGTACCTACCTACGAAAATTTCTCTCGTGTGAATTTCAGTTTCTTTAAGGATGATGATTGATATCGGAACCACCATCAATGAAATCTTTGATACGAAAAATGGCATCTCTTCAGTCTCATGAATGAAATTCCAAATTCTGGAAAAACTGTAGGTACACCTACTGTCGTGCGCTACGTTCCCGATGGCTATTTTTGTATTAACAGGCGTACTGCGCGAACTTCACACCAGAATATGCTTCCATATAAAATTAAAATAGCCCCAGTTCGCTGTAAAACTCAATTTCAAAATCAAGGTGACGCCGCTTCAGACGTTCCAGAAATGTTTGTGTGTGCGTCGTGCGAAGTCGGAACTCGTCAAGTTCAGACTATTGTCGAATGTCTTGTATAAAATGATACATCGGTGATATTGGATCAAAGTAGTGATAAAAATGGTGGATCCCTTTGAAATGTACATAACACAAGCGGATTTGTTACCACCGGTTGCGTTGCCACGGCGGAAGAAGAGGCTGAAGCAACTACAGTTGCTACTTGAAGAGGAGCTCGAAAGAGACGGCGTATGTCGAGCTTTTGATGTGTTTTTTAACAAACGTGTTCTCTGCATGTCAATTGTTTTACTAATTAAATACTGATTCATCGTTTTCTGCCGTTTAACTCGGTTGTTATGAAAAAAGTAGGTATTTCCATTACAAAATTATGAATTTTAAGTGATACCTACATTTTGACCTTACAATTTTTTTATAAACAGTAGTAAATCTTAGTTTCGTCAGTAAAATATTCCTGGTATACCATGGCATCGATAAGAACTTCGACGGAACATCGGAAAAACCCGATTCTTATTATTCATCGATTTGTTTCGACAGAATAAATTAACGCACCTACATTGGAATTATAAGCACTGCACAGGGCACATGCCTACGCACATGAAGCATGTGTCATTATGATATAAATGTCACGTCATTTAGTCATCTCATTTTCTCCTATGTTCACAGGTCAGTGTGAGTGAGGCAGAGCGATCATTAGTGGACCAGGAATGGTTTCATGGGGTGTTACCAAGAGAGGAGGTGGTGCGATTGTTGAGGGCTGATGGAGATTACTTGGTGCGAGAGACGACGAGGAATCACGCCAGGCAACTAGTGCTGTCGGTGTGTTGGGGGCAACATAAACACTTTATTGTACAGACTACGCCTGAGGTAAGAAACACACGTTTTTGAAAATCCCGTGAGAACTCTTTAATTTTCCGGGATAAAAAGCAGCCTATGTCACTCTTCAGGTCTTTGACTATACCCATGCAAAAAATCACTCCGATCCGTTGCTCCGTTGCGACGTGGTTGAAGGACAAACCAACAAACAAACACACTTTCGCATTTATAATAGGGGTAGTGATGTATTTATTAAAATACCTACTACTAGAGAACAACTCATAATGATTGTTAAGAAATTTAAATGGCTCAGCGATTGGTTACATCCTCCTCCAAAAATAAACTTTATAAGGACATGCCTTATATTGTTTCCAAAATCATCTAACAGATGAATAGAGCTTTAATGTTTATTCCCCTTTTAAATAAAATAAAATAAAAATTTGGTCCTCAGGGTCACTACAGATTCGAAGGTGCAGCTTTTCCATCAGTAGCTGAACTGATAGCGTGGCAGCGAGCAAGCGGTGTGCCGGTCACTGCACGTTCAGGAGCTTTGCTCAGGCGAGCTGTGCCGAGGGAGACGTGGGAGCTCAACAACGACAATGTGCAGCTGTTGGATAAGATTGGACGGGTAAGATACCTAACATGGGTAATTTTTCATACATCGACTGAAGGACATAAGTCTCTTCGAGAGCCCATAACACCATCCTTGCTTGTTCTCTTGCCTTGTTTTTGTTGTGCCTCTTTGTTGAGCTTCCTTGTTCAAGGAGGGCTCAACAAAGAGGCAAGAAATGGTTGTCTTGTTCCCTTGCAGAGGTCGTCGGACAATCGGGCTTAAGGTTGTTTCACGCCGTCTAGGACTACAGAACATGTCTGCCACATCGGCGATCGGTTTCATACAGACATGTTCTGGCCATCGCCATTTCAACTTGATGAATAATATTAGAATGTCTCGGTGTGGTTGAATTAAGTCGAAGAAATTATGAGGCTACGACAGAATATGGGTGTTAATCTTAATTTTTGGTGGTGGCCATACGAAGAAGATTTCTTTGAACAGCGATCACTTAGTTTTTGATTAAGGTATTTCAACAGTTACTGTTCTTACTCCCTATCGTATTTTCTTCTTAACAAAAACCGTAAATCTCCAGGGCAACTTCGGTGATGTCTACAAAGCACGGCTCAAGACAACAGGTCAAGAAGTGGCGGTGAAGACATGTCGTGTGGCGTTACCCGAAGAGCAAAAGAGGACTTTCTTACAAGAAGGACGCATCCTCAAGCAATACCAGCACCCCAACATAGTGCGCCTCATCGGCATAGCCGTTCAGAAGCAACCTATCATGATAGTCATGGAACTAGTGTCAGGTAACTAAGGTCGTAAATAATCCTGCAAACATCCACTGCTGTACATAGACTACATAGGCCTTTTCAAAAGCGCGCTACCAAACATGATGCTCCACATTCCTCATCTCCACATCCCGGTACTTTCTTCGCTACAGAGTTCAATGCATTTGCCATTAGAAAGATAGATATAAAAAATATAAATAAATTCTTCTGGACGTAAAACTGAAAAATATCGCTCTTTACCACTTGTACATAAGATTTGTTGATTGTTGTTTATGAATGTTATGTGGTGTATTCTGTCTATTGGTCTTATTAAAAGAGCGTCAGGAATATCAACAGGAGACTAGGCCAATGATCATTTTATCGAACTACAAGTATGTACGAGTAGGTATCTATAATGCATCGAGCCATTGACAAATCATTACTTTCAGGTGGTTCCCTCCTCACATTCTTGCGAACGAGGGCCTCAAACCTCAGCTCCCGATCGCTATTAGCGATGTGTCGGGACGCAGCGGGCGGGATGCGCTACCTCGAATCCAAGAACTGCATCCATCGAGACTTAGCCGCGAGGAACTGTCTGGTGGGAGACGACAACATTGTCAAGATATCTGACTTCGGAATGTCGAGGGAGGAAGAGGAGTATATCGTGTCTGGTGGCATGAAGCAGATACCGATCAAATGGACCGCCCCGGAGGCTCTCAATTTTGGTAAGAACATATTATTACTTCATGTGCAACAGAGCAATATAATTTCATAGAATTTCGGACTTATATAAAGCACTAGAACTTAACGATTAATCTGACCCTGAAATGTTAGTGTGCCACCAAAGAAAAAAATGTTGAGCTCATATTATATTAGAAGTATTTTCAGAATAACAAGTATACTGACTTGGTAATGTACACTAGTGTACTTGGTATTGTACCTTCAAAAAAAATTGAACTTTGCTCAGCTATCTTTCTACGCTCATTTCTACTAAGTATTTCGCCGAGCCCTTTTATAGACCTTTTCCCAGTCAAAGCCTGATTCTGATTCTAAGTCAATCTTTTTATGTCTATCACTCCCAGTAACTCGCAGTAAAGTCAGATATTTAAACACAGGTAGAGCAAGGTTATACATATACGTTATACAAGGTTATACGTATACATTATACATCGCAAAATAACTATGCCATGATCGATATGAAATAGAGGGACATTTAAAACGAAGATACATCCAATGTAATTCAAATTGGTATTGATGTTTCCAGGCAAGTACACCTCCCTTTGCGACGTGTGGAGCTACGGCGTGCTGATGTGGGAGATATTCTCCAAGGGCGACACGCCCTACGCCGGCATGAGCAACTCGCGCGCCAGGGAGAAGATTGACAATGGTGCGTAACTAGCTCTCTAACGTAAATACATAAATCCATAATACTCAATAGTCTTCTTCAATAAATATAAATAAAATAAAGTAAAAATATTATTTATTCAATTAAACTTTTACAAGTAGGTACTTTTGAATTGTCAAATGCATTTACACTGGTTCGGAATGCCTTTGATTTGCCAATGATGCATGTATATATAAGTTAAGTGATATGTATGTATAGTTAAGTGTGATATAAGTTATATCTTCATGGCCATTAGCGAAGATGGGTTCCTTTTAACAGTTGTTTCATCCTTTGAAATTTGTTAAATAAGCTAAGGGGATAAATAGAAATATGCACATTTCTGAAACAAATAAATAATTTTACACATTTGCATTCTGTCGAAAATGTTAATGCCTTGATGGGCCTTGACGTATTGAGGTGTATGGGATAAGAAGAAATAGTGCTTAAAGATAGCCATCATTCAGATGTAACGTAAAGGTGTTACCTGAAAGGTAAGGTAGGAGGTTTTTAGTCTGCAGACCGTTGGTCAACATCCTCAAAGGAGTCGACCATGCCAGAGGTATCCATGAGGATTTTCCTCCTCCCCAAAAGAAAAACATCTTGATGCACTGACTTGACCTACACTCCTCATTTAAAGTCACTCAATCCCAAGACCTCTAAGGTCACAAAAGTCCACACAATTTTTTGGGACATCTATTCGATTTCTTGTCATTTTTGTCATCTAACCAGGAAATTTTTTCTAGCTTTATGCTACAACATAAATAAGTATACATACGTTTTTCTTGTAGGTTACCGCATGCCCGCGCCAGAAGGCTGTTCCGAGGACGTATACGCTCTGATGCTGCGCTGCTGGGAGTACGAGGCCGACAAACGACCGCACTTCCACCAGATATACACTATTATAGACAACATCTACAATAGATAACGCTACATATTAGTGGGAATATTACAAATAAATAGGTAGCAGATTATCTGTCATTGATTACATGGAATCGTTAAGCTCTTTTCTGAAGACACGGCGCGTGGTCCGTCGCGTCACGCTGTTGACTCTAATGGAGCGTTCTTGCAGAAGCGTTTGCTTGGTATATGGCGGAGTACGATGCGCGACGCAATGTGCAACGCGCCGAGTCTCCAGAAAATAACCCTTAAGGTTCGTACGCACCTGAGCGGCGCGGCGCGGCGCTTCAGCGAGCTGCACGTCGCGGCACAGAGCGTCAAAATATCATTTCTATCATTTTGTATGGCGCATATCGCACTAGAGCGGCGCTGCACAGCGCTTCACCGCGCGTTGCCGCGCGGCACGGCTGGAGAGAATATTTTGAAGCGCAGCGAAGCGACGCGCAGTGCAGTGACGCTAGTGCGACATACCCAGCGGCGCGGCACGGCGCTTCGCGCTCGTACGCTAACGGGTATAAAAGTGACGCGCAAGTGACGCGAGTTGCCGCGTACTGAAGTTGTAGTGCGGTAGGCACCGTCGAGCGGCCTGAGGTGACGCGTTCTGCAGTCGGACAGAAGCGCCGCGCCGCGCCGCTCAGGTGCGTACGAACCTTTAGGCTTAATTTAGACCTGTTAGCAATTAGCATCGATTCGCATTTCAGTTTTATCTAATGAGAATTAATATTTTTTATGATTGATGATGCATAGGTAGGTACGCATCAGAAACCTGTTTTCAAAAGATAAAATGCGAATCGATGCTTAGGTGTAGCTGTGATTCTACCACCACAACTATAACAAGCAACGGTTCACTAAATAATTGATTTGATAACGTTCCATCAAAAATACTTTACAACGTAACTCGTACCTACCTATATAAAATAGTTCCAAGATAAATTGGTGCAACAATCATTTTCTAAAACATTCATTAAGTACAGAAAGGTCCAATGACATTTTAATAACAAAGGTAGGTAGGTACCGTCTGTCTGTTTTATTATTAAATCCATGCGTTTTATTATACTTATAAAACATGTGTTAAGTACATGTAGTAGGTAGGTGTGGATGGACATGTTATATAAATGTAAAGTTTTATAACAAGTTACATAATCATACCTTTGAAATGATATTTTATAAAACGAAATTTACCTATGTGTTTATAATTATTGTAGCTGCTGCTTTTGACAATTGTTTGTATTAAATATTCCATAATATCAGTTTAATGTCTTCTTAATTATGTTTCCCATTATGTACCTATAATAATAAATAATGGTCGTATAATAATAAGCTAAGTCTTCTTTTTTTTTGTTATGTAACATGTGTATGATTTATGAGTTACAATGTACCCAAAATGGCAAGACAAATGATAATGAAATATCAGTATTGATTTGTATTATGTAATACATAAAATATTATGTAAATTCTCTCAAGACACAAAATATTACAGTGTTGTGAGTCTCGTCACTCAATAGAAGGGTGCCTGTTCACTGAAGCGAAGCGGAGTTAACACGTGTTTAATTAGATTTTTTAAAAATATAAATAGCGAGCAAATACGCAAATGGGTCACTTGATCTACCGCCCATGAACATTTGCAACACCAGAAAAACCGCCAATGCGTTGCTGACTTTTCAGGAATTCGTTCATCAGCCACTTAAATTACCCCATGCTGAAATCAAGTGAATCTAGATTATTGATTATGTCATCTTTGTAAAATCTGATTGGTTTTTTAACACGTTATCTCTGCTACGCTCCGTTTCGGTGGATAGGTATCCTTATATGCAGTACCTACCTATCAGTCTACCTAATATCTCCATAGGTACCTTTAGTTTATTTTACTTTATAGATTTTGTAGTCTACTTTTATATTAATTACCTACATAAAATATGTAAGTATAAAAAAATATCGTACATTTTAGTATTATAAGCATTACATCAATGTATTTGAGTGGGAATAATTTGAATGTCATAAAAGAATTGATCTCTTGTCTTGTCTAGAACTTTTAGGAATGGAAGTTATATCAAAATTGTTACAGTAAATTTTAATGGACTAAATTTATGGTGTTACAAGTTCTCATGTTCGAATTACTTTGTACAAAAAATATACTTAGATACATTTTGATAGGTACCAACTTTTTATTCTTATTAATTTTTAGATGATTTTATGCTTAACAATAAAGTTTGACGCCCATTGGCTACTTATTGCTTGAGTGACTCTCCTTTACAAAAGCTGAGTGGACTGTAGATGGAGTGACTGATTTTAGCCGCTTAGGCTTCCAATGAGATGCTCGGGCTAGAGCTTTTTTAGACACTGTCTGTTAGAGCGGCTATACCTAGCTGTTTAAAGACGATTAGGTTTTATCTATAAGGTGTTCTATCTTAAAATGATTGAAAATTGTACAATGTTGAAGTTATTATTAAATGTGATAACCTGTGTGCTTCCATTTATTCTATATATTTTTCTTGCCTAGTTGTATGTCGAACATGTAATAAAATATATACCTACATAACTGGCAGTGAGATATATTATTCTACCTTAAGTGCTTAGTATGTTAATAATGGATATACGATAATACTGTAAATATATACTTATAATATGATATTAATAAAGTGCCAGAAGATTTTTGGAATTAATCTTTTTTTCATACTGAAAACCTGATTTCCTGAGGATAAGTTCCTTAATAAGGAACTTTTTAATCGTTAACATTATTGTAACACAATAAACTGAGTAGGTACCCTCTTCTAATTTCGATGAAATTCGAAAATCGATACATATTTAAAAACACACCTCTGACCTCTGATTAGGAGGCGAACGCCTTAACTTCTAGGCTATCACAGCTTTTTTTACAGTACGTAATACTTACTTATTATCCTAATTAAAATGATTATCTTAGATTGATCTTTTCTTTCAAAAAGGAAAAACCCGAGTGAAAAATATACACAAAAACATTAAAAAAATATCGTTTATTTAACATAGTATAAAAAGAAATCCTTTACAAATACAATTTTATTAGCTCGTCGCTGACTGCGGATGGCGTGAGGATGCCCAAGTCGGTAAAAAGGAGGGTAATGTATGCAGGCGGCGTGTAGTCCACTAACGGATGCTGTTTAGACAGATTCCCTGAACTCAGCACGCTGGAGAGGTACTTGAACTCTTTGGGTATATCTCGTTGGTTGAGGGGGTATATTCTAGAGAATTTGAAGCTCTCCGTTAGTACGTAGACCGGTTTCTTGAGTTCTAAAGCCGACATTGCTAGGCTGTATGTGCCGATCTGTGAAGAAATATTTTCGAAATATACATATTTTTTATTTTAATACAAAACAATATATGTACAATAATATAATCCATACTAATATTATAAATGCAAAAGTGTGTCTGTCTGTCTGCTAGCTTTTCACGGCTCAACCGTTCAACCGATTTTGACGAAATTTGGTACAGAGATAGCTTGCATCCCGGGAAAACAAAGAGTTCCCACGGGATTTTTAAAAACTAAATCCACGTGGACGAAGTCGCGGGCATTCTCTAGTATAGAATAATTTTGTAAAGTGGTGATAATAAAAAGAATCCCCGGCCGAGTTTGTTGTGGGCTCTTCTCAGACCTGGGCGCGTTTGGAACCCTCGTAGCTTTAGTTTTAAGTTTGCGTAATAATTATCACCACTATATCTTACAAATCAAACATCTGACCATCAAAAAGAGTAATTTATTACCTATTTTGAATAAATCATTTGACTTTGACTTTGACTTTACGTACAATACTGGCGTCATGAAAAAAAGAGCTCTGAACTTTGAACCAAATTAGGCAAATTAGGTAATTTATGGATCTATTTGGTGGTACGAATTTGAAGCATGATGGCGAGAGTGTCTGCTGAATGATTCTAGAATGAAAGGCACTATTAAATCTATCCCACCGCTGCCATCATGTAGACTCTACGTGTTTCTCTACATTGTAGAGAAACACGCATAGCTGATTCAATACTGTTTATTGACTACCTACAAATGAAATGTTATAATTCTACCTACATACAAGTGGTGTATTACCACACATTCTGTGGTGTAACTTACCTTGTTAATGATCCCGCCGCTCTCCGTGACGCCCTCAGCGCCCAGCATCACGATGTCCACTTGCTCCATAATGTAGCCGACCGCCGCGTCTAGGATGAGCGTCGCCTCAATGCCCGCCGCCACTAGCTCTTTGTGCATACGTTCCCTAAACATTCACTACAATATCAGGTAGCCGAATGTACAACATGGATCTCCGCTGACTTTGATGCCCAATGACAACAACATAATTGTGGCCGATTCCGTTGTACACAATCTCTAAAGTCTAAACTAAACTAAAATGGCACGTCTAAATCTATTGCTATCCCTTTTATAATTATGCTTGCGGAAAAGAATAGCACTAGATTTAGACCTGTTAATTTAGTTTAGTTTAGAGATTGTGTACAAGAGAATCGGCCCCATTGTTTTTTAACATCTTTTAAAACGAGTGAGATAATGATGATTAAAATGTGCTTTCAGCGTTATGCGACTTGAAATGTATTCTATGCACCTTGTAGGCGCGCTCCATCGTAGGCTGCATTATTTTCTACTGTCTAGTGAAATTGCAGTCAAGCACATGCCTAAGTATATAGTTAAAAAAAACAATTCATTTATTTTTCATTGCTGCATTAAGTTTGTGCAACACATTTATTAATTTAAAATTTTAGGACGTCGACGCAGTCGATAGAGTCGCCGCAATTGCGTCCAAACTTTCACATTTTACGGAGTTGCGGCGACTCTGTGCGCATGGGGTATGCTGGGCAACTAGTCGACCATGCGTAATGGCTCTAAATAGTAACTCACCCACTGTTGTCAGGACATGACATTGTGACAAAGACTTCAAACCGTTTATTTGCTTTTGCAGCTTCCAACATCGCTTGTAATACCACTCTTGACCGAGAGTGTGTTAGGATTTTCTGTAAAAAGTACCTAATGTACATTACAATGTAAGAAATCTCCTCACACGAGACTTTAAATCTAGAAATTTAGATAAGACAAGAGTGTGTTAGGATTTTCTAAAACAACAAAAGTTATAATGTACACAATAAAATAATTCGGTAAAAGTAACGGCGTTTACGCACTCATCCGATCTGAGTCCGTGAAAGTATGTTCCTTTTTATTTTGTATGGTAGGTTATGACATATGAACTCTTTGATTTTCTGGGGTAAAAAGTAGCCTATGTCATTCTCCAGGTCTTTAACTATACCCATGCAAAAAATAACGTCGATCCATTGCTCCGTTGCGACGTGATTGAAAGACAAACCAAACACACTTTCGCATTTATAATAAGGGTACTGATATGGGTACTGATTATATAGTTCTACTTACACAACCATCGCTAATAAATGGCAGTGCTTGTTTAGCAACTTTGCCTCGAGCTTCCAATAGTGTGTCTAGAAAGATTCGTCCTCGCTGCAACATGATCTGTTCACATTCTTCAAAGGACTGAAACAAAAGTGCATTGTTAATAGATTCTATGAAGACTAAGTTTTGTGCATTGTATATATCTCACTATTGAGGGTAGGGCATTTCTTTCTTTAATCATATAATGGAGAGGCTTTGTTGAGATTGAAAACTCAATTAAGAGTATGGTATCAACTGAAATGTCTTACGATTTCTATCAGATGTTAGTGATAATTCCTAGGTCCAGGATGTAATGTGCTCTCCTAGGTATGGAGGTGATGAAGAGACCTTTGGATTCCTACCCAGTTCCCAACTTGAATCACTAGTGCAATCTATTGATATGCATTGTTACAACTAGGCCCTCATTCCATTGCACGTTCCGTAATATATTATTTACCTACTTATTAAAAAAGTATTATGAACATATTTCAATATACATAACGGGTGATTAATTTTAAATTCTTATTTGTCGACATTTCAACCAAAGTGCAATTGGGATGAAATATCGACAAATAAAAACTTCAAATTAATCATGGTATGTACCTGTTATCTACATTAAAATATGTTGTTACACCATGAATAAGCTTAAAATCATTAAGTATTATGAACCACTTAGGTGACTCCAAATAAAATAGCATAAATACCTTAACATCTAGCTTGGCAAAAGTGATAAATCTCATGAAGAGCTGGCAGCCCGAAGACACAGCTGTGACGGGCTGGTCACAGTGTCTCATGGCATCCACCGCCAACTGTAAATTGAGATCTAGCTCTCGCACTGTTGCAACTGTGGGAGAAATAAATAATTTTTCATAAGTAAAAATGTAAGTATAGTAAAAGCAAAAGCTGACTGACCGACTGACTGATCTATCACCACACAGCTCAAACTACTGGACAGATCAGGCTGAAATTTGGCATGCAGATACCTATTATGACGCAGACATCGCCATTTTAGTGACGTCAGCACTAGACTGAAGTTTCGAGCTGATGGTATATTTTTATTTCGGCTGACGTCAAAATAACGTCATTTTGATGTTAATGAGACATGGTTCCAGCGCAATAGCAATTTGCGGGACTTCTATATATACCTTTATAATTTTCTATCACAGTTAGCAATGTTTTTATCGCAGCCACTCCAGCTGAAACGTCTGCTTCTTCCTCTAGGATTTTCAGGAAAATTTCTTGTACTTCTACAATTTAAACAATATGAGTTTGAATGATTATTAGGTACATACCATACATACTTATATATTACTTATTATTTTCAAAAACTTAAATAATAAATAAATTAACTTTATAAAAATCTTACCTTCTTTTTTCATGTTGATGTTTTTTTGGAACTTACTGAAATTGTCCTTTAATGTCTTTCATGCACTTATAAATTATTTTTTCTTTCTTATAAATATTGAATACTTATACTTTTCTATTTATTTTACCTCAACAGCTGTAAAAACATAAATTATAACCTAACTAAGCCTAACTACAAAAATTCAAATTTTGACAACGTCATCTGTGACAGCTACGGTCTAAAAACGTAATTTTTTATGTTTATTTTAAGAGACTTTAATTAACCATGAACAATAGTATTTGATTAGTAAGTATTTATTTCCACCTCTTCCACAATAAAACAACAAAACAATACAAACATGTTTTTTTAACTTTTGTTTGTATTCAAAACTATATTGACTACTGGCGACATCTAGTGACGAATAGCAACCAATAGATTGGATTAATTTATAGACATTTAGTCTTAAATTTAAAATGTATGTAATATTAAATTTATAGCAGATTATCATTACTCGTACTTATTCTTGTAATTACTCGTTATAAACTCACAGAACAAAAGATAAACTAAGTAATTCCCCAGACTAACCAACGCCATCTAGTATTACGTAGACACAATATTCCTGAAAAAGATTTTCATGGATGATCGATTTTCTCGATCACCTCATACTTACTTATTATTTAGCTAGTCAACATATTTTTTTACATGTCTTTGTAAGGTACCTACTAAGTTCCTTAAAAAAACTAATTACAAAGAATATAGGAGACTAATCGAGCGAATGGAAAATAATTCACGGTCAGCGATTGTAGGCTTACCTGCGCTATGACCACATTGCTATTACAGTAATTCGCGATGTTGAAAGGATAAGACGCGTTAACTTAAATTCTATGTTATTTTGTTAAAACGTTCTCTACAGTGTTTTAAGTTATAAGGAAACTACTTAAGTGAAAAACTAAGATGGGAAATTCTGCTTCCCTGAAACTTAACGATAAGAGAAAATGGCAGTAAGTTGACAAAGTTTATTTTGTTAAACATTTTTAATATACACCTACATCATGCAATTTAATGAAACTGTTTACCAACTTATGTATGGTGTTTTTGTTCTTTATTAAATAGAAAATGTATGAGACCGACTCCAATTAAGTGACGAGTAGATAAAATATAAGTAGGTAGCTATAAAAATAAGTAATTGGAGAAACTGTAACTGAAAGACGGGTTATCGGTGCAATATTATAACCGGTGCGTATTTGCATACTGCATACCTACTGCATATTATGTGTATACTGCAATAGGTGGGTACCTTTCCGTAACTTAACTTTTATAATGGTTAAAGTCTACTTACATTTTGTTTATCATTGGTTATTAATGTAGGTATATTTATTATCGTCCTCTTTTCTATAAGTTCTAACTCAGGTTCTCGATTCAGAGGTCGTATGTGATTGTAATGAATTATACAAACATAAATTATATCGAGCGAGCGCCATAATATTATATATCATTGAATAAGAAGAGGTATTGTATTGTGTGAGGACTGCCTCATTTGCATGGTTGTCGAGGTCCTGGGTTCAATTCCCGTGTCGGGCTAAAAATAGTTACTTAATGGATTTTTTCACAGTACTAGCCCGGAGTTAGCAAATTAGCGGTGTGTATGTGCAGGTAATCCGCTTGCCTCGGAGAGCACGTAAAACCGTCGGCCCTGCGCCTGATTTATCTCCGGCCGTGTTGGATTTCCGTCCCATTGGGATACAAGAGTGAGGGAATAGAGAGTGCACCTTTGTTTACGTACAATACACACTTGTGCACTATTTATTATTCTCCACAATTAGTTAATCTCTATGGAGAATGGCCGCCCGTCGTGGCTGAAATTCGATCGGAAGGAAGTTAAAATATTGTTAGTGTATTGTGTTGTTAAAGTTAACTGCAATGTTACGGTAAGTGCCGGACATAGCGTCACAGAATGCGCAAGACTCGCTCGAAAGTAAAAGTGAGGCCGACAGGTTGTTTGGATTATCAGGGCAACTTGCAACGCGAGCTGCTATTGTGTTCGCGTCAAACAGAAATTTTCTTTTGCTTTCAAAGCAGCGTGGTAGGTACCTACTGAGTAGGTCTTACCACAGAATATATGATAATACTGACGTCATTATTATTATTTTTTATATCAAAGTATTAGACATGCCAATCATGACTAATATTCCCCTTTCCTCTTCAACTAAGCGTAAGCTTGTCAAGGAGTGAGTATGTACGACAATAGTGCAACGGGTGGGGTTTGAACCGCCGACCTTTCGGAATTCAGTCCGCTCCTTAACCGTTGAGCTACTGAGCTAGCTATTGACTAGTTCTTATATATTATATATCATATGTATATGACTAATTCTTCAACCTTGGACAATTGTTATTCCGATAGTTGTGGGTATTAACCATCGTCCATCTTTATTATGTTAATGATTTTAGGCTTGTTTTGTGGTATAACGACATTATATTACATATAATGTAAATAACAGGTACACCACCACCACGATTAATTGGGATGATTTGAATTATCGATATTCCCGTCGTGACCACGACTCATGCAACTGGGTCAGAATATCGATAAATTCAAAATTATCGTATTCAGACGTCCACAGCTGGACATAGGACTCTTGTAGGGACTTCCACACGCCATAGTCTTGCACCGCCTGAATCCAGTCCCTGCGACTCGCTTGATGTCGTCCGTCCACCTAGTAGGTAGGGGGTCTTCCAATGCTGCGCTTTAAGGCCTGAGGTCACCGTTCTATCACTTTGGGACCCCAACTCCATCGTTTTTTCGAACTAGGTAGGTACTTATGTGCCCACAGAGTGACGTATAATAAGTGTAAAGCGAATAATTTGCTTGACTCTCTATTTCCGTATGTTGGGAGCTTTGTGACTTGTAAAGAATACCTACCTAGTTTGTTATTGTTAGTTCAGATACAATCCATACTACGTACCTACTTAAATAATATTATAAAGTGTGTCCATCTGTCTGTATACATATAGGCTACTTTTTAAAAGAGTTCCAACAGGATATTACAAAACACGCGTACGAAGTCACAAGCATCATCTTTTAAATAATGTTATTGTGATACAAGCAAAAACTTGAATGACTCAAACGTCCTAAACCATAACACATAATATATTAATAAATTGGTTTCGCTACAAAAAGCGCTAACTCATGGTGATGATCTATGAAGTCAGATTCTGATGATACTATGTTGCGTGATGTAACCCGCTTTCTACGTCAACAAATCCGATATTGCGATAAATTGCAGCTTTCTGAACATGCACATTGCACATTCTACATAATACGTTATTTTAGGGTTCCGTGCCCGACAGGGTGCCAACAGGACCGTATTCTAAGACTCCTCTGTCCAGCCGGCCGTCCGTCCGTCCGTGCGACCGTCTCCGTCCATCCTTCCGTCCTTCCGCCTGCCAGAGACAACGCTCTACAAAGCTGAAATCTCATTCTTAAAGTCGATGTAAATTATTTTCTGCCGCGTTCGGTACCTATTTTCGGCCTGCGCTAATATTGTTTTTCGTCATTCCACCGCGAACTGTGACGAAACATGACGAAATAAGCAAGTCAGGGTTTACCACCAACCGCATACATCTCGCTAATGTTCCTCATCCACGCGTCAATCCAGCGGCTGGTGGAATTAACTATTCCTTGCATATTTTTGTAATAAGTACCTACCTTTACCTACATTAGGTACATTGTGGAGTTTTCAGGTCACTCTGCAACATTTTAGAATAGAATTTATAGATTTGTGTGGAGTTGTTTCTACTCTGCAGCAATATGCCTTGAGCCTTATCTTTAAGCCCTTTTTAATACAAGGTAGGTATGAACGTAATATGTAGTACCTAAATACAATTAATATGACTGGCCTTCTGGCTTCTGATATCATTGCAAGGCAAGCTACCGGATATAGGAAGTATGTGTGAGTGATATTAGTAATTACAAGTAACGACTTACTTCTAATTAAAAAAAAATACAATTGAGTGCCTCCCTACATAACGTTTATATGTACCTACTCGGTTTTTTCCATCGATGTGTTTTATTGTTTTACTTAACTTTATCTTAAAAAGGTACGTAACACGCTAGAGAAGGTAGGTATGTTGAAAAGATAGGCAAGAAACTCTGCACCTATATGGAAGAGGAATTAAATTTTTCGGAAGGTTAGGAAAATTAAGGAACATGTTCCTTAAAGTAGCTTGAGGTCGGTTAGGATTTTTGGTACATGGTAGGTAGGTAAGCAAATATTGGGTATTTACTGCTGTTATGTCGTCTTTTTCAGAGAAAGACATATTATCGTATATATTTTTCAGTACTGAACAGTGGCGGATTTGCAGTCTTGGCCGCCCTAGGCCCCAGGATTTCGTAAGTACCAGCCGCTCCTTTCTCAACACCCATTAATCATAGTCGTAGCCATGAGTTGATTGGGGGGGGGGGGGGGAATTAAAAATTTACCTTTTGATTTGTCAGTAAAATACAATACAATGATAAATAGAAACGCAAGCGCAGCAGGCGTTTTTTTTTTGCTAGCCGCCCTAGGCCCGGGCCCACTGGGCCTTAGGGCAAATCCGTTACTGGTACTGAAGGTTCCAGTGCATATTAGGCCAATGCGTTCGGCAAGTGCCAGCCAACGTGTAAATATTGTCTCAGAATTGTGCCAAGTTCCTCTGATTGTATGAAAATCAGAAACCCCAGGCAGGGTGACCACTGACCAGCGCTTATTATCAGTTACCCGGTCGCCGAATGCATTGGGCCAATATGTACAAGATTCTTTATAATATTCTTATGTATATTTTTTGAGGTAAAAAGTGTTTTTCAGTAATTCTTATCGACATTTATTACACCTCTGATCATAAACTTAACGATGGTAAAAAGTAATAGCTAAATAATAATAATAATAAGTAGTTAACTATAAATAGGTATCTACTCATACATCGTACGATAGTTCTAGTCATTTGAAGTAAAAGCGTGCTCCGAGCCTGATAGTGATAACTGATAAGGACCAAATCGTGAGTTTCAGTTAGGTTCGTATATAAATTATCACGAGATGCGAAGATGCCTAAGCCAATACATATTTCATCATTATCATGACTAACCCATCACCGACCCACTACTGAGCACGGATCACCTCTCAAAATGAAAAGTCCATAGGCCATAGTCCGCCACGCTGGCAAATTGTATATTGGCAGACTTCACATAGGTATAGTGTATAGGACAGGTTAAGATGGCAATCGGTCAGGTTAGCGGCTGTGCGGGTGTGGGGGGCGTTACTGTCACTATATTTTTGAAAACATTATGTCGAACTCTCGGGCATGCACGATGTTTTCCTTCAATATTAAAGCAAGTGATATTTAATTGCTCAAAACGCCGGCACAACTTACCGAAAAGTTAGAGGCACATGAGTAGATGAGGTGCATGCCGGGGCTCGAACCCTCGACACCCCGATGTCTTAAAACCTCTAGGCTATCACCGCTCATTCATCATCATTATCATGATCAACCCATTACCAGCTCACTACAGAGAACGAGTCTCCCTCTCTGAGAGGGGTTTTGGCCATAGTCTACCACGCTGGCCATGTGCGGTTTGGTAAACTTCACACACCTTTGAGAACATTATGGAGAACTCTCAGGCATGCAGGTTTCCTCACGATGTTTTCCTTCACCGTTAAAGCAAGTGATATTTAACTAAGTACTTAAAACCCACATAACTCCGAAAAGTTAGAGGTGCGTGCCCTGGATCGAACCCCCGACCTCCGATTAGAAGGCGGACGTCCTAACCACTAGGCTATCACGGCTCTTTACTATAAAGTAATTATTGATTAATATTTATTACTATGAGTATGAAGTAATAGGTAGGTATGACCGTGCTCTTGACTTGATCTTGTCTGACATGCGCACGCAGACACCAGTCTACTGATAGTACTTAATTTGTGTTGGTGATCGTGACTGACAAGCTGACTTGCAGCTAGAGCGAAGTTTTCAGGGTTAGATACTAAGTAATAACAGCTTTACCTATTGTTTTATCTTACTAGCTCTTCCTGCTCCTGTGGCTTCGCCCACGTGGATTTACTTACATCTTCTCCTGAAAGAAAGACTTTTAGCTGTCGTCGGCCTTTCCACCGACGTCTACTTTTGAAAAAAACGTCTCTTGCTAGATTAGTCTGTTGCAGATAATATCTCCATTGAACATCGTTCTTCGGTTCCCAGCGACTCTCTTGAGATCGTCCATTCGCCTATTATGGTGAAGAAAGAAATAGCAATTCATTTATTGGAAAATCTATAAGTTTTTATAATAATCTTTCAGAAGACACATTGGAGATGTCTCTCAACAAGTTCAAAGTTTTCATAAAACGTAAACTAATTGAAAAATCCTATTACAATGTAAAGGATTATTTAAATGATAAGCAAGCTTGGGAGTGAGTTGCTTAACGGCTTGTGAGATAGTTCTAATAAGTTTCAATAATTTTGTAAAGTGGTGATAATAAAAAGAATACCCGGCTGAGTTTCTTGTGGGCTCTTCTCAGGCCTGGGCGCGTTTGGAACCCTCGTAGCTTTAGTTTTAAGTTTGCGTAATAATTATCACCACTATATCTTAGAAATCCAACATCTGACCATCAAAAAGAGTAATTTATTACCTATTTTGAATAAATCGTTTGACTTTTGAATCGTTAGCTTTCCGGTGCGGTTTTGCAATTCAATCAATACAAACATAAACTTGTCAACATTAAAAAGTAAAATGTATCTGTATGTATGCGTTGAGTAAGTAGGTAGGAATCTACCCGCGTGATATAACAGGTCGCGGTAGTGGTCAAATGCGTTAAGTATTTGTTGTAGTGCGGGTGCGAAGATATAAAATAACTATAGTATATGTGGTGACTCATGTATGTGTATTTGATCGTGGTGTATAAATATCGGCTCGACCCTCTCACTCCACGTCTTTACTCTGCGGCGGTCTGAGCACTGAGCACGACTCCCGCTGACGCGACTGAAGGTAATCGTACTGATACGATTCCCTTCCCACGCATACTGCGTGGGGTGAGACTCGAGACGACAATAGTGTCTTGAATGTATTATATGTGTTGGTATGTATGTAAGTTTGTACGTATTATTTGCCTGTATGCTACAGTATAGTTCCTTAATTCATGATAAACTTGCTGCAAATAACATTATTTTTTTCATTGAAAAATCTCTGAGCGCAGACAAACTTAACTTCTTAATTGATAACACACACACTAACTAACACTTAATTGATTTCGATCGACTGTTATTATCATGACGTTCTAGATAAGAATATTGTTTCAACTTACAATTGATTTGAATATCGAAGGAAGAGTAAATTCTATCCATGTCGTGTCGATTTACGGTTAATCATAGCTAGATCCGCGAGATCGAGTCGTGGTATTCCTCTCACTTCAGAAATATACACTCATAACTCATGTTACGACTAACAATCTTATAACAGCTCATCTAAACTTAGGATGTTGGGGGAAAAGGAATCACAGAGGCTAAATCATAGCATGCACATAACACATTGCTAACACTTGTGTGTGTGTAATGGTATATAAGTTATTAAAGTAGGCAACAATGCTATGAATAAAGAAAGTTTCGCATAGCATCGCTACACGACTGACCGCAACCTTAAAGTACGGAATCAAGTATTTACTTTGATTTGCCTAATTGATAATTGCAAATTGCGCGATGTATTTAACAAGATCATCTCCACACCGACCTTCAGTCGTCATTTAGAGAGCGCGAGCTCTGCCTGACACTCAGACCGTTCATCTTATTCCATCTTTAGACCAAGTTTAGACCTTGTTTAGACCTTTTAAATAAAATAACATAAAGTTTATAAGAAAAGGTTTTACTTAACATCCTATAGAAACTCCTCTGTGATATATTTGATCTCGTTTTTTCGAAAATGGAATTCTTATCCCGCAAAGTCAAATCCAACGGTCAATTTGACAAACGTCAGTTGAATGGCGCGAGTGACCTATCCAGGAATAAGTCGTAAGTTTTATTGGGTTTATTTCTTTAGTTAGGTACTTTTAGTTTATGATGGAGATTTTACTGATAATAATATTTGCTCTACCCATTCTTTTGTCGCGCATTTGGTAAAAATAAGAACCCTTAAGAATACAAAGCTTTATAAGCTCATCTCAAGTCATATTGATGGAGAGTCGGTAGGGCTCGGACTAATTTGAGGGCATGATAGAGTTGACTCATACATTTCTATTAATCACTAATTAAGTACCTATTAAGTATAATTACCTTTAAAATCGGCGGTATATTACTATTCAAACTTACGACTTTATCCTGGGTATAAAATGTACTCTATGTTGGTGAAATTGGCCCTTAGTAGACAAAGTTAATGCTATTGAGTATTGTGAAAGTTCAGTTTACATTGAAATTTTAGGAAAGATGCGACGCTCTTTCGTCGTCGCTTCGACTCTGCCGCAATGTGCATTGATGGTGGTTGAAAATACATAATATTATCTAAAATAACTCAATTTTATTGTCATTAAATGACCTTGTGATCGAATGCATGATAATATACCTATTGTAGGTATGAAATTTCCATATAGGTAGATATTAATTAATAATATATCTAAAGTACGCCAGGTCAATATGGCAATCGGGTTGGAGGCGCCCCGTACCTACACCCGCACAGCCTCCGCGTTAAACCGATGCGGGATAGCCCGGGTGACGTTAAGGCAACCTTAAATAGTGCTTATAGTAAAAATATTGATTTTCAACAGATTTCATAGCCGCTCTAAATGCTGTCATCTTCAATACTAAACTGTGGTAATTAAACCTACTAACTTTCAAAATAGGTACTAGGACTGTAAACTCCGCGTGTAGTTAGCGTGTTATTCTAGTACACGTACCTACACTGCACTAAATTGCACTGTTCGTAAACTGCGCAGTCGATCGGCAGTTGTGTCAACTGCACAATAACCGCATCCATACCACAACTTTGCAGTCAGCTTATAATTGGATAAGTAGGTACTTCGTCCTATAATTATTATAGGACAGACAAGCTGTCTTGGCACTTAGGTAGTTAGTTAAATAATAATATTTTGTTAGCTAAAATTTAGGTAATATGTAGCCACTCATCACAATCAAAAGTATAAAGATAGCAATCTTAGAGTAACTAATTTATATTTTATTTTTGTAGGTAAATAACAATGTTATTCTAAGTAGGTACTTATTAGCAGAGTATCGGACTTGGTAGAGTTCAAGGGTAAATACAACTATGTAATATAAATTTTCCATTCTAGTCAATATACCTATTTTAAGTAAAATTTAAAAAAAAAAGATGTTGCTTGGTCTATATTTATCACATGTTTATCAACTCTGAAATCATTTTACGCTATCTATAGTTTAATGAACTCTACTAATGTACACAATATTTTTTTGTAAACCACAATTATTATTTTATCAACCACAATTTTATCCCTACAACTCCACAATTATATTCATGTTAAATTTTTTAATTAATTGTTTATCAGAGATAATAGAATTCATACTTAGATATTAAAAGAGTTCAAGGCCCAACGCCATCTGTTATCGGGCGGCCGCAACCGCACGCACGCGATTCGCTACAGCGTAATCGCTGAAAATTTTCCTGTTTTCCCAGGAGTGAAACCGCAATGAGTCCAGCGCCCCCCGCGTCAAGAAACAAAAGTGGCGCGCCGTTCGCTTCCTGCAAACAGTCGCTCGCTGTCAGTGGACTAACGTGTACGTACGACATGGAACGTGATCGCATCGGTGTTTGGGGCTCCGGGGATGGCCAGTCCAACAGCAAGCTGTCCGGGCTGGATCGCCTGAAGCACCCGGGACTTAACAAGGTAAGATTTTAAACCCACTTCTGATAAAGTTGTGAACACACTAGTATTACCTATGCATACTAGTTCGTAGTTCATAGCTGTATCATTGCATTTGGTTAGGTCATGGCTATACGGAAATGTTCAACTCAGCTGTTTCATAAACTATCACTTAAGGTTCCATTCACTTTTTATAAACACAACTCAAAAACAATAGCGTTGTGTTTGACGCATGTTTGTTTGTGTCATAGTAGCTTCCAAAGTGTAATCGGGGTTAACTATTGAGGATTTCAAAATAAATAAGCCTTGGAATTTCAAATAGATGATCTGAATGAGATGTTCATGTTATTTTAATTAGATTTATCTAGTAAGTACCTAAATTCACTTTGTTAGGGTTTGGATTTCTGTAATTTGCATGAGTTTGCAGAGATTGTAAGCAAGCTCATTTAAAAATTCTTAATAAGGATTTTATTTAAATTCATTCACACTATTGTAAAGAGGTAAAGTTTGTAAGTTTGGATGTAGGGGTAATCTCCAAAACTACTCATCCGATGTCAAAAATTGCTTTCATTGATAGAATGCCACTTTATCCCCGAGTAGGATAGCACCACTTTATCCCCGAGTACGATAAAAATCTTTAGGGCTACAAGTTATATCACGCGAATGAAGTCGCGGGCAAAAGCTAGTAAATTATAACGTCAACACATCAGTTTTATAGTACCTACTTATGTAGATCATATCTACATACCAGTCGTAAGAAATACTTTCGTTCATAATAGTATGACACAGAAAGGAAGTTTGTTATGAATTAATAGCAGTGATCAAAGTTCGCCAGTTTGCGGGATTCAGTTTTCAGTGTCAACACACAACGTCAACAAAACCTCTTGCACAACGCAACATCACTTTGCGTTTGAAATTACGTGTTTTTCTTTCTTGCAAACTTGCTAATTTTGAGAATTACAATTATGATTGTATTTTTTCTACCTATTCGTATTCAAACCTGTTAAGAAAATGTCTCTCCCCCCCTTTATTTGTCGTATTTCCTCATTGCTGAGGGTCTCCTTTCCATTAATCACATAAGATAGGGGTTTTCTTGCGATAATAATGCGGTGGGTTTATGTCTAAAAAGAAAATGCAGAAAGAAAAATTCGAAGATTTTGATTATTTTGTACCTAATTGATAGTTACTTAATTAAATGAAAAAAATAAGGAATTAAGGTATAAGACTCATAAAATAAGAAAATGTTTTCTATCGTCCTTGATTACGTTTTACCATTCCAATCTATCGAGCTTATAAGTATACCTAAGTACTTACCTATTTACCTAATTGGTTTTCTTCAAAGGTTCGATTCATCGCTCTTAAAAATTTAAATCACATGATTACACAGTCGAATGATTAGTTCGTCTAACTAATCACATTAATTCAATCTTAGAGAAAAATCAGTTCCCTTATTATAAATGCGAAAGTGTGTTTGTTTGTTGGTTTGTCCTTCAATCACGTCGCAACGGTGCAACGGATTGACGTGATTTTTTGCATGGGTATAGATAAAGACCTGGAGAGTACTTTTTATCCCGGAAAATCAAAGAGTTCCCACGGGATTTTTGAAAAACCTAAATCCACGCGGACGAAGTCGCGGACATCACCTAGTACATAATAAAATCGATAATAACCAATCTACAGTAGGTATTGTTGTTCCAACCCTTCGGCAAGCATAGAGCGGCGGCACTCATTGTGATATGTGAATCGTCGCCTCTGAGCTTTCAAGTTTCACTATAGGTAGGTACTATAGGGCTTATAGGGAGTGCAATTTGAATAACACCGAGCCGATTCACAGGGTTGTAAAAGCCCTTGGAATGTTTTGTTGGAGAGCATAATTTGATTTTTTTGTCGATTTTTGGAATATTTAGGTAGGTACTTACTTAAAACAGAAATTTTAGCATTAGGTAGGTTATAGGTATTTATGTATAATTGCAAAACTAGCTTATTTCCTAGACTTATGAATAAGGTTTTTAGATATAATAAGTGTCTGGTAGGTAGAAGATAGGTAGGCAGATACTTATATGATAAATATAGCTACATTACACTATTTGTTCGCACAGTGATTGTCGTTCAATGGCAACTGTTATGTATTATGTTACGTTACCTAGGTACATTAGCTACATAGGTATAGATTAGAGAACCTACTACACTACTACAGGTACCTACTACGTCTCTTAGTTTTCAAATTCAAATTCAAGATCACAGAACATGCTGTGTGTTGAGATGAAGAGAAGAGATTAGTAATAAATACACTTTATTTGCACAACTACAAGAAGGATTACATTAAAGAATAAAAAACACAGACAGAAGGAAGATACAAAAGGCGGCCTTATCGCTAATTAGCGATCTCTACAACCTTAAAGATTGGAAAGTATAAGGAAAATTACTGATAATTAAAAAAACTAATTAATTAATTAAAAAAACTGCAGGTGGTGTGTAATATACTAATAAACATACATTCAAATAACTGATACATACTAATATGTAAACCACTAATACATGCATTAAATAATATGTATAATACCAATATACTAATAAAATAGACTAATATATACTCTATAATCGTACTTAAGGAGAAACAAATATGATTGTCGTCTTCAATTTGTAAGATAATGATTCTTCACTGCAGTTTTAAAGGAGTCTAGTGACTTTGATTTCCGTATGGTCAATGTTGTAGTTCAGTAGCCAGGAAACGGACTGAAACATGAAAGGTCGCACGTTCAAATCAAAGCCTACCCTTGCATTATTCCTTGTCGTAATCATGCAAATAAATCTATTCTATCTATAATTTTTTCTTATTTTTATCATATTATCTACTTTTTACTTTGAGTGGAAAGGATATCAAACAACAAGCCTATGATCAACCACAGATGAGAGAATAGTTTCTCTCATCTGTGTGATCAACCCATAGCCGGCTCTCTACAGAGTACGAGTCTCCACTTAGTATGAGAAGGGTTTGGCGATAGTCTACCACGCTGGCCAAATACGGATTGGCAGACTTCACACACCTTTGAGAACACTATGGGGAACTCTCAGGCATGCAGGTTTCCTCACGATGTTTTCCTTCACTGTTCAAGCGAGTGATATTTATTATTATTATAAATAATATCTGTCCCGGCTGTACTCACGTGTTTAGTCGACGTTAGCCCGACTAGTTTCGAACCCATCCGGGGTCCATTTTCAAGGGACTCACCTAAACACGTGAGTACAGCCGGGACAGATATTATTTATGATGGAAATCACTCACGGTAGTTTAAACGCTAAAAGAGTGATATTTAATTTCTTAACACGCACATAACTCCGAAAAGTTAGAGGCGCGTGCCCGGGATCGAAGTTTGGACCCAGTTAAGTAGGTATATTCTTAGAAAATAAAAAAATAAGACGCCTTCAGAAGAATCTTATTATTCAAATATTTGTAGCGCAAATAAATCGCTTGAAACATTCAACAAGAATCTCGTAACAAAGAAAATGCTTCTGTAAAGTAAAATATATACAAAGTGTTTCGGAACGAGTGAAAATTTTACGCGTCACTTCCTAAAGCTTATTCGCAATCACATTGCCAGTTCTTCACTCACTTCACTGTGCGAATCACGGCGTAAATAAAACTGGTAAAAGCCCGTGTATGGTGCGAAATCAGTGTGGACGGATTTTCGCGCCCACGTCGCATTGATGTGGTTTTCACGGCTTTCGCGCTTCGATTCGCACGCAAGTTAAAATGGACATTTGGGAAGAACTGAAAATGCAAGACACGTAAAGAAAATGTTTATTTGATAAGTAGGTAGGTATATGAACGTTTTGTGACGAAAACCAATTTTGTTTCGAGTTTACTCAGTTCATGCACGGACTCGTGTTGAAACGTAAAGAACGTCCTTATCCCTGACTATTTTTTGATATTTTTTATTGAATCTAAACATTAAAAGATACGTAGGTATTCAGCCTAAAAATGAATGAGTTGGTAAATAGGTACTCTGTCGTGGTTAGAATAAAAAAAGATGGTCGAACCAGTAGTGGTTTTTTTGACATTCATTTCAATTAAGTAGGTAGGTACTTAATGTTGTTGATACCTAAGTGGTACCTACCTTTTATTGTATTTTTTATCGATTAGATCTTTTTGATTGAATTCCGTAATTGAAAAAGGGCAGATGTGATGAACAATTATCGCGTGATAGCGGCTAGTGACGCCTCGTGATCAACACACGACAACATCGCTTTGGCACTCTCCAGTAACGTCACTATGGAAACTAGATAACACTATTCTTTGTTCAAATTCCTCTATGAAATAGGTAGTTTAATGGTAGCCCTTTGCCGTGTTGCTATCAATCCGCTGGAAAAAAATCATGAACTAAGTATTAACGTTCAAAAATTATCAAAAATCAAATGTAAATAAGTTCCTGAACTCTTTAAAGATTTCTAAACTTTCTAAACGTTTATTTTTGTTTTAGTCTAGTGAATATTCCTATAAAATATGTTCATTATGAGGAGGAGCTTCGTAGCGTAACTGTAGGTAAAATATTAGACGGATAGTTACGGTTTGTTTACTCGAGTTTACCCAAAAAACACCTCATGAAAATTAAGTAAAAGCGTAATCATCACGTAATGAAAAACCTAGAAACACAAATTTAAATTAACACCACCGATTACAAATATCAGTTAACACGTGCTTAATATGTTTACTGAGTAACTTTGTTTTATTGCTGCTTGTTTTTGTCGGTTTTTAGTGAAAGTCTTAAATGTTTTTACATTCCATAATATAAATCTCATAATAAATGTTAACTTATTTATTTTACATTTTATCTCTTTGAATTGTGCATTTAAGTGCGAGATAAAAATGATTTGATTTATGATTTTATCAAATTGATAATATTGATAAATGATAAAACCTGCTCTTTACCTTCTCAAATGTATCCATCTATTTTTAGAAATGCAATTTTCATATAACCTACCTCAATATTTTATTGTTCTTATAATTTGTTGTTTTTTATACTTAGTTCATTGTAATCCTTATTTTGTTGGCTTTATATAAACTACCTAGGTATTTTTTTATATTTTTAAATCCTCGCAAATGTTTATTATAATTTAACGATCTAATAAATCGTGAATAGCTTCCTATTAGTTCTATCGTGAATAGCTATCTATCATGTGTGTATATATATATACAGGTACAATATTATCATCACCTTATAATCAGTCCACCTTGCAGGTATATAATATGTAACTTGAACTAATTGTTAATCTTAGATCGTAACCTAGATCCTAACCTAACCTAACCCATTGCGGTTACCTTGCTTTGTATTAAACAGGTAGATCATACTACTACACTACTACTACTACTACAGTATACTGGCACTAAGTAGGCACTTATATAACGGTTTTAAATATACAAATATATAGAATATATTCTACTTGCATTCAGTATAATATATTGTTTCTTTATATAAGTACTATTGTTAAATAATCGCAAGAGGAATTATATTTCCTCGTTTGAGTTGAGGATTTATTTGAGGCTTACCTGTTAGTTTGATTGTTTAGTATCCCCCAAACTGACGACTTAATTACTTGAATATTAGGTATGTACCTATGTAGGCAGTCTAACTAGTCAATTAGTTAAAGTGGTAGGTAATCCTTCACGCTGATTGCGAAACATAAATTGGCTACAATTGTTGAAGGACATTTGTTTAATCGACGACTTTTTTAGGACAGATTATTTAAATGCGTCCGTACTAACTATGGGAAAACCTTTCCGGATTGTTGTGACGTTTAGCTAGAAATATTGTATTTTATACATTATGCTTATTTTTTTAGCCGTTATAGCCTAGTGGTTAAGAAGGCCGCCACCTATTTAAGAGGTCAGCGGTTCGATCCCGGGCCGGGGCACGCACCTCTAACTTTTCGGAGTTAAGTATATGTGTTTTAAGCAATTAAATATCACTTGATTGACGGCGAAGGCAAACATCGTGAGGGAGCCTACATGTATGCCTTAAAAGTTTTGTGTAGAAGGTTACTTTTTATACCTATGCTTTTTTCGTAAATTTCACACGGTTTCGTCATTGTTGAAAGAAAACTAGAGTAAAACGACCGGATTTGCTACTACACGCTTTACTTACCACCAACTCTACTGACTTTACGTCGTATTTCATCATTTATTAGCTGTGTTACGCCATTCCGCATATAGCTGTGAAGTAGGCATATCTACCTAGTGGCCCACTTTCGTCGACACCAGTCTAACTTGCCGTTAAAGCGTTCATGATCTTGAATCTTGACTCATTCCACTACATTTTATGGTCAATGTCATGTGAATTAGATGTCATGGTAAAATAAAACTGATTAACCAATGTCCTACCTATTATTACCTGTGATTTATTAGTTTTTAATGCGTAAAATTACGTATTTTACGCATTAAAAACTAACACGCACGGTAACATATTATATTAGCGATGGGTAATTTTCGGAATTTTCTAAAAGCATGGAGACATTCAAGTTTGTTTTTCAGAAAAATAAAAAAAATTAAGTAGAAAATTACTGATCCCGGCAGAACATTGGCAGGATGTTAAAACAAAAGTCGATTGAATGTAATTAAGTTTAGCTCTTAAATTTGTATCGTGTAGGCATTTTGCTAGTTAGTTATTATACATCCTTGCTTTTAATGCCACTAGGAACTTTGATTTGATTAAATGCCTTCTCGACGTGACCTCAAAACGGTTTAACCTTAATATCTCGATATGTACTTAAGTATGTGGAGCAAAGTTGCAGAGCCGTGCCATGCCCGACTTATTCCGCCCGCCCCGCCCGGGGCGTGTTGGCAATCATAATTCACACAACTTGACGAAGGTTGTTACGATAAATGTTTTTTCTTCCTTCCGAACTGGTGCACGGTGGCAGTCTTGACATATCATAAGTGGCACATGCTGTCCTAAATAAATTCATTTCATTTATACACTTACCTACTAGCTGAACTGATGACCGCGACTTTTTAAAAATCCCGTGGGTACTCTTTGATTTTCCATAGGACATAATATTCTTTAACTAGACCCATGTAAAAATCACGTCAATTCGTTGCTCCGTTGCGACGTGATTGAAGGAAAAAGGAGCAAACAAACACATTCGCAAATATCGGTAGTGATTTTTATACGCCTTCATCGCCTTAATTTACCTATAGACGTCCAATGCCGAAAACGTAATCTTTCCGCACTCCTTGATCTTATGTGTCATATAAATCGTCTGTGCAATTGTATCGTGAGTGAGAGGGGTCTACTGATGTCACTCTAGTCTGTATCTGCTTTTTTCCACATAGCAATAAAAGAAATTGTAGCCATGAATATTTTGCTCATAACGAAAAATTAATACCTAGATGAAAAAAAACCGCTCATTTGTTCTAGTTAGAAAAAGTATCTACAACTGATTTATACACTTGCTACCTGTCTCATAGCACGTTGTACCTAGTAGGGTATATGAAACTTTTTTCGGCAGCTAAGTTAATAAAATATAATATCTAACTGCTACCATATTCTGTTTTAATGATCATTTCATCATAAATCAGATGATATCATAAACCACCATAGCTAAATTACGTATTTTGTGATTAAGGGGAGGACGCCGGACGCGTAGAGACTTGCTTTACAAAGGATACCTAGAATGATATTATTTGTATCGATCGTCAACGCAGACCTTCCGGCTGCAATTTATAATAAATTCATTATACTTAAGACATAACCAAGGCTCGTACTAGATAGGTACTTTAGTTGATAGATTGCAATCGTAAAAGTCTAGCGTAGATATTTCCCACGTTAAATCTGAAATTACTCCCATAAAAGTGTTGACAATTACGGAGGTCAGAGGGCTTTTGTTTGAGCTCATATAATGGAAAACTGCTGGAATTGGCTATATATACGAGATAGAACGTCCTGACTCCTGACCTGACTGATTTTGAATTCTTTTCAAAGGAAATATAGGAAAATTATTCTGTTGTAAAGAAAATAATATAGAAACACTATCGCAAGTCAATAAATCTGTCTGAAAAAACTAAGTTATAGCAGGTTCTCTGGAAAATAGTTACTATGTATTATAGACATTATTGGTATCTAGTTGACATAAAAAGGTTTTTATATTGTCAGATATCGTGCTATATCTCAATTTTTCTGGATTATTCTTTCAAGACGCGGGACAATACCCGAATCTTTTTAATGCCTCATGCCTCATGGACATGACCATTGACCGTGCTACTAAAAATAAGATAGACGACGACGTAGAGACATCTTCAGAGAGTCAATCGTGAGTCGTGCTATGAATATAGAATAATTGGATCTTACACTAATTCATACAATTCAGTTCTGTAATTTATATCGTGACAACTTATGATTACCTTAGCAACATGTTTAACCTACCTACATGTATAAATATATATAAGTATATAAAATGTATATAAACCTTCATCTAGTTTGGCAAGAGCGGAAAATACGAAAAAACATTTATTGAGAATTTTAGCAGTTAGGAAATTGTACCAATACAATAAATAGACAACTAAGTGAAAACTAACGATAATGTTTTGGTAAAAACACAAAAAAAAACTCGTAATTTGAAGTGTGAAAGTGTTGAATAATAACAGCCGTATCTAAATGACGTGTTGGCGAGGGTAGAACCAAGCATGGAGAGAGACTGGTGGCAGCTGACACCTCGGCGCGAGCTCTACTGTATTCCTGACAGCTTGGCAGCCCACGATTCACGGGTTTGTTTGTAATATTGTATTGTGCAGTTGTTGTATTTTTGTATTGCAAAAAAATCTAATTAGAATATGTACATATTATTATATATAATTGCAATTCAATTTTTTACTGGGGTAAAGGCTAGCAGACAGACATATGATAGACAGACAGACAGACACAATTTCTCATTTATAATATTAGTATGAAATATGGATTAGTAATAGGTATAAATTACCTAAGTAGGTACTCGTACCTAAACTGATAAATAATGCACGTTTGTAACTGCAATCCATACTAATATTTTTGCAAAAGTGTGTAAGTATATGTCTGTCGGCTAGCTTTTCACAGCCCGTCCGTTTAACTGATATTGAAATTTGGTACAGAGATAACTCACATCCCAAGGACGGACATAGGCTACCTACTTTTTGTTCCGGAAAATCAAAGAGTTCCCATGAGATTTTTAAAAACCTAAATCCACCTGGACGAAGTGACGGGCATCATTTAAGTATTTGGTACAGATGTAGCTTGCATCCTAGGTGGCCTATGCTACTTTTCATCACGGAAAAATCGGGATTTTTGAAAACTTCAATCCACACGGAAGAGTCGCCGCCATCGGCTAATGTTGTACTTATTGTATCTTTGAACGTGTTCGATAAAAATCTGCTAAATAGGTAGGTATGTAGGTACGTGGAGTAAAGTCCGTTACTTACGCTCACGACTCACGTCACTGCCACGCCTCCGACCCCGATTAATTCCAAATTACGTATGTATTACGGTGTCCGTAATTATACCTACCTACTTACTTGTTACATAAAAACCGTTCGATATTGTAATGTATAATTAGTAATTATTGAGTACTAGCTTATGCTCGCGACTTCGTCCGCGTGGACTACAAAAATTTCAAACCCGTATTTCACCCCCTTAGGGGTTGAATTTTCAAAAATCCTTTCTTAGCGGATCCCTACGTCATATTAGCTACCTGCATGCCAAATTTCAGCCCGATCCGTCCAGTAGTTTGAGCTGTGCGTTGATAGATCAGTCAGTCAGTCACTCAGTCAGTCAGTCAGTCACCTTTTCCTTTTATATATTTAGATTATCATTGCATCCGCACCGTCCGGACGGATGGAGATTTTGTTTGAAATTCCACTAGGTGATAAGAATTTTAGCAACTGGTAACTTTACATTTTGAAATAACTGTTTCTAAGTAAATAGGTACTCAGGTACCTAATTGTTTTTGTAACAAAAACCCAACTGCAGAAAGAACTCTCGCTCTCAGATACAAATTAGGTGCGTCCGCGATTTTCAAATCTTTCGTTGTACTCGTATCAGAACTTTAGGAACGCCGTTGTAAAAACTAAATAATTTGTTATATAATATTATGTGTCTTTCTGAATTTTTCTACTTTTGTGATTCATTAGGTTTTTTCAAAACTCAAACGGGCAGATCTGCAGTCAAGAGCGTTACCTACCTATCTATCTATCAGTACTTCTTATTATAAATGCGAAAGTGTGTTTGTTTGTTGGATTGTCCTTCAATCACGTCGCAACGGTGCAACGGATTTGCGTAATTTTTTGCATGTGTATAGATAAAGACCTGGAGAGTGACATAGGCTAATTTTATCCCGGAAAATCAAAGAGTTCCCACGGTATTTTTTAAAACATAATCCCACGTAGACGAAGTCGCGGGCATCAGCTAGTAAAAAATAATGGTACAGTTCATGTCATCATGATAAATCCTACAATGTTATTTATTAATAGCTTGTAGCTAATGCGTCAATCAAGCATGTTATGTAATGATTTGTATTTCCATCACGGAGGGTGTATACCCTCCGTGATGGAAATACAAATGATGTGTGGAGTAGATAGGTACTTGGGTTCAAATACTTAATACGGAAAACAAAACAGGTAGGTAATAGGTATAAGAAGCCAATGATTCTCTGCAGTTGTGGTTAATATATTATTATATCAGCTGACGATACCTCGTACGACGCGTGAGATTATGTCTTATTATTTTCCTTGATGATAAGCCAGCATTTTTTTTAAGGACATTACATAGGTAGATAAGTACCTACTCTATTTAAGAATTATTAGCTTGAAGACTTCAAGTTGGTAGTCCTTGAGCGCATCCAAAGTTTTTCCAAAGTCAAGCATCCAACAATCTTTCTTGTTTTGCCGTCGTCGTTGTCAATTTTATCTTTGTTAATTAAATAAAATATCTTTGTAAATCAATCAATCAGCCTGTTGGGTCCACTGCTGGACATAGGCCTTCCCAAGAGCACGCCACCACACACGATCTTCCGCCTTCCTCATCCACCCACTTCCCCCTATCTTCTTAAGGTCGTCAGTCCAGCGGGTTGGAGGTCGTCCCACACTGCGCTTGCTGATACGCGGTCTCCACTCCAGAACACGTCTGCCCCATCGGCGATCGTTTCTGCGGCAGACGTGGCCTGCCCACTGCCACTTCAGCTGGCTAATTCGTTGGGCTATGTCGGTCACTCTGGTTCTCCTACGGATATCCTCGTTACGGATTTTGTCCCTTAGAGAGATACCCAATATAGCCCGCTGAGCGACTTTGAATTTGTTGACAAGGCCAACTGTCAGTGTCCACGTTTCAGCGCCATAATTTAATCAGCGTTCTACCAAAAAAAGCAGTAGCACTGCAGTTAGTAGGTAGGTGTTAGGTCCTGCTAACATGCGTAACGTTGCCGAATTGCCGATAAATTTACCGCATTACCGATTTATCTCACTCATGTGAACAGCGCTATTTTTTTTAAATACTTACTAAGTTATAAGTTGACAATAATATACACGCTTCGCGTCATAGCTGTGTCTCGAATGTGTACCAGCTCTTTGCTAACATGTTGAATTGCTTCAAATGACCATAGTATCCACCACTTTAGTGTTGAATCAAATATTTCCATTAGTACGTCCGCGATATTCAGGGCAATGGCCAGTAAATATACCTATAACCTAAGTTTGTGTCGACTGTGGATGATAGAGACTAATAGGTAGGTACTCATGTGGATATAGTTTCCGTTTTCATTGTGACTCAAACGATGCTCTAAACAGCATTGTTTATCGTTATATTGATTTTAGTGACGTCCATTTTTCAATTGACGAACCAGTACTAGATATTGGTAGGTATATTACTAGTAGTATTCCGTGGTTGGATCAATATTAATTTTGTAAAACTTTCCGTCTACCTGAATACATACTTAAACTATTAGACCTATTGACGTGGGCTTTCCGCAACCGACCCATTTCTGGCTGGGTGAAAATATATTCCAACTAGATGATGCCCGCGACTACGTCCGCGTGGATTTAGGTTTTTGAAAATCCCGTGAGAACTCTTTGATTTTCCGGGATAAAAAGTAGCCTATGTAACAGAATATTTTGTAAATCCAACCATCCATACTAACATTATAAATGCGAAAGTGTGTCTGTCTGTCTGCTAGCTTTTCACGGCCCAACAGTTTAACTGATTTTGATGAAATTTGGTACAGAGTTAGCTTACATCCCTGGGATTCCTGGGAAGGTCCGAAAGGTCGGCGCGTTCAAACTCGACCCGCTGCACTACTGTCGTACCCACTCGACCTAGCACAAGCTTTCGCTTAGTCGGAGGGGAAAAGAGGAATTAATCATGATTTCATGATAAATATGGTTAATATTTGAAAAAAAATCTTTGTCCCCAGGGCATGGCGTTCACCATCGAGGAGCGGCAGGCGATGGGCATCCACGGACTGCTGCCCCCCAGGGTGAAGAGCCAGCAGGAGCAGGCGCAGCTGTGCAAGCTGTCCATCGACCGCTACGAAGACCCGCTCAACAAATACATCTACCTCATGGGACTGCTTGTGAGTATAACCTTCAATTTTACGTACCTACCTAATTTTATAACCTTTAAATTTCCCTATCCAATTTTAATATTGGTACCAAGTCAAGAGTGAATAGGCATCGTCTAGACAAGTGCGCTCTATGTTAGGCTTTCCACCAGACCGATTGCAGCCAAGCGCTAGTCTATGAATTAAAAAACCCGTCATCAACATCATCGTCAATCGACTGACGTCAGGGTTCACCGAGATGAAAATGAAGTGATTCATACTCAAGGGTCTCCAACAAATTCCTCGCATTAGATCTTCGCACATCACTTTTCAAATAAATCAAGGGCATCGCAACAACAACTACTTGTTCTACAAAATATTTTTAAATTCTTATAAACATGTGGACAGTTATAAATAATTAACTACTAGATGATCCCGCGACTTCATCCGCGTGGATTTAGGTTTTTTAAAAATCCCGTGGGAACTTTTTAATTTTCCAGAGAAAAAAGTAAAATGTAGCCTATGTCCTTCCCCGGAAGGTAAGCTAACTCTGTACCAAATTTCATTAAAATCTGCTAAACTGTTCGACCGTGAAAAGCTAGCAGACAGACACACTTTCGCATTTGTAATGTTAGTATGGATACAGATTGCGGGCGATATTGTAAGCGTTTCAAAGATGTTTACTGATTTGCTGTAGAGATGTCCGATAATATCTAATAATATGCCTTTTAAAATAACACGATAAGATAAATAATATAACCTAAATAGTAAATCAATACAATTGCTAATTAATGCTTGTCGTAGAGGCTATGGCCGTTAAAAGTCCTATACAATGACGACGACGGACCGACGATATAAAAAGGCTGGCAGGAAGTGGCTGAATGAGGAAGGCTGAGGACTGGGTGTGGTGGCGCTCATTAGGGAAGGCCTATGTCCAATAGTGGACATTCACAGGCTACCAAATCCCTACTAAAGACAGTTTCCAGTAGTGAAAATCTATCTATTCTAAACACTCAACCTATACTTTTATTTCCAGGACCGTAACGAGCACCTATTCTACCGCTTCGTGAGTGAAAACGTGGCAGAAATGATGCCAATAGTGTACACGCCGACCGTCGGCCTGGCCTGCCAGAAATACGGGCTGGTGTACCGACGCCCGCGCGGCCTGTTCATTACCATCAACGACAAGGGACACGTTTACGACATCCTCAAGAACTGGTTAGTTTTTATGGGTTGCTTGACTGTAGGTACCTAAGCAGTGTATTCTTGAACATCGCAACTACATAGGATAACATTGCTCAGACTCAGTCCAAGAGGTCACGTTTCCTTTTAGTAGTGAGATCCGCTGACAATTTTCTTATTCGGTAAGTCACTAGCTCAGAAAACAAGATGGATCTATTCTACCACTTGTGGGTAAATACCCACGTCTGTTGGTTTTCTGTGTTTATATGACTCTGCTATGCGGACGCATAGCTCATTTGTGTTGCAAAGCAACCTATGCTATGCGTAGCGTAAAATAGCTAGCGAGCTACTTTAGCTGTGCGCTCATTTTAGTCAACGCATTGTCGTTCGACGCTGAAGTGTTGTTTATGAATAGGTTTTCTGTACCCTGTGTGTTCGAGCGCACTATGAGACCTCATAGCAAGGAACATAATATTTACTCTTGCCTCATAGTATCGTTTGTGAATAATGTATTGGGTGTAATTCCTTATGTCTTTCTTTTATTTTAACCAGCATTACTTGTTCTTATTTACGTTATCATGAATAGGTAAGTATAATACCTATAGGAGATACTCCTATAATTATATTACCTATTATATTATAATAGGTATTATAATTATATTCTATATTATATTATAATAGGTAATATCATTAAGAAGGTAGGCTATAGGCACGTATAGGTACATACTACATACATCTTTATGATGATCGCAAGTTACTTATTTTGCAATTCCTTATTTTTTGCTGTCAGCGCACGAGATGTCATTTGTACCTAACTTACGTACCTACGTATTCAGTTAATTGTACCTATGGAGGTACTTTTTATTGTATTCTTCTAATGTGCCTACCTAATGAAGGAAAAAACTTGAGAACTTAATCCTTTAGATTATTATGTTGATGGGCGTGGCATTTTGATATAGTTTATTTTTAAACATTTTGGATGTTTTATGGCGTATAAACGTAGGTATGCAGTAGCTACAGATATTATCTAGGAAATAATAAACGGAGGTACGGGGTATAGATTCTTCCTCATAAGAGAACATAATTAAAATCATGTGTCACATATTGATTATCTATGCAAAAGGCAAAAGTGACTCTCCAAGCAATGCCCTAGGTCTCTGTTTTATAGCAGTTATAATCTATGCCCTTGGTGATCATTCTTAAAACATTTTGTCTGCAGGCCGGAAACAGACGTGCGAGCCATCGTGGTGACGGACGGTGAGCGCATCCTCGGCCTGGGCGACTTGGGCGCCTGCGGGATGGGCATCCCCGTGGGCAAGCTGGCGCTCTACACCGCGCTGGCGGGCATCAAGCCGCACCAGTGCCTGCCCATCACACTCGGTGAGTACCACAGCTTGTCACTAGTGCCACACCGTGACGGGAGGTGGGTGACCTAGGCGCTTGTGGGATAGACATCCCCAAGTGGGCATGCTGACGTTCTACACTATGCTGCGTACTCCGTGAGTATAATATTATTCAGATAAATGTACATCATATTATCATCCTCCGAGGATCGCTGCTGAACATTGGACTTTCCCAAAGAACGCTACCACACCTTGTTCTTAGCTTTCCTCATCCAGCAAATTCCGCTACCGTGTATGCAAATTGTAGGAGTACTGGAGACTATCGATGCTATTGTATTTTACCAAATACTTATGGGAAGAATTATGTCCACAATGAGCACGTTGAGCAGGCGTCCCGGTGGATTGCAGGACTAGGCTGGATGCACCAATCTGCTGCTCGATGCACCAGCCTCTGTGCTATTTACTACAGTAAATATTTTTTAAAGTTATTTTGAAATAAATCTGATGGTTATAGCGCCATTTTTTGCTCACCAAAACCCCGTTCATTAATAAGCAGAGAGATAACTCAGGCAGGTAAATTTAATTCCGAATCGTAACCTGCTCTAAATACCGTAAGGAAACGGTTTGTCGGTATCCTCCTAGACGTCTGTCAGCGCTGTACAACAACTCCACGGCACAAAGCTCAGCTGATTTTGATGTTGACTTATTGTTTTCTGTTGTCAGACGTGGGCACCAACAGTCAGACGATGCTGGACGACCCGCTGTACATCGGGCTCCGTCAGCGACGCGTCCGCGGCGAGGCCTACGACGAGTTCATCGACGAGTTCATGCAGGCCGTGGTGCGCCGCTTCGGACAGAACTGCCTCATCCAGTTTGAGGACTTCGCCAACGCTAACGCCTTCAGGCTGCTGGAGAAGTACCGTGGCAAGTGAGTATTGCTTTTTTGTTCGATGACAAGTCAGCCATTGACAATGGACCTATAAATATTGGCCATTGATTGTGATTTCATTTGTCCACTAAATTGATAAAATTCGTCTGGAGCTTTTTTATTTACAAACTCACTAGTTAACTCTTTACTGCGAACTCACCCGGTGGTAAGTGATGATTGAAGCTAAGATGGAAGCGATATCGCACCGAAACGCTAAATTACTTGACTGCACTGTAGAAGCAGGAAATACGGTAGGTACATACTGCTGAGTTGTTGTGACGCAATGACCACATTGTAGTCGATGGCGGACTTTACGGCGCATTAAAAATTCTGACAAAAACTCGGGCGCAAAAACGCACTGTCATTTTCACTCAATTTTAAAGATAACCTGCCTAGGCATATTTTTGAAAAAAAACAGTTTTTCTTTTTGTAGTGTTCCTAAAACATTTTCATTCCTCTTATGTTACCTACTTTCGGTGTTTACAGTTGGTTTGGTTTTATCGTAGGTATTGCACCTTCAACGACGACATCCAGGGCACAGCGTCAGTGGCCGTGGCCGGGCTACTGGCCAGTCTGCGCGTCACCGGCAAGAGGTTGTCCGACAACGTCATAGTTTTCCAAGGAGCGGGAGAGGTAAGACTTGACAATAACCTTGGATGAGTTAGTTATATAATAAGAATACCTACAATTCAGAGCGTCCCAGCTATCCCCTCCACGTTTAGGGGACCACGTTCAGCGCTAGACTTACGTGCCGCGACTTATAGTAACGTTGTTATTATTATGACATTTATGGTCTTTCAGACAAATAACACCGTTTCTTAAACTCGATCTCATCGACAGATTACAGTATCACTATCGACTTATTTTCACTTTCAATCCAGCGAATACGGGAGAAGATAAATCATTTACTGATGATTTATTCTCGATGAATATTCGCTTTATTATTTCAACACTGATCAGGCTACTCCAAGGTAACTCCAAGGTAAACAAGGTATAGGTAGGTCTGATGTACGTATCCAGATGTACGCGAATGGTTAGAATAGAATAGAATATATTTTTACTCAAGTAAACTTTTACAAGTGCTTTTGAATCGTCAACTAGTTTAATTTACCACTGGTTCGGAATGCCGGTTGAGATGACAATCGGGGTGGGGACGCCCCGCACACCTGCACAGCCCCCGCGCTAACCCGGTACGGGCAAGTGCGGATGGCGTGCGGGTGTGCAAGGCGTCCCCCAGCCTCATACCCCGATTGCCATGTCAACCTGTCACGGACTTATATCTATTTCATTACAAAATTATTCCATCAGTATGGCCGTGTCGTAACTTGAAAGAAAAGCTACAATGTTAGATGATTAGACTTTGTTTCGTTCTAGGCATCTCTGGGTATCGCGGAACTGTGCGTGATGGCGATGAAGGCTGAAGGCACACCAGAGCCAGAAGCCCGTGCTCGCATCTGGATGGTGGATTCCAAGGGCCTCATTGTGAAGAACAGGCCGGAGGGTGGACTCAATGAACATAAGGAGAAGTTCGCAAAGGACTGTCCTCCTATCCGCACCCTTGCCGAAGTTGTCAATGTCGCCAAGCCTTCTGTACTTATTGGTAAGTGTTTATTAGTTTTTTTTACAATCGAGGACGGTAAACATCACTATCCCGAGGAGGACTCACTTTAAAACGTTTACTTACTGCTAATATGATTGATTTTTGCTGAATAGGTAGTTATTCGCTTCACTCCGTTGTCATAGACAGACAGTTTAATTTGTTTATTCTATTATGATCCACATGACAGTCCACCACCATTGGCCTTAGCACGAAGTTGTTGGTTGAAGCTAACAAACTCAGTCAAATTGATCTTCTCTGGGTGCAATAGCGTCCAAGGACTTTTAGTAAATTAGTTGAAGGTAGTATGGTTTGTAAAAGCTGCTCTTCTTTAGGGGTCAACACTCATATTTTACTGCCTATCAGGTAGCAAGGTTGCTAATGCGGATTTAAAGGGTGTAATAATGCGAATGTCTCCTACAGGTGCAGCGGCAATCCGCGGTGCATTCACGCCGGAGATCCTGCGTGCGATGGGCGAAAACAACGACAGACCAGTCATCTTCGCGCTGTCCAACCCCACCAGCAAGGCCGAGTGCACCGCCGAGGAGGCTTACTCCAACACTGACGTAAGAGTTTTTGACATTATTCTCCTTTCAGCTTTCATACTTCTCTGGAAAGGCGCGATTCGCATCTGAAGTGTTAGTAAGGATTTTAATAACTCCGTTCCGTTCGTCGATTCTCTGTCATGCTATAATAAGGATCACTTATGACCAGTTAGCGAGAAAATAAAACACGTCAACCAGCTAAATTACACATCCCATTTAAGTTGAGCGGCTGTAAAAGCAAAGTCGGCATTTTGTCGCTTTTGAGCGTGCTGCAGACTTTCTGTCACGAATATCTTTTGATTTGATTGATTCTAAGGAGGCTATGATGAACAATATGGCACCAAATGACTCTTCATTAACTCACGATAAGTATTATGGAAGTTGATATAAAAATCCAAGTCGCCGTCATCAATGCAAGGTCACGGATTGAACTAATTATAGATTAGTCATTTTCTCTTTCCTGTCTTTCGTGAAGATCGTGGTTCTAGCAAGATACCAGTCTTGAATAGATCGGTGTTTTCTTACATTGGTACCGGTGACCATTTTAGCGCGAGAAATGGCTGATTAGTAATTAAGTATTGTCTAAAATATGATTTTGTGTTTAGGAACGCGCGATCTTCGCGTCCGGCTCGCCGTTCCCCGATTACCGCACAAAGGACGGTCGCGTGCTGAGACCCGGACAGGGCAACAACGCGTACATCTTCCCCGGACTGGCGCTCGGCATACTCTGCGCCGGACTCGTGGACATCTCTGAGGACTTCATGTTGCTCGCTGCTGAGGTGAGTCTCAGTTGGAAGGGAAGCACAGAGAATTCAACCTCAAGAGTACGCATATACAATACGCGTAAAATGTTGGCGGGAGACAGGGGAGAATGCTTCGTTGGAATTGGTGGACTCAAAAGTCATGAAATCAAGACAATGTGCTTAATGAGCGTACCGAACGGGCATGGGTTCACTTTTATGCTAAGCAACTGCCTAAGCTTGGCGATCGGGGGTGTCCAGCTATTAGGCGTCTATAGGTGGTGGTCTGTGGGGAAAAGACATGCTGAGGATACCTCAGTGCAATGCCTCACGAGCTACTTGAAGGTTTATGGCGTGTGCGGTGTAAGTTGCATTTGCATACATGCATTGGTTGACATCATGACTGCGAAGTTGTGTCTTTCTCTTTACCATTAATCGGAAAGCTAGCGTTGTTAGATGGAAGCATTTACCTTTCGCGTTCTTTTTCATTTATATTTAAAATGACCGCCAAACAGCAGGTTATTGAGGCCGCCATCTTTTTGCTAGGTGTTTCAGAGTACCAAGAAATTAGTGTTCGAGGCTTATATCATGTGCAAACTGCAAGTGATAAAGTTTCAAGCTAGCTAGCTCATTTAAAGGTTATGATTGTAGCAGTCTATGACGTATATACATACATAGACTGCTACAATCATAACCCTTCCTTTTGACTTTGCCATACTCGGGTAAAAAAGGCAACTTAAATTTATCGCAAATGGAGACCACCACATGTGTTCTCTGGATTTTAATTAAACAGTAAATGAAATAAAATTGTAAGATATTTTCAGGCTCTCGCAGACATCGTGTCCCAGGAGAATCTCGACCAAGGAAGCTTGTACCCACCTCTCGAAGATATTCAGGAGTGCTCAGTTAAAATCGCCAAGAGGGTCGTCGAACAGGCATACAAAACTGGTATAAATTTCATTCTTCCCTTTTTTTCTCATTTATTTTAAATATATAAAAGAAAAAGGTGACTGACTGACTGATCTGTCAACGCACAGCTCAAACTACTGGACGGATCCGTCTGAAATTTGGAATGCAGATAGCTATTATGATGTAGGCATCCGCTAAGAAAGGATTTTTGAAAATTCAACTCCTAAGGGGGTGAAATAGGGTTTGAAATTTTGTAGTCCACGCGGACGAAGTCGCGAGCATAAGCTAGTTTTAAATATAAAAGAAAAAGGTGACTGACTGACTGATCTATCAACGCACAGCTCAAAATACTGGACGGATTGGACTGAAACTTGGCATGCAGATAGCTATTATGACGTAGGCATCCGCTAAGAAAGGATTTATGAAAATTTAACCCCTAAGGGGGTGAAATAGGGGTTTGATATTTGTGTAGTCCACGCGGACGAAGTCGCGAGCATAAGCCAGTTTATTTTAAAGTTTTACCCTATTCAGGAACTGTTTGCTTGGTAATGAGATTTTACATGTCAGCCAACGTTGATAGAATTCGAGATTGAAACATGATAACAGTAGAATAAAATAGACCTAAAGTTCCTTTAACTCCGCAAAATTTCCGCTAGGAGCGCTAGCTGTAGAAGTATGGACGTATATTTGAGCTTAAAACAAGGCCATAAAGGTCCATTTTACTTAAACGGTAAAGTGTGTCGATGCTCGAGCTGTGTTCTTAGTCTGAGATGTAAAATCTCATACTAAGCAGTAAGCACACAGCTGCTGGTCGGTTGCGGAAAAACTGCATTATTACAATCTCAATGGTTGTGATTGGCTAAATTTATGGTATTCTTGTTGCAACAATGCATTGTAGCCAATAGTGAGCGAGCGTCAACCAAACTTCGTGACATTGTAGCTGTCATTCTATTGCAATCGAGCCATCGTATCTAACAGTTTTAGTGACGAAGCTTATCCTTTAATCCACTACCAAGTTTTCTTTACTAAAAAAGTTCCACGTGTGTTGTTCCAGGCAAGGCCTCAGTCCAGCCGCAGCCACTCGACACGGAAGCCTTCATCCGCGCACAGATGTACGACTACGGCTACTCGCCCGCTCTGCCGCCCGTCTACTCGTGGCCCGAAGACGCGCCTAGAGTACAGGTCATGTAGACTGTGCCTACCTATCGCCAAAGAGTATACTAACGTTTTAGCGCTCCTCGTCCCGTTACCCTGGTACATGCATTCTAATACTGGCACGTCACGAAACTTGAAATTGCGCAATAATCTTTAAAAAGGACTAAGTACTGCGCAGTTTCTGAGAAAGAGTGGGTGGGGCCTTTTCAGCACCTGCGCAGTAGCGATGGGAAGTTGTTGCCAAAAAACAATCAAATCGATTGTTTAATTGTTATTAAACCTTTTTAAATTACGATTGCGGAGCGCACGGTCTGGAAAGAATAAATCGAAAATCTAACTCAATTTCGCAATTTTGCATACGATTTCCGATTCATTCGTCCCAGGCCCGCGCGCTAAGTACCAATTGAACAATCGAAAACAATCGATTATACTATCGAATAATAACAACAATCGAATAATTCGATTGTTTTTCGAATGAATCGTCCACCACTAATGCGCTTTTTCAACTTTCGTGACGCGTATGACATGTGAGATGCCAAGGTGTTCAAATATGGTTAGGTCCTAAAATATGCAAAAACATTAATTATAATCAAACTATAACTGTCGAGATATTAAATCGCGAATGAATATTTTTATTAAAAATAGATTTGGAGTTTTGCAGAAATGATATGATATGAGAATCTAAGGATGCGGACTATAATACCTAAACGCTGCTATTGCTGGAAGGCTTTTGAAAGAAATATGAGAATTTGAATTTATTTAGTTGTTACTATTAATTTATTACCTTTATTGATAGAAAAAAAAACGATAAAAAATAAGTGATAACAGCGAGTATCTAATGTTCTTAAAAGTGAATAAGCGAGGATTTTATTTTTATTTATTACTTAATAATTAAAAATGTTACTCAATTTAACATGTGTACCTACCTATTTAAAAGTTACCAAGGCTTAAAGGGTAAAATACTATTGTAGCTGCAAACTAAACAAAAATGTGGAATGATACCAAGAACCAAAATCATATTCATATTTCGTAGTGCATTTTATTTGACTTAAAGTTATAATTATAACCATTAATATTATGAATTCAAGAAATTTTAATAAGTATGTAAAATGTAATGAAGAAAAGACTTGGCAGTAGAGCAGTGCCAAGTTGTGACGCTGAATCTATTATTGTGATATGACGTGATATATTTTTTACCTAAGTATTTTATTCAATGGTTTTTTTATTCGAATCAAAAAAGAAAGCACGTCAAATTTTAATATATTGCGACGTGTATGTAGGTTTATATTTGTATGTAAGTGGCTATGAAGAATATTGTAAAGAAAACATTGTGGAAAAAATAATCCATGTTTAAAATGTACTGACAAAAATACTGACTGATACTACAAATCAGACTGCTTGAGCTATGCCTATATCTAAAGGAGGACAACAAAAAACATTCCAATTTTTCCAAATTGTGTGTTGTCTCACTTTACTAATGAATATTTTTTAATTTTTATATGCAAACAAAAAAAAATATTTCATAGCAGGGAGTGTATTATATGTGGTAGGCACCTATAGAACGCGATAGGTCGAGATAGCAATCGGGGAGGGAACGCCCCGCACACCCGCACAGCCCCAGTTCGGGCGAGCGCGGGTGACGTGCGGGTGTGCGGGGCGGTCCCCCGCCTCACACCCGATAGTCATCTCGACCTGTCGCGGACTACTTTTATTGAAGAATTTAGAAAATTAACGAGCAGAAAATACGTTAAACATTGGAGTTTCTTTATTTATATTTTTTTGTTTTAACTTATTAATGAAATTAACATTTATTTATTTTGTATCGAATAATTTCAACAGAGGTGAACGTTGTATGTTACGTAGCAAAAATGTTATATTTATTTAATTGAAAAAAACAATACATATTTATTTGTAAAACAATGAAAATAAAATGTCTTGAAATGCAAATTGTCTTTTTACTTGTCTCACAACGCTCTTTCCATTGAAAGGGCTTTGGAAAATTGAACTTTAAACGTTATAGGTTCACGCAGCTAGAGCGGGGTGGCCACACTGACCTCTATCTTTACATAGTATAAAATAAAGTCTCTTCCCGCTGTCTGTATCTATGAACGCGTAGATCTTTAAACTACGCAACGGATTTTAATGCGGTTTTCACCAATAGGTAGAGTGATTCAAGAGGAAGGTTTATAGCTATAGTTTAATTCTCAAAAAATTAGAGATCCCTAGAGAAATTGAAATAAACCCTGACACACGGGGGTGTGACTCAACGGGAATAATCCATGTGAAATGTAAATTAGGTCGAAAAAAATTCCTCTCATTTGAATTTCCGAGGCAATGACACCTCAATGACACCACATTAGTAATCTACATTGCACCCATGCGAAGCCGAGGCGGGTCGCTAGTTTTGTATTATTTTTCATCCATTTCAATGGGGCCAATGTATTCAGACGAAGTGGAGTCGAGAAGTCTTTAGCACGTTTGGACTTTAGGTGCACAACGCCAAAAACGCTAAATGGGAAAATTTAATTTTTCGGTACTTTTTTATTCGGATTTTACTTAAACAAAATATGAAACAAGCATAAAGGCAAAAACGAAAAATACCAAATTCACGTAGTTTGAGCGAGGTATTCTTGAATTTTAAGAATCTGCTGCACCTTCAAAATTTATGACATCCCTATTATTTTGTAGTTGTTTAGTATACATGGAACTAGGTGCTATAACGTGACAGGACGAGACGGAGATGGCAATCGGGGTATGAGGCGGGGGTCACACCCTGCACACCCGCACGTCACCCGCGCTATACCGCTGACAGACGCGCGCTATGATTGGCCGAGATATTTTCGCGTCATTCAAAAATAAGATTTCTGCGCAGGTACATCGGCGAAACTTATAACAGTGGTATTACTCTACGGAATTCAAAAATAAAAGAGGAGAAAGATTTTTTTCACAGACCAACAGTCTTTATTCAAGTAATTAATTAAGTTTATTTTATAAATACAAATTGAGAAGTACCGATTCACAACAAAATAAATCTATATTACGCAGTTCAAATCATATTATCACTTATCACTTCATAACAAATGTACATGTATGTATAGTGCGGCCGGTCGCGGTCCGGGCCTGTCACGGTCCGGGCCGGTCCGGGCCGGGCGGGAGCGGAGCGGAGCGGGCGGGCGCGGCGCCTCACCTGCTCAGCGAGTGCGAGCGCTCCCGCGAGCCTGAACTCTCACCGTTGCAGCGCGTGCGGTCACTGCCTGCAAAACAATACATTATATTAATAAACTTTTCAAAATAGATAACGGAAATGATATCCTGCTCAATCATTTTTTAATCATAGAAATTACTGATGATTCCCTCAGTTATTCTACATCTGATAATCCTAAATGTCAAAATCGAATCTTTGAGAGCAACCGCTGAGTTTCCTGCTGGTTCTTAGTCCAATGAATCAACCAGTGGTAGATCATTTAACGATTCAAAAGCACTTGTACAAGTTTATTTGTGTAAAGAATCTTTCTATTTCTATTCATGTCTTTCAACTTTTTAAAGCAATATAAACGAGACAAGATGGGACATCAGAAAAGCTCTCTAGTGGGTATTTGAACAAAATACGATACTCCTAACGTCGATTTTGTCTGAATATGAAGAAAATTCATGTGCTTTTATGTGAAAGTTTATCAAAGTCAGTCTTATAATGTAACAGAAATAGATCTGTTGAAGTCATCGCCTCTCAAACTTAAGCAAATAATTATTGTGAGCTCGCCAAGAAATAACATAATTGTAAATATGAGAATCAAATTATGATAGTAGTATGATGAACTAAATGAATGAATTGATGAACAAACAAGTGATATGAGTGTGACAATGACTACATGCTTTTATTTATCCAATGTTTCAAACTTTAGATGAAGTTTCATTCATATTATTGTTACACTCAACGATAAGGCCACTTTCGGCGACAAAAAACACATGGTTAATTATTTTCGATTAACACTATTAACAAGCGAAGTTTTATATTCACACCGACAGTAAAGAAACATAAACTCAACATGTTGCACCATGTGTTGTGAAAGGGAATTAATATAAAAGATGACGGAAGCTGTAGCAAAGTAAAACAGGCCTGACCTAAGGAACGACGGCCTTGTAAACTGGAATCCTATAACAAACAACCTTTATCACACACTGGCGAGTTCGAAACACCATCATTTGTTTTATAGCAACACACTTTCGTAAACAAGACTTACACTGGAATTCATAGTAAAGATACTTTAGAGGACGATTCAATTCTAAGCTCCAAAGCTTAAGAGCTTTGGCGCATGGTTGCCTATCGGTTATTCTACAGGATATACATACTTTGGAGAGTGTGCTAAGGAACTATTTTGATCTAGTGCGCTATTTTTCTATCTGCACATCTACACAGTCAAAATTCCTCGGACCAATACGAAGCGATTCGCTTCCTCGTTTTTGGTACGCAATGCTAGAATATGGAATATTCCTTCTAGACAAGCGCGCTCCACCTTGGACTGTATCTTCACCTACTCGTACTTTGGTGTGATAGCATGCCTATTTAGTTTAACAAAAGTTTCATAAATAAAATTTGTTTAGGTTAGATGTATTGATCTATAAGATGTAAAGGAACTGTGCACTATCAAAGTAACTAATGATTCAACTATGTTATGAACACATCTATAAACTAAAATTTTTTTTTGGCGATTACTACTTTTTATATCGGAGTTACTAAATGAAAATGTCATCGCTTTGTTTTAAATGGTTCACGATGCAACAAATCCTGGCGACATGGCACACATGATCTTTTAACCTTTACCTGTTTCCTGATCGGGTGCTACAATCGAACAAATCTGTTAAAACTTTTTGCTTCATAGTTCTAACTCAATTTGTAAACATAATACATAATATAATCATATGCTTGTATAACTGGGTATTTAGTATTGCCCTAAACATATCATTGTTACCCTGAACAATGTAGCTAAGATCCGGAATTTACGCCAATCTTTTTTAAAATGCTGTTTAAAATTTAAATGTAAGCATAATATCCGCCATCTTGAATTTGTCTTGGGGAGCTTATCACGAAAATAAACGTCAATTTTTTTTAAAAATGGATGGCATATTTCTAATGAGTGCCCCAAGAAATCTTGAAAACGACATCCATGTAAATAAATAAATAAAGTCCATTTTCGTCATACCAACACTGTCTCAACTCCACTTCTTTTCATTCTATAACTTTCGACTCGGCATCAACCAGCCATCAACTCAGCGTCCACTAGTTGGTAGTGTTGTCGACCCGTCGTCAACAAGTCGACACTGCATCGCCAACTCAGCACAGCGTCAACTAATCAAATCAGTTTTTATACCAGCCAAAGGAGTCTTGTTGCTTTTGAAATACCTCGGAGACGTTGAGTGGGGTCGTACTCCACCATGCGCACGATGAGTGTTGCCCTGTTGGTACCTCTGCAACGATAGCGGATAGGCGTATGTGGCAGGTGGCTTACCTAGCCTCTGGTGCGCGGGCAGCTTAGTGAAGAAGGGGTGTTTGAGCGCGTCGCGCAGCGTGATGCGCTGCGTGGGGTCGTACTCCAGCATGCGCGCGATCAGGTCGAACAGCTGCCGGTGTTCTTCGCTGTTGCCTTGCAGGTACCTCTGAAGGACAAGGGTATTCATAAGTACTGGTCCACGTTGTTCGCGGGCTTACTATGAACGCAGTAGCGACAATTTCAAACGTCTTGCACCTTTCATTCACTACAAATTGCTAGTTCACTATGCAAAGCTGTCGCGACTATGGGAGACAAATCTAGCGAAATTCACATACCGAATTTTGCTGTAATGAGAAATATGCCCCATATCTGCGCGGTCAAATATAGGAATTTGTCTTTGATTGCTACTCGTCAATGAATGCCGATTGAATGTTTTATTTAACTATAGATACTTAATGATTTTATACTATAGAAGTATTGAGTAGTTTTATGTATAATGATTAGTGGTAAATAAATACAAGCACTTACCGATAATGGTTTACAATTTTCTCTGACGTATCGGCCAGCTGACGATTTCTCGTCCCAGTCTAATTTGCTATGGTAGAAATACTTTGTTCTTGTTTTTCTTGCCATTCTGAAAGAAAGATAAAAAAAATGCAATTCAGGACAATTGTATGACGTAAATTCACGGGATCAGTGTGACTACTTAGTGTGACTAAAAGTCTAGAAATTAAATATCGTGGAATTGAAAATATTGAGAAAAAAACGCCTAATCGTTGCAGCTCCAAGATACGTACAGTACGCGGCCGAAAATAATGTACATCTGCCTTTAGAAGGAGATAGTAGTAGAATTGTAGAGCGTTGTCCTTGTCGTTGAGACCGACAAGTACTGTAAGGAATAACGTTATGCACCGCATCTCAAGATGACCACCGTGAAGTATGTACGAATGTAAACTCGCGCCGCGCTTGTTCATACGGCGCGTAGGAACATAGCGTGAACGCTATGGCACCGCTATCCAATATAACCGATCAGGGGTCTACTGCCTCGAGCATATCGCAGGGCTAACTGGACTGACAACAAAGAGAAGCTCGGGGCGGTTTGTGCAAGCGCACGAACCGTGCACACAACGAGCATCGAACATCTATAGACGCGTCAGTTTCTTTGTGCAAGTGCATGTCGTGAACGCGTATATTATCATGTACAACATGCACGCAAACTGCAAACTACTCGTGGACACATTATGTCCTTTATGTCGCCGTGCACACGGTTCATGCGCGTGCACAAGCGTGGATCAGCTGGTTAAGCCCTGCTGCAGCTCAACATGACCATACGTCGCACGGGGTGTAGTTGGCTCACCTGCAGGGTATGGGCCCCAGGATGCGCTCCATCATGGCGAGGTGTTCACGGTTGTCGTGCGTCTGGAACAGCGTGTTGCCCTGCTGCAGCTCGAACATGATGCAGCCGATTGACCATACGTCGCACGGCTGGGACCATCCCAACTCTGGAATACGACCATAACAAATATATGTACAAGGTATAACGGCGGCATAAACGTGTTAAACGCAACATTTCCCTTTAATTTAGTAATGTACCACTGGATCGAAATATGTTATGAATGTAAGTATTTTAGATCGACATACCACGACCGATACACTGGTATTGCCCATAGGTTATGTCGCGACTTAATCCTACACTTATTTACTTGAAAAGCTAGCAAGACTGGCAGACAGGCACTTTCGCATTTATAATATTCGTATATAGATATAAAGGAAAATAGCCGGAGGTATCAAACTGTGCTTGTGACATTTGAATAAGGGTCATAAATTGGAACTTATGCTCACCTAATATAACCTCAGGCGCTCTGTAATGCCTCGTGGAGACGATTGTGCTGTGGTGCTCGTGGTCGAAGGTGGCGCTGCCGAAGTCGATGAGACGAACATCACTGCGTTTCACGCGCCGCATTTCATGCTTCTGTAGACAATACAAAATTACTTTATTATAAGAAATCACTATCTGTAAAAACATAGAAACACTGAATTCTTCAAATATTCGATTAAGTTATTGACTGGTCCTATTTCACTAATAAATTTTTAAAAGAATTATCTCAATCATAACATTTTTAATTAAGCTGTGATTAAATTTTGTTACTTCTACTTTAATTTTTAGCTCGCACAATATATTGGCATCAACATGTTTGCACGTTTAAGATGTTTTTAATGAACTAACTGATCATCGCAAATTTCGTGAACAGCTGAACCGATTTCGCTAATTCTTTTTTTATAATATTCCTTGAAGTACGAGGATGGTTCTTACGGAGAGAAAAGTTTAAAAAATTTGAATCGACTGATAGGCGGAACGAAGTTCGCCAGGGCAGCTAGTTGATAATAATAATTTATGTCAATCAGTAAGGTTCTCCTTTTATATATTTTTTTCTATAAACAGATAGATAAACATACCTTCTTAAAACTATTATATACACTGACGACCTCGTAGTCGCTGTCCACGAACAGGATGTTCTCGGGCTTGAGGTCGGTGTGCGTGAGCTTGTTGTCGTGCAGGAACAGCACGCTGTACACGAGCTGGTACGCGATGTGCCGCACTTGCTCCAGCGGGTAAGGTTGGTAGTTGTTGTCTTTCTGTAATTGCAACAGAACATACATTAGTTCCAAAATCCATTTATATACACCGTTTTACAGAGACAGCTTGCGGGAGTATGATAGTTGACGTAAAAATTAACCTGCACCTACCTCACTAGCGGCACACCCTATAGTAAATTTTCTTTCTTGTCATTTTTAAACATTATTAAGAAACAGTTATCTCCATAGTTTATGAAACCTATGTCAATGGTCAGTTCAGTTATACAAAGCATAATCCCAGGAGACGCGGGTTCGATTCCTGCCGGTGCGCATTTTTGGACATGTATTTAAAATTATGTAAAACATAATCTATAAAAACGTCTAAAAAATTTCTTTTTACTAGTTTCCCTGAAGAAACGGATAGCATTTTAACCTGTCAATTTAGTTAAGTTTCGAGATTGTGTATGCATAAAAGATACTGATAGCAGTCATACTAGGCTTGGTTAGCGTTACAAAAAAATTACTGAATATTCGCTAAGTTTTTAACAGCTTTGTTATTCAAAAGCCACTAAATCTGCGTGCAAGACTTCTATGAAATCATATCTCAATTAATAGGAAAGTGAAATCTAATTATAGAAATGTTTCAAAACGTACGTTACTCACCAGGAAGTCGAACACACTTTGTCCAAGCATCTCAAATGCAATACACATGTGTCCGTGGTACTCGAACCAGTCTAACATCTTAACACATAAACTGAAAATAAACAGAACAAAATCATTAGTTTTATGTACTCAATGGCTGATGTCTACGACTAAAAAGGCTGGACCGCTGAAGGCACCGTCATAATATTATTTCAATCATTTCGTACGGTGCATATCGTACTAAAGCGGCGCTGCACAGCGCGACGCGGCATGGATTATTTTAACGCGAAGCGACTCGCGGCGTAGCGCTGCTGTAACAAGCCTTTAGCAGCGTGATTTTGGATTTTTGAAAATCTTGGAAACTCTTTGACTTTCCGAGTGAAAAAATATCCTATGTCATCTCCAGGATGCAAACTATCTTCAAATACCAAACTTCGTCAAGATGGGAACAGCGCGGCGGTTAAGCCGTGAAAAAGTAACCGAGTTTCTTTTGCATTTATAATATAAGTAGGTATTTCCTGCAAGAGTTTTAATAAATTCCCGTACGAAATCTTCCTTTGCCCACGTACAGTAAAACATTTTTTTATTCTGCCTAGCCAATCAGGTGTGTTTCAAGACCGTGTCACTTTTTACTCGTTCGCTTAGCCGTTAAGACGCTTCGCTTCTATAATAATACTTATTGAATCAGCCGCTAATCATAACTCAAATACATCCGTCTATTTTTAGATGATCACAAGAATAGAACGTTTCTACTTGTTTTTTTAAGAAAAGGGCCGGACATCGACATTAGTCAGTAAGACGGCCAGTGATTGAGCGAGGAAATGTCTTTTTGCACGTATTGATAACGAATGAGAGATAAAAAGAGTGGCAGTTATCGGGGCGTTCGGTTTTCGGTAGGTATTTTAGTGTTTTGGTTGACACCGGTCGGTTTTTCTGGCTGCGGGCCAGCGGAGCGGCGCGCAGCGGCCGTCGCGGCGTGTAGCGGGAGCAAGGTCACATATTGCCACTAGCGTCAGCCCTGACGTCTTCTGTCCTCACAGAAATATTATCAGTGCGCATTACTTTTGTATACTAACAAGTAAATTAACATTACTGGGCTATCTAGATGTAAGCACATTTTCTAGGTCGCGGTCAAGCGCAAAATTGTCTTCAATAAAAAAATACCGACATCCATTAATATCAGTACAGATATTGTTAACATAAATGTCCGTATATATCTGTTTGTTACTTTTTACGGCTAAGCCGGTAAATCGATGCGGATAAATGTTGGCATAGAGTTAGTTTATGTTATAGGTTATTCAGTGGACGGACATAGAAACCCTACTTATTGCCACGGGATATATTAGACTCACGAGAAAGTCGTAAATCCATGCGGATAAGGTCTGGGCAACAATTTGTGTTATTATAATTGTTCAGATAAAATGATACAGATACTAAATTCAAGTTTGCAATAAGTTATTCTTTTCGCGTACGTTGGCGAAAAAGTCATCATAAAAAGGCAAATAAAAATACTTAATAAGTTTTTACTTCACTTCATTTAAGCTTAAGTAAGAGATCAATTTAATAATTAAATATCTACATCTACTACCTTGAGTTGTGAATTGAGTCTTTTACAATTTTATAAATAAAAACATAAAACACGGAATAACCAACAAATGTGCGCAATTTTTAATTGTTCAATGTCAAACATAAAGTGCCGGAAATAGTTACAATAAAGATAAAGCAGTTACGCGTAGGTACACTCATTTTGTAGCTTTAACAGACGAGCAGAGGTTAAATAAAAGGAAATAAAATAAAAGTGACATAAAGCTGATCACACAGCCTAGTCGGTAGGACGTCTGCCTTCTGATCGGAGCTCGGGGGTTCGATCCCGGGCACGCACCTCTAACTTTTCGGAGCTATGTGCGTTTTTAATAATTAAATATCACTTGCTTTAACGGTGAAGGAAAACATCGTGAGGAAACCTGCATGCCTGAGAGTTCTCCATAATGTTCTCAAAGGTGTGAGAAGTCTACCAATCCGCACAAGGGCAGCGTGGTAGACTATGGCCAAAACCCTCCCCACTATGAGAGAAGATTCGTGCTCTGTAGTGAGCCGGTGATGGGTTGATCATGATGATGATGATAAAGCTGATCGACGACTAGAGAACGAGCTACAAGCCACAATTTTTTTAGAACTGGAAACTTTGCTGAATAAATTACATGATGATGACTTTGATGATGATTATTAACCGTTATCTCCCTAAGATACCATGATCCAAACCTCATAGTAGCTGATCGTTACTCCCTGTGTTGGGGACAATACGCAAAGAAACTTTCAGTTCTTATAAAATAACGAAGGTCTGGCATGCGTTGGCTCTTAGTCCATCTGTATCTGTACTAATAAATAAAATTGAAATGTCAGTCTGTAATATCGAAATAACTACCTCATATTAGGCTCATATGGTTATTTGAACGGTACCATAACTGAATCACACGTTTTTAAAATTTTTGTCTGTATGTGTGTTTGAAAGGGCTAATCTCCGGAACGCCAGAACCTATTTTGAAGGGACTTTCACAGACAAGTAGAGGATTAACCAAGGAGTAACATAGGCTACATTTTAAACCGATTTTCAATAACGGAGGAATTGTGTTTTTCTACCTATATAGTTATATACACCGAAATCTCCGAGATTTCTATACCGATTTGCGTAATTTTTTTAAATCGATAGAGAAACTTTGCAACATTGTCGCATAAAAATTTGGATTCCAACTCTTCAATCCTGGGACTTGACCACCAAAACTGATAGGATTTAGAAAACGTCGGTTATAAATTGATATTGGAGGTACCTACCGAGTAAAGACTATCGTTGAACTCAAGGACCTAACTCCTCAACCCTGATGCTGTAAGGAATTGAATCGTATATCGTGGTGATCCCACGGGATTTTTAAAGAATCATGTGCTTAAATGTTTTTACGAAATTTGGTACTGCGTACCTTGCATCCTGGGGACGGTAGGCTAATTTTTGTCCTGGAAAATGTTCCCATGGGATTTTTAACAACATAAATCCACGCGACGCCGCGGGCATCAGCTAGTAAGCAAAATAAAGTAGAAGTAACACTTTTTCTGTTAGATTTTGTCTACATAATTGTCTTGTCAGAAACGTGACATACTTTATCTTAGACTGGGAATGAGTTAAACATCCTGTTAATTGAACGTTTAATTAAGCTAGTTGGCTGTGACAGTTATAACCTATCCTTGTATGTTTTTTCAATGTTTACTTTGTGTTGTGCTTTAAATAAAATAAATAAATAAAAAAACCTAGGGCTCAAAAGGCGTTGTGGCTTTTCTTCATTGTGGTCACAACGCTTGTGGTCGTACAGCATGATAGCCACCGACACGAATTCCACTGTGTGGTCTTTCTGTGATTGCCACAACGTCGTGAGCGTTTTCATAAGAGCCATAGCACAAATTTCGCGACATGGATGTTTTTTTGCCACAACGCATTGTGAGCTGTTTTTTCGCTCAATGAGCGTTTTCGGTCTTCGAGTTGTAACATATATAATAAATAAAATATACTCACTTTTTACAATCAGGGTCAATGTCAGCTAACTTTTCTAAAACATTAATTTCTAATTTTGCAGCCTCTCTGTACTTCTCAACATTTTTAATTATCTTCAGAGCCATCCTGTGCTCCCTGAAAACACACAAATTGTTCAATTAGTATGGGTCTGTTGACAATAACTCGTTACATAACAATTGTTATACAAATCATGTTTTTTTCCTGGTGGAATCAGTTTCAAAAATAAAGAAAGAATAATTGACTTGTTAGTTTAAGTTTTGTATACAAAGGAACTGGCAAAAATGGCAGCCCTACTATTAAAATGACATATTTTCTTTCCTTTACATATTTTATGAATAGCATAACATATACTATAATATCTGCATAGCATAACATAATGAATATTCATCTAAATATATAAAAGGATTGTCTGACTGACTGATCTATCAACGTACAGCTCAAACTACTGGACGGATCGGGCTGAAATTTGGCATGCAAATAGCTATTATGACGTAGGCATCCGCTAAGAAAGGATTTTTGAAATTTCAACCCCTAAGGGGGTGAAAGAGGGGGGTTGAAATTCGTTTAGTCCACGCGGACGAAGTCGCGAGCATAAGCTACTTTATTCATAATGGGTCCCAATATTAGTCACATTGATTTAAAAAAAAATTGTATCACATATCACATTAAGTATAACAAACAATATTGGAACCCTGTTGGGATTAACAAAACAAATTATCTAATATCTATAATATTACAAGATTAGAGCGAGCTCGAGACAATTCACTATAAGTTTAACTTATAAATTATTATAGTAAATATTTAACTTGAAATATAAAAAATATAAAAATTATAGCTGTAAGGTACCATAAATGTCTATCTCAAAAGTTAACCGTAGTATTAAAAGCAATAAGTTGGACAATAGTCACAATACACAAATAAAGCAAAAAGCGAATTCTTGCTTTTTTTAGGGTACCGTACCCTAAAAAATGCAAGGAAAAACGGAACCCTTATAGGATCACTTTGTTGTCTGTCTGTCTGTCTGTCTGTCTGTCTGTCAAGAAACCTACAGGGTACTTCCCGTTGACCTAGAATCATGAAATTTGGCAGGTGGGTAGATCTTATAGCTGACATTTGGGGAAAAATCTAAAAACCGTGAATTTAGGGTTAGATCACACAAAAAAAAATTGTGGTATGAACTAATAATTAGTATTTTTAACTTTCGACGTGAGTGGCTATATCAAGTGGGGTATCATATGAAAGGTCTTCACCTGTACATCTAAAACAGATTTTTATTTATTTTTATGCATCATAGTTTTTGAATTATCGTGCAAAATGACGAAAAAATACGACTGCAGTACGGAACCCTCATAGCGCGAGCCTGACTCGCACTTGGCCGGTTTTTTTTTATTTCCACGTTTCCCAATAATTAACATTCATGATGTCTAAATGCAGGGAACATTATGAAATATATATAGACCTGTCATTTTAGTTTAGTTTACAGATTGTGTACAACAAAATAGGCCATAATATAGACATTTTTAACGTTTCAAATATCAAGCTAATCGTAAACTAATTCGACGGTATTTGACAATAAAGACTGAAAGCAAAATGAATGGCGGTAGACGAGGAGGTAGCTAATATAAACAAATCAAAATAGAACTCTATTAATCGATCCGGAATGTTATGCCAAACATTGCAGGGACTTTTTCTTTTAATATTCTTAAAGACGTATTGATTCGACAATCAATACGGATATATCAATAAAACACAAAAAATGAATAATATTTGAATGCAACTCGCATTTTGCAGGATAACATGTCTTTCAATTCTGAAAATGCGTGCGTTTCTATTTCTTACGTACATTAGCTTACGCTATGTATCTGTCATGTAGATTTAGGGTAACTCCGCACTGCGAAATTTTACTGCGCGATTTTTTCCGCAGAATTCTGAGACATGGAATTTGTGAGCACACACTTAATTTCCATGTCACAGAATTCTGCGGGAAAATCGCGAGGTGAATTTTCTGTGCGAACTAACCGTTAGGGCTTTTCGCATACTCGTAATTTGGTTGATCACCAAAGTTACCCAATAACAAATTAGAAATTTTACAATTTACTGGGCACAACAACTAAATAGCATGTCTATAAGTCTCGCAAATTGCTAATACGCGTGGCCGCCATCTTAGTGACGTCAGCACTAGACTGAAGTTTCGAGCTGATGGCATATTTTTATATCGGCTGACGTCATTTCGATGTTAATGAGACATGGTTTAGCGATAAGACCGCCTTTTTGTACCTACTTATTAAGATTTCTTTTTGTAACCTGTCATTTGTGTTTCTGTGGTGCAATAAAGTATATACATACATACATACATGGTTCCAGCGCAATAGCAATTTGCGGGACTTAAACTAAGATACACAATAAATAGGCCTGCTGTAGCATTTCTTTGGCGAATTTTCAATACTGAAAAATGATTTTCGTGCGGCTCATATAGTGCTAATAATATTTTACTATGCGATCAGCATTAAACTTCATCGTGCGTCAGTTTGTAATGAATCTTCTCCATGTTTCGGAAATGAACTGTAAAGAAGCTATAGGCCTACCGTTTGAACGAGAAGGTTTCTGAGGTAGGTGCGGGTTGCGGAACGGGTGACGGGTGGTGTGACAGTGAAGGCTCTAGTACACATTGGCCCAACGCGTTCGGTGAGTGCACTCGTCTAAAAATAAGGACGATTTTTTACACAAAGATGAATGGAGATAGTCAATCTGCATCAGCCATTCAAAGAAGCTGGACGTGGTAGCTTTTACAGCTACGAAACTGTATTTATATACAGCACGTTCCAATTTTAATCGCATGTGCACCAAAAAAAGTTTTAAGAATGGCGTACATGAAGGGGTTAGGTCTAGGTGTTGGCCATTTATCGGTTTTCAATATATAGTTGGTGCGGCTAAGAAATAGTAATACATAGTTAAAGATATTTTAAATATTGTCATAAAGTTGTTATTACTAGCGGTATTCTTCGATAAATAAGTAAATCAATATACACTCGGCGTCAAAAAAATCGCACCTTTCAAAAAATCTACTTCAAACAATTTTAAACCTTATTTGACATCAATAATGAGGGTCATGTTGGGTATCATTTGAAAGGGGATGAAATGGAGAGCACAAAAACAATTCAATTAATTATTTTTCTTTTATTAGAACAGCACAAAAAAAGAAGTTTATGAAACAGTAAAAATCCTTAATTAAGCCTTAATTTAAAACAGATTAATTATACAAAAAAGAATACAAAAAATGATCTTAAAAATAATCTAAAATCTAGTGTTACCCCCCCTTGCCCTGATGACGTCTTCCATACGATCCCTCATGGATCTTATCAATTTTAAAATGTCTTCTTGAGGGATAGTGTTCCATTCCTCAATAACAGTATCTTTGAGTTCCTGGAGAGTCGTAGGAGCGGGATCACGAGACCGAACCTTGCGTTTTAAATGGTCCCATAGGTGCTCAATCGGGTTCAGGTCTGGACTTCTTGCTGGCCAGTGCATGACAGAGATCCCAACCTCTTGAAGGTACTCGCGCACAATAATTGCAGTGTGAGCGCGAGCGTTGTCGTGCATCAACATGAACCCCTCGCCAACAAAACTGGCATAGGGGACCACATGTTCTTCCAGGATCTCTGTGATGTACCGGTGAGCAGTCAGTGACCCTTGCCCGCGAGCACCTCGAGCCCGGGAGACGCAAACAAGGTCGGTTTTGCCGTCGGCAGACATGCCGCCCCAGAACATACAAGAACCGCCTCCATATTCCACCGTCTCCTGGATGCAGGCTTGGGCGAATCGTTCACCCTGTCTTCTGTACACTCTTTTGCGTCTGTCGTTGCAGAAAAGGCACACTCTCGTCTCGTCTGAGAAGAGAACAGCTTTCCATTGTTTGAGGGTCCAATTGACGTGTTCGCGAGCGAATTGCAAGCGGGCTCGCCGATGCTCTGCGGTCAATTTGGGACCCGTAGCAGCTTTTCGCGCCGCTATTTTCTTCTCCCTCAGTCTTCGTCTAACCGTAGACACACTCACAGTTCTTCTGTTAGTTGTCTGGAGCTGCTGTCGCAACTCAACAGCATTTAAGAACCGATTTCTCAAAGACGTCACTACGATGAATCGGTCGTCTCTCTCCGAGGTGCAGCGACGTCTACCAGACCCATGTCTTCGGACGAAGCCACCGGTCTCCAGGAAACGCTGGTACACTCTTCGAACCGAAAAACGGCTCAAGTTGAGTTGCCGAGCGACATCACACTGCCGCATGCCTGATTGCAGTAGTGCAATCACTTGGGCGGCCTCATCAATAGTGGTAACCATCTTCAAAGGTATTTTTCTTGGGAATGAGCTTCTCGTGTGTCCACTTCAACGGTTAGATAGCGAATGACCCCGATTGTACCTGTATTGACCATTTTATACCTACAAAAGGTAGCGCAACTAGCGGCTGTCTTAAGAAGCAAAATTGTAAGTGTTTTCTTCTTCTTTTTTTGTGCTCTTCCAGTAAAAGAAAAATAATCAATTGAATTGTTTTTGTGCTCTCCATTTCATCCCCTTTCAAATGATACCCAACATGACCCTCATTATTGATGTCAAATAAGGTTTAAAATTGTTTGAAGTAGATTTTTTGAAAGGTGCGATTTTTTTGACGCCGAGTGTATTATTGTGTAAGTCAATTTGCGAATATATATAAAAGTTGTTTGCGAATTTCTACAAGATCCTTTGATGTGTGGAAAAAACCATCACATCGATGTAGGCCAAGTGGTCAATGTGTATTAAGATTCAAGTCGCAGACACACCTCCGCACCGCGCAACTACCTCAAGGTCCGTTTCAGTTGAACGGTAGGCCTATACAATTAATTGGTTAGGTATGCAAGAAATAGAACTTGTTACTTACATTTCTAAATCCTTCACCTCGACCACCTTGCCGAAGGTGCCTTCACCGAGAGTCTCGATGATTTTGTCTGCAAGAAACCAAGGTACAACGATTACTTTACTGTACACTCGACAAAGTCATGCTGGAATCTCGCATTGGTTTTACAATCTTATCATTGTCGCTTCATAGAAATAATTAAATTGAAAAACATGTAACTCAAAGAACCAATATATCACTAGCTGTCATAGAATAAAACCAACTGTCCGTATCGCCAACATGACTTTTAATTAATAGAGAGTTAAAGATGTCGCTGTTATTTGAAATGAAAATAATAAAAACCACAAGCGGTAATTAATTGAAACAAAAGAAATCTGAAATCATGAAATTTCAAATCACTGTTATCTGAGCTTGACTGATAGTAGCGACAAGTTTATTTTGTCACCTCCAGTTTCTGTCCTCTGTTTTAAAATTTGCTTGTATGTGAATGTTAAATGTGTTCGATAGGCAGTGTGATGTGTATGTGTGTAGTTTGGTGTGTGTAATGTGGTGTGTATAATGTAGACATTGGTTAAGGTACGGTGTGGACACGAACATCTCGCTCCCATGACATATCCGGGCCAGTAGACCAGGTGTCCATCCTTGTCGTCCTTGACGGAGGAGCGTGCCCGGGAGCTCTGCAAGCGCCGCACCGTGAACCGCCGCCGCCGCGCCGCACCGACACGCCAACGCCAACGCCATCGCGCCACACCAGCACATGCCACGGATGCACGGAGAGCGCCACGTTCGCCACGACCCGAGTAGTGTTGTACCCAACAATCAGACAATGGAACGGTTGCCCGTCAGACAAGCGACAATTGGTATGGTGTGTCGTACATGCTGTTAGAGGGCGGACAGGTGGACGGTTGTGGGCTCGCGCCGCGGCGGACTCCCGAGGTGAGGCTCGGGTGCCCGCGAAGCGCGTCGCTCGCGAGGGAGAGGTGTGGGACGGATCGAGGACGGACCGACACCGGAACGGGATCGAGGCATTCCTTTCACTTTCACCATAGCCTCGCACACGCACAAGCACACCAGTTCATTAGGTTAAAGTGTCCAACCGATCTGTCTAAGACTAGTAATTATTTACTCGTCATTCAAAATTATAGAATTTGTATTAATTCCTAATATTAACATTTTCGTAGGGAGGTGATTTATTGCCAATACGTTGGGATTTATCTTTGGAAAATAGTATTTTTACGCAGAAAAAAGACAAGTTTACGCTAGGGACAAATCTAGCGGGATTTTTCGTCAGCATCTTGAACGAGCAGATGGCGTTTTTCAAACATTTTGACATGTAACATATTGTAGCGAAATGCCACATAGTTTCTCACTACATTTGTCCCTAGCTTTAATTGCACGCACAGACAATATAAATACATACATGCACAGTCATTGCAAAAGATTATTTTCGTTTCACGACCACTTTTTACGTATTTACAACAGATTATGAATAGGAACTGCCATTTTGCACTATGCGGTTACAACTTTTTATTATTCTACCTTCAAATAGTATTTGTCAAATCAAGTACACGTCATACTTTAATAGCAAAATACATGCATTTGTTTAGATTTAACGATTCTTTTAATGAACCGGCAGTTTTTTTACGGTTTTCTAAAATAACAAAACTATTATAAAATCATAACTAGGTAAACATAAAAGCTAGAAAGTAATTTGATAATAATTATTGAAGTATTTACTAAGCTCGTAGATAGATATTGTTGATATTATGAAACATCACAGACCGGGTATAAGTTAGCGGCACACAGGCGCAAGCGGGAGGTTAGCTCGTGCTTACAGGCGGCGTGGCCGCGCGGCGCGTGTGGTGGCGCGGCCTCTGCAGCCGCTGCCGGCTGCGCAGCTCGGGAGGCAGTGCCACCACATCCCCGACTCCGATGGGTTCCGGTTTCCTAGGCATCAAAGCGCTGGACATGCCGTTGGCTTCTTTCTCGGTGATACGACTGTATACTTCGTCCAAATGGGCATATTTCATTATTAGGCTCTGAATCTCCTTTCGTCGCGTCTCGCGTTCGTTGAGCACACGGTCACCGACCGGAGTCTTGTCGTCGTCTTCGTCGCTGGATGGAAAATAAATTTGTCTCTGCCTACCGACTTCGTTGACGGGAGAGGAGGCCGGTGCTTTCATCAGGTAAAGTTTGGCATCACTGGTTTTGTGATGTGGGGGCGAGATTAAATCCCGAGAGCCCGACTGTAAGCTGATATCGATAGGTCTCAACGACAATTTTCCACCTCGTTTATGGTCACTTCCACTTTTTTCGACTCTCAGGGATCTTCTATGATGTTTGCGATATATGCTATCTCTGTCTTTTCCGTACTGAGGACGTTCTTTGGGGGATAAATCGAACCCATTCTTATCACTCTGTTTATGACTAGATAAACGACGATCGGTCGTGTTTCTAAAAGGAGTTTTTTCTCTAGTTTTCTCGTGCGATAAGTTGTTTCTTTTAAAGGAACTCTCTCCGAACACTGCCGTCGTAAAACTTCTCATTAGACCTCTAGAAAACGATGACGGATCGGGTTCTAGTGTTTTGTCACGATCTTCCTTTTCTTTTCTAGCCCTTTCTTTTTTCTGAACCGCGATTCTGTCTAAAACAGAAGAATATTTATCTTCTAAGCGACTACGCGTGGTGCCTAACGAAATTGTGCTATCTAAATTGTTATTATTAGTTTCCTTGAGAGGATATCGTTTAGTAAGTGGCGATGATTTATTATCATTCATGTGAGCTCTCCGGAATGAGTCACTGCGGCTGAGAGCGCTAATGCTTGGATGAGAATGCACAGGTGATGTGTCCATTCTGGTTTTCGGTGAGTTGAGGTAACTCGAGTAGTGTCGCTCCTCGTTGTACTTCTTCGGTATCGCAGCTACACTCGGCACGTACGATTTGTACGGAGACATATTTCCCGCGTTCTCATACCGACGCACATTGGATAATCCAGAATTTTTGTTGGAAAGCATCTTGTCATCGTACCGAGTACGCGCCGCCGACAACTTGGAGTCGATGATGTTTTCGTTTTTCTCGGACGGACCTCTGCGTGTCAAGCGGTTAATGATGCTGGAATATCCGTCCGACAGCAGCTGCGTGACACTGGTGGTGGAGGAGCGATTGTACCGATGCCGGGGGCTCGTCGTCCCACTTCCGCTGGTGCTCACACTGGCCATGTTTGTTGCGATTAAAACTAAGTATATAAAACACTTCAACCCGGGTGCATCACATAGTTATTCTTGAAAATCATACTTTCACATATATGGGGTGTTTGCTCTCGAGCATCATAAATCCAGGTTCACTTTGTTACAAGAAGCGGACACATAGGGCTAATAGTGATTTGAATCGGGAGCAGGCTTTAGCACGAAGGGACTTGAGAAAGATCACTAGCGCAGCCGAGTGCGGCCGTCGGTGCCAAGTAATGTTCGCGGACTAAAAATATCGGCAACCCGTGGGAGCGCCCTCCCGCGCACTCCGAGGTGCCGCCGCACGCGCATTTTCGTCGCATAACACCCGCTATACATATAAATACTCTTTTTACCAAACTTTGGTACATTTATCAAGTCATGTTTGGATTACAGATGTCCACTCCTAATTAATTGATAGAAATTAGGACCATCATAACTTGAGTATCAAACAAGTGTTTTTATTCAGTGGGATGCAAATTCTGATGCCGATGTTCATGAATCATCCAAACCATTCCTCTTAAAAAGGAGGCGTAATTTATGTAAAAGAATTTAAATGTCCCATTTTCTACGACACACTTCCATTGTAATTATCATTTTCATACTCGTGTATATTTATAATGTTTTAGTAAAATAAAAAAATTCCATTCACTCTTTACTTTTAGATTGTTTATTATGTGTTGTGTTTTGCATAAGACAAGGGAGAAAGTCTATTGAAATGTCGAACTGTACTCTTATTTTTACTCGTGCTTGCTAGTACAGCATTTCTTTGGCGTTAGCATTGGGCCCGAGAGCCAAGACAATTCTGTCAATAGGTAAGCGGGTACTAATTGGGTCAGTGGAGCGCGTATGAAACTGAACAATACCGCTTTTCACGTGCGTAACCCATGTGCATAAGCAATCAACAACAAGACCACCGTCTCTTCATAATCTGTCACCCGGAGTTCAACGTTTATCACTACTTATCGCGCATTATCACCTTCGACAATGGATTATCCAATTTAATATGTATTTTATCTTAGCTTTAAAGCTTGGGCACATCAGACGTCTGTGAAATCGGATGCAAGAATGACATGCGATGATCACTGACACGTGACACGAATACTTTGCGTGCTGCTCCATGCTTATCGTATCGTAAACAAACAGTTTTTCTCTTATCATTATCATCATAATATATCTCTGTTTTTTTTAATGTTTGATGTTTATATATTCATAAGACAAGTGTTGTTAGTTCAGTTTACGTTTCACAACTGTGCCGGAACCCTGACGTCCGCTCGATCACCGTTGCCGAACGGAAGCGTCGCAAATATCGTGCACATTCTGGGCATTCATTGTTATCGCTCGTCGATTTCAAAGCAGTTGCATGTTACTTTCCCCGAGCTAATATTTTCAGCTGCGGGCTTGCGCACATTTTTTCTAAATACCGTGCTAATAATGACTATAAATAACCGCCGATCAATATCTAGGCCAGAAAGAGAATTAATCGGTTATTTTTCGATATAAACTTATTATTTAATAGTTTCTAGACCTAATAAAAATGCATGAATTTAGCAGATTAATAATAACTGTACCTTTTAGGCCGTGGATGCATTTGCGTTAAGATATTTTCTAAAGTAATGATCTGGACTAAATACCTACAGAAAAATCTTATAAGTATTCTCTGTAGTGCCTAAATAAAGTTAACTTAAGAAAATATCTTTTCTGAATATATCGACAAGTTATGTTAATTTTTACCTCAGGATATGTAATGTCTTCAGATACAATATAAAGCACATACGGATAAACTATGTCCACAAATTGTTTAACTGCATTTAACAAATTATATGACGTCATCTTGTGTACAAAATAGCTCAAAGTAAATAGCAACAACACTGAAGCTAGAGATTTGTCCGACAGGACGACAAAACACAGGTATAAGACAATGTACATTTTGAGCGCTCAGCAAACACATTTTATCACATATGAAATAAACTGTCTGTTTGACTAGACGCGCTTTCATTGCGCCAGCTGTTTGCTTCGCTAGGGACAAACAACTAGCTACAATAAGATGGGGCGCAGGTAAAAGGACCCTTAGTATGATTGGTCTTTAGAGTACCCCACCTTTGCTACTGTAAGGAATATGGTAATAAAAACTTGTTCAGCTCAATGAAGTTCAAATAATTTAGTTTGAGCTTTAATTTGTTATATTAGTCGCTATTATTATACACGGTAAATGAATCGAACGTTAATCCACAAGACTAATTTATGACACTAACCTTGCTCGCAATTTTAGTACACGCGCCGTCAACATCGAAAAGGATCTCCGCAACGACGTTGAGGAGTTTCGCCACATCGTGCCACTTGCACCCGTGGTCTTTTAAGAACTTTTTGTATAGTTCGTAAAAGGAGGACATACGTAGGGGGAGGCGAATCCGATCATGTTTCACTGCGATCTCTGTCATATTCGTACACTATTTATCACTTCACAGACCGTGTGGTGGAGCGCAAAAGCGTAAGGAGCGAGCGGGTAGCCGCCTGACTGAGTAACGACTGTGCCGGGGCTGTTAACCGAGTGCACCACAATATTAGTTCAGCTGACTGAACGCCGTGTAAACAATGATTTATTCAAACAAAACCAATAATACTGAAAATATAATATAAACTTGTCACTAATGTATGAGTGGCTGTAATCAGTTCGCGTCTGTCAGCGTCTCAACGTAAACTGAGACTTTTGAGGACAGTCGTCGTCGCACTCCAATTAAAAGATGGCTAATGGAGCGAACAATTCATTGGAAGCTTTCGGTTCAAACAGGATTTATCCGCGTGCCAATTGTAGGTAGGTACTGTAAAACACGCGGATAATTGACCGGTACTTTGTAATTTTCCCTTAAATTATATTAAATGCAAGTTAAGAGTTTTGTAAACTTTTCCTTGGATCACTCGAATACGAACTAAAATTCAGAATAAACAACTGAATATAAATAAAATATTTATTACTGGGATTATATTCAACGAAACACAACATTTATTCATCATTATTCTGGATATTAGATGATCCTTTACGAACTAACTTAAAACTTTTCTTGCAATTCCACAAATAGATAGAAGCCGCTGGAAGGAGATCTCAAGATCTGCAGCAGTGAAGAAACCCATAAAAACGGTGTATGATTAACAGGAAAAAGAATATTCAAATGCCAAACTTTTAACCAAGAATAGATAGACAAAATAATTCAAGAAGTTATTTAGAATCTTGGTCAAATGATAAGAGGTCTTCAATTGTGTAATAGTTCAATCTCATGACCCTACGTGGGTCCAGACATGGCGTAGTAGTGGTAACCATTGTCCATTAGGATCCGACATCCGTCTACTACTGATAGTACGTGATGTTAATCAAGTAACCCGCAACCACGCATCGTGCGTGTGAATAAGCGTAATAATAAAGCGTTGAAAGCGCTTGCAACAAACAAGTTTCTTTATTTCATAATTCTTTCATTAGAAATTACTATTAATATTTAAATCCAACATCTGACCATCAAAAAAGAGTTACTAATTACCTATTTTGAATAAATCATTTGACTTTGACTTTGAATGTTAAAAATTAATGTCACCTCTCTTCTAATAACTAGTTTTGTAATCGTTTGATCAATTACTAACATTTTATACCTATTTTATATCTACCAGCATCTATATATTAATGAATAAAATTGAAATGTCTGTCTGTAATTTCGAAATAACTATCTCATATTATTATTTGAACTGTAAAATAACTGAATAAAACTTTTTAAAGTTTTTGTCTGTCTGTTTGAACAGGCTAATCTTCGGAACGGCTAAACCTAATTTGATAGGACTTTCACAGACAATTAGAAGATTAACCAAGGAGTTACATAGGCTACTTTTTAATCAACTTTAAAAAAAGGAGGAGTTGTGTTTTTCTACCTATAAGTATACACAGAAATCTCTATAGATAAAAATATATTTTGGACTGTACTTGATGAATAGCAGCAGTCATAGGTATTTGACCAAAACGCAATAATAACCATGATTTGAAATAATTCTGGTCATTTGTTTCATCATCAAATTTCACACTACTTGTCTTGCTTTGGCGCGTCACTCATTGTTGAAATTGTATACATACCTATTCGACAGTCTATCATGCAAAATATGAATCTAAGAATGGAATTTAGTGATTCTTGCAACTATTATTTTTCTCGTGTGTCCAATAACAAAAAAAATTATGTGACCCTATTTTTTGAATTATTTGTTATATTAATTGGAGAATTCTATAAAAAAATCCAACATTCAATAAAATGTTTAGTTCGACATGGCATTTTTAAGAAAGCGTGGACGCATTCTTACGTTAATGTTTTTTCTAATTTATTTGCAGTGTAAATTTTATAGCAGCCGCAAAATGGCCGCTTCTAAATAAAAAAGCACTAGATATGTTTAGCTAGGAAGTGAAAAAAATCACAAATTTACAAGCTCGCTTGTTTGATGCAAACATTTTTTATGACTTCCCGATTTTCAGCGATGTGGCAGCAAATAACCTTGAATCTGAAATTCAAAAGCGAGTGTACGATGGCAACCAAACGCCGTTTTCAATTATTTATCAACATTTATAACATCATTTGCAACATCTAGCGAAACAGAAAGTCTCATAATAAGATATTGTAGGTAAGTCAAAAATTTTGAAACGACCATTGCCAACCAACTGCCTGCCAACTCGGATGAAGCCTATTTCCGAATTGATACTTACAAAACAATAACGAGCAATTTTAAACTATCCTTGCAATCTCACTAACCACATGCAGCAGAATGGAACATACACATTATCCTAGCAAAAGCCTGCAAAAACTATATAAAACGACACTCCGGATGGAATGGTCTTTTTACACCACGGTCTTTTGGACACAAGTTAGCCAGGCAAAGTAAAGGTTAAAGAAGAAAGTTAATGTTGTTACCAGCGAGGCATGACTACTCGCAACAACATGGCGATATCGCCAAACGACAAGGCCGGCCGTAAGGATCACCACGTTTACCATAAATATACTCGAGTAGGCTCTAGTTTTAGACCTAGGCCATGTTTTGATAGTAACATTATTATCCATACGCAAAGGTTTTAAAACAGACATTACGTTGAAGCATCGAGCATGTAACAAAGGTGAAGAAAGTTAATGTTGTTACTCAGTGAAGCTTGACCACTCGCAACAACATGACGATATCGATAGAAACGACAAGGCTAAGCACAATAGCCTCTTCCATTTTAGACCTAAGTCATTTTTGAATAATAACATCAAGATCCATAACGTGAAGAGGATCAAATAGAAGTTATGAAGCAACAACTTCAAACGGATTTGAAATGTCGAGTATGTAACACATTGACGAAGAATAAGATCAGCGATTTATGAACATTCGCACCATAACGATATCGACAGAACGAAGGCCGGCCGGAAGGAACAGCACATTAACTAAACACGATAGGGCTAACATTAACAGATAGGTAAGGTGGGCACGGGGCACGGGGCACGGGCACACTTATTTCAACCTTGCATGCCAACCGTATTAACGACTAGCGATAACACCCCTAGTGAACTTGACCTTCGGTTGTGCCTGGTCAGACCTATCACTAATTCAAGAGCATCGGATATGGTCGGACTAGTCTTTGTATTTTTAAAATGTAAGACCTTGAGCGACGAGACAGTGTGTAATTAGTAATTATTTTACTTCAATAACGAAAATACTGGTTTAAAAGTAGACCTGATTTTTTTTAATTGATCACGCAAATTTCACTAATACATTTTAAAATAAACAGTTCGCCATCCTCTGGAAACTGTTAAAGTTTATGTGAGGATGGCGAGTTCGCGTTATACAATAATCGCCTATACCTAATCGCGTTAAACGCGAATAGGTATACCTACCTAAACTTACCTGTTCATCGCAACATAACAAAAGTAGCTAACATCTAAATATGCATGCAATCATACACTCCCATTTACACACACACACACATGCACACACGCTCACACATACTCATAAGCACACACTCACATACGCATACACACACACATACAATCATACACACACTGTTGTAATTTTATTTTATTATTGTATATACCTACATTTATTCTAACTCTATTCTGTTAAAATAGTTTAATTATAATTTTAAGTAATCTCTTTTGGCCTTCTGTTATACCTAGATTTAAATTTAAATAATAATTATGTATTTACGCTGTTGATTACTTTCAAATAAACAAAAAAAAAAAAAAAAAAACATGTTCTCAGTAAATTAGCCAGCGTCGGTATACTATTCTCATCCAATATTTAAACTACCTACTAGTTTTTCGGCTTTTTTGATGTGACCGTGTGTATTTGTTTGTTTTAACCCAGTCCCAAACCATGTCGGAAACTGTGAACTAATATATTTTGTCAGTTTTATAGTTTAAACTGGACGTTTTTATGTTTGTCGTGCATTGTTCTCTACTAATTTAATTTCATGAGGCCATAGATTTCCTAGTATAAAAGAGACATTCCATCAGTCTCGGTAATTTTATAATAATATTATCACTTATCACTGTCATTGCAAGGCCGACTGTTAACAAGGTGAATGTTATGCGGGAATTGAGATTCCTCACCATTTCCTTAGACAGAGTGACAGACAGTTGTGACATTTTTCCACGCTATTTTTTGTCGTGCTACATTGAAAGCCCTGTGTGAATGTGGCTTAGACGAAGGTACTATTTCTCATATATTCTTTTCTTGTCCTAAACTTCTTCACCCCCTCTATGATGTCCTTCCTCCAAAATTTCCCCGTCCAGTAAATGATGTTGAGTGTTTGTTAATGTCTGTTTTTAGTCCTTACTGTAAATTCTTATGTAAATATGTCAAATATAACAATATTAAGCTGTAAATATTTATGTAATATAGTGTGTATTTTGTGTACCTAATAATTGTGTTGTTCCAGGCCTGAAACTAACCCTATACAATAATATATTATTCTTTGAAAAAACCTGCTACTTATAAATTATCCAAATTAATAGATAGTCTTCTTCCCAGCTATCACCAACCATTCGTATCGTGTCTCTTCAATTTCACACGACATTGGCGAAGTAAATTGCGCCCGTTTGGTGCAGCCGCGCGCCATTAAAAAAAAAAAAAAAATTAACGTAACGTAACCCTGGTTCTGTGTTTAAAAGTTTAAACACTCAAGGTGTGCTGTAGTCATCCAAATATTTAAGGACCACACTCTAAAAACAAAAAGTTGATAATTTCACGTTGAATTAAGTATTGTCTGTCCTTTATAACACCAAGGAAATTTTGATGAAGCACAAAATAAATACTTCAACAATTATACACAAGGCTCGACAAATTCCATGGTACATGACTTGTCACGGCAGTGCACTCTAGGCCTACAGAACCATAGTTAAAAAAGACCGTGAAGGTCTGTCTGTCAAGTCAGTCCGTGTTTAGGTAAACTGGTAGCCTGTGAAATCTAGGTCACAAGTCGCAACAATAAGCAGAACCTCGTTCAAAATCTGGAAATTTCATTTATTCAGTAGTGGTAACAGAAACCATATTTTCTAATATTGATTAATTAGCAACTAATGCTGAGTATGAATTATCAAAAACTTAACTTATTAAGAGTAGAGGGTAATTCTATTCTAATTAGCGCTTATTGCATTGATTCATATCGAGTAGGTGGCAACTTTAATGTTTTGTCGGAAGCGGTGATAAAACAGGGCATCTGTCGAAACGTCATCGTAACACAATGTTATTTACACAGGAGAGTTCGTAACGAACACAAATATAGCCGAAATATGCGTGGAGAAGGATGTTACCAAAAAGTGGATGAGTATTGCACATAGGTACATATTCGCGAAAAAAAAATCATAAAGTTTCTTTCAGTTTATTTGCACGCTAAAAACTTAAGAATGAAACCTGAAGTGACATCACCAATTACAAGCTCTATATCTAGGCCAGTTAAATGTATTTCAAAGCTCTAAATTAATGTTGAACAGATGGGAGACCAGCGGGCAGTGACTGATGAGACATATTGTCTTGGACGACCCAGATATCGATATAAAAGGATGATATTAAAATAGAGTGAAAGTTCAAGTATCACAATTGGCAAGATCACATAGGAGTAATCTACGTTTTCTTATTTTGAAGGCCAAGGATCCCCTTTGGGTCGTTAAACCAACGTTAACCAGTGATATCAATTAAAAACTGAGTTAAGTTAAAACGAACCAGTGTGTTTTCAATGTACACAAAAGGACTTATGTTAAAAAGCCGCTAACCCCAAAACGATTTTATGTATCGCCAAAAATGTGGAAATTTTGAAGAACTGAAAGTATGCTTACTAAGGCTTTTAATTAGTATTTAAGTTTGGTTTTATGAATCGGTATTTTCTACCCCTCTCTTCTGACGTAGTGTTCATTGTTAGTCTTTAACTGCTTATGCTGTTTTCCATATTATTAATTTTAAGTTTGTACATTGTTATCTTACTTGTAGTTACATTGATAATAAGTATACAATTTTTTTCTTGATCTGCTGGGACTCATCAATTATTTATGAGTGCCGTTCATTTGATGAGTAAATCAGTTTTCCACTCAAAACTCTTAAACTACGTTGGGATTAGCCACTTTTTAATAAAAGGATAGCAGAGTAGTATGTTTCAATAAAGTCTAACAATTGGTATTTGCACGGTGCACAATAGAAATAATGTGAGTCATGTTATTTTGATTCTAGGAATAAATTTTTTTTTAGGAATTCTCCAGACCAGGAATTGGTTACAGCTTATTAGAACCAATTGCCTATTTGCGTTAAGTTTATATTGGTATTTATTGTTTGAGATTAGTCATTTTATTGGAATTTCGACACAACATGCCTATTGCTCAAGAGTTTGGAATCAAGTTTCTGAATCATGTACGATTAAGTCTGGCTGAAGCTGGATTTAACGAGTATCAATTTAAGATGTATTTGAACAATTCTAAACAATTGAAATGCAAGCGCACATGTTGATTAGGCTTGATTAGACCGTGTGTGGTTATTTACGCCTTGGAGTATCGTATTTTGACACACCCAACAAGATATTATAGTTAAAAAACTAAAACTCGACCGCTCCTCTTAAAAACAGCATCATAGACGGAGGGTTTATTTTAATACATTAATTACATAAATTACATATTTTCGGAATCTACACAACGAGACCTTTTATTTGATCCAACTCGAACCATTTATTTCAAGTTAAGTACTTATTGGTATCTGACCGTATATTTTTCTATAGATAAGCCAGTAGATTCACAAATGAACTTCTCATGCTTAGCCTACTTATTACTAGATTTTCTGACATGTAATTTTGTCTAGACATGGTCCATTTTTGAATTCCTTTGACGTTGATAGCCTAATCGAGTGGGCGGCGCGAGAGGCGGGCGCGGGGGGTTGGGGATTAACAAAACAACGGGCATGTCGACGCTTCGCCTAGGTGAAGGTAATCGTGCTATTTCCGTGCGCATGCGTGAAACATTCGCAAGCAATATAAACGCGCCACGTGGCGCCATCTAGCGATCGCTATAGGAATTCCATAGCTAATGCCAGCTGCTGAGCTATTTTCGTCAATACATGTAATATTGTATACAGGTTAATAAAATTGCGTTTCATTTCATTAAATAAATGAAGTTAATTATAGAAGCACTTTCTATATTACAAAGCTGTATTATTTCTACTATGTATTTACAACAATAATAACACAGACCAAGGAATAACATAACTTTTTTGAATTGTAAATTTTTATAACAATATACTAAGGTCCACCAAAAGAATTTCAACTGAATATATTTATCAAATTATTTTTACAAGCGAAAGGATTGTTCGTACATGAAATCCTTGACCTAATTATAGAATTCAAAATAGATTTAATGCCGGCATCTCATTGCGTAGTTGTTTTAAACAGTCTGTCTAAACGTGAAAATTTAGCATGAAACGAACATTTTCTAACAACATGTTAAATTCCTAAATATTTCATTAAATATGCTAGGTTATTTATAAATTTCTAGGTTAAAATAGGTTGTCTGACCTCTACTTCTTTGGGTTGACTGTCAGGTTTTAGTTGCGAAGGCTGTGGCGGCAAATGTGGTGCAAACGAACACGAAGGCTGAGCAGAGGTTGGTTGGTTAACTATAACTCGATTTGCAGAAGATGTTGCACTGTGATTTTGCTGTTTTATTTCTCCTTCCGAATTTTGGACTAGAATTTGTGGCACTGCTTGTATTGTATTGGTTGGTTTTTGGTCCACGTTTTGATGGTTTGAGGTTTTGGTTAACCAAGCAGGAGGCACTGCCGGTGGGTGAGGGTGCTGCTTTACTGCTTGCGCGTTCGCAATATATACACTACTTACAGGTGTTGAATTTAGAGTCACAGGCGTCACGGTTTTGCTAACATTTACTACACTTGGTGTTGTTTTGGCACTTTTTGAAACTACAGGTACACATACGACCACAGTACACTGAGAATCTGACGCACTATGTGAAGTTTTTACATTATTTTTAACATTATTCGGTACTGGTGGGAGTTCTTGTGGCAATTGTTTTTGTGATGGAATGGAGGATAATTGATTGAGAGGTAGACTAGCCACAGGATGAACTGGTGGTAACACTGGTCCATTACATTCATTTTTAACTACACTAGACACTGTTTTATCATCATCAAGTATGTCTTCATTGAGCGGAGACGTTTCAGCTCTGCTTTGGGAGAAGTCAGTGCTATCACAGCAAGACAGTTCATCTAAACTTTGAGCTAAATCAAGGGCAGAAGCTTCATGATAATCAGTTGAACACGGAGAGGTGTCATCACTTGTATCGTCACTTCCACAGTGCCCTTGTGAACTTTTGCTACTGGGTATGTATGCTAAACTAGAGGTCACATCGTTTGATATGTCTGCATTGATAGATTCAAGATCTTCACTGCGAGAAGATTCCCTGTTTATATTCGAATCAACACCGCTAATTTCTTCTTCATTTAAAGCATTGTTTATTATGGTTTCAGAAGGCACACATGTAGCTGAAGTTTCTTCTTGTGGATCTGTGGTAATATTTTCATTACTTTCCCTTGGATTATCAATATTATCGTTTTCCCCCTTAATGTTGTCAATCTTATCAGGACATGAGTCAATTTGTGTAGCTTGCTCAATCACTGGAAGACTCATATATTGAGGTATATTAGCACACTCTAAATCGCTTAATCGCATGTATTGAACACCAGCCTCCTCGGATGGTATTTCGAACTGAGGTGTGTAATACTGGAACGAACTGTTTTGATTTCCATACGCAGACCATGGATCATTAGGAGGTATTAGCGGAAGACCATCATAGTAAAGCCCTGGATTCAATTCTGGATTAACAATAAATTCTGGCTTATATTCCCATGTAGGCACGAATGAATCTTCAAAGGCTAAATAATTTTCAGGTAATACAACAACATTCTCATTTACATCGTTGGGAGTCATTGCATATGCACTATCGTAAAAAGGATTATTTAACACAAGGGAATGCAGCTGCGAAGGTTGCATAGCTATTTCTGCTTCAACAAACATACCATACTTTGATAAATCTGGTTCAGATCTTCGGTGTCTAAATACGCTATCATCTAAATGGCTTTCATATGTAGATACATAAATATCCGAAATATCAAAACTACGCGTTCGCCGTATAAAATTATACGTATGATATTGCTCATCTACAGGATCTTTCTCGATTACATGCTTGTCCTCTTGGTCACTGAACAGTTCATCATAGGTAGGCACACCCACGTTGTTTATTTCGTCCAGGTCATCCGCATAGTTGCTTTGGTCAAGGACAGCATGCAATGCAACGTCGCAAGTAGTTCGGGGCACAGCAGGGTCACTGGGTATCAGAACTACTCGCGGCAGGGAGGGCGGGGGCCCGCTGAACAGCAGGTTGTTAGGAGGTGGACGCGGCGGCTGGGCAGCCATCGCTCGCGCTGGCCGCCCGCGGCGCGAGCGTTCGGGATTTTCGTGCGGCGGCACAGACGCGCTGGGCGGCCGGCTGATCTTTGCGACTGACTGAAGGCGTACCGCGTGACGAAGGCGAACACAAATAGAACAGGCGCAAGCGTGAAGAGGTCGCCGTCTCTCACTCGCGCCTTCATGGACGAAGACGCATATGCGCACGCGCAATCGCATGCCAAACCTGTCCCGCATGTTCTTCCAGACAGGTTCACTATGACGTATCACACTTTATGCTGGTTCCGGGCTTTGCGTACAAGGTATTTCATTTTAAATTGTAACTCTTAGACAGATTTTCGGTTGAACACTTATGTTGGGTAAGTGATGGCGAGCGTTTTTGGGTTTGATAATTCATAAAATCCTTTCACACATCCTCATAAATAAAAGATTAAGAAACGGTACTAACCTGCTCAGGGGGTGAACGCGGCGACGACTCGTCGCGGTGATGCCTCCTCCGCCGGTGCGAGGTTGGCGAACGCCGATGATGAGATCGTTTTGAACGCTCATTCCGCCGCCTCCACGAGTGCTCCGAGCTGTGAAATCAGCGATCAATAGGCTGTAGGGTTAGTGAACGGGGGCAACGATAAATAATACATAATCGGTACACAAAGAAATATTGAGGTGAGGTTGGAGTGTGTTATAGGAGCCAACAATTATAAGTTACTAACGTAGGCGAACGGTCATCATAAGCGGAATGTAGATTTATAAGTTGGTGGAGGCTGTCAGGCGGCGGCAGACAACAAGCGCGCAGTAGCGCCCCGACAACGTCCCAACGTTGGTGCCCCGTCTCTATACTTTTAACTTATCTGTTACAACAATTGCGCTACTCATCGTTCATAAAAGTACTGATTTTGCCGGATGGTTTTGTTAATTTTAATTATGAAGACGGCTACTGAATTCGAAACTATTGTGAAAAATTTAAAGATGATTGAATGAGATGTCTAGTATAAAAGATTGGAAAAAATTCAAGGTTACAATGAATAGTATCCGACGAGGTAAAATAGCGGCAACTGCTATGACATAGTAACAGTAGTTTATTATGTCACTGAGAGACGACCCGACGCGCGCTGGGTTCGCGAACGGACTGCCAAGCAAGCGCCGCGCGCGCACCATAAACGAGCTGAAGTAATGCTGTACAATCAATGCCCTTTTCACAACTCACAACTACAGAGTAACAATCAAACGACTACGTCAGTTGGCCGCTATGACAGCATTAGTTGGCTTTTTACACAAGAAAATTACATGAGGGGAATTACAGAACCAAAGTACATAATTGGAGGCAACAAGTGCTAACTGCCTGATATTTATCACTTTTTCTCGCTTACCAAAAACTTCGTGATCGTATAGGTGGATTCACTATTTCACCATCGAGCGAAACCATAACGATCTATCCTGAAAAGGGCATCGTTTATTTAAACAAATTGGAATATATAAAACTAGGAAGTGTTATATTGCACAGGTCGTATGCAAGAACCTAACGATGACTGAAGAAGCTTATAAGATTCAGTAGAACTAATAGAATTATCTACGTACGGTGTAATTGGTTTACGTACGTAGGGGACGAGATAAAACAATAATGCGTGAAAAGACGAGTAATATATTATGCAGACACATAAATACATATCTGTTCATTGTTTAGAAATCTAAAGACACTAGTATAATTTACGTAGAAATCTGTCACAGTGCAACAATCGATTTGTCTATTGTGCTTTGCACATAATTCACAAGTAAAATTTTATATACAAAGCCAGGTGATTCATTTGTATAATATTTAATTATGGAAATATTTTTATATTGCCACTCAGAAAAGGGAAGTAAAAATAAAAAACTTAATCATGACACCTGCAAGCTTTACAATTATGTATTAGTATCTAGCAGGTGGATTAGGCCACCTTATTAATTTATACGTTTCGAATAACTAAGTCAAAGACAGTCAAAAATAGCTATGATTTAAAGAACTTTCTTTAATAAAATTTTTAGATTATCAAAATCTTAAAGTTATTAAAAAATATAAAATCCTGTGGGCACTCTTTGATTTTCCGGGATAAAACTAACATCCTCTCGGGATGTAGGTTGACTTTGGACCAAATTTTATCAAAATCGGTTAAGCGGATGGGCCATGGGAAAAGCTAGCAGGCAGACAGAGACATTTTTATAATAATATTAGTATGGAAGTTATGGTGTTTTACCCTGTGATTTGATAACATTTGTTGATTCCACACATTTTGCGCTAAGTGTTCACGCAAATTCTCATAAAAGTAGCTCTTGTAAAGAAAATAGTTTCAATAACATCGATTGGCACCAACATCTACTATCTCATATTAAACGTAGTTGTAATCTAACACTGAGTAGGTAGGTACAACTATAGAAAATTATGATAGTAATTATTCTCAGTACAAGTATAGAATTCCTCGTATAATATTATCATTACATGACATTGGCAGAGTGCATTCTGCAGTATTGGCACTATGAAGGGCCATACAGCGAAAGAAGGTAAGTTTCGAGACACAATAGCTCTTCTCGGAGGGTCAGCCGAGTAGTTCCAAGTGCTCTATAAATAACAGACTTACTCCTAAGGCGAATCTAACAATGCTTTGATTTCCGATTCACTATTCCATAGTTTAAAAATGTAACAATGTTTGTAAATTATTCGCATGTGAAAATATTAATTATTTCAAAAGCAAGATAGAGTGATAATACAAAGAGAATGACGGGAAGAAGATTCACCTAAATCTTCACTTAAGAATGTTTAAAAGACGCAAGCAAAAACACTAAAAAAGAGAAGTGCCACCCGAATCGGCACCAATGCATTTTTGTTGTCTTTTTCTTTGTTGATACAAACATACCCGGGGAGAGATTACAGTACATAATATTATGCCCGCTCAACACTTGCGCGCTAATCGCGGTGCAAACACTCTTGAATGACGCGTACAACAGTGTGGACGGATGTTTCCCGCCGCTCACGGACCTTTCACAGGCTTTCGCGCTGTAATTCGGGCGTAAGTGAAGGGCGGACATTTAAAGGATGTGATGAAAAGTTTGTTTGATGCTAATTTGATTGTATGGGTATCTACTCAATCTCTAATTTAGGCTAAAATGACACGACAGACTACTGTTAACCTATTCCACTCCTTATCAGCAGGGAAAGAAAGACAGAAGTAAAACAAATAAGTATATTGCTCTACTTATAGACCTGTTAATGTGATCTGACCTGTTGTGTGCAACCGAATCCGCCATATGTTCCTAATAACATCTCCGCTCGTATTTAGGTAAATCTCGTAAGATTCAAAGATTCAAAGATTCTTTATTTTCGGAAACATTTTACAACGAGATGTTATTACATAAAATTGTCCAGTAGAAATGTTTCGCCTTAAATATTAGGCATGCAAAACAATTAGTAAACCTAGTAAAACAATAACTATAAGTAATTTGACGCACGTTGTCTTTGTCTATGTTAAAATTCAAAATTTAAAAATGTCTAAGTTGTCGTATAGTCGTACCTTGCCTTAATTTTTCTCGTAATCTAAATTTTCGTAATTGTCTATTTTCTTTGTAGGTATGTGATGTTTTGTATGATAATAAACAATTTATCTATCTCTCTAAATCTCTGTCAACTGTGAGCACTGCGACGCTACATCCTACATAGACATGTTGAACTTGGACACACGCTCACAGACCTTGCGCCTAACATGCTCGTGTGTTGCACAGAAAATGTGGATGCTTTAAGTATTTACAGAAATGAAAATATTTGGCCAAACATCTTTTAAATGGCCGCTCTATTGGCGAGGGCGGTGACGTAATGTTCTGTTGTACAGGATCTCTAAACTGAACTAAATTGACAGGTCTAAATGTAGTGCGGATAACAGGGAGATATATCTTCGCAGGAGCATTATAAAAGAGTTACCACTAGATTTTGACCTGTCAGATTGTGGATAACAGAATTAACCACAATATCTCCTCCATAGACTCTCTATAGATCTATTACGAAAGAAAATAAGAAATTAAATATCACTCGCTTGGACGGTGAAGGAAAACGTCGTGAGTCAACCTGCATGCCTGAGAGTTCTCCATAACATTCTCAAAAGTGTGTGCGGTCTGCCAATCCGTACCTTGGACGATCTAACCTATGGACTTGTAACGCGCCTAATATTACGAATAAAAATTTCTGTCACTTTTGGTGCGGGACGAGGAAACACTACATAGACAACTTGACACACTCACTTAAGAAAGTTTTGTGTCATTATTAACACACACATATCTAAATCTTCAACACTACTACATTTTACGCACATTAATAAGTTATATACATCAACATACAAAGACATTACGAGTGTAAGACAGTCAAATTGATTTGCGATGCTACCGTATCGATATTTTAAAATATATCGATAGTTTTTCAGAAACAAAAGTAGAAGTAAGAATTTATTACTCGTATTTAATTACTTAAAACCAGTGTTTGGTCAGCGTAGCGTATTCTTGCATACATTCACCTCACTTAATAGGTAATTATCCCAAAAACTAATAATGCAACGTAAAAATAAGAAAAATATATATTTAAAAAATATGCACCTACTTTTTTACTTATTTTATATCATTTTTAATCTTTTGTATTTTTTTATATAACGAAATTTTCATTTAAAATTTCGATAGTGAAAATGTGCTTATTAATGACCTTGGACGTTCTAATCTAGGTTAGATCGTCCAAGTTAATGACTTATATTATTATATAATACAAAATAAACCTGACCGCGCAAAAGCCTACCAAACATAATTAGTAGGTATATCAATCAATAAAATGTTTTTTTCTTTCCAATCAATCATTTATTTATTGCGCATTGGGTTTACATGGTAATTCCAATATGGTGTACTCTTTGTCCAAAAAAATTAAATGTAAGTTATTAAATATTACACGTATTGCCCTTACAAATTAGCAATGCAAAAATTTTCTCAATAAGCGGCAGGCGCTTTTACTCCACAGCAAAATTCCATAAGACAGATATGATACTATGAAAATAAATTAGTAAACACACACGGTGGCCTCTTCTATTTTTAACACGTCATTATTTACCATTAGGTTAATGTTATGTATATTCTTGGCGATTCTCTCTGTAAAAATATCGAAATCTGTAAAAATAAAACGATTATGATAAATTATTACCTAATCCTCATCCTTGAGAAAGGTACACCTTTTAGCTACATATTACCCAGTTCAGAGACACCCTACCCCGTTTCGCGCCTATCACTAAAATTGCGTTGCTTTAATATTTTTTTAAATGTATTAAGTACGTGAAATCACAGAAATCGACTAGTTTTATTACAAGTATAGGTAGCGAAAAAATTGTGGTAATTAATAATAACTATTCTTTACTTGACTTGAAGACGGTAATTTAGTCGTTAATAATAAAGAAAATGTTTTCATCGATATCGATAATCGAACCGCAATCACTATCACATGATTCTTAAAAATCGAACCTTATGTCCTACGCAATTAAATCTAATACTGAAAAATTTTGTAAAAATAACACTATAGTCTCGTGGGGAGTGCGGTATACTATAGACGGAGAGCCAGGACCCAAAATACTGTTTGAATTTACTAAGGCTAATTTTTATATAGTTCATTAGAATGGTTGCGTACACAAACATACTGCGGTCAGTCAAGTGAACCTGAGAACAGTGACTCAGGTGCGCTATCAAAGGTGTCGTACCTGCGAGGTAATAAAATGAATTTACTAAGGCTGAAAATTGTTATATAACTTGTATATTGCATATAAATAAAAGTTGTAATGGTTAGTCAGCAGAATATGGGGACAGAGCTGGTCAGTATGCGCAAAAAATTAGCCTTAGTAAATTCAAACAGTTTTTTGAGCGCTGGCTCTCCGTCTATAGTATACCACACTTCCCACGAGACTAGTGTTATTTTTACTACTACGTAATTTCATGCTGTTCACGCGTATTCAAATTTTAACCTAATTTGTATATAACGAGGGTTGCAATTGTTTAGAAAAAACAAAATATAGTCTCGTGAGGAGTGTGACTCGTTTCTACCGAATTATTACGTACTCAATTACTGAATCGGTAAAGTTCTCGATTGTTATTTTATTATAATAATTTATGTAATTTAATTTATAGAAAGCGTTTATTACACCAAAAATACTTACTTATGAAATGAAATTCCATCTTTTTGTAAATTTGATGTGTTTGATTTGTTCTTGCACTCACTAACGGCACAAACAGGCATTTTTCACCCAGCGTGTAAGACGTCGTCACACATCGAAAACGATTCTGACAATGACAAAATCGATTCCGCAAACAGTGTTTATAAACGCAGTGGATTAAAAATCCATTACTATTGACAGAGGGGAATAACCATGCGAGGCGCGTCCTTAGGTTAGATCGTCCAAGATCCGTACCTACTGTCCCAGTGGCAGACTATGGCTTAAATCTTTCTCATTCTGAAAGGAGACCATACTCAGTGTTAGCCCGCGATGGGTTAGTCATGATGATAACGCGGACGAAGTCACGGGCAACTGCTAGTTCTATATCAAGTATATAAAGCATGTCTGTGTGTAACTTTGTGTACGGTCAGCGGGCAGGCGGGCACCGACGCAACATCCTACATCGACAGGTTGAACTTGAACACGTGCTAGCAGACCTTGCGCCTTGCATGCTCATGTATGTTACATAAATGGTGACGCTTTATGTATATCAAGTTGTTTGTGAAGTCGATTTCACTTCTGTAGTTTGGCTTTTATTTTAAAACTTATCTAATATTCCTATATTTTACACTGTTTTTTTATTTTTTTATTAGATACAAGTTATCCCTTGACTGCAATCTCGCCTGGTGGTAAGAGATGATGCAGTCTAAGATAGTAGCGGGCTAACCGCTACTATATATGCACTATATAACGCTAAATTGCTTGGCGGAACGTCATGGTGGTAAATAGCCATAGCCGAAGCCTCCAACCAGATGTTACCCTAGACCTAGCCTGAGGACAGTTCTGTAAATATTAATTCAATAAATAGATGAAACCATAAGGAAAATATTAAAAGTAGGTCAACTATGTACAATAATATATTCGATAAATAGTTTGCAGGAACTTTGAGGAAAATAATCGTTGTTTGTTTACGGGATACGTAGGTAATAAAACATCGTTTAAACTCTTATGTGATTTATAATAATCAACATAAAACAGGATCAGGCATTTCAATCATCACATCTAGGTATATCTTATCGGCAAAACAAATTAATTTAGAGCTACTCGAATCTATACTTATAAAAATATGCCCAAATTTTTTCATAGCGTTCATGTACTTACTATTAAACTAAACTAAAATACAGTTCCCGGCAGGAAATATTATACATCGACCTTTAGAAAGAGCGTTGTCTCTGTTGAGTGACAGAGACAACGCTCTACAAAGCCGAAATCTCATTCCAATGGTCGATGGTTGCCACATGTCGAGATGGCAATCGGAGGGGTAACGCCCCTTACACCCGCACATCCCACGGTGCAGGCAAGCGCGGGCGACGTGCGGGTGTGCGGGGCGCTACCCAGCCTCATACCTCGATTGCCATCTCAACATAGCGCGGACTATACAATATTTCCTGTCGGCTGCTGTACGAAAGATATGATTGATCTGCATGATACTATTCTACACTTGAAACTTGATAAGCGCTTTTAAAACCGGAATAAAATATAGTATATGAGCGAGACTCAAGGTGGCAATGTTAACCAAAGCCATGCGTCACACGGCTCTTCGCGAATAACAAACACCGGAACATTCACTTTCGATGGACACACATCAATATTCTAATTCAACCTGTGATGTATTCAGTTACACAAGCAAAGGCGGCCATGCACTTAACTACGGACGTTATGGTCTATCTATCGGTTTGGGATAAGACTAAAATGCGTGTGGGCAAAAAAACAGGTCATAATCTATAGTTACATACAAAATGAAAACATAACGATAAAATTATAACTGTGTGCCAAAAAGTATCAGACGATCGTAGCTACATCGTAACATCTTTTTTTAAACTCCATTATAAGTTAGCCCTTGACTGCGATCTCACCTGGTGGTAAGTGTTGATGCCGTCTAACATGGAAGCGATGGAAGTAATTAGCAGTTTATCCATACCTACTCCTTGTCGGTTTCTACACGGCATCGTACCGGAACGCTACATTGCTTGGCTTTGTCGGTGGGGTGGTATCTAGCCACGACGGCAGAAGCCTCCCACCAGACAACTATGCTTAGGTTAGGCTTTACAATACACGAAAGGATTACATCTTTCATTTTGTTCAGTTTTTTACTGTTTAAAAGATCGTAGTGATATTGTGTAGTCAGGTGTATGGGTCGCCTCTATAATTCGAACAATGATTTATTTCATCATACAAGTTAGAAAACCGGCCGTTAAGCTAAACAATTTCTAAATGTTAATGTGGGAAAACTAGCTTTTTAAAAACTAAAAGCGTGCATTTATAAAAACCCGTTCCGTTTTGCTGTATTGTATTATGGACTTTTATAATAATGTTTGGCTATATGTATTTGACTAAACGAACAAGCGTGAGTGCCTAAATTACTTAGTAAATTTTTGCCAACTATATTTTTATAGTAATGAATTGTTTGAGCTTAGGTATATATAGGTACTAAGTTAGCAAAAAAGCTAATTAAATCGCCGTTTTCCGGTGAAGGGGAATGAATTACGATCAGGGTAACTATATGGGACGTATTACTAAGAAATCTAAGAATACAATTAGGTAATTGAATTATTATAGAACAATAATTGCTTGTGGTCTTTAAATTACCTTCCCTTTTTAGCTTCAATTAATTTTATTAATATTATATTCCACTCAAGCTTCTCTTCTTTATTTAAATTACTATTTTTTAGGCAGATTTGTCACGTCACAAAATATTTATATTTTGTTAGTATGAGAAAGTCTTAATATAACAACAAGATCTGTCTTTATTTTAAAACTAGCTTTTCCCCGCGATTTCGCCAGTGGTAATCATATAATTTATAGCTTATGTTATTTGTGAATAAAGTAGCATAAAAATTGAAAAATAAAATAATAAAAATCGGTTCAATATTTTCAGTGTTTATTGATAACAATCAAACAAATCTTTTCTAGCTATATAAGTATTTAGTTTTTGTTTGTTTTCGGACGGCAACAAAGACCTGCGGTAGTGCGGTGGTGTATGAAAAAGTTAATTAGGTAATGGACGGCAGTCGGTTATAATAGGACAAATTGAACTATGCCCTCTAAATAATTAACGTCCTGTTTTAAAGGAAGGATTAACTAGTATCATCGCGTGATATCAATAATATTATAATACCTAGATATGTTCGTAAAATCCTAACAAGAATTCAAAATCTGGAAAATATCTCCTTTCTATGTCACAAGACTATTTTATTTCTTTCAGGATACATGTGACATAAAGTTAATAATAATTAGCAAGTATAAAAATAAAATGAAGGATAAAAAAATGGAAATCATAAAGTATGTAACTGTAAAATATAACAAGCTAAGTAAATTCAGTGCTTACACGACTAAATACAATTTAAAATACGAAATATAGTACTTCCTGGGTTATAGTTATTATACGAGAAAATAAATAAATATTAAACAAAACAAAACAGTACATATTACATAAACGTAGAAATATGCTGATGTAAAATTTACGCGTTAAAAATTTGCCATAAATTTTATTTTATAGTGCCTAAAAATAGCACTTAATGGTAAACGAATTGATTATTTTGTAGATCATCTTCTATAAATAAGATATGTGGTGATATAAAAGTTTTATTGATATGAAATGTAAGTGTCCGCCCACCCAACCAACATGAACAAAGAAACATAAAACATCTTTACATCTAACAGTATGAAATGTTGTTGGAATGAAAGAATTCAAAAATGAAGACCTCTTCTGAAACGCTACACATTTTGCACTGAGATGGGAGAACCATATAGAATGTTCCTATATGCTTCCTATACAGGTGTCGACTGTTTTTTTAAAAGATTTAATACTTTTCATTGCAGTAAGCATTCATTTTTATAACAAAAAGTAAAGTGCCTTGAATTCTTAATTAATTACCGCTTTGGTTTCATAAGCTGAGATCTATAGAGCGTAATTTGACTATGATCAGACTTAAGTTTCAGCTGAAACGAGACAGATTTATGGCAGCAATATTTAGTGTCTCGTTTCAACAGTATTTTAAGTCTGAGAAAAGTCAAAGTGCGCTCTTCACTCAAAGTTGTTCTTAACTTCTACTGACCCAATAAAACCAGAGTATTTACTAAGACTTGTCTGAAGAGTGAAACAAATGAATCGTTTAAACTATAAAATATAGGTTAAGCCGTAGAAGGTGAAAGCTGCAATTTGCGATAAGTGCTCATTGTCGCTGGCGCCGTGCACTTTCAGACAGTCTAAACAAACAAATAGGTGCCGGGTAAAGAGATCTACCTCGAGGGTAGAGTGGCCTAGAGACAGAGATGCCTTATTTCCTATCATGATCTTCTTTAGTGAGGTTTTTTTCTTTAAAATTAGCTGGTTAGTAATTAAAATAAAAAATGCAAATTGGCCTAAATCTGGCATTTTGTATAACGGTCTAATGTCGTGGGCTAACTTGTCATCGAATTAATATAATCTACATAATATATCAAGTCATTTATTAGGAGCTAACAGGTAAGTTTTAAGGTTATAAGTGGGCCCATAATTTTGAAGTATGCTTGGGTTTATTAGCAACATATCCGATCTGACTCTAATATAGAGTTCAAATATCAACAAGCCTGGGCAGATAAAAACTTTCAACATTGGTAGACATAACGGAAAGTTGTCGCTATCCGGTCACCAATATGAAATAAGTAATGTTAGCGAAATCTCAAACAATGCATAGTTTGTACAATTTCCTGCGGCATTCAACGAACTAGGTATATTTTAGCGAGTATCCAAAAAACCGTCTAATTTTCAAGTTTAGCAAGAAGTATATTTATCTACTAACCTATCTCTAAGCACAGACACGTTTTTGTAAAAGGGAAAACGTGTTACACAATACTAAAACTGATTGCACATTTTCTCGTGTGCTGTTACGCATTTTATTATGTAGGTACCTACGTAGATCGGTCCTCAAAATTCGAAGGACTTCATCAATAGGCACGCAATACGCGTCGACCATATCTAATGTATTAATTGCATTAAGGCCGCGCGTTCGGTAGGTACAGGTATTTGTAAAATTTTATTAATTCTATTAATTACTACATGATCACATGATGATGATACATGATGATTTAGGTTTTCCCGTTGAAATTCTATGATTTCCGACAAAAAAGTAGCTTTTTGTCCGTCCCCAGGATGCAAGCTATCTCTGACCAAGACTGAAGCTAGCAGACAGATATATTTTCGCATTTATAGTATTAGTATGGTTTTTACAATATTACAAAATCGCGCGTGCGGTGAGTACGGTGCGGGGAGATATGCATCAACTGATAAACGCTTACTATAACGCGAATGATTTAACTCCTCATGCGCCTTTTAACTTTTTGTGTCTGTACGATTTTAGTCCTCATTTTAAAGGTCAATCAATACTTTTGACATGACAGTTGACCCATCGAGTTAAAATGGCGCGTGGGGACGTGGGGGGAATTTTGTACGGACTATAAATCAATTCAATCAATTGTCGTGTCAATCGATGAGTAAGTAAGATAAGTTTTTAACCATACAATTTTTATTAAACCCGTAATCGGGTTTACACCAATGTTTAAAAATTATCATATCCCTTCCAGGTTACTTCCCTCTTAGGCTGCATCATCATTTACCACAGGGCTAACTTGTAGTCGAATAAAATAAAAACTTCTTGAGCAGTTGACTACAACTGCTCTAGCAGTCCGTGTACGTTATTCAACGATCAACTGTTCGCGTTATCCATGTAAGGCCGCTCTTAGGTAAATATGTACGATCAATTCGCACGTTTTTATCCATTGATAACAAATGATTATTATGTCGGGTATAAGAGCAAATGTCAATGTTAGTAGAAAAAGGGAAAGTGTTTTCACTTTTCTTTGCATACTCGATAAATTAAGTGCTCAAATAAACGAACGTTCAAGTGAAATCCTATATTATAAAGTAGACAATGATATAATTATCATAGCTATGTTACGTTCGTTCTCGCGGATGAGGAAGACGGAAGATGTAAAATGCACGAGAGTAGAAGAGATAGAGTGATAGAAAATGTGGTAGTAGATCTTCGTTTCAAGACGCATATGTGACGTATAATATTATTATCAAAAGTATATTACGCCACAGGTCGAGATGGCATTCGAGGTATGAGGCATGGTGTCGCCCCCCACACCCGCACGTCACCCGCGCTATCCCGCACTGGGTTAGCTCGGGAGCTGTGCTGGTGTGCGGGGCGTCCCCACTCCGATTGCCATTTCGACCTGTCGCGCACTACATCGATTCGTTTTATAAACGACCTCTAGACGAAGCCCAAACGTTCGGTATTAGCGCACGTTATAAAACAAGATATTTAAAAGTGATTAGTTTTTGTCCATATTATTGCAATACAATTTATACGAGGACTAGCTTATGCTCGCGACTTCGTCCGCGTGGATTACAAAATTTCAAAACCCTATTTCACCCCCTTAGGAGTTGAATGATCAAAAATCCTTTCTTAGCGGATGCCTACGTCATAATTGCTATCTGCATGCCAAATTTCAGCCCGATCCGTCCAGTAGTTTGAGCTGTGCGTTGATAGATCAGTCAGTCAGTCAGTCAGTCATTCAGTCAGTCAGTCAGTCAGTCAGTCACCTTTTCCTTTTATATATTTAGATTATATGGCTGGGTTTAATGATACGGGCAACCTTTTTGTTTCGTTCAAACCGCAACCAATCATAATAATATCTTCGCAAATAAGGCACTTGTCCGACCACCGACAATTAGCGAGAAATGAGTTAACCTGAAAATTAGAAACGAGTTGCCGAGCAACAAGAAGAGACGTGTAGTTGGGATAGTTTTATTTAATACCTTCCAAACTGCACGAATGTTTTGATCGACAATAGAACATCGCTGAGCAAGGTTTTTTCTTTGATAGCTTTTGTCGACAAATAGTGAAGAGTTTGCGCTGGTAGTGTTCACAGCCAGCGATCAACTATTGTGTACTTTATTGACACGGAATCATAAATCGATTGTACGTTCCTTAAGCGAGCAAATAGTCGATAGCTAGTCGCCTCTTCGTCGGCGGTGGGACAAGCGCCTAACTAAGGAAATTGAGCAATGTAAATCAATACGGCTAACTGAAAACGCAACGGAGGAAACGATTAATTCACGATTACGACGCGGTCAACGTGCAGTCAAATACGGTATTCGGACAACGGTTCTTTATTTAGATACGCCGAACACGTGTATAAGATTGAATCATCTCGCCTCTATTTACAGTGGCCACTGATATTTCCTGATGTCATAACATTTCGCACATGTATTTTTGGGGACATTCTCACAGGAAATACATTGTTAATCGGAATCTCATACGAGTTACGGCTACCGAATTCGTTAGATAAAGGTACAGACAGTAAAAAGATACGCAATTGATTTGCAAATAAACTGTTTGACAGTTCATTGTTTTGAATCCATAATAATATTATAAATGCGAAAGTGCGTCTGTCTGTCTGTTAATTTTTCACGGCCTATCTGCTTAACCGATCTTTGTACAGATAGGTACAGACTACAGAGCCTTTTACTTACAAATAATTTTTATCACAGAAAAATCAAAGATTTCCAACGGGTTTTAAAACCTAAATCCACGTAGACCCCGGGTCTCATCATCTAGTAATCAATAAATAAAAGCAATAACTACTTAATAATACTTAATTGATTAAATTATAAGATTCTAAATGTTATATCGACTCTTCAAACGTAGCTCTGTAAATAGTTATTTCAACGCTTTCGAACTGTGAAAGTTTTATCTCTCTCTAGGTGCACTAGTTCTTGTGCCCAAGATGGATGGATGGGTTAAAGGCCAGTATCACATTCATTAGGCACACTTATTTTCCAGGAATCACTGTCTAATGTCCAAACTAAGATGTCATGGATAATAAATAAGTTTCTAATTCTTGAAAACATCTAAATGATAATCGCCGATCCTAAACAAAATCTACTAATTTGTGTTACAAGTTCGGTCATAATGCGGTGTAGAGGTCAAAAGATCTGCGCAAAATTTGGTAGTCACTGGTAGTAATAATCGTTAATATACAAGCAGACGATTGTTAAATTGACGAGCATCTAGGTCAAAGAAGAATGGAACATTAATAACAGAACTAGCGATAAAATTATTAATTTAAAAGTTTCAAAAACAAGTTCTATAATAGTCTAACTCTAGACTTTGTAGTGTTCATAAATTCCATGCAGCTCGATGATATTATAACGGAACCTTGTCAGTTGAGTAATGTGTAAAATGAGACTAAACATGAACATAATTACAATGTTCAACTATATAGAATAACCATATGCCACTGCATAAATCGAATAAGAAATTTCCTGTCTGACGAATCTCTATTCTCTACTATTACGAAATTCTAAGTCCGTGTTTATTTGGATGCTCATATCACACAGATGCAGAGCTGATACTAGAATCAACTTAACAGTGAAGAACAGTATCTTAAGTCTAAGTAAAGTCAAAGTACGAAGTCGAAATTAACTCGAATTTCAAGGCGTGTGAAGAGGAGGGTCACACTGGATTTTCTCTACAAAGAAAAACCACTTGAAGTTATTAGTCATACCTACTTATTATCATTTTCATCGGAACTTCAACTCTTTATCAGACAATGATAAGAAATATATGTATATGTAATGACCTCTCGTAGTGTTTCGACCACAAAAATTATTTATCTATTTTGTACAGTAGTCAAGCTATCAGTAGAATTGATATAAATAACAAAAGAGACAGACAGTCTTAAAAGAGAAAAATGAAAGAAAAGACATCATCATCAAAGACAAGTTTTATTCATCAAGAGATTTCAGTGAGATCAAAAAAAATTATACCTACTATACTAAAAACTTCAAATTTAAGAGTCAGGATTTAAGTAGAATTTGTCTAGATAGGCACACAAAAGAAGAAATAGGCAAATCATATCATAATAATTTATTTGAAAAAGCCTTCACTAGTTTTAGGCACTGAATATCAAGTTACGAAAGAATGATAAGATGTTTTCCAATACAATAAAGACAACTTCAAACTAGTACAAGTTCAATGTCAACGGAAAAAGTAGGTACGCATCATATTATGTAAGTTAAATGTGTTACGGAAGGAGGGTAAAAGTTGCAATATATTCATACAGTAGTCCAAGGTCCAGCGATGCGCCATTTGTGACGAGTCAGGAGTTTTTGGCACAATGACCATAATCGATCTGGGCCGGTGCAGTGCAGTGCGGTCTCTTACGAAATCGAAAGCCACGCTCTTCAATGCGAAACGAACTGCGGCTGGTCAAGGATTCCCACCGCAAGCCACGGTTTCTTATTAAAAAATTATCGTACGGTCTGCATTATAGGGCTGCCATCAGCTAAATAACGCTCAGCACAGAAGATAGAGATAAAATTTGGAACAGGTTTTTGCCCTGTAATATAACCCGCGGCTTCGCGCGGCGCAAATGTAAATCTTTATTCCCTATCACTTGGAAATTTCAAAAAGTCGGTCTCATTCCTTGTCTACATTATAAAAGGAATTTCTTGGCAAAATTTCAGTTTTCTAGGTCCAGGGTTTGGGCTGGGCGTTGCATTGATGAGTTAGTGAGTGAAGATTTTTTTTTTTCATATTATAAGTGAAGTTAACAAATCTTGATTCCTTAAAATAAAAACAAAGAAGCAATAGGTAACTCATTCAAAGGCATGTTTTAAATCTGAAACGTAGCGAGCGTGAATTTTTTGCTAAGACTGCCCGACATTGCATGGCTGGTGGAAAACTTGTTTAAAGGTCGTTCGAATGCTCCCCGAATGTCTTTCGAACAAGGACGAATCCGGGAAAACCGAACGAATAGCAACCATAACTGTATTACTTAGTTTCACTAAATTCGTTTATAGGGCATCGCAGCTAAATTGCTAAAACGTTTACCGACAAGAATATATACTTGTACGTAATATGCTGAATTGCCGCAGAGCCGTACCAGCTATCTACTTGGTGTAATATATTTATCGATTCTTTTAGGTCAATTACGTTATTGAAAAAATCGGTTTTCTTTTTTCCATTAACATGACGTACCGCTAACGTTATATACCTAATTTTAAATATATTAAATTAAAGTAAATTAGAGCCGATCCTCTACAAAACATGTCCGTCTGTTTTAGTTAATTAAAATCACTACCTGTGTTACAAATGCGAAAGTGTATGTGTTGCATCGATGTGACTTTTTGCATGGATACTAACATAGATAACTTTTCACTCCGGGGAAACAAATTGTTTCTACGGGATTTTTAATATCCAAATCTTCGCGGACGAAATCGCGGGATCGGGTGTTTATAATTAACTTTATTCAAAGCTTATTAATTTTTTATCGTATCTGTTACGTTTTAATTTGTTGAAAATATAAACCGAACCGCAACTTAACGAGCCTAATTTTTTGAACGAGTTCCAATACGAGAACTAAATGAGTTTACCTATTTGAAATTTTTGTGTTCAAAAGTACTAAGTGTTTTTTTTTGTATCCAAAACGTTGCCGAAAACTGGTTAATTATAATAAAGTTGTTTTCGCCAATTTTCATGGGCTTTTTATGTTTTAGTTATGTCATACATTTTAAAGTTGTATACAATGTTTTTAACTGCGGCAGTGCTAAAAGCCTAGTAAAATAAGAAAAATGTTTTCTGTAAGTACCTATTTAATTTAAAATATAAGGAAGAAAATATAGGTGTAAAATATTATTAAACGGGCAATATGAATACTCATAATCGTGTAGGTAGGTAACAAAGATAAAATCATAACAATATAAATAACTTAGATGATATATCAGATATACAAATATTATAATATTCATTAAATTAAACATACCATAATTTCAATTATATGTAATTGAATATTCATTATCTCTACCATTAGTATGTATTCAGTCTAGCGTATTGTTTATTTGAAGGAAATATTATAATTACACTAAGCATATTTTTTAGCCATACATACAGTATATTATTTTACGCAATATATTTGATAATAAAATGACTCTTAACATAAAATTCATAGATATTATGTATAAGTACGTTAGCAAACAAATAAAATATTAAGATGAATAGTCGTAGTTAATGTTTTACCTTGATGCCCTTGTAGGCGTTTTTTTATATTTTTTCAAAGCCTCTAAATACAGTCTACATAGAAAATGTACGTTGGATGGTGCGGCTTGCGGGCCAGTTGGTTGCCTGACAAGGCCGCACCGGATGAGCGGTTATTGCGAACCGTGTCAACACTGCAGCCGAGACTAATCGTCCGCCCGCGTTCACGGGTCAATGACAAACGCGGCTCTCCAAAAAGCCACATAAACGACATCAATTAACTCCGATAGAGACGTATCTTCCTTATTCAAGTTCAAAATAGACACGACAGGATACCTTAGCAAACATATCGCAACGCAAATGAAGCTTATTGTATTCGCTACGAACAAGAGCTTCAATGGCTCAACGGTTAAAGGAGCGGATTGAAAATCCGAAAGGTCGCCGGTTCAAGCCCCACCCGTTGCACTATTGTCGTACCACTCCTAGCACAAGCTTCACGCTTAGTTGGAGGGCAAAGGGGAATATTAGTCATCATGATAATCTTGGAATAATATAATCTTTAAAAAAATGAATGAGAGAAGTCTGTTAATAAAAGGCTATATAATACTTTACCTAAAGCAAAGTATAAAATATTGTATTTGCTACGAACATTGAATGAGAGATCAGAAGTCTGTTAATGAAAGGCTCTATAATACTTCACCTAAAGCAAAATATAAAAACGGAACGTCGCACGATCACCAGCTTTGCACAGCACTGACGGAGGAGGCACACCAAAAACGTTTATTTACCCGGGAAGGTAAACCTTGGTACTGTTACATCAGCCGACGAAGGTTTGAGCCGGGCGGCGCGCACGCGTACAGCGGCGGGATGCGGGTCGCGGGAAGCGGGACCAGTCTGCAGTGAAAGTTGATCACAGCGCGTAACTACGGACGGCTTCCGACATTTGTCAGATGTACGTGAACTGGCGTTAATGGTACCGATATGTATGCACGTATGTATATCTGCCCTCCGTTAACGCAAAAAGCAGGTTTCGAGAGTGGAAAAAGGAACTGCTGGTAACAACATATAGACCTTCATTGATCGTTCCAGTTATTTCAGCTACAAATATGTATTTGTCTTTTAGTTAGTATACAAAAACGAAAATCACATAAGGCTTCAAGACAATCACAATTCATCAAAAAAAGTTACAATAACGAGAATCACATAGGTCTTTTAGAATCTAGACCAATCACAATTTATCAAAAAGAAAAAATACAAAAACGAAAATCATATATATAATCAACATAGGACTTCAAGACAGATCGGCACAGAATTTTTGCTTTGTAAGTTCTAACGATCGCTGGGGCGCCTTTTTACAGACTGCCCAAAAAGGGAGTGTAATGTTTTCAGGGGTCATGTATGTATGTGAGTTTCTTTCTTCATCGTTACTTCTAATTACCTGAACAGATTTGGATGTATGGGGTATCGTTAGAATCCGCACATGACGCCCGAGTGACCCTTGGCTATAACTTTTATGAAAAAAAAAATCAATATAGCGGCTGTATGACGCAATTTTTAAATGAGGCAGTCGTGTTTTTATTTTAAATTACGCCTTGTTTTACAATTTGACTAGGCTATTGAAATCTGTGAGGCCACCCAGTGCATGTTCATGGCTTCACTGTCATTTGGCGGGCGGCAGACATAATGTGAGGCAGACGCGTCGACACACAAATTATTATGCAAACATAACAGGGTGAACGAAAATTATGTAAACATAACAGGGTGAAAGTTGTTACAGACTGGATTTAAACATCCACTGATAAGAGGAAGGAAACGTACGCATAATTTATCACGTAACGATAAAAAGCTACATAATTAGTGTCACTTTTACAACTCGCGCATACATTATATGTAAATTCAAATGGGGCAAAAAATAAAAACAGTAGTTGCCATAGTAATATTATGCTTAGAGATAATATTGTAAGTTTAACTGCTTATTACGCTTGTACGAGAGTCTAGTTATGGACTAAGAGCCAGCGCGTGCCAGACCTTCGTTATTTTATAAAAGCTGAAATCTATAGTGGGTTGGTACTGTCTAGAAACACTGGGAGGAACGTTTGTTTGGAGCCATGGTGGCTTTGGTGTAAAAAATCTTACGTCAAAGTATGAAGCTACCATGATCCAAACAAACATCCAAATAAACGTTCCTCTCAGTGTTGAGGACAATACGCAGAGAAACTTTCAGCTTTTATAAACTGACGAAGGTCTAGCACGGGCTGGCTCTCTCTCTATTATACAATAAACGATTGCTAGGTTTGAGCAAAAGCCGCAAATTGCACCGCAAACTTATAAAAAGCACTTTCTCTCTGCTGTCGCTAAGTTCATTATCACTTATTTTTCTCGTATTTTTGTTCTCACCGCAAACGAATTTTTTTAAGTGATAAAACTATCATACTACATTAACTACCTGATAAAAATATAATTATTTTAGTTGCAACGTTAACCGTATCTGAAGAAAATCTGATGCAAGCTTTTTGTGTTTTATTTCCTTTTCTAGGAACTCTATCAGTCTATACTTTCAATCTACGAGTATTCATCCATACTAATATTATGAATGCGAAAGTGTGTCTGTCTTAAGTTTTCTAGACCCATCCTATTTAATATAGCCGATTTTGACGTTGAAATAGAGATTGCATCGTGGGGAAGGACATAGGCTACTTTTTATTCCGGAAAATCAAAGAGACCCCCGGAATTTTTCAAAAGCCTACGCGGGCAAAACCGCAGGCATCATCTGGAATCTAGAACTCAATATAAAAGGATAACCTGTTCACCATATGAAATAATAAACTGACAAGACACCAATGTACAGATTGGGTCCACCACTGGGTCTAGAAACTTGATGATTTCTCTGAGAAAGGATTTTCAGAAATTCTACCTGAACGAGTAGGTTACCTAGTTAACAATAAAATGTTTATATATCATCAATACAAGCGTTGGTACGAATGAATTGTTATAATTCAATATTTCTCATGCTTTACATTTTATAGCGATACATTTCAGTCCATATTTGTAAACTTGAAAAAATAAACCAATCAATATGACTCATTTACCTGACAAGCCGGTTTTAGCTATTAGATTTTTACATTCTCAATTTTATAGCCAATATTAGCCGATCTGAAACTTGAGTGCGTGTTTTAAGGGTGAGTAAACAAGCTCGATACTGCAGTTGGCGTTGATCTGTCAAACTTTCAGCAAAAAATCATTCAAATTGACAAATTAACGCTAATTCCAAAAAGTACAATTAAAGCTATTCGTTCTCAGTTGTTTCTAGTTAACAAACGTGACAGCAATATTGGCGTAGATCTGTAAATTTTTAACCGACTTCAAAAAAAGGAGGAGGTTCTCAATTCGTCGGAATCTTTTTTTTTTTTTTTTATGTATGTTCCCCGATTACTCGAAGACGCCTGGACCGATTTTGAAAATTCTTTTTTTGTTTGAAAGGGTATAGTTCAAAGTTGGTCCCATTTAAATTTGGTGAAGATCTGATGAACATCTTCGAAGATAGATACTGGAACTCCTCAACGGATAAGAGTAAATTGCTCGCGATCAGTGTAATAGCTTAGTAAACAGTAGATTTTTAACCAGTCATAGCATAATTCCATGGGGCCACTAAAAATTGTGAAATAAATTTTTTTTACAAAAAAAATAAAAACCGACTTCGATACACAAACACTAAAAATTGAAAAATAATTTAATTTATTACCGAATATATTATGTATACAAGAGTTAATATAGTTCCATAATAATATTTTTTGGGGTCGGTGCCAATGAGGTGCCATTGTGGAGTCTCATAAAAATATGAAGTCTAGACGATTCGCGCAGCTAAAGCTAATTGGCACCGGCACCAAAAAGTATTATTATGGAACTGTATTAACTCTTGTATACATAATATATTCGGTAATAAATTCAATTATTTTTCAATTTTTAGTGTTTGTGTATCGAAGTCGGTTTTTATTTTTTTTGTAAAAAAAATTTATATACATAACATCGTGATTTGACAACTCCGTAACAGCAGATTTACGTAAAAGAAATAAAAAGTTCGAATAAATTTTTATAAAATGCTTCGAATCGTCAAGTAAATCCACTACAGATTCGGCGTGTCCGAGAAACTTTGGAGTCACGTTTGTTAACTTAAGAACTTGAACGGGGAGAACAGAAATGCGAACAAAAAACTTTTAACTTTTGTAAACACATCATCATCATCATCAACCAATAGACGTCCACAGCTGGACATAGGTCTCTTGTAGGGACTTCCACACGCCACGATCTTGCGCCGCCTGGATCCAGCGCGAGCGGCTCCCTGCGACTCGTCTGATGTTGTCCGTCCACCTATGGGGGGTCTTCCAACACTGCGTCTTCCGGTGCGAGGTCGCCATTCTAGCACCTTGGGATCCCAGCGTCTATCGGTTGTACGAACTATGTGCCCTGCCCATTGCCACTTCAGCTTCACAACCCGTTGAGCTATGTCGGTTACTCTAGTCCTACGGATCTCCTCATTTCTGATTTGATCACGTAAAGAAACTCCAAGCATAGCTCTCTCCATCGCCCGCTGAGTGACTCTGAGCTTTCTTATGAGCCCCATAGTTAGCGACCATGTCTCGGATCCATATGTCATCACTGGCAACACGCACTGTTCGAAGACTTTGGTCTTATCTTGTAAACACAATTTTAGCTAATTCTAATGCACACAATCTCTAAATGAAACTGACAGCAATATATTCAGACATATCATTTTAATTTAGTTTCGAGATTGTGGACACAGAATAGCCAAACGGCTTGACAACAATCATTTAGCGGCTAGAGCGACATAAAAGCCTAAAATGAACTTACGTCATAAACTTAACCAGGTTGACAAATCCTTTACGAGTCAAACCAGGACGGGACCTTGAGGCATTCACTAAAATGCTATCGAGACGAATCAGTAAGTTATAAGCTGAGATCGCCCACGAGTTGGCGAATGTTTGCTTGTTATTATATGGCTCATTTTATACGGCAACCGTTTCATTATTAATCGCAGATAAGGAGCGGATAAGTTAAGTTTTGATTAACTAAACTTCTTCATTATGTATAACACAAAAACAAAAGTTTTTGACATAACTGTGTCGGTAAGCAATGTTCAAGTTAAGAAAGACCCTACAAAATTTTCTAGATTAATAAATTAACGAGTTCTCACTTATGACTTAATAGAGGAGTTGTTTACACATGACTAGTTAATCCGCCCCGGTTTCGGTAGGGTGTAATTTCTATAATACCGTTGTTAGTAGAGGTCTACGTTATAGAGAACCTACAATCACAATCTCAAATTTCTAGAGTTACGTACGGAAAAGAAAAAGTAAAATAAGAAATTACAATAAAAACAAAACGTTACCTATGAGTAATAATAAATGTACCTCTAGTGGAATTTCAGTGACCATTATTTCTGACATTTGATGTTTTTCTTTAACGTTTTATTGCGAGAAGTAAAATAAAACAGTCACTTGAATAAAGGAAGGGGTAAAAAAGACCCGGTATGAGTCACTGAGTTGTGCAATGACTTTACACAACCTGGCCGCGGGTTGCCAGAACTGGCTTCTAGCAGGCAGTTTTATGTTGTTACATCTCAGCTAAATGGATTTTTAGAAACAAAAATTATTTAATGCACGGATTTTGGAGAGTAGGATGTTTTCAATTCGACCATGTACGAGTATAATATAAAACTAGCTTTTGCCCGCGACTTCTCTGCGTGGATTCGGTTGGTCAAAATCCCGTATCGCCTAGGTATTACCCTGTATAACCTCTACTTGCATGTGGTCCATTTTTTTTCTTTTAGAATTTCTGTAAATCTTAACGCACGTTCTCCTTATTTTTCCACTGAAAGCCTAAATATACCACTTTTTATTATATTACTTCAAAAGTGACGGATTAAAAGCATTTTCAATAGTCCTTTCTTAGCGGTAGCTTACGTTATAATAGCTATCTGTATGGCAAACAGCCCGATCCGTCTAGTGGTTTAGCCTGTGCTTTGATAGATCAGTCAGTCAGGAAACGTTTTTTTATATGTAGGTATAGATTGCCTAATATTTGGCAGCAGTAGTCTCTACATAGGTAATAATTATTCTAGCCAGGTATGTAGGTATATTAAGTATTTAGTGAGCCGACCCGTACTCGACCCGTATCCTTTTCAAGCATCGCATTTTCAGTGATCCTCGTGTGTTTTTATAAAAATTTCGAAGCGTAATTACGAAGCGTAGGTAGATATTTATCCCCGCTTTTAACTAATTGATTTAAATAAAAAATATCACGAATTTTAAAATATATGAAAGCAAGAGCACTCTTGCACTAGGTAAGACTAATGCAATATGGTTACGAAGCTTTGGCACCCAGGACAAGTTACAGCGAGAATTCCATACTAATATTGAAAATGTGAAATGTCTGTGTTAATTTTTCACGGCTTAAGCGATAAATACTAACAATCCGAATGTTTGGAAATGTTATGAATATCTTTTATGCCCGAAAATATCGAGTACTACGGAAGAATAGAAAGTGTCAAAAGCCATATAGGTAAATACATACAAATACAAGACGACCCGCGAACAGCTAATTACTATCAATATTTTTGAATTTACAGCCTTACGTCTTATATAAACGTATAGAAAAACGAGAGTCACGGACAAAAGTGTCACAAAAGAATAACACAAAACTTAATACAGACACAACCATCAATGACTAATGCACCATAAAAAAGACCAATTGCTTCAACACTGTAACCTCGATTTTTTTAATTTATGAGTCTTGATACTAAATTGACTTGACATAGTTGTTCATACAAAAAAAACATATCGAAGGCAATAAAACGTTTCATCGTGGTGTTAGAGAGAGTGTTTATAAAAAATGTAAAGGTATAAAAACGTTTAAAATAATAACATTCATTTTTATATATAGATTTCATCTCTACATAGTATAAAATAAAGTCGCTTCCCGCTGTCTGTATGTATGAATGTATGAACGCGTAGATCTTTTAAACTATGCAACGGATTTTAATGCGGTTTTCACCAATAGATAGAGTGATTCAAGAGGAAGGTTTATAGGTATAGTTTTACAGTCAAAAAGAGATCCCTAGGGAAATTGAAATAATGTGAATGAGGTCGGAAAATATCCTCTCATTTTAGAGTTTCCGAGGCGTGCGCTGCCTAAAGGCATGGCATTGCATTTCATAAATACATTGCACCCATGCAAAGCCGGGGTGGGTCGCTAGTACTAAATATTTGACGTATTGAATATAATAAGTTTTCGTGAAAAAAATGGCGAAAATTTTGTCAAAGAATTGCAAATTGAAATCACCATCCAAATTGAAATTTAATAGTGATAAAAAAGGGACTTGTTAAAAACTTGTTATCCTGTTAAACAAACGGAGAGATACATCGATATCTGGCTTAATTTAAGATCTTGAACAGCAAAAATCTAAATATTTAAAAGGAAAAGCTGACTGACTGACTGACTGATCTATCAACGCACGGCTCGAACTACTGGACGGATCGGGCTGAAATTAGACATGCAGATAGCTATTATGACGTAGACATTCGCTAAGAAAGGATTTTTGAAAATACAATCCCTAAAGGGATAAAACAGGGGTTCGAATTGTGTAGTCCACGCGGACGAAGTCGCGGGCATAAGCTAATAACAGGCGTAATACGTTTGTATGGGGAAGCGCCTAGTGTAACCTAATGTTGTTCCCGAGGCTCCGATTTCATTCTAGATGTAAATGCATAGTAGGTACCTAACTAAAGCTGCAGTGGTTGGCGAATGGCGAAACGAGATTTGTAATAGCGCTCGCAATGCACTCTAAACCAGTAGCGAAGTCGATGCACTCAGCCTCCCGGCAATAAGCTCGGCAGGTTTTGCTTATTTTTTTCTTCTAGGTATTTATATTACAGGCAGCACACGCTTGGATTCATAGCTATTTATTAGGCTTCTCTTACGTACTTTAATAGCTCGATAACTCCGAAGTTTTAAAAGTTGAAATATGATATTGACTTAATAATTACAATGATAAAACATTTTATTTATTCATAACTGGACCTTATGCAGTTTTAAGGAAAGATTGACCGGTATTTCATTAACAACTTTTTGTTAACATTTTAAGGTCTGACCTCGATGAAACCGGGACCGAACGATGACAGTAGGGCAATTTTTTATGAATATCAAGCTCCTGAACACACTCAAGGTGAATATTGATTGGAAGGATACAAAGGGATACGTATATTAATGTTAGTAAGAGGTTATTATTATGTGGTACATACGAAACGCTCCACTCGTGTTCGCGCATACTCTTCTGGAAAGCGGCGGACTTGGGCGTCCACGAGTCCACGCCGAGGTACAGGGCGGGTAGTTCTGCAACCTTCACCTCGAGTCGCTCGGCCAGCCTCTGGTCTACGACGGACTTGGGTCCGCTCGTGAGCGGTCTCGGCGGGTCGCGGCCGCTCCTTCGCTCCGCCTCACTGTACCCGTTCAGTTTCTCTCCGTTGCAAGACGTCACGCTTTTTGGACCATCCGTCGTGCTGAGTAATTTGCTCTTAACGGTCTCTGTTTTACCGTAACTTTTGTATTGTACCGATTCTGTTCCGTTCGCGAGTCGCGAATACTTCAAAGAATCATACGCGTCGCCATTCAGGCTGCTGTATTCGACGTTGTTCAAATTGACGTCTCTATCGAGGCGTTTCGACGCTACGTCGTAAACGTTCCGCTTGTTGTAACGCTCGTCGAGGCTCTGTTTGAGAAAATTATTTTCGAAACTAGTTTTACATTTAGGAACATTGTTAAGGTAATCGCTATAACTAATGTCGTTATTGTGTAAGCCTTTATCACAGTTCTTCTTCAGGGTCTCCTGGATGTCTACACCGTTGCCGTTAAGCCTTCCGTAGGTGAAACTGGCGGGCTGGCTGCCGTCGATCTTGCTCTCTAACTTCTGCGTACGCTCTGCATCCTTGCTTTCGAATTCGTGTTTAACGAGAGCGACACGCGAAACCTCCTCGCCGTTCACACTCGTCTTGTACTGCTGCGTCTTGACGGTGAAGTCGGCAGTGGTAATGTTGGCTCGGCTCTGCTCGCTGGGGGCGGCCCATGTGTCGTGCTTCTTCTTGTCGCTGCTCTTAGAGGACCACGCCTTGGCGAGCGCGGCCTTCAGCGCCTCGCGCCGCTCGTGCACGCTGACCCGCGGGTACTCGTGTATTGGGACGATGGCGGGCGCGTACAGCGTGGACCGCGGCGTGGCTCGCGTGATGCGGAAACTTCTGAACTCCCTGTTGAACTCCGAATTCAGAGAATAAGCCGGTATTCTCGAAGTCACCATTTTGAGATCAAAATTTCCACTTAAAGTTAAATTTAATAAATTAATTAGTTCACAACGAAACTTGTTTAAGCAACGAGCTCACTGAACACATATCGGCTCTACCTGCAACGTGATACCGAAGATGAAAACGTGTTGAACGCTCCGTGGACACGATCTGATGTCGCTATCACCGCGAGATGCGTGTCGGTGTTTCGGTGGTTTATGGGTTTAATGGGACGCGAGATGGAATCAGGCTGTGGCGGTGTGGGCCGCGACCTTCGCGGTGGGCGGCGGCGTGGCGGGACAATGCACTGGTCAACGAACCGCCCCAGTCCACCGAGCGCACTCCGCTCCCACTCGAGGCTTGCATAATGCGCTCGCGAACCGCTGATCGCCTTATCGTTTATGCGTAAGCTGTGCTATGGTTAACGAAGTTCACATAATCGAACGCGACTGACAAAAACAATCAGGTGCAACCTTTAAATATTAATGAGCGTCGCCCGGTGATAAATTCACTAAATAGCTGATAACGATAGCACGTCGCTCCCGCGTAAACTCGTTATGTGGAGCATTTATGCCGTATAAGTGCAACAAGTGTCGCCTTGGAGGCGTCCCTAATATGGCCAGTGGCGGGGCAGCCATATGGCCCGCAGCCGACACATCCTCGCCCGCTCCAGCTGTCTGCTGCCCGACCCATACTGCTATCGCAATACAAACACATTTCTAGGGCACCGAATCAAACTTGTTGCTTTTATTAGCATTGTTTACAAGATAGCTCTATTATCCCGATGTATTGTTCGAACGACTGTCGTATAACCTATTATTTTCCTCTATCACGTTCGAATTGAAATCGAATAAACAACATTCGTCGATTACTCAAGACCGAGACGCATTATTTATATGAGTAAATAAATAAATAATGCATGAACGTATTGTGTCTCTACTCTCTAGCATTGAGATAAAACAACAATCTCTTATTTGATAACGTATTTTTAAGTGAAGTACGAGACGCGTCTGGCGATCAACACATTTCCACCCTGAATCCTGTTAATAGCACTTAATCCGCAAGATCACTCCACTGTTAGAACACCAACCATAACACAACACTTGTTCGGTGGCTGCAGGCCGTGGCACCTGGCAAAGACTCGTTATATCAGTGCATCAGAACGCGTTTGTTAATCGAAGGAGAGCAGCCACCGGAAGCGAGTGCATGAGTGGAGACTAGTCGGCGGGGTTCGAGGCGGTCGTGCATACCTTCTCGGTCCGCGCGCGAGAACTGCGTGCGGTGTGCGTGCACCGCTGCTACTCAACTGACTGCCGAAGGGAGGCAACGCACGCTCGCTGGCCTGCGAGGACCCCACCGCCGCCGCCTCTCTCCTGCGGCCGCCAACCACCGCCACTTATGACTCTAACTCGGAGCACTACGGCCGGAATCGCAGGAGCACTGACCTTCGCTACCGCGCTATGCACTACAGCCGCCTGCATATTGTGCTATATCCACCGCACAACCATTGCAACTAACACTATGTACTTCCAAAACACGCCTAACAGCCTACCTATATGGCAAACGCGAGGTTACATACACGTACGTACAAGTTGCAACTAAAGGTCAATTGTATTGCATTAATATTTCTACTTTTTTTAGAAAAAATAATAATAATGGCGCTACATAATTATGGGCTTGTTTCTGTTGAGAACTTGCGTACCTTATTTTAAAGGTAAAATGAAAACTATTGTAGGTATGTCAGGGCAAAATAAACCAAAACTAGGACCATTACAATCGAGCATGTTCAACGACATACATGGCGCAGTGGTGAGCGCTCTGGTTTTAAAAGTGGAAGTTCTCCGGTTCGAGTCCGGCAGGGGTAATTTGGATATTTCTGTCAATAATTGTCTCTGGTCTGGTCTGGTCCGAGACTTCGGCCTTGCTTACCAGTTACCACACTACCGGCAAACCATACCGCCAAACGATTTAGTGTTCCGGTACTATGCCAATAGAAATCAATTAGGGATATGAGTTTATCAAAAACTACCATTCCAAGTTAACTCTTACCACTAGGTGAGATTGCGGTCAAGACCTAAGATGTACAATTATATTATGAATTAAAAAAAATGGTAAGTATAGGGAGATACCTCTCTACCAAAATTTGTAAACATAAACATTTGACCCAGAGTTACCTAGTTTTCAAAAATTTGCATAAATATATTTTCAGTAGCTGCGTTCCGAAAGTGTCCTAGATTAATTATGAAAGATAAAATACATAAAGGCCAATTAAGGTGCTTAAAAATATTTGTACGTGTAGATTTAGAGCCAAGATAGTTTATTTATCTATCTAATTAAATTAATTACAACGTCAACATTTTAATAAAACCATTAAGAAGAATCATGATAGTTTCTTTTTTCAGAAATAAAAATAATCATACCTGTAAAAAGCAATACACAAAAAATTTCTCTAACGAGAACGTACATAGCTATCGCTGTAATTTTTTCATCGTCTGCATTTTGTTTGCTCGTCGAGCTTGTTACTCTTGCGAGAGCGAAAAAACTGAATTTGTTCATTAAAGCGTCAAGCGACCACGATAAAAATAATTAATGTTTTGTCTGTTCGTGTCACACATTTTTGTCACATGCGAAATTAAAACCTCACCCAATATTTCTTTGTATTCTTAGTACCAAACGAAGTGTGTTTTACCTGCAACAAAGGAAGCAATATTAAGATTAATTCAATATCTAAATAAGGAACATGGGTTAAATATTACTGTGGTGTTTTAAATGACAACGAACTTATTTACTAGCTTAAGATGCCTTGACAAATAAGGACTATAAACATTATTCAATGTGATGATCCAGACGTATAGTATAGTAGAGTGGCCACTAATTATTGTAGAATACAATATACAGAGAGAGAAGAGTGTACAGAACTTCATCGCGACATCACTATTTCTAGAGCATGTTCTGTCGCACAAAACATATCATCACAGAGGAAACGTAAAAATATAATTCATTTAAGTAGTAATTCAATCACAATTTAATATTGTTGGTGGTGATAAATAAACTATTCAAGTTTAATCACAACTATGTATTGTGTCATCAATTCGTAAGAACTTATTGTATTATTGTTTGTTTTTCGCAAATATAAACTCGCTTTCGAGAGAGTAATAATAACGAGTACGCGACAGGTCGAGATCGCAATCGGGGAGGGAACACAAATTCACGGTTTTTAGATTTTACTCCTTATGTGGGCTATAAGACCTGCCTACCTGCCAAATTTCATGGTTCTAGGTCAAAGGGAATTACCCTGTAGGTTTCTTGCCAGACAGACAGACAGACAACAAAGTGATCCTATAAGGGTTCATTTTTTCCTTTCGAAGTACGGAATCCTAAAAAGACCATACTGAGGTCGATTCTCTTGTACACAATCTCTAAACTAAACTAAAACGGCACGTCTAAATCTATTGCTATCCCTTTCATAATGTTGCTTGCGGAAAAGGATAGCACTAGATTTAGACCTGTTAATTTAGTTTAGTTTATAGATTGTGTACAAGCGAATCGGCCCCACTATGCGTACAAAATGACTTATCATGGACCATTTATAATCGACTTCTAAAAAGGAGATGGTTCTCAATTCGGCCCGTTTTTTGTAACTTTATGTGATGTATGTCAAAAGTACGATTTTAGTTCTTATTTTAAAGGCGGTTCGTACATAACCGTACTTTTGACATGACAGTTGACCCATAGAGTTAAAATGGCGCGTGAGAAGTAATTTTGACTATACAATTTTTTGACTAATAACAACATTGATATGTATAACGTGTCGACAGATTACAGATAGGATTGATTATTCATTTCGACCGATAGACAGGACGAAAAAAGATTTGTAATGGTGCCTACCAATGCAGAGATATAGATAATGCCAATGTTGAAACTGTAAGTGATAAGAGTATTCAATTCAGTGCCAAAGCGAGCGACTGAAAGTTGTAAGACCTCATTCGCTAATCTAAAACTTGTACAACAATTAGAAGAGATATTTAAGACTAAATATTTCCACTTTGAAAGTGATTAAACTTGCCATAAAAGAAACGTAAGTTTTGTTCCTTACCAAATGCAGTCGATAATAATAAATGAAGTTTATTAAAAAAGAAATCATTAAATCATTATGCGAAGCGAGGCACAGAAGGTCGATACTGTTTCGAAACATAACTGCATGTTAATATAATATTATGCATTTGGGCCACTGGAAAAAATAACAACGCACATGTCGGCAAACGTTTCAACGCCTTGTTTTAAAGGTTTATTATAATAATAATGTGGCTAATTCCTTTGTACACAATCTCTAAACTAAACTAAAATGGCACATCTAAATCTATTGATATCCCTTTCATAATGTTGCATGCGGAAAAGGATAGCATTAGTTTTAGACCTGTTAATTTAGTTTAGTTTAGAGATTGTGTACAAGTGAATCGGCCCCAATGTTTATTTCTGTAATGTTCTAAATTACTTCCAGTACAGTTTACTTAATAGGAATTATTATTATAATTTTCCGCAATTGACTAAATAGGAAAATTCTCGGGATATATTCCACATAAACAACCCATGCGATACAAAATGTAATTAACTTTATACATATTTAATTAATAATTGCTTTGTAATTCATTATAAAATAGACATTTTACTTCAAAGCAAAATTATTTGAAATAGCTTTAATAATAAAGCTATTAAATATTTGAAATATATATAATAATTTTAAAAAATAGTATGAAATCAAATTCAGAAAAAACATTGTAGATTTGATATAACTTATGATGTATATTAATTTCTCAGTAAAGTAGGTACCTACCTAATAATTTACTAGAATCAGTGCAGATTTCGGCAAAATTTTACCTTATCACAATTTCAGGCAAGTTAATAATTATGAATTAGTAATTACCTATTCAGATATGCGTCACCTTAAATCTAATAAGCTGTTTTTTTATTAAGAAGGTAATATATTCGTGTCATTAAACAATGATTCGTTAATCATTAAACTATTCCAAATTATCTTCCCAGAAGCAACCGCCAAAGCGCAATTTCCTAAGCATCGCTAGCCCACTACTGAGCACAGGTCTCCTCTCAAAATGACAAGGGTTTAGGCCATAGACCACTACGCTGACCAAGTGCTGAATGAGAGACTTCACACACCTTTGAGAACACTCAGGCATGCATGGTTTCCTCACGATGTTTGCCTTTACCGTTAAATCAAGTGATATTTAATTACTTTAAAAGCACATTGCTTCGGAAAGTTAGAGGTGCGTGTCCGGAATCGAACCCCCGACCTCCCGAATAGGAGGCGGACGTCTTAACCACAAGGCTATAATGGCAAATTTACCATTAGTCTCTAGCATTAGTAATATTTAAATGAATTTTGAGAAACGTGACAGTTTTACAATGAAGACTAATCAAAACCAAGTGAGTAAGTACCGAGTTCCTAAAATCAAGTGAAAGTTCGAAAGTCAATACATAAAACAAATCAAATTAATACCCAGCTATAATGGATATCAATAACGCCAGCCTACGTTTGTTACTGAGAAACATCAGCGTTGAATGAATGCGGCCAACGTTAACAAGCGCTCGATCGAAATTAATAAGGATACATGACAATCAGGCCTTTCTCCGAAAGCGAATAAAAGATGTCTTAACAACTAGGGAGCTGGTGGCAGATTTTTTTTTAAATTATTAGCTTACTGTGCAGAAGTTGTATATCGTGTCGTGAAGGTGAAGCGTTAATGAATGCGGTCAACGTTAACAAGCGCTCGATCGAAATTAATAAGGATACATGACAATCAGGCCTTTCTCCGAAAGCGAAGAGATGTCTGAACAACTAGGGAGCTCGGTGGCAGATTTTTCTTTTAAATTATTAGCTTGTGTGCAGAAGTTGTATATCGTGTCGTGAAGATTAAAAACCAGTAGTTATGGTTGGCGTTACCAGTGTAGTGGGCATATGTTCAGCAGTGGGCGGCCGCAGGCTGAAATGTTGATGATGATGCCTACCATAGTGCGCACTCGCACAAGCAATCGGTCTCCAAAAAATTCTCGGCACAGACTCTTGCTTGCTTGCCCTTGCATTTATGGTGCAACTTATTTAACTTGACATATTTTAGTCTATTATAAGTAGTCTATCTACCTTATTCTAAATGTTATTGTAAAGCAAAGAAAGTTCATATAACATAGAACATAGCCTCAATAGCTCAACCGGCACTATTGTCCTACCTACTATTAGCACAAGCCTGACGCTTAGTTGGAGAGGAAAGGGGAATATTAGTCATTTAACATGGCTAAAAAAAAAAGGAATTATTTTTAAAATTAACTTTCGTGGTTGGTAGTCAAAAAAAGTTTTCTAGGGACTAAGTATTAAACTATTACACTTTACAGTATTAGTTATGACTGCTATTAAGATGTCACACATCTCAGGCAATTACTATTTAATTGTTAATTAACCACCCGTTCGAAATGGGGTCAAGTGTCATGACAGTATTTAATGTATTGCATATGGTGACCTATTTTGTGCGACTAACTACAATATAACGCGTAAAATTTAACTCATCACGCGCCATTTTAACTTTTTGTGTCATAGGTGTGTGTGGTCACTTTGGACTATGAAAAATCAGAAATTGTTAACGAGATGAGATTATTACCAAAATATATACTTAAACAGGCAAATAAAATGACATATGTTTGATCCAGTTACGTTTTATTCGATTTTAATAGCATATTAAAAGAGGGGCCATTGTTCTTTCGTATCAAAAGTACGATTTTAGTCCTTATTTCAAAAGTGAACTGTCCTTTTGATATGACGGTTGACCTATAGAGTTAAAATGGCGCATGAAGAGTCAATTTGTACGGACTATACGTATAATCCAACTAATAAATAATCATTATAAATGTCAGTGTGCCCTGTCACGATATCTTTTCACGGCTCATTACATCTTACAGTTTTCGCAGCTTACTTCCAGGAAATGGACATAGGTTACTCTTTAATCCAGAAAATTAAAGAGTTCCCAAGGAATTTTCAAAATCCTAAATCCACTTCGAAGTCGCATCATACATACTTCAAAAATAAAAAATAAAACACATTTTTATTCGCAAAGGGAGGCTTTTAGAAGCTAAAAAACCCACGGGAAAAAATTATTAATTAATACACCTTATTGACTTAACCTGAAACACCAAGTGCGAGATCTTTTTATATATTCTTAGCATACACTCAGACAGGCTGCTCAATATTTATAAACGTGTGAGAAACGACATGCCTATACAAGAACGTTATTATTGCTAATTCAGTACATAGTGAAGTGTGTCACTGTCAATATAATTATTATGCGCTCCCATTGACTTGGCGCCCCTTAGGGCTCTCTACGTCGCATATTTATTTGACCTATTAAAGCTATTCATGTAAAACAGAGACGTGATTGTACAAACTATTTTGATAAATAACATGAATTTATGAAACCTAGACTTCATCATTACTTTTTAAGCATTATTTCGTCAAGCGCAAGACTATTTCGTAATAAAAAAATATTAGTCCATCTATCTATACTAATATTATAAATGCAAAAGACAAACGTAACTGTCTGTTTGTTACTTTTTTACACCTAAACCGCTGAACCGATTTCGATAAAATTTGGTAAGAAGATAGCTTGCATCCTATAGGATATTTTTTATTACGGGAAATCAAGTTTTTGAAAATTAAATCCACCCGACGACATTTCTTTGCTCTACAGTGATTGTGGGGTCACTCTAATCTGAAGCCAATTTTCTACTAGCAATAAAATTTGCAGAAGTCAGCTCTGGCAAGTTATTTTCACTTCGCTATGTAAACACTCGCAACAAGTGAATTTCTGCAGGATTAGTTGCTAAAACTTACAAAAATTTACATTGACATGACAGTGATAAATAAATCCTGTAAGTTATATTCCTATAAAGCTAAAATCAATGAAATGTGTACGAAAATAAATAATTATATATCAAGACCTTCTAACCGACATAAATAGTATCTAATTGAATCTTATATGATTCTCCACATAGAGAAACTATAAGCCTTAAAATATATCGCACGGTTATAAATTCTGCAAATATTGTACAACATTGCGAAATAAGACGCTCACAAAAAATTTGGTATGAATAACACTTTCCTCGACAACCGTTAGATGCTTTTCCGTTACGTTTTTCTTACACCGAAACAGTCAGCGGATGAACATCCAACGGACGAATTAATTATGCACACCTTAAAGTTTTTACAGCGAAGAAAAACATTTAGCGTAACACAAATCGGTATGCTCAACAGAGTCAGACGGCGGTATTGAATTGGTGGCACGTAAATGGTGGCAAAAAAATAATGGCACCGGAGGCGGTGAGCAGCCGACAAACGGCGAGGTCCAATGACCCAAATGGTTCAGTACTGGGCCGCCTAGACTAACGAAAGAAAAATCGGTCGCCGCCTCACCCGCTCTAGCGCACGCCATTGCTTCACCTCTTTGTCTGTCGCTATTAGAAATTACGAGTTGACAGCATGAAAAGAATAAAAACAACAACTATAATGTCCCCGGCCCACTCTACAAAACAACATCTAGGCTTTTTCAGCACCACGCCGGTAAGATACCGAAGATTATTTTGAGCTAGAATTTTATATTTGTTCATTTTTGTTACAGAAAAGATCATTCATAATGCGAAAATTACTATTTTGAATGCATAAAGCTAGCATAAAGTCTGTGAAATTGTGAAATTCTAATGTTCAGCAGCCTCTAAAGTCGAGGTCAAACAATAAATAAACAAAACTATTTAGATGCAAACATCAAATTTTTTATTTCTTCTTTACTACTTTAGGTAAAATAAGTAAAAAATGACATTCGAAGGTTCACTTAGGTATGGTCAAGCACGAAATATGGCAAAAAACGCGCTCTAAAGATTCGTTAGCTCTTTTATCATACAAGTCACGCGTCACATGTCAGAATTAGATAAATTCGTAACTGAAAATGGCAACCGACAATCACGTTAGCATAGAAAAGTCGATTGTATTCAAAACAGAAAAAGAAGCATGCATAATAAGGAATCGTTAAAATGTTTTCAAACCGTGTCCGTGATTCAAGCAATGACCACAGTGAATTAATCCTACGCCGTAAAAGGTGCTCCCACAGAAACCTGATCCGACAGCCACGAGTCCAACACAATCTAAACAATTTATCAAAATAGCACCTATAAATGGACTTCCTGGGATACGTCTCGACGCCGTGTATTCTATGTCTAATCAGGAAGGGACTAAAACGCAAATAAACGCTGACGGTACCGCTAGACGCATAGACGGGTAAGTATATTCTGCTATAGGAAAATAATTTACCTTGCCACATTTTATTTTAGACTTTAGACCAGACCAACAGCAGACTTGACCGTTTAATTTATGGAAGTACATAATTTATTCCAAGAGGGATCGCACTTGTCCAAATAAAATCAAATACCTATGCCTATACCTAAACAAGTTAGAACATTCTGAAATAGTCACGAATAGGTACACCGCCTGGTTATTCGTATACGTCGAAGTCTAATAAACTACACGTTCTAACCTAACCTCTCCTCCTTTCCCATTTTGTTTTTGACCGACTTTAATGGATACTTTATAGAGTTGATCCAAATGTAGTCCAAGATGGAAGGCATCTGTCTAGATATCTAGATATTTACTTTTGCCTTAGAGGTATTTTGTGAATTGGCATGCGGAATGGCAGTTTCCATAAATAATTTCTTAACGGATAATGTGGATACCGTGGAAACCTCCGAGAACCATTTCAAGACCTGGTTTAATGAGATTTGTCTTTTATGGCGTCTCTGGAATTTTCATTCTTTATCTTATAGTTGGGGACCTATGATTTTAGTCTTCCAATAGATTTTTAATATGATTTTACACTAAATGTTTCTCATTTACTATTGATCGCGTAGGCATATATTTCTTAAGCCACTCAAATATATTTTGTGTAAATCTTATAGTTGGGGACCTATGATTTTAGTCTTCCAATAGATTTTTAATATGATTTTACACTAAATGTTTCTCATGTACTATTGATCGCGTAGGCATATATTTCTTAAGCCACTCAAATATATTTTGTGTAAATATCTTAGGTATTATTTATTTTCTCGCCAATACGAACGAGCAGCATCTATCGCTGATGGAGTCTGTTTTCAATTAAATAAATACTATTTTATTCTCAATCTGTGTCCTTGTTAATATATCAAAATCAAAGCTTTCAATCAATAAATCGTACATTAAAACGGCACTTATTGTAGGCAAGTCCCGGAAGTCAACCAGGCATTATTTATTAATTTATTGGCACAATTTATTTGCTCATCATTATCTCGTCAATGACAGACAGACGGTGTTTTTATTCGTTAATGTTGACTCGTTACTTCGTAATTATAGCACATTAGCGGAAGGCGGAGATGGTCATGTATTTCAAAAGTTAACACAATAATAACTCAGTTAAGAATAACGGGTGTTTATTAATCATTGAGGTCAAAATTGGTCATACACTGACACGTTAAGTACAGCTGTACATTACTCGTTAATATTGATTCATCATTTCGCTACGATTGTTTTAATTTATACAACCTACATCTGCAAGTAAAGATACTTATCACACGTTTAATAAAATGGTAGAATAATTAATCTCTCTAAGATTATTTTATAATTAAATATGATACATGGAATCAAATGATTTAAAATTTATAATCTGAAGAGACTATATTCTCTTATTAACTTTTAATTAAAATATTATCAAAGGTATTTAACTACTATAGCCTAGCTAAACCATTCTCACTCTGTGTGGAGACAAGCAGCTGTAGTGGGCCGGCGATGGGTTGAGACGACGATTATGATGATGATGATGATGATGAAGATAGATATTAACCTGTTTGTATTACGAAAAAAATAGCCCAACTCAATTGATAAAATGCAAGTGCGAAATCGACAAAAATAACTGACAAAATTTAACAAACTTAACACGTACCTACAGCAAAAACCTATTTATTGATTCGTCATTAGGTATGATTGCTCCAAATTACTGTAATGGGTTTTCTAATAACACCCGTTTAAAGGCTGTCATCTTTTAAGGAGTTACTGCGAAATCCCCTGTTAATTATGGTTTTAGAAATTGTAGATCCTGATTAAACGCCCACTGATTCCAAGGAGATGTTGAAAAATTACACGAGGCAGCTGATGCAATCACTTAAGAAATACAGAAAAAACTTAATGGGACCTATTAGACACTTGTAAAAAATAAAGTAATTGAGGTTATTTTATTTTATATTTAGATAACTGAAACGGTGCCAATGTTTATTTCATTTTCAGCCAAACAGTCAAACTAGCAGACTGGTCAGTGGTCACAAGTTAGTGCAGTGCAGTGCAGATAGGAAAAGAACCATATTGTCTACATATTTATAAAACCGTGGAAAGGTTATCAACACACATAAATGCGGAAGTGTATATGTTTGTTGGTTTGCTCTGTAATTACGCCGCAAAGGCGCAGCGAATCGGCTTAATTTTAAGCATGGATATAGTTGAAGACCTGGGCAGTGAGATAGGCTACTTTTTATTCTGAAAATTCAAAGAGTTTTCACGGGATTTTTAAAACCTAAATCCACGCAGCACAAACTAGTGTTATAAGAGGTATTGGAGGCTAATGATAGTGTCATTACTATTTCTGGGACTAGGGGATTAATGAAAGTAAGTACATAAATATAGTTGCTGAAAATACCATGCAAGAAGAAATATGAATTGTATGTACATTACAATTAAAAAGAAATTAACTTTCATTCAAAACAAAAAAGGAGCTTCCAATTATCATTAACACACTAAACGAAGAAAACCCTCGCCTCGTGCAATCTAACACGCCGATGTCAAAGTAAGGCAGACATTTAATTACATTTAAAGGTCTGCCTCGTCGTAAGCAGGACAGGAGAAATCAGTCCGTCGACCTGCATTAAAATACCTTTCCCACAAAGAGATGCCCGTTGCTCTTCCGAGAAGAGCAAACAAAGATCCTTCTGCATATGACTCACTCGTCTGCCGGAGTTTGAAATCCAGACAAAAAGGATTAAAGAATTCGTAATAATATGTTCGCAATCGAAACTCACTCATCGCCTCACTGACACAGTTCCCATGTTTTCAATAACAATATTTTGGGTACACATTTTAGTGCTTTACAATAAAAAAAATACAAACAGTTGGCAATCTTATTCTTATGAGTATGACTTAGCAGGACACAATTTTAGATGTCTGTCTTGCTGACTTGCTGAGCACGGGTTTCCTTTTAGGATGAGGTTTTAAGACAAACCACCGTGTTGGCCAAGTGCTGATTTGGCTGAATTCACACACCTTTGAAAAAGTTCAGAACTTTCAGGCATGCAGGTTTCCTCTCGACGATCATTCAAAGTTAAAGCAACTGATATTAGATTGAAAATGTACATACATAACTCCTAAAAGTACCTAAGAGCTGGGTGCCCGGAATTCGAACCCTGGACCCCACGAATAGCGGGCCGAAGTCTATCGCTTTAGCAAATACGAGTTATATAACAGGTTGTCTGAGAGATTCAGGAAAACACACATTCACTAATGAGTCAGAATATTATTCAAAACCATAGTATTTATTTTTATGCAACGGAAGCAACTCAAGCTATTCGGACGGAAGCTTTGTGTCACAGTGTTAGGCATTAAAGGGAATTCCTGTTTTCGAGCGGAGATCGTGATAAGTTAAGAGTCATTGGTTAATGGGACTTTTCCAAGTACAGATACCGTTATCAAAAAAATGTAAACGTAATTGGGGCAGAAAGCTGTCAGTACGCTGGCGTATGGTACAGTTCGATTCGTCGAAGAGCCGTGTAGGTGGTGCTACATTACGCCGGAGCGGAGAGCCGCTCGTCATCCTTCCAACACGAAATTACTTGTTCCCATAATTTATATTCGGGGTCGCCGTCACACTTTAAGATGAGCACATTAGAAAGGAGATAGCAATTGTATTGATATGTTAAAATGATTCACACGTGGGTAGCTGTATAATACGTGGTTATTGCAGTAACATAGTACAATCTTTTGAAGAAAAACTTTCTGTAATCCATAGATACTAACATTATAAATGCGAAAGTGTGTTTGCTAGTTTTTCAAGGCCCAACCGTTAAACCGATTTTGACGTGGTATAAAGATAGCGTGCTTCTCGGGGATGGACATATTTTTGTCCCCGAAAATCAAAGTTACCGCGGGATTTATAAAAAAAACCATGTCTATGAAATCGCAGGCATCATCTATTTGGTATAAAGTAGTTGCATCCCTGAAACAGATACATACTACTTTTTATTCCGGAAAAATCAAAGAGTTTCCACGGGACAATTAAAAAGTCTAAATCCACGCGGACAAAGTCGCAGCAACATCTAGTAATGACACATATTTACCTACAAATACACGTTGTAAATGTGCTACTTTCCCGAATAATTAAGGTAAACGGGACGACATAAGTGTCGCTTGTTAGCTCTATATGACAAAAAACGTTACAAAAAATGTTCAAATTAGAATAATGAGGACACAAAGCATGTAGAGTTATGACCGGCAGCAGTTTTCCATATTGGGTTTTCCCTTTAGTCCGTATACGTATCGTATTTCCAAATTATCAAGTCAAATACGTATGATAAAAATCAAGATGAATCACCATCAAAATTGCTTAGACTTACGGCCGGCGCAGACGAGGGGACACTGTTGTCCGCGAGATAGAGCGACCAAGCTCTCTAAATAAAAATTTTAAAAAAAGGATTTCATTATAATCAGGCACTATACGAAACTTTAAGTTCCCATCAAAACAATTTTATTGCATTAGAGCTTCAGTTTACTTTTCTTCCGAGAATCGAGGTTTCTGCACATCGCTGGGTCATTAACAGCCATCTCGACACTGTTTTGCATATATTATGCAGGAAAAATACAAGAGGTGTTATATTTAATTGTAGCACTAGGTGATGGTCGCGACTGCCAACAATTGCATTTATTTACTTAAACTACTTTATTGCATATATCACTACACATATTATAAATGCGAAAGTGTTTGTTTATTGGTCCTTCAATACCGTCGCAATGGCGCAATGGGTCGATGTGATTTTTTGCATGGGTATAGTTAAAGACCTGGAGAGTGACATAAGGCTTTTTTCCCCGAAAATTAAAAAGTTCCCACGGGATTGTTGAAAACCTAAATCCACACGGACGAAGTCGCGGGCATCAGCAAGTTACAGAATAAAAGTATACAGAGAATGATAATTTTCAGTTTACACATAAAAAGTTACAAAATACTGTAACACTTAGGTTGGGTTTAGTAATTTAGTTTAATGACGACGTTAAAGAAACTTTTGTCAAAATTAGGTCCCCGGTGTCAACCCTTTCTTCAAAGGGACGACATTCCTACAATTTTCACAATTATATATTCACGTAATGTTACAGTTGGATCTTGTGCCACTCAGATTTTTTATCAGATATCATATTTTTAGGTGCCCTTTTATTCTTGTATATTTTAAACAGATAGACATGCCTCTCGCTCAATTATATATGCACTAGCTAACAAACAAACACACTTTCGCCTCAGTACTCTTATTATAAATGCGAAAGTATGTTTGTTTGTTGGCATGTTGGTTTATCGGTTTATTGGTTTGTCCTTCAATCACGCCGCGACGGAGCAACGGGTTAACGTGATTTTTGGCATAACCCGGAAAATCAAAGAGTTCCCACGGGACTTTTAAAAACCTAAATTCACGCGTACGAAGTCGCAGGCATCAGCTAGTTTATAATACGGGTAGTGATGTATAAATGTAAATGTAAGACATTTCCTTGGAATCTACATAAGTAAGTAAATCATTAACCCTATCAGGCAGCAAGCAGTCATTAGCACCTGCGTAGACATACGTGACTCAGATAAATGTTTAATTCTTCATATTCGTTTTAACGAGAGAAACTATACAATATAATATCTATCACAGATCTAACTGGCACTTTCATTATGCAGATTAAAAATAAATATAGACATTATTTTCGTTCTTTGCAATCATCACTACTTATAGACATAAATTCAGCCTTTTGAATTTAGGTCAATTATTTCAGAAACTGATAGGTACCGGTATAGCAATGGAAGTTAGCAGAGACTGCCAATGTCGTGTTTGCATTAAGAAGATTAAAAGAAAAGAAAAAGAATCACAACTAAAGCTTATCACTAGGATTACGAGATAGACGTGAAATACTTCTCAGTAGTTAAAAATAGCTTTTATCGAACCAACACGTCTTAACGAGAAACCCAAAGAAAACTTTCGCTTATTACAGTAGTTTCACACTATCGTCATCGATAAAAAGTTTATATGATGCATTGTGTATTTAAGCAATTAAATATCACTTGCTTTAACAGTTAACGAAAACATCGTAAGGAAACTTGCATGCCTGAGTTCTTGTTGTGTGAAGTCTGCCAATTCGCATTTGGACACCGAAGCGTGGTAGCCTCAAAATTCTTAGAAGAGACCCGTTCTCAGTAATGAGCCGGCAATGAGTTGATGATTGTGTATGTAGGTATAGTACGCGACAGGTCGAGATGGCAATCGGTGTGCGGGCGTCCCCCCGCCTCATACCCTGAATGCCATCTCGTCCTGTCATATACTATAGGTACTAACTACTAGGTATATATATGCACTTGATATAAATTATTTAGTTGGCGGACGTCCAAGTTCATCCAATCTCCAATACAATTTTAAAAGATCATGTATGTTTGCGTCAAAGGCAAGCATGCTCAGAACGGCGACAAAACAGAAAGTCGCTAATGAATTATTGAGCTAAATATTTCTTTCCGATAAAAAGGGAAATCATCCCACTTCTGATAATAAATGGCAGCAGACAATGTGCAACTGCGCGGGTGGAGATGGTTTATAATCAAGGTCACGAGGCTCGCTAAGAGAGACGTTTGAAAACAAAAGTGATCACGGCTTACGCGCATGGAATTACTTTATTATGTAAACAAAAGCCTTTTGAGAGCTTCGTCGAATGGTGAAGAATTTAGTAGACGCCTACGTGTGACGGGGAAAATATTGAAGTGTCTAATTAAGAAGAAATTACATTTCATATTCTGTATTGTATGGGTTGAATTGAATAGATGCTATTGTTATTGCAAACAGCCCATACAGTACTAAGTAAAGCAAAAAATTAAGTGAAAACGATGTTCTATCGCTGATTTAAAACGTATGCTATGTGTACTGTTTCAATTATAGAGAATTTACTAATCACCTATGTAGAGCACGGACCCATTATGATTTTTTTTTAATTAAGTGAGATGGATATCCGCCGTGCTAGCCTAGTGGTTACGACGTCCGCCTACTGTTCAGGAGGTCGGGGGTTCCATCCTTAGCACGCATTTGTAATTTTTCGGAATTATGTGCGTTTTAAGAAATTAAATGTCACTCGTTTTAACAGTGAAGGAAAACATCATGAGGAAACCTGTATACCTGCGAGTTCTCCATAATGTTCTGAAAGTTTTCTGAAGTCTGCCAATCCGCACTTGGCCAGCGTTGTGGACTATGGCCAAACCCTTGTCATACTGAGAGAAGACCCGTGCTCTGTAGTGAGCCGGCTATGGGTTGATCATGATCATGATGATGATGAGATGGATATGCTCTCAAAAGTATATTGGATTGTTATTTATTGCTAGGAAAATGATAAGCAAAACTTGAACAAGTTATACGACCTACACGTCTCGTTCCAGACAAGAAAACAATTATACGAGTATTTCCATTCGTATGAGTTTTAAATCATTTTACATGTTACACACGGTCGGTAAACCAGAATCGAGATAAATACTTCCGTGAGCCGGTCGATTTACCGAAAGATTGTTTGCAGTGTTTTAGTACGACGCCGACGCCTCTGTCGATTTGTGAGCGATTCGTGGGCGGTCGATGCATTGCCGAACCATACACGGCAACCTCGTTTACTTACTTGTCTTCCCTTTATGATAGCCGATATCGATCCGGCAAGGTCCCTCTCATTAAATTTACTCATAAATTTGGAACAATCTCTTTCGTACAAAGTAACATCAGCCAATCATCTTGACGGGTTTCAACGTATATCATCTGAGATGCTTATAAATATCTACTATTTGTTTTGATTTTTCACAAGAAGAAAACAACTTGAACAAGAAGAAAATTACAGTATTGCTTTTCTTATGTAATAGCGGGCAATGTAGGGAGAACAACGATCTGATTAAAAAAAATATCCGTGGCTAGCCGTTTCAAAGAAATGTATAATTATTTCTCGCTACATTATTAAACATTTCAGTCTTTTGTTTTATACGGTAGATACTATTCTTCCGCAGACTCGATGCGGGCTTGATCACAATGAACATGGTAAGTAATAAGCATTGCGGTTAAAGATAAAACTACAAAAACGACCTCTAGCAATTTATATTAAACACGTACGCTCCGAAAAGGAAACAAATGATCGTATTAGCATAATCGACTAGAAGCTGTCACGGATTGTCTTTATTTAGTAAGCTTAGCGAATAAACCGACCTGCGCTTAACTCGCTTAACTACTGCTCTACGGAGGTTCTTGAATAATTTTTCAATAAAATATCATATCGAATCGTGTAGAGCTTGAAACGTACTAACCCGAAAGCTAGTGGGAATTTTAAAAGAGACGCTTAATAAAAAATTGTAACTGTATTTACACAACTAAATGATGCCCGCGACTTCGTCCGTGTGGATGTAGGTTTTTAAAAATTCCGTGGGAAATCTTTCATTTTCCGGGATAAAAAGTAGCCTATTATTACCTTCCCCAGGATGCAAACTATCTCTGTACCAAATTTTGTTAAAATCGATTTAACTGTTGAACCGTGACACAGACAGACAAACAGTCGGATGGACGGACGGACGGACAGACAGACAGACACACTTTCGCATTTATAATATTAACTAGCTTATGCTCGCGACTTCGTCCGCGTGGACTACAAAATTTCAAAACCCTATTTCACCCCCTTAGGAGTCGAATATTCAAAAATCCTTTCTTAGCGGATGCCTACGTCATAATAGCTATCTGCATGCCAAATTTCAGCCCGATCCGTCCAGTAGTTTGAGCTGTGTGTTGATAGATCAGTCAGTCAGTCAGTCAGTCATTCAGTCAGTCAGTCAGTCAGTCAGTCAGTCAGTCAGTCATTCAGTCAGTCAGTCAGTCAGTCAGTCACCTTTTCCTTTTATATATATAGATATGAATCGTTGCCTGACATGTGCGTCGACGACGACGTCATTGCTCCTTGCTAGTACCAGATATGGGATCGAAGGTGGCTGGAAAACCCGAACTTTATTTCAAAACCTTTTCCCATGGTGCATAATGAGTTCTAGATAGACTAACCAAACGAAGGCTTGAAGCCCCACTTTTTTGCTAGTTTCAAGCGAAGGTGGCTGGGAAATCCGAACTTTATTTTACAGCATTTACGCATGGTACTTATACCTTGAGGAGGTGTAACAGTAGATAGGCTTGTCTTTTTATGAAAGCGTTAATGGTCAATTTAGTGAAGCCGAATTTTTGATAGCTTTGTTGACTGAGAGAGCCCATTCACGTCTCTGCTGCGCAAGCTTCTAAGCTTCACCGCCTGGCATATTTAATTTTCAATACTGAGATAAGGTATTTTGCAACTAAAACTTTTTGTCAACTTTTATTAAGTGTCTCCTCGAATTTTCCCGCCAGTTCTTTGACCATAACAACGTTGCGGCAATAGGTGTGTTGCGTGTATTTGTTGTGTTTAATCGCATGCTAAGTGTGGCAGAGTGCGATGGTCAATGTCATTGCTACTACAGCGGGAAGGTATCGCTCCGAACAAAGGGCCATATCTATGACTCAAAAACGTGCTTAAGTTTTATTATACTTCTTCTTCATGCTACACGTGTTAAAATATAATTCTCTCACACTAGTCTTTTGTGAAGGTAATTTTTAAATTGCATTTAAAATTATTTGTGGACTAGAAGTCCAGACCAAAGCGCCTTTGAAAACTCGTGGTTTAAGTTTAACGTTAAAATAATACATAAAAAAGAAAATGTTTTTCATGTTTTAAAAGGTCTTGAAAACAATTTATTAGAACTCACCTTTTTTATTTTACTAACATAGAGGCACACTTTTTGTAAATAGTAAAACATTTTTCGTTCGTTCGTTCGTCTAGCTCTAGCTACACAATACAAAATCTAATTTTAAACATACCTGCCGAGGTACTTGTCCTCGGGCCAATATGCCGACCCAATATTCAGTTAAACTGACCTCAAAATTGAGTTAATTTTAATTAATAAAAATTGTTATCTAAAATAAGGCCAGGTAATTGCATAACGCATGTTAATGTGACCTACATACTATTTTAATTTTTTCACATTTAAGTGGGCACTAATGACTGTTATTTAAGTGAAACCTATTGTTACAATATATGCTTTTGACAAATTTGGGTTAGCGCAATCATTTGGCATAGGTGAATGAGTCAGTACACAAAGCTAACTGTATCGGTCTAGGTACAAGCATGTTCTAATTACCTAGTTTTTGAAGATCAAATTACCTACATATGAAACCAGTGTTTAAGCTCGTCTTTCCTGTGTTTTTATCTTTGGACTATCATCTTCAAAAAATATACCTTGCAAGCGTGAAATTATGTTTTATGGGACCAGTTTTACTAGTTATAAGCATAATAATTAGGTTAATTTAATAGTTGTCCCAAATGTTCATACAAGTTACTCTTCCAAAATCATATTACAGACATTTAAAAGTAAAAAATATTGCATACAATGGAGTTTATAGCTACCAAATTTTTCGGAGTGTATTTTGCACGTTTTAACTTTTTAAGCAATTAAATGAAAACATCGTGATCGTGAGGAAACTTGCGGCCAATCCACACTTGGCCAGGGTGGTGGACTATGGCCCAAACTTTTCTCATTCTGAGACTTTAGACTTGCTTTCACCAGTGGGCCAGCGATAGGTTAGAGATGACTGATGACCTATGATATGGCTATTTTAATTACATCTTTGCTATTTTTTGTTTAATATAAATCGTTTATATTTAATAATAGCTGATGCCCGCGACTTCGTTCGCGTGGATTTAGGTTTTTAAAATCCTGTAGGAACTCTTCGATTTTCCTTGATAAAAAGTATGACCTATGGCCGTTCCCGAGATGTAACCTAACTCTGTACCTTTCATCAAAATCGGTTGAATGGTTGGACCATGAAAAGCTACCATGAAAGCATGACGCACTTTCGCATTTATAATATTAGTATGGATGGATGAAACTTCAATGCGAATGCAGCTCAAATTTTCATATTATACGTACATATGCATGTCGCAATCCGTCTCATTGTGCCAAAAGCAGACGAACCAGTAATATTATCGAGAGGATCTATTGCTGGTTATACTCATAATAAGATGTATTTCTTAACACCCAACAATGTACTTTCTCGCGGACGGGCAAACAAAAGCTTTGTTGTAGTCCAACTTGGGCAAAACAATGGCACAAATTAATTATCACTTTAATGTCCGTGTGACCTACTTATATGAGTTACAGTTAAAGTACAAGTTGCAACCCACGCGGCTGGGCTAGAGGCCATCAAGTAATACGCTCAGGAGACGACATGCCAGATAGAGCAGGGTTTTATCTCGTGGAAGGCTTGGACCGTAGCTAGTTATTCCCTACTGAGAAACACGTGCCGCCAAGCGGTTAGGCCGGTACGATGCCGCGTATATAGCTTCCAAACTTCTTTTATTTTCTTACCACCAGGTGAGATTGCATTAAATATTAACTTCGCTGTATAAAAAAACACTTCGAATACGTGCACAAGCAATTTTAGATAGGTTAGGAACGCTTGTACGATACAGCAAAATTCCGACGTTTAGTACATAATGCAAAATACATCCATAAACACTCAAAGATAAAGAATCCGACGCTACGATGCAATACTAAATATGACTGACAGAACATTCAATTATAATTCAGGAGTCCTTTGAAGGCAAGGATTCAACGTTTATCTTTTCAGCCCAGGTGGTCTAGAACTTAGGCAGTTGAACGTTAGTGTATTCGCATGTCGCCTCCCTCTAGGAGAAGGATTTATCGCTATTAGCCTCAGGCACAATACCATATTGTATTCGTTAAGTCGAGTTAAGTTCCTTGGAATTTAATGCATAAACATCAAACCCACCCCCTCTGAACAGTTGTTGTCTTCTGACAACATAATAATGTTTTCCAAGAGGAAGCTTGAAGTAAACATTATACCTACGGTTGTCGGACGACCATAAAATAACATAGAGATAAGGAGACAGCATCATCACTACCCATATTATAAAATATGTGAAAATGTGTTTGTTTGTTGGTTGTTAGTTTATTCCTTGGTTGATTTGTCCTACAATCACGTCGCAATGGAGCAACAGATCGACTTGATTTTTTTCTACGGGTTAAGTTAAAGACCTGGAGGCTACTTTTAAGCCCGGAAAATCGAAGAGTTCCTACAGGATTTTTAAACCTAAATCCACGCAGTCGAAGTCGCGGGCATCAGTTAGTAAATCACAAATAAATAACACAGTAACAAGTGTTAAATTAGTTCATTTGATTTCGATGCTATACAAACAAACTCTATTCTACTACAACAAATGCGTTTGTTCTGTAAACATGAGTCCGTTACTTGGAACGGCCGTCTTATATACTCTGTAAACAACCTGTGCAATTTGAGATCCTCATAATGACTTCTGACAGCTACAGAATAAGGCTATTTTGAGAAAAAAGACAGTGCTGAGTGGTCTTTGCCGCAACATATTAATCAGCCTCTGCTTATTATTCTATCCCAATGTTTTTCTATCGATTAGTATTGAATGATTTATAAAGCTAAAAAAATAAGAGAATGTGCCTATACTTTTTTGCTTTTAAATGTCGTCAATAAATCTTGTATTCAGCTCTACATACTTATATGGAAAGCCTCCAATTTAAACAAATCAATGTCACCACCTAATATAAAATCATGAGAAATAACGGACTGCGTGAGAGACGAACTACTTCATCTTATATCCGAAAATGTAATAATATGCACATCATCTTTAAATCTTTCGTAATTTTTATATAAATTGATGCGCGACCTGAATTCACCGTTGTGTTTTCTAAAAAACAAGAAGCCTCATTAAAAAGGTTTATTTCAATTCCTTTATAAGAGTAATTAACTAATGTATATTAATTAAATTTGTAGGTACATCACGGCCGCCAGCCCGCCTCGGATGCTTTCACTTGCGCTCGCCCACTGCCTGCCAAAGGACGGGTTTCGCCTCGAGAACCGTTCCGATACGAAGATACATTTTGGAGGTGTCGAGAAAAATAAAAACACTATAATAAAATAAATTAAAATTCTAAATTAATTAGTCTTTCGTAATTTAAAAGTTTCGTTTCCTAATTTGATTGACATAGTAGTAGCGAAAGTTAAAAATTATTACACGCTTTATAATTATTCAGACGGAGAAAGGCTGAATAACACCTTGGCTCTTTTAACAAAAATACTAGAATGAAAATAGTTATAATATTACAACATTTGTTAGATTCCAAACTTTGCTAAACTCTATTTGAGTCATAAGAATAAGAAATCTCTAAGGTCTCTTCGTTAACTTTTTAATGCTGTCACTTATTGGCAACCATGCTCTTACAAAAAGTGTGACAGCATTACAAAATTTAACTAAGGCCCAATTTGCACCAACAATGTTGTTCTCCGAGAATAACTATGCACAGAATAAAATTAACCGCTACATTTACTCTTGAATAACTATACAACGTTTCACCAATCTTTGATAAGCTATTTTTTGAAATAGCGTTTTTAGTTGTATATGAATGACTCAAAATAATCGAGTAAATGTCAAAAACTGAGATTATACGTCAGTTTTATTTTATCCATTGAATAAGCCCGATATACCTTCAAAATCGGCGGAATAGGACTAATCTCGTTTAATTTAGGTAAGGAAATGACAATTTGGTTATCTGAGTATCTTGGGTATAAAATGTATTCATGTCATGTTGGTGAAATCGGCCCTAAATCAGTTAAAATATCCCTGGCCTAAGTATAGAAAACACTCAGCGTTAAACTCAAACCGCTGTTAGTGTTACAACTAATAACTTATTGTTCGATTCCGGATTAGATTTCCTATTGAACAAGAAATCCTCAATAGATTCGAAATTCCGTTAAAGAAACCAGATACGGGTATTACTTTACTATTTGTCCGTAACTAGTGTTGTAGGTGTGATTGCTTCAGTCGCAGTAATTAAAACTTTAGTTTCGACACTGTTGAAATTAAAATTAACAATCACGATTAGTAAAGGCTGCATTTGTTGAAACCCAATCAAGTTATTTGCACAAAAAACGGATACAGTAGAAAAGACAAACTTAAATTGGATCCGTTGAAGCCAATTGCAATCAATGTCAGCACAATACAGCTTGAGTAACCGCCGGTCTTGCACGCGGGTGTATAGTCGCGGAGACGGACTTGAGATTTTATGTAGTGGAGAAACTGATAAACCTTTGACTAAGACCTCAATATGAAAATATTAACATAATATTATCAGAGAATTAAGTTGACAAATGTACAAAGTATTTTATGATTGGGAAACAACATCTAATCTCAGTAGTAAATAGTAATCAAGAAATATTCCCTTGCTCAATACATAATCAAGCGTATTATTGTAATCAATTCGATTGACTGCGCAAAGTTCATAAAATGTCACATCGCATGGCTGTAATAAGTAATGTACTTAATTAATGAAATTTTGTCCGTACTATAAAGTTTTACAATCTATACTAATAATAAAATTGTAACTATGCACATACTTAGGGTTGATTTATAAGTACTAGCAGCGAATCGAAGCGAATATCTAAAATTTAATACAGCATAATGACTTTTATCTCCACAATGTAAAACACAAACTTCTTATCCAGATGAAAAATTGGCGGGACTTCGCGCGAATTTTATTTCACTAACCGACTTCCAAAAAAGAGCGATGTTTTCGAGGTTTCTGGACCGATTTGCAATTTTTTTTTTGTTTCTCGGTTTAAATTGGTGCTTTATATGTGCAGATAGAGGTCAATATAGAAATTAGGTTCGACCCTATTATAAATCGATTCGATATCGATCGATCGATTAGCTAGTATAAATCGACCCTTACTTACATATTTATGGAATAGGTACCCGGGCGAAGCTGGGGTGGGTCAACTAGTACGATGAGGATAAGATTACATCAATAATGATATTTGAATGACACGCCTGTGAGTGAACATACAGGTGCTATGCGTTTAATAAATAGCACTTACTTCATTAAAATAGTTTTGTTATTTTAATTAAGTGGGGGGGTATGTCAAAAAGGACTTTAAGAGAAAGAAAGATTTTGAGATAGAGAGACTGTACGAAATGACAAAAAGGACATTATGAGAACGGACATTTTGTGAAAAGAGGGCCTTTCAATACGGTATCGTTGAACTCTTGATAGTGCTGTATGCCTTACGCTTTATCGAAGAGGATATGGGAATATTTATCAATATTCATGTCAATCGATCTGTAGCAGTACACAGCCGTCTCTTAATATATTACTTTCTACGATATCCTCCCGTGCGTTCAACAATGAACAATCTCATCATTGTAAGTACTTCTTGTATACACGACTAAAAGTAAACAAGTACGCCGTCTTTGATTCGAGGCGCGCCAATCGAGACAGATGTTTTTTCTACGGTGTTACTAGAGGAAAGTTTTGTTATAACCATGTTATATCATAATCGTTTTCACTGCCAAGTTGAACATTTTTACATCATCATCTAATATACCTGCGTATATACGCAGTAAATTTATATATAATTATGTAATAAAATAAGAAAGTTATTTTGGATGTATTCAATACGATATTTTTTATAATATTATGAATTTATTTTTCTATTCTTCAATTACATAATATATTCTATTAGCCACCACCCACGGTTACGCTACCGTGGGAATTTCAAAAAGTCAAGTCTTATTTCTTGTCTACATTCTAAAAAGTACCTCTGCGCAGTTTTCTAGGATTTAAGAGTTTGGGCTGAGCTTTGAAGAGTCAATCAGTGGGTACCTCAGGCCTTTTTTAAATCGAATTCCAAAAAAGAGGAGGTTCTCAATTCAACAAGTGTTTTTTTAAAAATATAAATGTATTCTAATTTTCTATAATGAATTTCAAAAGCATTTAAATTTTATTAAGATTCCTCCCAACCATGGAACTACATGGAGACTACATAGCCTGTGACCTGACAGAAAAAGCTTATATTTGTGAGCTTTTTGCTTTAAAATAAATAGAGATAAGTACAACGCATTATAAGCCCAGCGTTCACGTCGGTAGTTTTTAATAACCAAGTATTGATATTTTAAATATAAACATCGGCTTTGTGGCCAGTACGCTCAAATAAGTGCTCAGTGAGCGTGAAACGATCCGCAGCGACGACAAAGGTCACTCATGTGTACCGACGGACCGTGCATTGGAAAGCATATAAAACCCGCTCCTCTGGGGTTCAGTACAAAGCGAAAAAAAACCATATGTCCATAAGAGGATAGCAGAAATAAAATATACGAGGAACTGAGGATATTGCTTGTGTTGTAACATTCCAAGGCAATCATCAAGGAGTGAAAACAGATTTTATTTAGCGATCCCTAGCTGAAATGACGACCACGACAATTCTGCCATGACTAAATAAGTACCTAAGGGCGACACGATAGCTTGCTGCGGCGCAAGCTGTCGTGCCTACATGCAAAGTGCATGAGTCCAGGGGAGTGCATCCTCCAGGATGAGCCCATTGGGTGCAGTCAGTCATAGGAGTAAAAGATTCTCCAAAGCACTTTATTTAGGCTACAACATAAGGTTTCCCAATTTATTCGTAGAAAAAAAACTATGATACGCAAGGTTCAGTGTTACAATCTCTACAACTAGTTCGGAATTATGATTCTAAAGATATCGCCATGTTATAACACGCTTGAAGACTGGCCGAGCAGAAAATACAAAGCCAGAATAGAAGCCGTGAAAAGGACAATAAAATAGAGAAACAAAATTAATAAATGGGTTTTCTCACTTCATATTATCTTCCGAAGGCTCAGATCCTTTCGCCAGTTAAGAGTAAATACAAAACAAATAATATAAAACATAAATCTGAGGTTAAATAAGCCTACACTCGCTTTCGTCGTCCCAAAATGGCGATAGCAATAACGATGAGTAATGAATAGAGAGCTGCTTTAATTCGCGCCGCTGCCTCTGCCCACGCTGCACCGTGCATCCACTCGGAACAATACTTACTAGTGACGTTACGATGTCTTGGTACTTCAAGCCGAATCGGAAATCGATACATCCGATTCGGCCAACACCTCCGAGTCAAATGACATTTTTTTTTTAAACTTCCGCGAGTTCATCCGCGTGGATAAAGGTTTTCCAAAAATCCCGTGGGAATCTCCGAGAAGTTATGCAACTAATTCCGTCAAAATCGGTGAAAAAGTAACAGACCGACAAACAAACAAGACAGAGAGGCAGTCATACTTTCGCTTTATAATATTAGTATGGATTTAACTGGGCACTTTAAAATATTTTTTAGCGACATGCTACTTTCCATTGCACACGTGAAATTCTAGAAACAAAAATAAAACCTAAACTTAGAAAAGATTTGGCCTGTATTGATAACAAAAGAATATTTTAACTGACAAAGCCGAATGTTATTTCAATCGATAGCTCGGACCATTCCGAGTCGAATGCACCACTTCGTTACATCCCTGACGCTAACTGCTTACTGGTTTACTTTCTCTATTGACTCATACTGATTCATTGTACACGTCTAGCTATTTGAATTGGATTAATACCTACAATTACTCTTGGGATGTGCTCCATGGGTCAATAGACAAAACTTTCGTTGGTATTAATATGCCGGCTCGTGTTTCCGATGACTCGGTTACAGATTCTAAACATAATAGTTAAAGAAATATTTAGAGTAAAATTATGAAAATAAAGATTTTTTGAAGGATAACTTCTTTAGTTGGGCCCTTTTGGGATGGGTAAATACTTCAAGATCGCGTCACTGACATGCTTATATTAATAGTATATCTGTAGCTATAGACTGTACATGTGTTGGGCTATGATACGCGCGTACAATTACCTATACCAGTAATTATTTTTATTCAATATATAATCTGAAAATATAAAAAACCTTGTTATTTCATATAAGTTATCACTTCTATCTGAATAGTTTTTTTTTGTTAGGTACACTTAATTCATTCGTCCCTTAAGAAACCCATATCAAATCTAAGTGGAAAGTTTGGGAACACCATGAAAGGGCGACATTTTCTTATTAAATACAGATTACAGTATAAAAACCATTAACTTTTTTGATGCACGTCTGATTTTATAAATATAATAATCAGCCGAAATAAGTATATTACTATTTATCTTTATGACAATCAACAACAGACCCGTATATATTTTATATTTGAACATTTATCGATGTAAATGCAATAACACAATGAAGTATTGTGGTTTACAAACAAAATATATGGATCTGCGCAATCATGATGGCCCTCGAGAGGACGATGCCCTTATAAATCTTTGTATCTCTACAATAGTCATCTTTTACAGGGAAATAACTAAAATTAATATTTACAGTAAAAATGAGTAAGTTAAGGCTTGCATGGAATTGATGTATTCTTGCAAGCTACTTATTTACCGTGGGACTAAATATTTTGCTGGTCGATTAAAATTCACCTTTACCGAATAAAACTAAAAAATCTAGATATTTGGAGCAATTTTCGGATTTTTTTCTATCGGTGAAATTGCATCCAATCGTGTTTCTATTTCGTGAGAGGTTTCGATTAAATACACAAAAATCACATATCGAAATATCAAAGCTATTGTATTTATATTTTTCAAATAAAAAGCTGCCATAAGTAATAAAATTTTGCATAAGTGTTAACATTGCATACACTCGCACTGAAGTTTATAGCGCGCGTTGACTGCGCGTGGAAATGTCGCCATGTGCGAAGGCAGTACAGCAGCGAAAAGACAGCATGTATAAACAGATAAACACTTCCAAACGTATGATGATATGAATCCTTAAATGGGAAAGTTTGTTTGTTGGTCTGTTCTTCAAGCACGTCGCAATGGAACAACGGATCGACTTGATTTTTTTGGATGGTATAGTTAGACCTGGAAAGTGACATAGCTTACTTTTCTCTTGGACAATCATGGTCCCCACGGGATTTTTGAAAACCTAATTCCATACAGATGAAGTCGCGGGCATCAGCTAGTACAAAGTAAGTAAGAAAGGTAACCCACCCCCCACATACCCCACGGGCTGCGTGGCATGTGCATGCCACACTGCCCGTGTGGCATGGAAAGTAAAGGCAGAGACCAGAGACGTAGGTTGGCGGCGTTACTCGCATGCCGAACGAGCAGTGTGTGGCCGGCGGGTAAGATCAATGTTTGAAAAACTCCCTGAAGGGCATTCCACTGTGGCTGTGCAAATAATTGACGTCTCGCAGTACGTATTTAATAATAACAGAGAGTTTGAAGCGGCGGAAACTGAAATTTAAGACTTCCGTGATCAGGTCGACTTGATACAACATCAACTTGTTGACCTTTATTCTTAATATTCACCGGTTTCATTGTCTAACCAAAACAAGACATATATCACAACAGCTTGTAATACCTAAGGTAGATTATGATTGATGAAAAAAAAATCGGTTTAAAGAGGGGTTTTTTCGCAGTGCGCTCCTAACAAACGTAGTTTGATTCCCATTTGAAGTTGTTATCTAAAAAGATGCTTTGCCTTGGCTCGACTTTTATACCTATGCAGTGCGTCTAGGAGTAGAATTATTCAAATTCAATACAGTCATACTTCTAGTAAACGCTATGTGCAAACTACGAAATAGTGTATAAAGAGCGTCGCAGGCGCATGTCAGCGTTAATGAATGCGTGTCTCGCTCGCGCAGCTGACCCCCGACCCACGCGCAGGTCGTCGACCGCCGATCGTCCCTTACCCCGGTCGCCGGCCCTAGGCCCTTTACTCCTGATCACTGTTCAGGGATGCCACGTTTTTTTTAATCAGATATAAGTTAGCCCTTGACTGCAATCTCACCTGGTGGTAAGTGATGATGCAGTCGAAGATGGAAGCGGGCGCGCGGGCTAACCTAGAAGAAGGTATGGCAGTTTTTAATAAACCCATGACCCTTTGGTTTCTACACGGAACGCTAAATCGCTTGGCGCCACGGCTTTGCCGGCCACGTCGCCTTATAAAATTCTAATATTTTATCTGCTATTTATTGGCGTGCACATATCGTTCTATATTTATAAATGGAACCATACCCATATTATAAATGCGAAAGTGTGTTTGTGTGTTGGTTTGTGGGTTTGTCCTTCAATCACGTCGCAACGGAGCAACGGGCTGACGTGATTTTTTTGCATAGGTACAGTTAAGACTAGGAGTTACATAGGCTACTTTTTATCCTAAAAATTCGAGTTCGCACGGGATTTTTAAAAACCTAAATCCACACAGACGAAATCGCGGGCATCGGCTAGTAAAGCATAATACTGGCATAAGCTAAAGCTTTCGACTGCAAAAGATTCCTCTTTGAGCACCTACACATTAGCGTTTTTCCAGCGTAGCGGAGACGCCGCGACTACGCGACGCGCGGGCATCACGCGTAATCGTAGCGTCGCGTAATCGTCTTGTAGAATCGCGAACGTAATAATTATTCTACGGATTAATGTGCGAAATAATTTTCTTCTCGACTGCATAGACAAAGTTTTCTCGTCGGAATTCATCTAGTTCATGACAATACCACAGCGATAACGATGAAGGTATAGATTTTAAGATAACAAAGGTGGCAGCCCTATTTCTACATACGATACCAGACGTCTTTATCGCGGTTAATCAGACCACCGCACCGCCTGCCTATTTACATTTCTCATCATATTTACCGTGTCAAAGGCGATAAAGTGGTTTTTTTGCCCTTGTTTATGCTGCGAGGGCTGAGAAAACTTTCAAGATCTCTATTTTTAGGTACCGACCTTAAAAAGGAAAAAAGGAACCCTTACAGGATCACTCCGTTGTCTGTCTGTCTATCTATCCGTCAGTCGTGTCTGTCAAGAAAACCTATATGGTACTTCGGCAGATAGGTAAGTCTTATAGCACAAGTAAAGGAAAAAATCCGAGAACCGTGAATTTCTGGTTACATCACGAAAAAAAAATGTGTTTATATACAATAATTAATTTTCAACTTTCAAAGTACGATTAATATACCAAGTGGGGTATCATATGAAAGGGCTTTACGTGTATATTATTTTAAAGCATAATACTTTTTGATTTATCGAGCAAAATGTCGAAAAAATACGACTGTAGTACGGAACCCTCGGTGCGTGAGTCTTACTCTCACAAGTGCGCATAAATGAGTGATACCTATCACAAAAGAAAATAAACCAAAAATGTAGGTTTAGTACCTAAAACCATTTAAGATGTACTCTTAGTTCCAAAAGAATGCCATAACCTGAATTAAGGGGTAAATACATTGAAGGGGTTCTTCAATCACAATCTTCAACCCTAAAATATGACTTCTACACGCCAGAAAAAGTTGTGAAACATCCGTTCCGTTGCTAGCAATTTTGTAAAATACAACTTTGTTCAGTTTCTTTTTAACTTTTTGCACTAAACCAATCATAGCAGCAAAAACGTTCTAGATGAGAAACTTTTAACGCTAAATTTGTCTATGCAATAAGTAAATACCTACCTATGTCTAGAAATGTCTTTTACATTTCAATTTTAATTTATTACTTGAAATGTTACACAGAATGTTTTATTCATACATCCGACATGTATATACCTAGGTATGCCATTGTATGATCGTAAAGATTCTGATAAAACAACAAAGTTCATCTGTGGCAGGTTTCCTGTTCCTTTGATGTAAGTTGTTACTATTGTTAATGAAATACTCGGTTTGATTTCTATCCCTATTTATCATATACCAAACAATATTTTGGTACCTATTTCAGTTTGTAAGTATTCTTAAAAGACACTTTTTAGAGACTGGTTTATAGACGCATTAAAAAATAAGTTTTCTAATTATTTCTGTCGAGCGATTCACACCTGTCATAATGATAGCTAAGTGGACATGTGCAAGTAAAATAACAAGCTAACGAGAGAACCTGTCTAACCGCGAGTGAAACTAAATGCACCTTAGGCACAGTTTATACAGATGTGGCAAGTGGCCTCCATAGGCTTGTATGGCTGATATTTGCCCGCGCAAGTCGCCTGTGTAAAACTAACCCCATATTATAGTGATCGCGAAACAAGTAATCCAAAGTTGCCACATTCAGAGATTAAGGATTACACACACAACCCCGGCAAATCTCTATTTTTATTTTTAACCGACTTCAAAAAAAGGAGGAGGTTCTCAATTCGTCGGCTTTTTTTTTTTAATGTATGTTCCCCGATTACTCGAAAACGCCTAGACCGATTTTGAAAATTATTTTTTTGTTTGAAAGGGTATACTTCAAAGTTGGTCCCATTTCAATTTGGGTAATAAAAAGGTAATAAATTGAATTATTTTTCAATTTTTAGTGTTTGTGTAACGAAGTCGGTTTTAATTTTTTTGTAAAAAAAAATTGCACAGTGATAGGTATGCCTCGTTTTCAAATTGGACTAGGTACTTGTTTTGAGCTCACTATACAAAATTAAGAAGGGGATGTGTGCCACGTCTCTGCCACTTGTGTATAAACCGTGCCTTACATAAACATTGCGCACGTACCTTATTGAATACAGTTTTATATGAAACCTGTTAAAATGTCCCACAACTGGTTCACTATATATCACCTTATTGGGTGACATGGATGGTAAAAGTATTGCACTTGTTTTTATCTTGTAGAAAGTAATGGACGCGGAAAATTTTCTTGACATAAATAGCGGATTTCCACATTACTGGGCCAGTTCGGTTAGATTCTATGAAGAGCTGTATAAATGTTGGAAAACTGGCATTACTTTTTATGGCTTCATTTCTCGACACACCTACGTTGAAGTACGTTCAATTGAAAAACCATGCAGTCCTAGCACGTCTAAATTGACGCTATCATGCTTTTTCCGTGCACCATTTTAACTCACAGACAGAAAAAAACCTAGCATGTTTAGTGATCATTTAGTTATGGTTTACTTTGCCCTAAGATGTATATAAGTAGAGTTTATGAAGGTAACTGTAGGTATATAGCCAGCTAAAGCCTCGGTTAAGATAGGCGTTTAAATGTCCAAGCAGGTAAAGGGGGGTAATAAGGCTTGCAAGACGCAAGGGGGCAGGGGAGAGGCAGTGCAATAGCGAGAGGTGCATAATTCGCGATCGTAGGCGCAAGCGGCACTCGGGAGTCAATGTACTGGGACCGGTTCACTAATCGATCCCGCACCAACCCACCAACCCGCTCTCCCGTCTTCGGCTAAGCGAGTCTATAGGCATAACGGCTCCTACGCCATTGATATTGTTAGTTCGCAGAATATGATCCTTTTATAGGGCATATGAACATACATCGCAACGTCTGACTACTATATTATTGCTGTTTCAATACAGAATTCTATCAGACCTAATAATAAGAATGGTATTCATTGGACCGGTTAAAAAGAGTTTGAAACAAAAAAAAAACAAGATTTGCATCGTATCTTGTCCATATTGTAACCTGCAGGCCGATTGCCGTAAACTGACATGTGACATCGCAATAGAAATATCCTTAAGAATCGTGATCGTTACAGTTGATAAATTTGCTATCGCGGACGACTAATGCACTATATCGCATTTGGTCATTATCGACATTTTGATGACGTATTGGTAGCACGGACCTATTTATAACCCGACTAAATCGAATATCTATGGTAATCACTTGGTAATCTAGCAATTTACATGGACATAACAGTCTCCTAAATTTGGCTACGTTACTTATTACAAATAAGTAGTTAGTCTGTGGTAACTATTTAGAACCCCAGACCACAAAGTACAATTTTTTGTTGTTTTTCCTTAGTTTACGCGTTTGTTTTTTGTGATTAATTCTGCAACTTTGCTTGCTCCTCGGACTCCGGAGACTTAGTTTTTCTCACTGAACTTATACGCAAATGCCTGGGCACTGATTTGCCTAAGTATTGGGACCCTTATTGACGGACTGTGGCTGCTTGGAAGTTAGAACTCGTAAGTTAACAAACGTTATCATTCAATACAAGTAAAGGCTCTCATGCGGGTTTCCTCACGATCTTCCTTTTCCTTCACAGCTAAGCAAGTGATATTTAGTTGTTACAATGGTATTAAACTCCGAAAAATTAGAGGAGTTTTAACAGCGTTTCATAAAGTACCTATTATACAAATTGAGTCCATTGCTACTGGTGGTTATGACTTCATAGTACGTACCTCCACACTACAAGTGCTTTCTCGAGTATGTTTCCTTATGTATCTAGAGCTGCCTAAAACGTTGCTCTTCATATGAAAGTTTGGATGTTTCTTACTCCTTCGCACCACAAATATTTAAAGAAACAATTTGGATTAGCTAAATTAGTAACAAAGATACCATATACACTGATTCTAAAGTCTTTGCAGACAACGTCATACCTAAACAGAAGCTGGTAGTGCCATAGTGGTATAGATTAAGCAACACAGTGGTCACTTACTCAGTTATCATAATTTTTTTTCAGGCAAAGGTGATACAGTGCTGCATTCATTTCTTCATCCTGACAAAGATATGGATTGGGATATGTTGTGAACTCGAGCTCTTGGACCCCGTGCAGAGACAAATAAAATAATGAACGGTGCCAGATTAGATTTATAAGAAGCAGATGGTGATATAATTAAAATGTCAGAATCTAATCTACTTTAATAAAAGAATACATAAAAAATCATCAAACTGTTGTTTTATTTGCCTAAATAATTTAAATTCCAAAGTAATTTCCAAAGCTAAATCAATGAAATCAGAAAATGATTTGACTTTTGGACATTACTTTGGGGAATAATTTTAGAAGTTCCCCGAAGAGCCTAGTGGTTAGGATGTCCACCTCTGAATAATTGAAGGTTGGGGGTTCAATTCTAGGTACGCATCTCTAAGAGTTATGTGCGTTTTAAACAATTAATTATACTTAACTTGATTTAGCGGTGAAGGAAACATATGAGGAAATCTGCATGCCTGAGAGTTCTCCATATTGTTCTCAAAGGAGTCAAAGGTATACTATTATGTTCAGCTTGTCGCTGGCTCACTATAGAGTACGGTTCTCTTGAGTGTGAGAAGAGTTTTGGCCATAGTCTACCATGCTGGCCAAATGCGGATTGGTAGACTTCACTTCACACACCTTTGATAACATTTTGGAGAACTCTCAGGCATGCAGGTTTCCACACGATGTTTTCCATCACCGTTAAAGCAATGATATTTAATTATTTAGTTAAAATGCACATAACTGTTCTCCAAGAAGTTATAGGTGCGTGTAAAAAGTACTCTGTGATTCTCATTTCTCAGTGTTAGTATACCTCTATATTTAATGTACTCTGTGCATCAAACCTACTAATGAAAGAGTCATCACATATTCTTTTAAAAGTACTTATGAGACTTACATTAATCTAAAAATACTTTTATACTATTATACTAGCTTCTAAAATTAATAATTGATTTCTTATCTAGCAGAAGAATTACTATAGCCTTTTTTAATCCCTTTCATAACTTTATTTTAATTAATATGAGTAGTAAAACGATTTGCGGATAGCTTATGTCACTGATAAAAACACCTCTCGAGTTGTTTCAATGAAAACCTCATTTGACGTAACATTTGTCGAGGTTCTTATATGACATCAAACTTCAAAACGCGTCCGCAATAGCATTTTTCATACAATAAATTTTATCGATAGTGTAAATGAACTGTCAAAACATTTTTTTGTCCACATCTATCCTTTGTGGACTGTCTCACCGAACCGTGATAGGAAAACCATATTTTGACATTGATGCTGTCATTAAATGATAGATGCAGTCGATTCGCAATCGGCCTGCTGATACAAGACAAGCGAATTCCCGTCGACGCACATCATACAAGACTTATGCGCAACGCACACCGGGTGAGTGTAGTGGAGCCGAGGCGCAGCCAACTCAAAGTAAGTTTTATTTACTTTGGCATAACGACGAGGCGCGTATTTTGAGTCTTCTCCGTGTTTTGTTTTCATTATACCAATTTCTATCAATATTATGTCTAAATTACATAAGATGATGAATTAGATAATGATATAGAATCAGCTCCACTCCGCTCTGTGGGTATGCGTCGGCCTTTATATCTTGGCTAGCTTGAATTTAAATTTTGACTACCTAACGCTTGTCTGTTATTATTTATTGCAAGTCAAGATATGATACTTAATAATATAGACTAAGGAAACGATGTACATTTTCAATCAAACCATTAAGATGATAGAGATAGCCATAGCCAAGACGTATGATAAAATCAATGTACAAAGGAATCAATTGCAGTCGCACATGCGAGACATTCTCTTAAGCAATATTTTGACATTTTCTTATTACATAATTTATTACATGCAACAAAAGGCGATAGACAATAAAATCACGTATTGATTTACTCACATTGTCTGTTGTGTAACAGAATGATACCTCTTAAGACAAAGAGCTGATGGCAGAATAACGCCCTAACTAATAAAAATTCGCTAATTTGTAGTCACATTAAAAAAAAACTAAATCACTTGCTCTCTCATCTACCCGTCAGATTTTGTATATATTTGCGTTAATGAGTAATTATTTGTTGTTTTTCACTTTTTAGCTATCAGAAACCACGAGCAAGTTTTTAGAGTAGCTTTTACTTTTTTTTATCGTGGCAGTTGATCAAGTCACCTTTTTTACTGTTTGCACAAGCTTTGAACTAAAAAACTACTTATATTGATATTACTAAAATACGATGTTTTATATTACACAATGTTAAGTCTGTTGCTGTCACTCTCTTACAGTATGAATGAAAAGGCGACAACAGATTTAAACACTATTTAACATAATACATGGTTTTGTAGTAACACCGTATGTATTGTATTGCCTTGCCTAACATTTTTAACGATGAGTTTATCATATACTGAGTTTACCACTAACTCCCTACCTGTATTATTCGAAGACAGCCTGATCGCAATCATCATGTCAGTGACGTGAGGCGAACAAACTTAGGCAAAGAATTTTTCAAAAAGATCAAATTCAGCGTTACACACGACTATTGTGAGCACTTGAGCAACTTTTTCTGTACCGTGTCAATTTCTCTATTGTTCGTTGTTCTGGCCATTGTGATCGTGTCACTAATCGAGTACAATATCCTAGACGTCTATCAATCATTGATGCCGAAGAAAGTTTCTAAAAGTGTGTCAAGAAACAAGGATTTATGATTGCAGGTAATTTTTTATGAATTTTTAAAAAGATCGAGTTTCCTTTTGCTTGTTGGGAGGCATAACTTTTTTGACAATCACTTTCCAAAACCACACGTATTTGTGCGTGATATCGCGACTTTGCATTACACACATGCTTCACATATAAATATTTATAATACGTTAAGTCTATTTTGACTATCTGATTATATAGGTAGTCTAGCAACGCAAAGATTCAGAAAGCAAATTATTCTGGAAAGAAGCCGTAAATAAACTTAATAGATAGACTCAACGCAAACCGACAGTTTTTATAAACATTGACATAGCAGCGGCGACGAGCGGTACGCGCCAACTTTGAGCCTGCTCGGGTGTTTTTTACTAAACCAATTTCAACTATATTTTGACGTTGTTACCAAAAATACTGGACTCCACTCCAATCCGGGAGTATGCGTCGGCCCTTACCTCTTTATTTGCACGATAATCGTCGACATTATTGTCTGTTATGATACTTCAGGGCTCTTAAATAAATAATAATCATTTATTTGACAATGTTTTCAATCTAAACACACAACACTTGTATAACAATTAGATAATAAACTAGATAAGACTTGTAATGTAATATAACTTTATGCTTATAGATAAACAAGATAGTTTTATCGTTTGTTTGATTGAAAGAACATTAAGCAACCGCGCATTAATTATATTGTTATACTGTTATACATAATCTGATTTCTTCACGCTGCGCTACAAATTGCAATGTAACTATTAAAATTAAACAACTTGTAAGCATTCTTCATAGATATAAATAAACCAGCCGGTCTATTTTTGCCACCATTATTCTCGTTAAGACGAATGAGAATACATAATATTATAACGACGTTTGGCACAAAAACTTTTACTCTAATTTTAGAGAAGTATATGTTATGACGCCACAAACGTTCAGGCATGCGATAGATACGAATGATTCCGTTGAGATCCGTGATAGAGAAACCTGACAAAAAGCTCGCACCTTCGTAGGTGCTGAGTCAAGTACAAATATCAAACTATCGTATAGCTAGACTACCGCGGAATTAATAATCTTCTAAGAATCACGGATACGAAACGAATACGGATGAATTCAGAAGTGAAATTTTCAAAAATCCTTTCATAGTGTCTAAGACTGCCTATAGTGCCCACCCATATCGTTAAAGGAACCCACTGCAATTTCAAGTTTCTAACCCCAACGGTTTAGGTTAGATCATGCGTTGATAGATCAGTCACTCAGTCTAGTACTAGTAACCGCCGTACTCAGAGTCGCTTAATCGTTACTTAAGATTGAGTTAAACGAGACAGAGCTATATCTCTCACATAAATCTGTCTCGTTTTAACTCAATCTTAAGTAACGATTAGCGACTCTGAGTACGGCGGTTAGTTTTTTTTTGTTAATATATAGAAGATATTTTGATAAACCTTTAAAATATGTATTTATTTAATTGTTTTTAAGTTATATATTCAGTTTAGTGTACTCTTCAACCAAAAAAACTCAGACAAATAGATTTCCCAAAATCGGGGACTTGTTTTGTACATGTTTTCAAGTCTGTATGAAAATGAATGATGAATGGGTGTTCTTTTTGGTTCTTACAGAAAATCCCAGTAAATCAAGACTCAGGCGTTGATTTCCAAATTTATTGTTGAGTTATATACCGTATATGTTTGAAGTTTTCGATTTGTAAGTGATTTAAGACGCTCATTGTATGTCAGTCAGTAAATAACGCAACAGCAGACATTAAATTGATGAAATGAATTAAGATTGGCCCGGCAACGATCTAATGCAGCTGGTATCATAAACGAGATAAATGGCCCACTGTGGTCACTCACTATGAGCGCCGATTGCATACACAATGAAACCGCTTGACCGAATAAATATGAAGTGATTTCATAAAGATGCCGAACTCATACAGCGGTCTTTATAACCAAGCGGACATATTATATAATGTATCAAAACATATGGCTTCCTTACAGCCGAATACTGAAATACTGACTATATTTTCTTAAGAGCGTCTCAAACATAAGTGACTGTTTTTGACATATTTGTTTTAAAAGCATATAAGAGAAAATAAGGTTCTTTATCATCTTCTCACCCCATCGCCAAGCTCACTTCTAAGCACGGGTCTCCTCTCAAGTCAGAATGACAAAGATTGGCAGACTTCACACACCCTTTGAGAACATAATCTCTCGGCATGTAGGTTTCTTCACGATCGATGTTTTCCTTCACCGTTAAAGCGAGTGTTATTTAATTGCTTAAAACGCACATAGCTCCGAAAAGTTAAAGGTGCGTGCCCGGGATCGAAGTTTTAACCACTGGGCTATCACATTCGAAAAAAAGGTTACCATAGCGTATCTAATACTAATTAGGTGACTGATAAATATTTTATTGTGAGTACTTACTAAAAAGTTTTCAGGTCTAAAAATCTAGATCATCTATGCAAAGAGTTGCAGAATCTGCAGTACACATAGAGAAAGTGTCCCGACTAGAAATTTTTCTCGGACTATGTCCACTGCCCACATAAATCACTCTTTCTTATTATCCGTGCCACACTTCCAATCCAAGGCCTATAATATAGATACAATCTGGAAACTATAACTATCCATTGGTGAAAGTTGTATATCAATCGGAGCAATTACATCAAACTTTATCCTCATAACTAATATTTTTAATTTAAAAAAAAATATAAGATTGGAAGTCTTCACTTAACCCAAATTTAAATTAAAAATGTTTGTAAAGGCACCCTAGAAGCATTTTAAAGAAACTGTCGAAAAATTGCAACTAAAGGCTTCCAGCGTCACTTTTAAGTGGTATGCACTTAAAACTTAGGAAGCCAGGGCAAGTTGTCAACTAGCTAAATAATATTAAACTACATACATAACAGCTACCTATAGGTTGGATGCCTACACTTTAAAGCTGAAGCAACTTGAGAGACCAATCTAGAAAAAACGGGTATGTAGTAGGAAACTATACTTTCTCGAGGAACGGGGTCGGGGTATCTTCTACAGAGCCCGCACATCCGTTGTTAATTTCTTATTATCTAGGCTACTTGACATTTGACAAGTGACAACTACTATTAGAACAGCTGGTAGACTGGTAACAAATGCTAACTAAAATATTCTTGAACCATCCTGAATTTCGATAAACTCTTTTCATAAACCGCAGCTTTACTTACGTTACGCAAACTGCTTTTTTTACTTCTAGGTATATACAGTACCTGCGTAATTTTTTGGCTTCAGAAGTAAAGAAACCCTTACTGTTTCGCCACATCTTAATCTGTATGAAGGTCCTATCAGATTTTATTATAATAACATGCTACTTAACAGTAAAATCTTTAGAAAAATTAACATCAGTACATTTGATGTGTAAACGATTTCACTGAACAGCTTAATATTATAGGAACCGATTTATTAAATCGCATTAAGTTACCTATAACAAAGATAGCATGGATCGGACAAAAAATCGCATCTCACGAAGAACAACGTGTGCTTAGAGACCCTGATGATGCCTCCGTCTGAAACGGCAAGGCCGCAACAATGGGTCTTTGTCGAGTTAACGTAAGATCACAGTCACACTAGGGACTTTTTGTATTGCATCTTTTTGTCTCATCGCCTTCCTGAACCCACTGGCATGATCGCCAAGAATGTGATTTCGGCTTCGTAGAGAGTTGTCTCTGTCACTCATACCTATCACATATACGTTTTGTCGGTTTTAGACGGAGACAATGCTCCACAAAACCGCTATCTTTTTCAAAAAGGTCGATGTACATTATTTTCTGCCGCGTACTGTACGACGATTTGTCCTGTCGACGTCAGTTTCGATTTTCGCCTCAATATTACGAAGTCATCTTAATCTTAGCCTTTGCACCTACATGCTTTCCCATACAAAATATAGCAACTTCTGTCGCTCGTCATGTCTATAGTATGATTTTATGTTCAGCAGGATAAGAAACACGACCTCGACGCCTCGTAATACGATACGTTTGTAGGGTGGCAGGAAACGATTTTGTTTAATGATCATCACCTTGGGTCAGTGTCAAAAATACAAAGATGAAAAATTATAAGCACATAAACATTAAGGTTAGATCGTTTATGAGATGCCTATTAAAAAGTGATAATATGACATGTGAAATTGGCAACCATACAACTTTTAATTCGCGAATAAACGCTTCGAAGTAGGAAGCTACTCAAATTATCTTGAATTTAAATCTATAATCTACGAGTGGATGTCTGTTTGTCTGTGACAAAAGTCCCATAAAAATAAAGATAAAAAAATCCGCTCAACCGATTTTAAGATTGGTTCCCGGAGACGGGATACTTATAGGCTACTTTTTATTGCAGAAGATCAAAGATTCCCACGGGATTTTTTATAAGGGAAAACCTATCTGCGCGGATGAAAAAGACCATACAATTTCAGTTAATAACAACGTTGCTAAGCAACTTACCGACAGATTACAGATAGATTAATTGTTATTAATTTCGGCCGATAGACGTTCCGCGATAACAAACGCCTAGTGGAAACTCGCTCAAATAGATAAATCTAGTCGCGGCGTGCCGCATCCTCGCTTGGAACGCGGTGAAATCAAACATTAATATCAAAATATAAATAATCATCAGTGCTAGTATTAACAAGTGTGTTTTACGAATGTTCCTTTGTTTAAAATCGTAATATTTTCCTAAGATTTCAGTACAATCGTTTATTTATTTTTCTAAGCGAGAACAATTCCAAATTATTTATATTTACATTTATCAAAGCACTATCTGATCTGATGATCTGGGGTATACTTATAACTTCTCCGGGGCCTGATGCAAGACAAAAGGGGCGTGAGACGGAGGTCATCATAGCTGAAGAAACTTCAAACAACACTGAGAGCTTGACGATCATTTTGATTTTCTCCTCCCAAAACCAATCTTTCAAAAGGGATTTCTTTTTCCGGTTTCGGTAAGAATTTTGCAGTTTACCGATTCGGTAAGCAAACGTCCTCCATTTTGAAAGGAAATGCTTTCAGTGAAAAGCATAAAGTCAACCTTCGTTAGTTGAAGCATCATAGGATAGGACCAATGAACTAAAAATATACCGTTTAGCCACTCGACTTATTCGACATTTAAACACCAACAAACAGTTTTTAACAAATAAAACACCTGTCTAATCATTTATTTTTATTGTCATTGTTCAGAAATATTTTGTTAAGATTTTTTTAATCAACTATTTTACAAATTTTGTTTAAAATAAAAAATGCCAACAATGCATACCTACTATAAGGTACAGTCGCCAAATAACGCTAATGTAGACACATTGTATTGTTTTAGGTCTTGGTGTAAACACGGTGTAGCAGTTGCTACTCGAAACAAAAAAAAAGGTAGAGCTCGACCCCGTTTTAATCTAGATTCGGACTCGCAAAATATAATAAACAATACGATAACTCTTGTGAAACTTTTTCATAAGCAAGAAGTGAATAATGAACGTTAACTTTAACGGTTTGAGGTAATCGAGAATGGAAAGGCTTAGGTTTCAGGTTATGTAAGAGTTGTGGCTGTCGCCTAGATGGCGTTCGTGTCTCGTTAAACCAATAGATTACCTAACATGGTCTTGGATAACTTTATTGCAGAATTAACATTAGCGCAGGGCTATGAACATCTGTCCTTACTGATTTTATGGATGCGATGTGTCTATCTGTCTGTTCCTTTTAAAGGCAAAGATCTTCTTCAGATATTGTTTATTCTTCGCGTGAAAAAGAAATTCACGTCTTTATCGTTTCAGGACTAGTTCGAGCCCTTGGCGGTGATGATGCTATTGCTACTTACACTAATTGAAATGTGAGTTAGCCGTTTTCTTATTTGTATTATGAATATGTATTCTCTAATCTTAATACAAGATTTTGTTAAATAGAGCTTGAGGGCATTGTTGAAAAATACATGGCAAGCTTTTAAATTTGATGGGATTCTTACTAATTTCAAAATTACGAAATTGTATCTGTATTTTGTTTACCAGGCCTAAACCGATGAAGCGTTCTTGTACCTAATTTTGCACATTTCTTGCATTCTGGAGACGAACTTTTATAGTTACTTCTTGCCAGATCTTAGTGGTGTAAGAAAACAATGACCTACAAAATACATAAATTCCACGCAAGCGAAGTCGCGAATAACAGATAAGTAGTTGGCTGCTAAATTAACATAACCTCTCGAAGGGATCAGTTGCAATTTACACGTTAAAAAAGGTACGATCCAAAAATGTACATCTTGATTGCGTTGGCATCTATTGGGTGTCACTTTGTCTTCTAAGTTACTGCACAATTAACTTTTACACACGTAAATTGGACTGAATACCAGAATGTCGAAGTAAATACTTTAACCTTGCGATAATCGAGTTTACTTCATTAAATTTCATAACCTGAGCAGCTCATGCTCGCGACTTCGTCCGCGTGGACTACATAAATTTCAAACTCCCATTTAACCCACTTAGGGCTGCATTTCGAAAAATCCATTCTTAATAAATACATACCTGCTCTTTACAAATAACACACCCTCCAAATTTCGGGTGAAATTTCGAAAAATCTTTTCTTAGTGGGTACCTACTCTTTACAAAGAACACACTATCCAAATTTCATGTTTCTAAGACCAGTTTAGGCTGTGCGTTGATATATAAGTCAGTCAAGAATTTGACTTTGACTTGACTTGGCTTGATCTTATATATGTATACAGATAAACAAATTCAAGTAGCACCTTGCCAATTACTGGAGAAATAACTGAAAGGTAAATAATGATACAGCGTAATAAGGTAACACACTAACCTGGAATGGATATGGCTTCTAGGCCAATTTAGAGGAATCGAAACCGAAGATTGATTAAAGACTTCACACGAATAAATTTATCAGAGTTAACCAAGACGACCGCTAGGTATTTGTCTGAGATCGAATTTTGTCAGACAACACGTTGCCGCCGACTTTTGGTAGGTAATCAATGTTGCACCGCACGTTGTTGTTTGCGTTGGCGAATGTTCCTTCGTATGGTAGTACTTCTTCTTCGACTTAACATTGTTGAAGAAGGTGTGTGAAGACACTAGGTGGGTCCGCTTTCCTACATTTTGTCGCCCACGGTATGGTAGGTACCTATTACTTTCCTTGTGAAAATCGGATTGAGTCGGTGAGATTTTTAGGTTTGCGTTAAATTACTAAATGTTTCGTTTTATTTAGGTCGAATTTTGTCGGAACGAATATTTTATCTTCCGCCTGAAATATAGGCGTTGAGTTCAATACAATCGCTGCGGTGATGCTAATGCGCAACAATGACCTCCACTTCTCTTTAAAGCATTGTCTAATGTCTACGTACGATTTTGAATTTGATTACTTAAGCAACCACAATAAAGCATTGTTGCGAGACATTAAAAGCTTAGCGCCCAGATGTTGGGAGACGGATAGTCGTGTTTGCAGCTTGCAAAAAGCTCCGGCGTGGGTCGGCTGCACCTACTGACTGCACTTCTAGTTTTACTGTGTCAAGAACAACGCCTCCCTCCCCCCTCATGCAACCCGCGCGCCCTACGTGTCTCTATTTTTGTCACCTGCGTTCAAAAAGTTTCGTAAATAGCACTAATTGCAACTTATGAAGAAGGCTCGTTTTCTTTACTTGTGTCTTACGAAAAACTAAATTTTCTAACAGAATTATTAGCTATAAAGCTGATCGTCTGATCGCACATCTGTCAGCAGGCATCGTACACAAATCAAAATGTGATCGATGGAGGTCATCAGTACACACCAAACGCTTCTTTTATTTTCATAACAATTCAGCCCTTGAGTGCAATCTCACCTGGTGGTAAGTGCTAATGGCGCAGTTTAAGATGGTAGCGGGCTAAGCTGGAAGGGGTACGACAATTTTATTAAACGCATCTACAACTAATCGATTATAACATGGCAAAGTATCGAAATGTTAAATCGTAGACACGTCTGAAGCCTCGTACAAAACCAGACCAGAGTCAATTTAGAAATTATAAATTCTCAATTGCCACTGCTAGGACCTCCAACACAGCAACACACAAAGACAACAGCACTCACCACAGCATCAGGGAGATCATCGTAACACTTTACATTAAACGCTAGAGAAACATGCGGCGCGTAAAGCATTTTCTGCAAGATAACCTACTCGTAATCGATCAGCTGTATTGTCGCACTAATGGATAAGAAGTTTCCTCTTTTACCATTGAAATAAACTATCTCGCGTAGAAAGGGCTAATAGAAGAAGGATACCTAATAGACACGACCTTTGCAAAAAGTTAAGAACGCTTTGTTAAAGACGCCTATCCACGACACTGCGGCAGGGCCGATATAGTGTATAAGTAGGGAGGATCCTAGATAGCCTCCTCAATATGTCATGTGTCATTCTAGGTCGGATCCGATGTCCACTAGATTGGGACACTCTGCACGTCTGTAGGGCCGTTGGCCCAATTTCTTTTGGCAGTTCGCTTCCACCTAAACGTTGGTGTTTCAACGCTCCGACACGAGTTTTCTTTCACATCCGCGCACGCACTGAGTGGCAGACCCGTATGTAGTACCATCCTAGATTGCCTAAAATCTAGCTGCCTCCTAGATTGGCCCTGCCGCAGTGTCGTGCGTAGAGCTCTTTAGTAGTAGCCTCCACGGCATATAGCATTGAGTGTGTGGGAAACATGACTTTCGAGTTTCGATAAAACAGTGAAAGTAAAGTAAACATGTCGCCGAAATGAAAGTTTTTAATGAAGTTAGTTGTCACGCAAATTAATATGCAGTTAGGTATACGGGTATGAGTAAAATACTAAACAAAAACGTGTCATCGTGTACCGCTCTTGAGCACACAGACCCTTTGCGTGCAAATACTAAGCGGAACACACAAATACCAGTTTTAGGACCAGACTACATGGCCTGCAGTTCAAACTGCGGTCGGGCCGGTTTCGTGGAGATTACATCAGCAGCAGTGCTGAAATAGTGACTTCGCACCAAAAACGCAGCGTTGAGAGACCCCTTAACAGTGGTTAGATAACCTTAAGGGGACTCAGTTCAGTGCTTTCTTCATACAAGCGTAGGAGGGAAATTACAACAATATTCGATATTGTGCGCACAAAACTAAGATTTATATCGATTTATTTCGTGATTATCTAGGTTTATTGATATATAAAACATTGAAAAAAATATTGATTTAAAAGTTACGAGGCTCAAAAGATTCCTATTTTAACACTAAATTAATGACAACTTTGGATGTAAATAAATAAGATTAGGGATATGAAAATTCTAAATCAATTTATCATTAGACGTAGTTTATTTATTCACTACTTGAAATAACTTTACTTTGCAAACATAAATTCAGCAGTTTTTTCTCAAAAATACTTTTCCTAAACCCTTTTCGCGCGCTTGATTTCAGTGAAAATCATCGTGCCTCTCAACTTTCTCATACAATGTCAAGTGAAAAGCAAACATGTTACCCACGTGCGCTGCTAATTTCGGTCGAGCGTCCTGCGTCACCTTAAACGAGTAGCTTTGAACTGTTGAACCCAATGGAGTAGTTTGGGCTTTTATCCATACGCTAATCTTAGCAGTAGACGTCCATCGTTTACAATTAAGATTACACCCGACTCTCCATAGGATTTCGGAGAATGTTTTGAGTATTGAATGTAATACTCGGAAGAAAGAAAGGGATATTAAGTCACCAAATAATAATCATGCACGTTTCGAGTCTTCATCATGATCAACCCATTACCGGCCCATTACTGAGCATGGCTCTCCTTTCAGTGTAAGAAGGATTTAGGCCACAATCTGCCACGCTGGCCCAATGCGAATTGGCAGATGTTAAGAGTGCTTATTGTGAATAAGGTGGCTTGTGGAACCGCAGCTAGTTTAAAAAGCTTATAGACAAAAATAAATATCACGCAAAATCTGTTTTCCGATATATTTTTTCCAACTGGCTTTGCAGCTCTCGGTTCGAGTCCATTTGAGCATTCTGCTTTCCGAATCGGTAGTAACAGTCCAGAGGTAACATTAGTAGTCGTCCTACATAAAATAAATAAAATTTGAACTCCTTTTTGAAAATATTTGTCTGTAAATGTAGGACCAGGCTGAACTGCTGTGTGTTCAAGCCCTATTTCTGTATGCGAATACCATCCTTTCCCGTTGGAAATAAATTCGTGACTCGCGAGTCCAGTTAGAAAAATTCCAAACATCACATCTCCCAAAATAACAAAGATAATTTTAAAATGCATGAACTCGACCGGATTTCAACCGGACCATGTAGTCTGACTTTTTTGTTTTTGTATGCGAATGCGATGTATTCGTGATGATTACGTGACTCGCGAATCGGTTTTTCAAAATTCACTATAGGTATACGTTTTACCTGATGGGAAGTGATGACGTGGCCTAAGTAGGGACGCGTTTGTCTAGAAGATGCCTATTCACTCTTGTTTTGAAGATACCCGAATTGTAATTGGTAGGAAACAACAGATCGCGGAAGAGTATTACCAAACCCTAGCCATGCGTATGAGGAATGATGACGCAAAGCGTTTCGTGCGTGTGTATAGAATGTCGACGACATAAGGATGCCCAGCGTCTTGCAGTACGGTGGTAAAAAGCTGAAGGGGGAGAGGATCGGAAAGCTCCTCAGCACACTCGCGGAAACATCCTATAAAACACCGATATGCCGGCGATCTGACGGCAAACTTAAGGCTTGCGAGTTTGCGAAATTCCAAATATCACATCTCCCACAATAACATCAAACAACTTAAATACAATGAATTCGGACCGGATTTCAAGCGGACCATGTGTTATCGCATTTGTATTTGGCGCCTTTTGAAATGAAGTCGCGTGATCTATTGCTTGGCGAGGCAGCCATCTTTAGTCGATGGTATACGGGTGGTTGATGATTTTTAAGCTAATCGAGACTCGACCGACTATTAAAATGCTTTTTGTGTTTAGGTCGCCATTTTGATTGAGCGGTCGCAATAGCAATTGGGCCCTAATCAAGTTAATATTGCAGTTAGGTTATTTAACTCTCGATAAACCTGTGCGCGTCGTGATTAATATTTAAATTCACTTCTGGTATGTTTATACATGTAGTCTGATTATTTTTATTGTATGCGAATGCGCTCCCTTGCAGTTGGAAATGAATTCGTAACGATGACGCGACTCGCGGGTCCAGTTAACGGAATTTCAAACATTACATGTACCGAGATAACATAAAGATTACCGTTTTAGCGACTGACCTTCCATAGGTCCTTGGCATACAAGAATTGCGAAAGACATGAGAAAATAAACTTATCAGTACGTATGACACTGTCAGGTGTAAATACCTACATTTATTATTGGCGCATGGGTATTACCTACCCATAAAACCTGAAGCCATCTGGACATTATACCTACTTAATCCATACTTATAATTAATAAAGAGTGTTTGTAATCGAAACACTCTGAAACTACTGAACCGATTTTAATAATTCTTTCAGCAAAAAAAAAACGTAGGCGATATGTTATGTATTGCTTAGAGTTTACGGTTTACCCAAGCGAAGTAGCTAGAATTAAATATTATAGTCAAGAGTCGAGTCAAGTCACCACTTCACCAAAGGATAAGAAGATTCATAATATTTCTGTTGTCTGAAACGCATAAAGTAAACAGAAACAAAAAGAATGATTAACTTAGGCTGAGATCTAATTAACTTTGCTAACGAGACATTTATGTCTCCAACATAAGTAAAGTCTGAGAGAAGTAAAAGTCTACATATAAATCTTTAGTTCACTCTCTCTTACTCTTTTTTTTTAAAGAATATTAGCCATGTTAAATGACTAATAGTCCCCTTTCCTCTCCAACTAAGCGTCAGGCTTGTGCTAGGAGTAGGTACGACAATAGTGCAACGGGCGGGGTTTGAACCGTCGACCTTTCGGTTTTCAGTCCACTCCTTTACCGGTTGAGCTATTGAGGCTCTGAATTTTAAAAATTAAGTACCTAGGGCTAATTCTTTTTTTAGATTCTTGTTCTTAATAGCCGTTCGTTTTATATGTGTAGAAGCCATGTCCAACCAGTGTGTAAATTTGATGTAAGGCCCTAAATGTTTGTTCACCTTTTCTTCAGTTTTCAACAAGCCTTATACAACCTCACTCAAATTCGATAAGTAAACAAGTGGGTTTGCTCAAATTAAATATGTAAGTACGTAAAACTTCGTGTGCATTTTAGGTGCAGCCGATGATTGTTATAATTTACAGTTAGACTTTCGGTATCCTTGAGTCATACTCAAAACAGGCGATTAAACAGAACCAGAGACAATTAAATGTTATTGATAGATAAGATAAAGCAACAGCTTAATAAACCCTTTTAGAACAGGACCTATGGCTATTTTTCGTCAAATGTCAAGTAGAGTTCGCATTTTTCCTCGTGTTATCATCAAATCATTGTTTTAACTTTTGTTCGTATCAATGAAACTGTATTTTAAAGCAAATGAAAACTTTTTGGAACTAGTCTATTGCCAATTTGGGTTTGGTAAAGCTGCATATTTCAATTTGTTTCTGATGGTTTTTAGGAGTATATAACAACCAATCTGATTTTGCATGAAGTTGTCGAAGTAAGATATTTCAGCAACCATTCAAATTGCTAAAACATTGCCAATCCGCACTTAGCCTGCGTAGTGGACTATGGCCTAAGCACTTCTCATTCTGAGAGCTAAGCCGTGCTCAGCAGTGAGCCGGCGATGGGTTAAAATGATGAAGGCAAAAATACCAGGAAACGTATATATAGGTTAAAGCAACATATAAAAACTATTGGACAAGTGGACCCGACTTCACTCAAGCAGAATTTCTGAAAATAATTTCTTAGGAGGGTCTACGTTATACAGAAAACCTACATGCAATAAGTATCTCAAGTTACCCAAAAGAGATTGCCCATTTTCTTAGGAGCTTTGGGCCCCCCCTAATATAATTGTTATGTCACCATGGTTTTAGTTTTATTGTGTAGACAAATAATTACCTTTTTATATTCTGCAAACGATTTTCATTTATTCACCCTGGTTATAAAGAAATCTTATTTTTTATGTTGCTGATATTAAGGTTATATTTAATTAATACTTCTTCAAAATAAATGGATGTTTACGGTTCTAACTGTAATTGTGGATATTTTCAATAATAGAGTGAAAGAAAAGTCGTAATAAAACATATTCGTAAAAAATAACACATTTTTTTATAATTTATGTTAAGTTTTGACACGACGCCACAAAAGAGGGGCCCGTTCACGGGCGATCTCCTTTAATTCAATTTTATTTTTATTTTATTAGGAGAACTAACAGCTTACATTAATCTATTATAATTTTAAAATTAAGTAACTACAAGCAAATAAAAGGTTCTAGCCGTATGTTGATGGCAATTTATTCTTTTTAAGTGTCTGAAGAAAATGTTATTTTCCCAATAGCCGCTCTACATATTACGTATCTCGTTGAACACATTATCTATACGACACGTAGGTAACGTGCAAATTTGCGGGCCGCACGCAATTATTTACGTCGGCCCTTTGTAAGAATCGACCTATAACGTTCCGCCTTGTGTTTATGGTGCTAATTATGTGGTGAATTGTCTACCTTGATCAGTTCATTAACATTCACTTTTTGAAGCGAACACGTCTTACGGTGAATTGGGCGATATTGAGATGGGTAAAATCTTCAAAGTGACGTCAGTTAGCATGTCGGCTAAGGTTTAATAGTGCTCGAAGTGCCGAAGTAATAACTAAACTAATGTTGGTTTTAATTTTTTATTACTACAATTTGACACCCCAAAAAATAACTTATTTTATAGTTTTAAGTTTTATTTCTGTCGGCAGTCCCCTCTGACTGCCAATCTTTTTTTAGGGTTCCGTACCTCAAAAGGAAAAACGGAACTCTTATAGGATCACTTCGTTGTCTGTCTGTCTGTCTGTCTGTCAAGAAACCTACAGGGTACTTCCCGTTGACCTAGAATCATGAAATTTGGCAGGTAGGTAGATCTTATAGCTGACATTTGGGGAAAAATCTGAAAACCGTGAATTTAGGGTTAGATCACACAAAAAAAATTAAATTGTGGTCATGAACTAATAATTAGTATTTTCAACTTTCGAAGTGAGTGACTATATCAAGTGGGGTATCATATGAAAGGTCTTCACCTGTACATTCTAAAACAGATTTTTATTTATTTTTATGCATCATAGTTTTTGAATTATCGTGCAAAATGTCGAAAAAATACGACTGTAGTACGGAACCCTCATTGCGCGAGCCTGACTCGCACTTGGCCGGTTTTTTTAAATTGGCAACAGTGGGTTTTGAAACTTGTGTAGTCCACGCGGACGAAGTCGCGAGCATAAGCTAGTCTTGCAAATAAAGTTCAAACAACCAAATAAAGAGTACCTACTGGCATTGAAGTCTGAATTTCATCAGGTCCTACTGAGAAGCCATATATTTGCGCAATTAAATGCGATGGAAAGCTTACACCACGAGCTACGAGTAGCTCAATAGACGTTAACGAAACCTTATATTATCAAACTTGATGTTTATTACCTACATGAGCTATTGGTATAACATCTAAAGAGTTTGAGAAGAGTCTCCAATGAGAAAAGTTACGTAAGCCAAACCTTACTTTAATATCCAATGCCGTAAATGCCTGCAAAAACCTTTAGTTTGAACTTGAAGGAGTTAAGAGTTGATCGTGTGTTCACTGTTTTGAACTTAGGTTTCGTCTCTACTTAAAGGAAGTTCAACAAGTAGAAGTTTCAATAAGGACCACACACGATCAGTTTTTGAACTTCTGTCACGTCTACGTGAAAGAAGTTCATAGTGCAAGCTTTTGTACGAAGATGATTAAGATGAGATAAGTGCTTCCCTGTCCACTTTTACTCTCTTTTTCTCTTTACTGTAACTGTTTTTGGTACAAATAAAAAATAAAAATAAAAAGATTTGTAAATAAGAACTCTCAGGCATGCAGGTTTCCTCACGGTGTATTCCTTCGCGGTTAAAATATATATTTTAAATTGCTTAAATTGCACATAGATAACTCCGAAAGTTAGAAGTTCGTGCCCGGGTTCGAAGCCACGACCTTCCGAATAGGACATGGACGTCTAGGCTATCACGGCTCTATCATAAACCTACGAATAATAGAAATACGTTACAAGTCACAACCCTTTAGTAAGTAGGTGTTGTCTTGGGATAATAATGGAGTGGGTTCTCAAACCCTTCGGCATTAAACCATTCCGTGTTAAAAAAAAACGCCCGCCGCTCAAAAGCTGACAAATATGGGCGCAGAGTATAAAGTAAACCCTGGATAAATAACAGGAACGTGACAGGATGAGTAAGACAGAGCACGCTCAAGTTCGAGTAGAATGAACAAACGAAGCTTTGAGATAAACTTGCACGTGTAGATTGATCATCAGGCGGTATGGAAGTTCTCGTCAGACCTGACACGATACATAGTCATACCGATAAGCATATGATTAAATTAATACAAGCGGTCACACATGCACCCAAAACATTGAACTTCTTAGATCGGCGGCAGACTACAAACTGGTAGACCTAAACAATGATTACGTAATGCCACGCAACAAACAAATTCCGTGTTTTATATACGAAGTCAATAAGCAACGCGAACCTACTGCGGTATATGGAAAGCAGTACCGGACCACTGGGTCAAAAAGTATTCTGATAGAAAAGTGCTGTAACATAATTATTTGTAAATAGATGATGCTCGCCGGATCTAGATTTTAATAAAAATGCCGTGGGAGCTCTTTAATTTTCCGGGATAAAAAGCTGTCGAGGTCCGTCTCCGGGATGCAAGCATCTCAGTATGATGATCAGATGATGCGCGCAACTTTGTCTATGTGGAATTAGATTTTTTTTGAAATCCCATGAGAACTCATTGATTTTCTAGGACCAAAAATAGCTATGTATTTCCTGTGGATGCAAGCTATCTCTGCACCAAATAGCGTCAAAAGCAGTTGGATGGGCGTTGAAAAGCTAGCAGAGAGACACACTTTCGCATTTATAATATTAGTAGGTATGGGTTATATTTTTATCAAAGTTTCCTAAATTCTACCTCATGTCAAACTAATGGTATAAACTCTGGACGTACAGGGATAAATCTTAGGTTCTGAAGATCTAACTTTATCATCATAATATCATTTAAAAGTTTGGTTGAGTAGTTTAGTATCCAACTTGCTTATATTAAGGCTTGCTTTGAAGTCGGCTTTGTTTTAATTAAAGTTAAGCATTACACAAGAATCCTGTCTACTTCTAGGCTCGTTGCTCGATGTACTAAGTGGATTATACCGACATGTCATATTGACAGACATTCGACAAGGAATAATGCGGTTCAATTACCATATTAAATTAGACACGGGTTGCGCTGTAATAAGCTAGCCAAATATGTAATGCTACAAGAGGCTCGGCGTGTTTTTCACAAAAACACCGCCTTCGTTTAAAGTCCAATTACGTACGGTTAGTAAAAAAATTGTAGTTTTTTATCGACTGTTTCAGAGAACGATATCGCACAGTTTAACGCATGTTTAGCCGAACTACTGCGAACACAAAAAAGCCTTGTATTTATTTTAATTAATTTGTTCATTTTTATACTTTTTTAAAGTGCGTTAATTTTGTTTTGGATGAGCATCCATCCATTAGCTCCTCCATGCTTGCACAAAATGACAGTTGAGGTAAGCTTGTGAAGCTTGTAGTTATGTACACAATATGTTAATGTAGCTAGGTTTTAAAATACGAAAATACATATAGCCATCTTAAAGATAGCAGCAAGATGACGTAATTTTCCCAAAAATACGAATAGGTGCCATTTTTAGTGTTCCGTACCTCAAAAGGAAAAACGGAACCCTTATAGGATCACTTTGTTTTATGTCTGTCTGCCTGTCTGTCAAGAAACCTAGGGTACTTCCCGTTGACCTAGAATCATGAAATTTGGCAGGAAGGTAGGTCTTATAGCTGACATGAGGGGAAAAATCTGAAAACACTTGACGGGTTTTTTTAAAAATATTTTACAAATTACGAACTTTGTTTCAATCTCATAGGTTACTGTGCAGTCACAACATAGGATGATATTATTGTTATGTACTATTAGACATAATAATAACAAAAACATGAACAGGAAATATTTATTGTTTATAAAATAATCATAATTAATGGTTGAATATTATTTAAAGCTTTTCCTTGAATAAATATCTCCAGGGTTAATCCCTATCCTTTTCCAAGGAATTGTTTACCAATTAAATGACAAAATGGACCTTACACTTCTGTGGTCGTTTAGGTTTACGGAAATCGGAAATAAGAAACGCGGTTAGCAATAATCCAGACTAGTCATACATCAAAAATTAGTAGGTACAGTTCTTGCATTTCACGAGGGCGAGTGGCTCATGCTTGTGTTTAAGTCGTATCGGTATAAGTAAGGTGCAGTAAATGTGTGGAGCGATCGCTCGCGACTGACTGGTCCGATATGCACGCACACTTACGCAATATCCATGTATACGACGTAACCACAAGTAAAGTTCACTCGCCTTCGTGAATTGCAATAAAGTACTTACAGTGATTAAAAGTTGATATAGTTATTCGAGCGGTGATAACGTAGGTCCCAGAATCTAGGTAGACGTCAACTTCCTGTTCCGGGGTTTAGGGTTCGATTCCGGGCAATCAACTCTAACTATACATAGTATTTACGAGTAAATACGAGTACGTCTTAAGCAATCACTTATATACATCGGGAGGAAAGCTACATGCCTGAGAGTTCTGCATAAACGATTAAGCGTCTCTGAGTGCGGCTGTAAGTAGGTATGTTAAACCTCGCAACATGTTAAAGTTTAAGCTATAAAACAAATACGGAACGAAAATCAAAATTTCCTACACATAATAATACGTGTAGACACATATGGTACGACATTTCGGTTTTAAATACATAATTGAGGGCAAAGTAAAAGGGTAGAGTGGACAAGGAAGGTCGAGATTAAGTTATATGGATCAAATTAAGTGAAAAATTATAGTTTAATCGTGTGAAGTGTGAGATAAGGCCAAGGGCAGATTACTTATTACTACGACTATCAATTAAAAGTAGACTTTATCCTACGAGAAAACAGCCCAATTTTGTATGACAAATTAAATGAATGAACGACTATCAATAAGTCGACTTTATTGTACGCAAAAACAGCCCAATTTAGTATGACAAAGTATATGAATGAAATTAGCGGTTTTATTCGAATTAGCGAACTAGCGGTCGATTGTTTCTTTATTCGATTGTCATTATTAGTAGTATCAAACCATTCGATTGTTGGAACTAGTAATAATCGCCCATCACTGGGGCAGACTATTGTCGAGGGTTTTGTAATATTACAAAATGTATTCTGTTAATTCATAATTGTAATAATTTTAATCAAAATAATAGGTGTGCGAGTTTTTTTTATCCATACTAATTATTACAAATGCGAAAGTGCCTGTCTGTCTGTCTGTTGCCTTTTCACAACCCATACCCATTTGACGGGTACAAAGTCCGGGAATATTTTATCCCGCAAAATCAAAGAAATCCCACGGGATTCTTAAAAAACCTAAATCCACGCAGCCAAAGTTGCGGACATCATCTAGTACTAAATAAATATTTCTATTTTTAGTGCGAATGCAAAATTATATTAGTAGACACTGGGGCCGATTCTCTTGTACACAATCTCTAAACTAAACTAAATTAACAGGTTTAAATCTTATGCTATCCTTTTCCGCAAGCAAAATTATGACAGGGATAGCAATAGATTTAGACGTGTCATTTTAGTTTAGTTTAGAGACTGTGTACAATAGAATCGGCCCCATTGTGGCTAATTCCGTTGTACACAATCTCTAAACTAAACTAAAATGGCACGTCTAAATCTATTGCTATCCCTTTCATAATGTTGCTTGCGGAAAAGGAGAGCACTAGATTTAGACCTATTAATTTAGTTTAGTTTAGAGATTGTGTACTAGAGAATCGGCCCCATGGATTTTCTTCTGCCCAAAATGTTTAGTAGTATTATATTTTTATACAAAGACTGCTAAATAGGTTTAAAATAAAAAACCTAAGTTTCAGAGTTTTAAATTTATATAAAACGTCACACGGTTGCAAAACTTTTTATTTAAATTTTCTAATTTGCCCCCATAAATAAGCCCCATATTAAAAATTCATTTTTTTACGTGACACGTCCGTGTTTAGGTCACAGAAATTCATATGTGTACCTCAACTTAATCGGTCCACTAGATTCGGAGAAAGTTGGCTGTGACAGACAGACAAACACACGAGCTACCCAAGAGTCCAGTTTTTTTTCATTTGGACGTACAAAACCCTAAAATAAGTATAAATGAAGTATTACGAAATACAGCGCTCACGAAATATAAAACCAATGTACGATTAAGTCGAATTAAAATATAAATGTTAGTTCATATTAATTACGTCCAATAGGTTAATTCACAAAAGGTCACTAGCCTGAGACTCCCTTATTAGGATAAAAATGTCGACCAGAGCGGGACGCCTTAAAATTACATTAAAAAAACCAGCCTAGTGCGAGTCGGACTCGCACACGAAGGGTTCCATGCCATCGTACAAGAAATAACACTTTTTCATTTTCATGGCGGCCATTTTACATTTTTTATTATTAGTTGTTACAGCGGCAATAGAAATACACATTTTGTGAAAATTTCAACTCTCTACCTATTATGGTTCACGAGATACAGCACGCCGACAGGCAGATAGACGGACGGACGGACGTATAGCGGAGTCCTTAGTAACAGGGTTCCGGCACCCTTCGGATACGGAACCCTAAAAACGCAATAAAATTAAAACACCTATATACGTGTTATTTTCTTCATGTCCTCATTTATGTAAGGAAGTATTTAAAACAGATAAAAAAGTTCATCCGTTTATTTCCTAGTAACCGGTAACGTCATGCCAAGGCTGCATTCAATCATAAATCTCTTTAAAAAGCAATATCGATTAGGGTCTATACAGACTGGCTGCAAGGGATTGCAAACCAACTGCAAAATTGCAGTTTATACGCGGTTTTAGTGCAGTTCATATACCTGTATCACAACTGCTAACGGTCTACGCAGTCCACTGATATGCGATCTCACCTGGTGGTAAGTGATGATACAGTCTAAGGTCCGAAGACCGCTAACTTGGAAGGGGAATAGCAAGTGAAAACTAGCACAATAAAATGTCGATCAAACTGACTGAAAGTTTTCCCCTCAAATTAACGATCGAAAATAAAAATATTTAGAAAAGTGAAACTTAGTTCAAAACTACAAACCGTTGCAGTTAGCACAATAACTGAGTAACCCAAATGTTTATACATTAAATAATTTTATGATTTCTTTAATAATTAATTGTTTAGTTAAGTAGTTAGTTAAGTTCTTTTTATTTGTCTAGATATTTTGCAAATGCTGTGTACACATTTTATAGATACATTTATCAGCCTGTGTTTGTCTATAAGTGTCGTAGTTTGTGTTAAATTAATGTATTGTGTGTGTTCCTAATAAATAAAATAAAAATAAAATAAAAAATATATGAAGCAATCGAAAGTCAGTTTTTACTCCTAAAAGCAGTTGATATAAATAGGGTAGGTCAACGGTGCTGAATCAATTAGCCACTTCTAAATAGATTGTCAAAATAAAAGTATAGATTGTATAGAAGACCTAAGATTTTAATAATGTAATTTTTTTTATGCTTCAATAAAAAAAATGTATAGTAAGTATATCCTTCCCCCCCCCCCCCCTGTGTGTGGTGCCTAGCCTAGTGGTTAGGACGTCCGCCTTCTAATCGGAGGTCGGGGGTTCGATCCCGGGCACGCACTTCTAAATGTTCGAAGTTATGTGCTTTTTGATTAATTAAATATCACTTGCTTTAACGGTGAAGGAAAACATCGTGAGGAAACCTACATGCCTGAGAGTTCTCCATAATGTTCCAAAGGTGTGTGAAGTCTACCAATCCGCACATGGCCAGCGTGGTAGACTATGGCCAAAACCCTTCTTGAGAGAGACCCGTGCTCTGTAGTGAGCCGGCTATGGGTTGATCATGATATTCTTTTCACGATGTTCCCTATCGAAAAGAACAGGACTACTTTATGAAAAGTTTAAATTCATGTACAACCGAAATAAAATCTATTGCATACTTACTTTTTTATATAATCTAATAAAATCAATATACTATATAGTTTTATTAGAATTAACCCCTTTTATAAAAATTGTAATTCTTAATTTTGAGACAACTGGCGCCATCTAGCGGGGCATATATAAACGTACACGCAAACTTCACAAGCTAAATTATTAGCTACACGAAGTTATCACGACGAGAATCCTGCAGAGGTGATGCCAACGTCTGCCGACAGATGGAGTCACTAGCAAGACTTGAACGAATGTAATCAATAAACAGGTTTGATGATAACTTGTCTGAATTAATTATACAGTATTATTGCGTAGTTATCTATGACAATAAAAATAAAGAAAACTTGTAGATAGAACAAGCTAACATGAAACGAACAGTAATATGTAATTGCATAAGCAAAACTTTGGGCTATTTAACAATACATGAGGTGCGCCGTGCGACCGCGTCGTACATAACTTCTATGACAATGCATCGCGGGGATTTACATGGGAATTGCATTGAAGTTCTATAGTTTTTATGATGTGACGTCGCCAGCAAGTATTTTCATTCTTAGTAGAATCAGCGGTCTGCAGGCCTGTTCCGTATCTCAGTGGCTATGAAAGTACTAGTCTCACTGTTAAAAAGAAAAGGATGCAGATACTCTAAATTTAGTTTAGAGAAAGACTAGCTTATGCTCGCGACTTCGTCCGCGTGGACTACACAAATTTCAAACCCCTAATTCTCCCCCTTAGGAGTTGAATTTTCAAAAATCATTTCTTAGCGGATGCCTACATTATAATAGCTATCTGCATGCCAAATTTTAGCCCGATCCGTCCAGTAGTTTGAGCTGTGCGTTGATAGATCAGTCAGTCAGTCAGGCACCTTTTCGTTTTATATATTTAGACAACGAAATCGATGCCATTGTCTGTCTACCTAGTGCGGGGTCTGTCAACGTTGAGCTTTCTGGTACGAGGTCGCCATTCTAGCTGCTAGAACATTGTTGGGGTCTCAAAGGGCTAGAATCTAGCACTTTGGAGATCCCAACAATGTCAATCAGTTTTTCGAATAATGCACCTACACGTTCCTACTTTAGCTTGGCAACCCATTGAGCTATATCAGCTACAGGTATATCAGCTCGTAAAAGCAGCTAGTTGCCGGTTGCCGCAACAGTTGCGCAGCGCCTTAATAAAATAGCTACTAAGAAATGCTCCTGATGCTGACATTTCAAAGCTACGATCTGTGTAGAAAAATTTGATTCGTATGATATTAAAAATTGTCCTACCTTTCACGTTCCCCCCTGGAGCGACTGCGTTTCCTATACGACTGCTCCCTGGAACCATCATCGAGGCGACGTCTCTTCGCCTCGTAGGAGCGCGACCGGGAGCGCGAGTGAGACGCGTAGTGCTTCCTACGGGTGCGCGGCATCTGCAACACCGTTATGTAATGATATAGTTACATAATGCCAAGGGAAGTCAGTCCATCTTTGATATAAAAACCCAAGATAAATACAGTTTCTAGAAAATGAAAATCGTGGTATGAACATAGCGCATACATGTAACGTACCAAAGCAGATATCAAATACTAATGAAATATTATAATGTTGCCTGTTGAGCGAGAACTTCTGCGTACGCAAGCTTGTATGGTGAATATTTAGTATATGCATATCAAGGCGCACCGTTTTTATGTATGTGATAAAATATCAAAAAGGTTTCATTAACAAAATATGCTCCCTTGGAATTCAAAAAGGCTCTAAGGGTAAAGAGGTTTTAAGACCCTTTTACGCCAAAGCGACATGCGACAATGTGGTATGTTATAGATGGAAACATTAATTTTGTGATATGCAACAGTCTGTTTTTATGCAGATACGTCGTTGCTGAAGATTTAGAATATTACTATAGGACAATTCGAAAAACGATTCCTGCTACATTTTAAATTATGTCAGCCCTATGGCATGCCTCAATGTCGCACTGTGCTGGTCTGGCGTAAAGCGGCCTTTATGTATGAAAAAACAAAAAACTTATAAGAGCACCGGAAAAGCATTGTTTTTTTTAAACTTATTTTTAATGTGTCTACATTTTAATTATTTCATTCTTGGTTGGATATCTTAGGTTTTATATATCAACGATTTCTATATTCAAGTAATGAGTACCCTTTATGTACCATGAAAATGGTTGAATTTTGTTAGCCAGTAATATAACAATCAATGAAATAAATTCAAAAATTGTCCAAAATGGCAATGGAATCTTGTTAGGCAGACAGACAAGCAGACCACATTGTGTTGCTGTTAATTCCAATCATCAATTAATTATTTCAAGGGAATGAAAGACACATGTTCAAGGCCCTGGAGTAACTTTTCAAGTTAACTAATGTGTCATGAGTGTTGGGTTATATCTGTCAATCTGTCAATTTATAATCTTAACTCTGCTGCTAGATTACGGTACAATGACAGCTAGTGTCACGATCGAAATCATCTCTAATTGGTTGATGCTCGCTCACTATTGGCTGCATGCTGCAATGTATTGTTGCAACAAGAATACCATAAGTTGAGCCAATCAAAACGATTGCAATTATATTGATTGACGTAGTTTTCCCGCCACCGATCAGGGTGTCACACTTTCAACTTGAAAACTCACTCAGGGCACTAGGTAAAAATAATTATTATTTTTGTCATATTATGTTTAGTAAGTTCAAGACAAAATTATTATAATTATTTTATTTATTTATTTATGTTAAAAGTTAAAACCGCCAAAAATGACTTGGGTACGTGGTGTTGAGCGACGATTTGCAACTACCCAATTTCTACATGTCATTTCAAACTCTCTCATTTTCATACAAATTTATTCTTGACGGTACTTGACAAGTACTACAGAAAATGTATTTTGTCTAAGCTTGATGCCCGCGACTTCGTCCACGTGGAATTAGGTTTCTTAAAAATCCCATGGGAAATCTTTGATTTTCCGGGATAAAAAGTAGCCTATGTCACTCTCCACTTCTTTATCTATACCCATGCCAACAATCAAGTCAATCCGTTGCGACGTGATTGAAGGACAAACCAACAAACAAACACACTTTCGCATTTATAATAAGGGTAATGATTATTTTTTCTCATTCTAAATTATGTGCAGGCTTATGGAATATTAATACTGTCTTTGTCAACAGACCATAAGCATACAATGGAATGAAGATTTACCTACTTTATTTGCAAATGTTCTGTTAAATGCATAATAAATTATGAACAAGTAGGACTGAATGCTTCTATTATACAAATTAATATAGACTAGCTAGAGCTAGTTGTTTTATTTTTTGTATGTAAATCAAATTCATTTAATTTCTTCTTAATTACAATTCTTTTTTTATTCAAAATTAAGATTTCTTTAGTTTTAATTTGCACTGTACCTAGGTATAGAAATATCAAAAAGTTGCCTTGCATTATTGCTTTCACATTAATTAGCATATTATCATAGTTACCTTCCAAACATTGAATGGTAAGCAAAGACAATGCAATCTATAATTGATAGTTAATAATTAAATTGTTTATATCTATGTATATTATCTGAAAATTCCAACACAAAGTCAACAGAATAGTATTAAGTAATAGTTAATGTCTACCTAATCTATTTAATGTACTTGCTTTTGGTTACACTTCATGTAAATCTTTTGTATAGTTTATTTTGATCTTTTCTACATTTATACAAGAGTAGACCCGTTCACACTTATGATCCAGCATAAAGTAAATTTAATAACAATATTAACTAGCAACACTAATGAAATGCATTAATATACAAGCATTTTGAAAATGCTGAAATGTTCTTACATCATGTTCGGAGAGTAATATTCATGAGCGAATCAATCGAAACATGGCTACAATATATTCATTAATAGGTGAAATAGCATAATAATGGAGAGCAGATAAATTAATGATGAACAAATAAAGATTTAATAAAATTTAGATATAGATTATCCCTACAAGGCAGTAATGTGTAATCATCAGAAAAAAACCCAGGAGAAAGATGGTCATTTGACTTTGACTTTACACCTATTGCAATGTTAAGATGAATTTGATGCGTTATTGATTGCAGATTATTACATCTGCCGTCCTATAAAGCATATTAATTACATAATGCCAATCTATATTGCAAGTATTGATAAGGATGGAAGTATGACCATACATAAAATGCAACTTATTTTTAGGGTTCCATACCTCAAAAGGAAAAACGGAACCCTTATAGGATCACTTTGTTGTCTGTCTGTCTGTCTGTCAAGAAACCTACAGGGTACTTCCCGTTGACCTAGAATCATGAAATTTGGTAGGAAGGTCTTATAGCAGACATTAGGGGGAAAATCTGAAAACCGTGTATTTGTGGTTACATCACACAAAAAAAAAAAAATTGTGGTCATGAACTAATAATTAGTAGGTATTTTCAATTTTCGAAGTAAGTTTTATATCAAGTGGGGTATCATATTATGAAAGGTCTTCACCTGTGTATTCTAAAACAGATTTTTATTTATTTTTATGAATTATCGTGCAAAATGTCGAAAAAATACGAGTGTAGTACGGAAACCTTATTGCGCGAGCCTGACTCGCACTTGGCCGGTTTTTTTGGTAATGCTTATTTATTATTATCATCTATTGTAAATCATATAACTTATCCTTACTACTGACTGATATGCATCAATGTACAATACCAACCACTGGAACTAGAAACTTAGAACTAATTTCAATTTTAGGATAAATTCCCAGGCATCATCTATTTGGTACAGAGATAGCTTGTATCCCGTAAATGTATATTGGATTCTTGTTATTCTAGAAAACCAAGTTCCCTAGGATTATTTAAAACGTAAACCTACAAGGATCAAGTTGCAGGCATGAGAATTTAATTTTGACATTCAATTACTCAATGTTAGCAAGGCTCATGCTAAGTGTGATAATGATCTTTAAGTATAATCTTATTAAAAATGTTGTTTTTTTACAAACCTTGAACCACAAGGTCTACAAAACCAGACTTTAAAATAGTTACATATTACAATGACTGATTTTATGGTGACTAAACAATTTAGCATCCAATTTGATTCAAATTAATTAAAATTCATATTAGACCCGGTATCCACCTAAGCGGAGTGGAGAGGAGATGTGTACACTAAATCAATCCGATTTTTAAAAGATGATGTGATAATTTTTTCACGTCATCTATTTTGAATCTTATTGGTCGATCACAATGGTCATATGGTCGAAATGATATTTAATTGCTTGGATCTTACTTATTTGAGAGTAATTCTTGACCTAGAATCATGAAATTTGGTAGGTAAGTAGGTAGGTCTTATAGCACCAGTAAAGGTATAAATCTGAAAACTGGATCTGAATTTGTGGTTACATCACGAAATATATTAAGATGGCGTGTTCATGAACAAATAATTAGTATTTTCAATTTCCAAGGTAAGATAACTATACAGCATATGGTATCATAATATGAAAGGGCTTAATCTGTACATTATAAAACAGATTTTTTAAATTTTTATGTATAATACCTAGTTGCCTGGTAGAGATCGCTTCACAGCGATAAGGCCGCTGATTGTATGTTCTTCTTTTACATGTTTCTTTTTGTGTCTTTTTTATTTTATTTTTTGGTGTACAATAAAGTATATTAAACTAAAACTAAACTATAATAGTTATCATGCAAAATATCGAAAAAATATGACTAGTACGGAACCCTCACGTCTAAAAACGTCACGGTTTCTTAAAGTAATAAATAGGTTCTCAGAGATGGTTCATATTAACATTAAAGGTCACTATGTAAATCTATAGTAAGTCAACCAGTCATCTGTACTTAATTTGGAAGCTTATTAGTGGAATTATTCAAATTTTCTCACAAAAAGTTTAATAGATTGGCATTACGCAAAGGTCATGGTGTTAAAGCTGTACCATTCTACATCTCATGCAATATTATTTTTCTCTATAACCACAATAGAAGTAAAATCAGTGTACTGCTTGTACCTCCACTTACCATGAAAAGGATACCAAAACTCGTATCCAAGCAGTATAAGCTGAAAAACATGAAACTTTTTAGACCAGAAATAATTGGTCAAATATTGTGTTATAACTTGTAACCCACATGCATCAATTAGACATATATATTTTATGATTAATTGCTAACAATTTACACATTCCACCCACAACATAGGTATAAAATATAAATCAAGTTATCATCTTTGATCATACCTACTACTGTTATTACCAGTGATGTACATACATGTATTATAGGTAATTAAATTTATATGTACAGTTGTAAGTATATAATTTGACAGGCCTAAATATAATTGAAACCCAGAGAAAGCCATTTAAGTAATACATAGTAAAACGCATCATAATAAACATAGTGGGGATACAAGCTATGTATCGCGACAGCTGTAAATTTTCTAATACGTATCAAATAGTGCAATAATTAAACGTTTTTCAGATAGTCACGAAAATTCTAAATTTTGAGATTTATTTGTAAAACGTAATCAAATAAATACGAATACCTAATTTTAAAACAAAATATCCCATGCTGCCAATACTAGATGTCGCTAAGTTATTTACATGCCTGACGCCATGTTCTTTCTACGGATCAAGGAAGCCCTACTTATGCCAAAGATAAAAAGATCTAATTTCTCATTGCCACTTACCCTCAATTCACTTATATATTTCAATTTACACCACAGTAGTTGAGTAAAATTTGCTAAATAATTCCAAGTTCGCGATGCAGAACCCTGAAGAATGCTTCTTCGCAAGAAAGGCCCAAACATCGATCCAAATGCGATTGCGAGACAGCCAATATTATATTTAATATTATGTTAGTTTAGTTGGTAACACTGTATTAGCATGAAACCCAAAAAATAGCTTCCTGTCAAGAAAAACTTTTTTATAAAGTTATTTATAAAGAAAATTACGTAAAATTGGTCATAAAATAAGTAAATTCCATATATATAATAAATACATTACATTATAAAATTTACTATAAAATAACTTTATAATAAAGCAATGGACGTAATGTCGGAAGTGGAAACAGTTTAGCCATGATAAACAAAAAAGTTATTAGCCAACATGAAGAAAAAGAACTTCGTTCATAAACATCTTTGACAGGAACGATAGAAACGGGTAACATTAATCTAACAGCGGCAGGCAGCGTTTCATTGAATCTAAATAGTTATGTATATAAAAGTAAAAGCTGACAGACAGACTGACTGATCTATCAATGCACAGCTCAAACTACTGGAAGGATTGGGTTGGGATTTGGCATGCAGATAGCTATTATAACGCAGATATGCGCTAAGAAAGGATTTTTGAAAATTCAATCCCTAAGTGGGTAAAATAGAGCGTAGTAGGTTACCTAGCTGCTTTCGCTCAAGAAGAGCGTAGGCAGCGTTTGGAGGCAAACAGAATGAGAATTTCTCAAGCGAGAGGAAGAAATAAAAATAAGTAGTTACCTATATAGTTCAATTTCAACAAGGCCGTTTTTTCATGAATTTCTGACTTTATCATTATTAAGTTTTTGAAAATTTGAACTACCTATGGTTTACCATTCTTCTTTAGTTCTTTTTGTTATAGTTCTTCTTCTTATTTAATGTAAATTATAGTTGTTCTCCTTATTTAATGCCATCAAAATATGTCTCATAAACTCATGAGAATACGCGTTCAAAATTTTGATGCCACCGAAATGAGAGAAACTATCCACCGAAATTAAAATCTTTTTTTAATTAATTCACTAAAATCAATGAACGAAAAAATCAAAACTACCTAACGTAGTTTAAGTTCGTTATCTACTAGATTTTTTCCCCGTTTTGGTTTGGTTTTGGTTAACCTACTTTTCATTTCTTTTGAAGTCTTTAAAGTTTTAATTTTGGCTTATAAGTTTAAGTCCAATGACTTAAACTTATGGTATCTACAATATTAATTCACCACCAACAGTTCCTGTATCCTCATATCTAACCTTGCAACTTCAGAATTAAAGAGCTGGATCCAGAAATTGTTTGCGACCATCTCGCAAACTTACGTAACATAGGTAAGTAGTTACTGGTGGAATAAATAAACTCCTTTTTCGAAGAGGTTTAAAAATTTACCTGTTGGCCTGGATTTTCACCGAAATAATTAATAATCTACTGAAATGATAAAAACAATCTACCAAAAATAAGACAGTAATTAAACACCGAAATCCTAAAACAATCCACCGAAATCCTAAAACAATTCACCGAAATGAGACAATTAAACATCGAAATGCATCGAAATGATAAAAACTCACCGAAATGAGAATTTTTATCATTTCGGTTGATTTGTAAACTATATAGGTATTATAGGATGATATGAATATTACACCGATAAATAAACGTAGTACCATTAGGGCATTCATGAATTGTTAATTAATTGTAGGTACAAGTACGCGGCAGAAAGTAAAATTCCGATTTTCGCCACACGCCAAGATAGTCTTGTCGCACTGTAACATGGAATTATTATTGATAATCCAACTGATTTGAATTTACCGGAAATGCTCATTTCCTTAGTCCGCGACTGTACACCATCCATGTAACGCCGAGGCGGGTATAAATAGAAAAACAAGAAAACAAGTCTTTCAGGAAATTCGAAAATACCTAACTAGGTACTTATTCACAAAAAAAAATGGCGGTACGAAGTTCGCCGGCTCAGCTACTATTAGGTACCATACACGTAATAAGTATTGTCTCACTCGAGGTATTGTCAGTTCAATAGGCACTGTGTCATGAGTACGAGTTACCTAATTAAATTATTTATTTAGTAAGTCAAAGTTACACATCTCCGATCAATGCATTGCGTAAGCAGTGGAACTCAACAAAATGTTACTCGCTACAACACAATATAATATTATTGATATTCAATCAGGCAGGCGGGTGACTTATGGAAGCATGCTCTCGTCATTTACATATGAATGGTAAATCTTTTAAAATAGAAATATAATAAGTGTGTTTCACTAAGAGAAAGCCTGGCGGGAATCAGCTGATCGGGATTGCGCAGTGCGCAAATATTGAGGGGTGAAGGGGGCGGATGCGCGGGGTTGGACCGTTAGGGCAGTGGAACCCGGCCAGTCGCGCGCCCTCGCGGCTCGCTCCACATAGCGGCGCTTAGCGCTTCACGCGAACCCTACCACGCCGGGAAACATAGCTGAGATAAACTATCTAAGAGAAACCTCTCATGAACTCCCCTGGTAATATAATCCCCGTAACTGTGATACTTTAACAATCGAACACCGAGTCATGCGGGCGCAGATGAAACTGCGAACACAGCCTCCCTATCCGCGCCGACACAGATCCTCGTTATTATGAGAGACGCCGACGTCGTGCCTGATACTAGTACAAAAATGTTCGACATGTCAATTCAAGAGGTCAACGGTAAAGGCCCTAAGAAACGGAAAAAGTCTTTGGAGCACATCTGTGATAAAGATCAGCCTCTACTAAACGAAGAAAAGCCAGAAAAGGAAAGGGAAGAAAAAAATGGGGCCAGAGCAGCTAAGGTTTCTGTTACCAGTGAAGGTGTGGAGTTACTCCACTGGCGAGATATGCCGCAGCATCTGCAGTTCAATCCCTATGTACTGACGGGGTACCGGCCGCTGCAAAGCTGGACTGGATGCGTACGCAGTCTATTCTATTTCCATAATGAAACGATTAATATTCTCACACATGGTAAGTTTGATTTTATCTTTAGCGGATTTCATCTATTAAAATAAGTATTGATCTAATTATTTTATAATCTTTGATAAAAAAGCAATATTTTTTTCGGTCCCTGTTTGGGTGCCATAAAAAAATATTGGTTAGTCAGGCTATTTTATTTTAACTTACTAACTTAACATGTTTTAAATTCAAAGTTCTTTGTTATTACTATTTCCGCACTTCTGTATCTATGGATTATACTCTCTGAAATAAAAACGATTATTATATTTGGTCCCTATTTGGGCGCCAAGAGAAATATTTCCCTTTTTCAAAATACGGATTGTTTATTTGGCGCTATTAACAGAAAGTAAAGTTTAATGAGGCTTTTTAAATGACAAAGTTACACAAGTTTGATATGTTTTACGCAGAGTATTCGTAGATACCTATCTCAGCTTGACGTCTTTGGTATCTATTGGTTAAAAGTCGATCTATTTTATTACTTAGGTCCCTATTTGGGCGCCATCAATAAGCAGTATAAAGTTAAGTTAAATGCGGCTTTCTTCAAAGGATCTTGATCCTTAATCGCATTAAGATCCTTGATATTAAAGTGCATGTTTCACGCAGAACAAGTAGGTTGCTATCTCAGCTTTACTACTTTAGTATCTACTGATGAAAAGTCGATATATTTTATTAAGCCTCTATTTGGGCGCCATAAATAGAGACTTAAATGGTAGCTTTTATGTTCTCTTCGTCGTGCTACGCAGCGTTGTTTTAGCGAACGTTTTACGCGCCAACTCATTGTTTAGCGGCAAGCTCGATTAGGATTTATTCTCTTTTATTTCGGATCAAGCTTCACAAAACAACGCATTGCCTTTTTTTACGAACGGGTTTCCTAATTTTTTCCTTAGATTTGTTTTCTAAAATGAAATTAAACCCCGAGAAAGAGAGATATGGCCAAGCAGTGCCGTTCAAAAAACATATCTACTACCCCTGAGTAGCCATCTATTACTATCTAAATAAAATTAAAAAAAGACCTGATTTACCGACTGAGTTATCAACGCCCAGCCCAACCCCCTAGACCTAGAAAGCTAAGGTTGCCTTTATAATGCAGATATAAGGAATATTATATAAGGACGGATTTTATAGGGATACGGCTTAGATGAATTCTAAGGGATAGAGTATAAAGAGGGTTTATATTATGTTCACCAAGTGATCGAGATCACTAGTTACCTAAATAAAGTTAGGTATTTTAGACGACATACAGGTACCTATATCAGAAGTTATTTTAACGAAAATCTAAATAATACTTATCGAAGATATCTATTGAATTTCATGTTTATTAGAAAAGTTTAGAACAATAATTGGCACTGAAAATGTTTCTCAACACCATTAGTCCAACCTCACTACTTCGTGAACTTTATATACCTACCGAAGGGTTGTGATGTCAGTACAATAAATACGAAACTTCGTTCGAATTGCCAGTTGTTGTACAGTTTTTCGAAATTTTGCACGATAAAACAAAGACGCATAAAAAATAACTAAAAATTTCTTTTTAGAATGTACACGTGAAGTCCTTTCATAATTATGATACCCCCTGAAAGTTGAAAATACTAATTATCTGTTCAGGACCACATTTTAATTGTTTTTTTTTGTGATGTAACCACAAATTCACGGTTTTCTGATTTTTCTCCTTACGTGTGCTATAACACCTACCTACCTGCCAAATTTCATGATTCTAGCCCTATAGAATTCTTGACAGACACGACAGACAGACAGACAGACAGACAACGAATGGAAGTGATCCTATAAGGGTTCCTTTTTTCCTTTTGAGTTACAAACCCCTAAAAGCTGATGTTCTAGCATAGAACACATCCTAAGTACTTATTGAACTTTTGTAAATACAGTGAATATACTTTCTGTACTTTTAAATTCCCTCTTTTCCTACGCATTTCCCTAAAGGAGTTCCCCTTTTAATAAAGTACTTATAACGATTTCTATTTTTCTTCACAATCAACACGCTATCCAAAACCCAGCAAGGGTGCGCACCCCTCATTCTAATTACCACCCAAAAACTGGGTGAAACACTCGTTACCAACGTTACCAGTTGAATAAAATTGAAGTGTATTAAACCCTTTAAGCGTGAGTGAAACTCACAGGCCCGGATCCCTAACTTTCGTGAAATACCTTTCTCATTTCGACATGCTACTTAAATATGCGTATTTTATACCCTTTGTTATTAATTCCCTAATATTTTGACGTCCTTTCTGATGTTAGCGGGTCAAATACGGGCGCTTGATAAATTTGAACCATCAAGAAATATGATTGTGTTTAGTCATTCAGACATTACATTTTCATACAAATCCACGTTTCAATAGCAATCGATATCATATAGAAAGCTACGAACTATAAAGCCGAAGCTTTCGTGGACTGAATAACAAGCATATCTCGACTTTTGCTTTTGCATTCATATGCATTCATATTCGTAGCATTGCTACGCGCTTGAATTTGCACGCTTTATTATAAGATCAAAAGGATCATTATGACTATACTTCGCAGCTAGATAAAGTTTATTACCTTGATATTGCTAGACAAAATTGAATAGTACCTACCTAAGTATATCTACCTAAGTATATATTTATTTGATATAAAGTCCTGCTTATTCTGAAACAAAAACTTTTTTACACACTACCATTCTACTAAAATAATATTTCAGGTGATAAAATCAAGGGAACAAGTTTTAATTGAGCACATAATATAAATTATAGTCGTTACAGTCTAGTGGTGAAGACGTCTGCCTCCTATTCGGAAGGTCGGGAGTTCGATCCATCGTGAGGAAACCTGAATGCCGAAAGTTCAACATAATGTTCTCAATGATGTGTGAAGTCTGCAAATCCGCAGATATCCAGCGTGGTGGACTATAACCGAACCCTTCTAATTCTGAGAGGACTGAGGAGACCCGTGCTCAGTAGCGAGACGGAAATGGGTTGATAATGATGAAAATACTCAAATTGTGCTATCTTTTTTGGATTCTGCTCAGTCCAGCCGTTCGCTATAGTAAAGTCTAAAATTTGTATTTAATTAGTGCGTTTAAAACAGTTTCATTATAATATAACAAAAATAGACATAATACCTAATGCAAATTATACATGTTTTTCTTTCTTTAAAGTATTGTTAAACGGTACTTATGTACAGGTAAACGTCCTTATTTTTCAAACTTATCTCCCAGTAATTTCCATACAACTTCAGCAACTTTGAGTTGCGGTGTCACGTTTTTTTTACGTGCCACTTTGAACTTATCTACTCCTAAAAATATCATTAATCTTATTATTTTCTAGAAGTATCATTCAAAAGAGAAAAAGTGTTAAATTTGTTCCGGTTATTAACTTCACTAGAGAGACTAATGATTTTTTAATTCATAAAGCCCGCCCGCCCCTTTAGGTCTGCCGCCCGCCCCTACAATATTATCGCGCTCGCGCTTCGGACTGCGAGACCCGATTAAGGGTTACTAAATAATTTCGAGATTAATAACGTACCTATTTAATTAAACTTCACCTTTATGTTGTCTTTGTTCTGGCTTACCTACTCATTTTGGTGTAAGTATCCACACATGCCGCCAATTTCGGCCGGCGCGTTGGTCAAACCTGGCGAATTGTGTGGATACACTATTAGGTTGTAAAAATGTTAAAGATCCATACTCAATACCGTACCCATACCAATATTATAAATGCGAAAGTGTGTCTGGTTGCCTGTCTGTTTGCTAGCCTTTCACGGCCCATCCGTTTAAACGGTTTGACGAAATTTGGTATAGAGATAGTTTGCTAGATCCCGCGGAATAAATTATAGAATATAGTTCACTCTGATTCTAGTACATTATTTTATTAATGTCATTGGCATGTTAGTACCTACTTACGTAGAGCGTAGCGAAACCAATAATTAATCTATGACCTACTCCTTAAAATATTTAGAAAATATTTCATGAAAATATTTATACAAACCTATAAGCTTTTATGTTCGGTCTTCCAATACAAGTAATAATACTAGTATGCTAATGAATATTCTTTCAGAGCGTCTACTATAACCATAAAGGATAATATTATTTTTAGTGAAAGTCGTTTTGTTAAACAACATTAGCCTCGCGTGACATTTTCGATGGAATTTACGGTTGAAATAACAATGTGGCGTATTTAGGTAGAAACTAACAAACTTTACAATTTTGGATATCACTGAAAATAGAGCAATTAAAAGAATAAACCTCTTTCGTTAACCTTTGCTTGTATTAGTTACTAACTTATTACCCTAATACTAGATGATGCCCGCGACTTCGTCCGCGTGGATACTTATAGGTTTTTAAAAATCATGAGAGAACTTTTTAATTTTTCCGGATAAAAAGTATTTTTTGTACATCCCAGGGATACACGTGTCTATATCACTATATCTGTGCAAAATTTCGTCAAAATCGGTCGAACGGATTAGTTATTGAAAATGCCGTGGGAACTCTTTGATTTTCCGTGACCAGTCTATGTTTTTCCCAGCTTTCAAGCTATAATGGGGTAATAGTGTAGTCATAAAAAGCTAGCAGATAGACAGAACCTTTCGTATATTTTATAATCTCTAAATCGTAACAGGTGTGGTTTCGTGCCTGTATCTAACTTCACTCTTACTTATGTAGGTATAAGCTAAAAGCTGTGATAGCCTAGTGGCTAGGACGTCCGCCTCCTAATCGGATCGGAGGTTGGGGGTTTTATACCGAGCCTGCATGCTTGAAAGTTCTCCATAATGTTCTCAAAAGGTATGTGAAGTCCAATCCGCACTCGCGTGGTAGACTAAGGCTAAAACCCTTCTCACTCTGAGAGGAGACCCGTGCTCTGTAGTGAGCCGGCGATGGGTTGCTCATGATGACTCTTATCTGCCAAAGTTAGCAACAAAGTAAGTTCTTAAGTACCTAGCTGTTATTCACTCACAACTTGAGTGTGATTTAACATGGATCTCACCTATCTGTGATCACTAATCCAGCTTTATGAACAAATACCTATTTCGCTATTACTACGATTTCATTCATTCCATTTTACTTTATTCCTACGGGACGCGGTCTACAGTTCATTCCAACGTTTCGCATTTATTTATTTAACGAGCTCGATTCATAACTTTAACTTGTTTGCAGTTCACTTAGAACGTTCAAGTCTGTCAAGCTGAGGACGCAATTTAATTTGAGCCTGTTTTAATAACAGTTATGAAAGATAAGCGCTCACTTTTTACAGTCAAGCCGTTTAAGCTAAGTATATAACAATATTTTTAATAAAAATAACTTCTTCCGCGTTACATATAGCACTACCCTTATTAGCACTAAGTACTCTTATTATCACTACCCTTATAAGTTATAACAAATGGAAAAGTATGTTTGTTTGTTGGTTTATTGGTTTGGCCTTCAATCACGTTGCAACGTGGCAATGGGTTGACGTGATGTTTGACATGGGTATAGTTAAAGACCTGGAGAGTGGTATAGGCTATTTTTTATCTCAGAAAATAAAAGAGTTGGCACGAGATTTTTAAACTATATCCACGCGAACGAAGTCGCGGGCACCATCTAGTAATTATTTATAGCCTATACTTTGGTATAGTACCCAGGAATAATGTATAGCTATCAACCAGTTAGTCTAGTCGGTAGGACGTCCGCCTTCTGATCGGTGGTTGGGGGTTCGATCCCGGGCACGCACCTCTAATTTTTCGGAGCTATGTGCGTTTTTAATAATTAAATATCACTTGCTTTAACGGTGAAGGAAAACATCGTGAGGAAACCTGCATGCCTGAGAGTTCTCCATAATGTTCTCAAAGGTGTGTGAAGTCTACCAATCCGCACATGGCCAGCGTGGTAGACTATGGCCAAAACCCTTCCCACTATGGGAGGAGACCCGTGCTCTGTAATAAGCTGGTGATGGGTTGATCATGATGATGATCAACCTATTAAAGAATTTTTGAAATCGGATGATTGGTTTCGGAGATTATCTCCTTTATCCAGAGGACAAACTTACAAACTTAACTTTTTTATAATAAAATAATATTTGGTACAAATTCTTCTCCATACTTAATTACTCTTTCAACGATACCTCTTTAAACCTCCGTAAGTACCTAACCTACACTGTTCCTTCACTTTCCTCCTTTACCGTTCTAAAACAGAACGGCGAGAAGTTTGTACTCAATGCTTCTGCTGATCCGAATTCCGAACCGCTAGGGTGTGGAACACCCTTCCGTTGTCCGTTCTTCCGCGTATAATCTGAGGAACCGCCATACCTTCAAAACCTCATCATTGCATTCTATAAGGCATGATTGTCATCAAGCACAAGCCTATAATGCATTAAAAAATTGGTCAAGTGCGAGTCGGACTCCATACAAAGGATTCCTTACCATCGTATAAGAAATAACACCTTTTAATCTTTTTTACTGTTCATGGCAGGCAATAAAAATACACCATCTGTGAAAATTTCTACTCTGTACCTAATACGGTTCACGAGATACAGCCCGCTGACAGACAGACGAACGGACGTACATCGGAGGCTTGTAATAGGGTCCCGTTGGCACCCTTCGTCTACGGAACCCAAAAAAAGACTGCACCATTAGTTAATACCTATATTTCGATATTTCACTGCAGTGTGGTCGTTAACATGGCATCAATAAAAAATGATGAATTAAATTACACAATGTGGGTAGGTATGACAACAAAGCATACGCCATGTTACCACCCGCCGATGTATAATCAGTATAATCATAGAAATCGCTGTCAATTTCATGATTTCAACCTCGATAGAACCCAATTACCTCATCAATTATTCGCTGTAAGGTAACTTTGTTCCTACCGCCTGTAACTCGTAATAATAAGCAAACACAATTATTATAAAATTGCTATCATTATATAATTATTATTTGCTTTATTCTTTTCTTCTATATTTATTAACCGACTTCTTTATTTATCTACTTTTCCATTTCCTCGAATAGTACTCTAAGTAATTCTACCTATGTAAGTAACTATGTAATATCTACTATTACTTATCTACTGGCATATTATACTATACACAAAAGTCTCTACAAAATGTTCGTCTCAAGAACCGAAAGAGACAAAACGTTCGCAGTTTGGAAGCGTGTACGTGCGCGTGATAATTTTATATCGGACAAGAGATGATTTCTATGTTACTAGTAAAATCTTAGCACTAAGGTTCTAACAACTACAATAAAAATATAATAATGATTTTAAGCTTATTTCGTGGTTTAGTGACATATTTTAATGTATATAACGAGTACATACCACGATTGGGTTGAAATATCGACAAATAAAAACAAAAATTAATCGTGGTATGTACCCGATATATACATTAAAATGTATATATCGGGTACATACTCTCTTTGTTGCGTAATCCCATACATACAAAAACAGTGAGAGCGCTAAAGTAACTTCATTTCGCGAATAGGGTGTAGAAATCGCACTTACCACGTTTTCGTCGCGCGTTGTGTTTCTGGCTTCAAAAATCAAAATACTCGTTATGATTAAAGAAATAAATAGTTTTCCATAAAAATGTTAACATTTCCAACACAACAGGTGACCCGGAATACTCACGAGCAGGCGAAATAATGGCAGTCTGGCAGGCTGCCATAGCTATTGTGTAATGATTCCAGGTTAAGGCTGCATTATTTGCCCCATATTCAAAAATAAAAACTATTTTATTTCTACTAAACACAAAAACTTTTTTCAGTTTTTCCCTTCAATTTTAATATATATATATATATGGATATCTTCCAGTCAAGAGTGAAAAGGCATCTTCTAGGCAAGCATGCTCCATCTTAGGCTGCATCATCACTTGCCAGCAGGTCTGATTGCAGCCAAGCGCTAAGTCCATATTAGCATACAAGCCCTTATTATAAATGCGAATGTGTGTTTGTTTGTTGGTTTATTGGTTTGTTGGTTTGTTGGTTTGTCCTTCAATCACGTCGCAACGGAGCAACGGATTGACGTGATGAACTGGAGAGTGACATAGGCTACTTTTTATCCCAGAAAACCAAAAAGTTCCCGCGGGATTGTTAAAAACCTCACGAATCGAGGGTCTGGGAAAAGTTAGAGGTGCGTGCGCGTGATCGAACCCCCGGCCTCCTGAGCAGATATTGTAACCATTAGGCTATCACGGCTCTTTCTGTACTAGTACCTAGTCGAAATTAAACCGATAACAGTCAGCGTGAATCGAGTTATATCTATTCCGGATGCCTGTTCAATATCGATACCTGAGGCGGAGAGATGAAATGAGCTGCGGAAATTAAATTTTTCCCGATTATTTTCAACCTAAGCCTTTAGGACCTTATTTAACTGCTTTGTTAAAAAAAACCGTTTTCATTCATATACCTACTTAGTAAAAATTGGTAGTCTGGGGGACTGTCCACAGAAGTGAAAACTCAAAACTATCAAAGAACGCTATAAGCCATACTTAGTCAGCGTGACCAATTGCGGATTGACAGACTTTACGTATAGCTTTGAGAACATTATGGATAACTCTCTGGCATACAGATTTTCTAACGATGTTAGTATCCTTCACCATTAAAGTATAGTAAGTGATAAAATTAATCGCTTAAAACGCACATAACTTCGCAAACTTAGAGGTGTATGCCCGCGGGATCAAATCCCGGACCGTCTGTATTGGAGGTCAAAGCTTTAACTACTAACTAGGCTATTACCAAATATTATATAGCATTTTTTGGTGCGGGATCACTACTTTTGTAACTTGGGACTCCGACGGCCAACATATCGCTCGTCTGAGTATGTGCTCCTCCCTTTGCTAATAATTCCATGTCGATGTCGGTTACATTAGACGTTCGTCAGTAGGTATACAATATTCATATATAGGTACATTTCAACGAAATGCGGTGATACCAACTTGCTTGATGCGAGCAGTCTTCCTATTGGAAGACTGCTCGCATCAAGCAAGTTATCCATAATTCATATCCATAATTGACCTAGGTAGGTACTACTACTTGATATTATAAATGCGAAACTATGTCTGTCTGCTAGCTCTTGACAAAATTTGGTACAGAGATAGCTTGCATCTCAGGGACGGGCATACGCTACGTTTATCCCGGAAAAACAAAAAAAACTCCCACGGGATCAAAAAAAAGTTAAATCCACGCGGACGAAGGGGCGGGCATCATCTAGTAATTCCAATAATAATTCACTAAGTAAGTAAGTTGCTTTGTCAGCAAAAATAGCAACTTAATATTTGAATCCAATGAGACCCATTGAGATGTCAATATCGTTTTCATTAACGGACATCATTCGTCCAAGTAATATCTGATATAATATAACTCAACTCCTTTTGTACGCTAAAAATAATTTCTAGAATAGACCACCAACACAAAAGAGAAAATTGTAATATTAAATTCTTCTAAATGGATCTCGAGTTATAAATGTCTACCCCAGGCAGACTTTCAAATGTAGAGATTATTTTTATATATCTAAAGGTCATCTATCTTAACTAGAACCTTTCAATAAAATAATATTGGCGTCTATTCAGTGCTATATAAACATGGAAGTAGGAAGTACTTCTATGTAGGTACATAATATAATATACTCTTCTCAAAGTTCTAAAAGTCCTTTTCACAAAAGACCTCGATGTAGGTACTTACCTACGACATATGAATCCAAACAAAAAAAAATTGGCCACTGTAACTCGCTTTAATCTTGATAGCCTCACCTAATTTTGAGTTCCTTAGGAACCACTAAGTATTTTTTTCGTTTGGAATGACCTATCTAGTGCGTAGGAGTCGCGTTACTTTAAACAATGTCTGCGGAAAACAATTACTTACTAAAAAAAAATAGAACTATCAATTGAGTTCAGAGGTTGGTGTACAGCAGATATTCTGTCGCATAGGCAATGGTTTTGAAGAAAATAAATATGCCAAAATTTAAGGGCACTTGCTACAAGGAAAGTGACAGTACTAAATGATGAGCAAGCTGCTGCAGTGAGCAAAGCTTACTGCTTAAATAAATTAGGTAAGTATATTATTCCAAAAAAACATAACGGTGACTTTATACGGTACATACAACGAATAAGGGTTTTTTTCGTTTGAGGTACGGAACCTTTAGCGGCTGTAGTCATGTATTCTATTCTTGTCCATACAATGTTGCGAAATAGAGCAAAGGGAAAGAACAAAGAAAGTTTTTCTTTAGGCGCGAATGTGGAACCATTATAGCATCAGATAAGTTTAAGAAGTTCAAGTCACAAAGACATTATTGCCTTCCATCTTTTTTATAACTAAGTATCCAGTATATATCTCTATATTATATGTATATAAAAATGAATCGCTGAATGTGTTGCTGATCGCAAGTCTCGAGAACAGCTGAACCGATTTCGCTAAATTTTTTTTCTAATATTCCTTGAAGTACGAGGATGGTTCTAACGGAGAGAAAAATTTTAAAAATTGCCTGAAAAAGAATCGACTGTTAGGCGGTAGGAAGTTCGCCGGGGCAGCTAGTTTTGTATAAAAATATACAAGTGAAGCTTTTTCATATACGAAAATAAATTAAAATATGATGTAATAGAAATGTACCTACTTATGTTTGTTTGTCATTTGTTCTTCAATCGTGCTACTTATTTTTTTCACACAGATTTAGTTAAAAACCTTTGAGTGACCTCTTTTTTATCTCAGAAGTTCCTACGAGAATTAAAAAAAACTAAATCTACGCAGACGAAGTCGCAAGCATCCCAGCAAACCCAAAGAAAATCTATGATTTTCTGGCCTCTAGAGCTACTATATCCATGGAAAAAATCACGTCGATCGAAAGTCAATAATGCGAAGATGGTATTAGACCACTAAAACAATTCATTAGGCATTCTCTTTTTAGCGTAACAGCACACGCCGCGTATCCGCTGGTTATTAATAAGTCAGCACGAAAACAGGTGAAAGTTACCTAATGTCGAGAAGTCGCTTTACTTTGGCGGCGTGCCAGGCCTTGTAACGATTTTAGGTTAAGGCTCTACGCGTGGCACTTTCTTCCCAAACATACGACCCAATTTTTGCCCAACGTTCTTAGATAACTTCGAACTATGCCGCAGATAATATAAATCTTTTTGTAAAAATAGGTCGCAATATCAAATAGTACAAAGTAAAAAAAAAAACCGCTTGCTCTGTGATGTATGAAAATGTAGGCTGTAAAGCTACGAGTTCCGATATGAATAAGTAATAAAATATGAAGCTTTTACAGCTTTTTCTACACGTGCACTGTGGTCTGTGCAACGTTAATAATTAATTCAGCTATCTTTTGTGTATATATTTGTAAAAAAATAACCTGAAATAAATATCAACGTACTACCAGTACAATAAAATGTTAAGTACCAGCTTTTCCCCGTGGCTTCACCCGCGTAAATATTTAGCTTTCATTAACATGCAATTTTTTTTCTTTAGCTACACAAAATTAATTTACTTTTTAGGCACATAACACAGATTTCTTGAATATGGTTTAAATGATTTCACATACTTAGATAATAATAGTTTCCGGGATAAAAAATAGGCTATGTCCGTCCCCTGTTGCATTCGGTTCTATTTTCAAATGAGTCCTGAAATACTCCTAGCACAAGCTTGAAGTATAGTTGAAAATAGAGGTATTGAGATAAGTGCTTCCATAATCCATGTCCACTTTTTCTTTCGTTTTCTCTTCATTGCTACTACTTTCTGGTACAAATAAAAATAAAATAAAAATTGACTCAAAAAATGGCATAGATTTTTTTTCTTAAACAGTAGGTCGATTGTCTAAAACCTGCATCAATCATTATTACAATCTCAATTGTTCTGATTGGCTGAATTTGAGCGATTTTTGATGCAACAATGCATTGTGGCCAATAGTGAGCGAGCATTAACCAATCAGAGATGATTGCGATCGTGACATTGTAGCTGTCAAACAACCGCGGTAGGGCCACTGATAAGTTATCGTTGTGCAATGGTTATGCATGTCTCTTCAATGTTTATGTTTTAGTTTTTAAGTTTTTGGTTCAAAATAAATGAATAATTAAAAATATTTATTCATGTAGGCCAAGGTGTGGCTTCTTAAAACATATCAAGTTATCATCAACTACCATATATACGGAAAGAGGTTTAAATTCTATTGAGAAGGGCCGTCATTAGCTGATCAAAATCAAAATTATTCAATTAAAAGTAAATATTTTCTTTCTCTAGTTTAACAATATTGCCTTTTCAATTAAAAAAAACCCCGGCCAAGTGCAAGTCAGACTCGCGCACTGAGGATTCCGTACTACAATCGTATTTTATCGACATTTTGCACGATAAATCAAAAACTATATGAAAATCTGTTTTAGAATGCACAGGTAAAGTCCTTTCATATGATAGCCATCTTACTTTGAAAGTCGAAAATAGCAATATTTGTTCATGAACACATTTTAATTTTTTTCTTGTGATGTAACCACAAATTCAAGGTTTTCAGATTTTTCCTCTAATGTCTGCTATAAGACCTACCTTCCTACTAAATTTCATAATTCTAGGTCAACGGGAAGTACCCTGTAGGTTTCTTGACAGACAGACAGACAAACAGGCAACAAAGTGATTCTATAAGGGTTCCGTTTTCCCTTTTGAGGTACGGAACCTTAAAAATATACAAAAGATGACAAAAATACATTGTTTTTGTATTCCAGTAGTATTTTATAGATGCAAATTGCAGCCAACTGGAGTAGGAGCGCCGAACAAAGCAATCTTCGTTGAGAGATCGCCCCATTTTTCACCTAAAGTCCTGAATGCACCGCCATTAATACACAATATCTCTGTAAGCTAAGAGTCAACAGCTGGAATAGCTTTACTTTGTAACACTCGTTGTAATGTGATCAAAACCTCAATAGCTCAACCGGTATAAGAGTGGACTGAAAACCGAAAGGTCGACGGTTCAAATCCCGCCCGTTGCACTATTGTCGTACCTACTCCTAGCACAAGCCTGACGCTTAATTGGAGAGGAAAGGGGAATATTAGTCATTTAATATGGCTAATATTCTTTAAAAAAAAATGAGATATTTATGTCAGTGGTTAGTATGGTATCTATTTAAAAAAAAACTTTAACCACAACTTAACATGTCATGGTAACTTAGATTGAATTTTAAGTTTTACAACTTACACTTGTCTGCGAACCATCAGCAAGATGGAGTGGCAGTGGGTGGGCCATGCTTGTCGTAGGAACGATACCAGTTGAATTCGAAAAGGCCTCGAGTGGAGACCGCGCTCTTAAGAAAGGATTTTCTGGAATTCCACCTGTACCCGTAGTATAAGATTTTACGTCTCACCAAACGTTTCTAGAATTCGAGAATCGAAACACAATAACATCAAGGTAAAATGGACCTAAAGAGCCTTGAATTGAAGTCAAAAATGCAATGCCACTGATTTTAATTTCGCAACGTTTCTGCTTGGAACGCTGGCTGTAGATGTGTAGACAAACTTGAGCTTTAAAACAAGGTATTTAAGATCCAGTTTACTATAACGCAGAAGTGTTTCGACTCTCGAATTCTAGCAAAGTTTGGTGTAACGTAAAATCTTATACTACGGGTACTGAGTGAAGCCAATACAAAAAATAGTAAAATAAGTAGGTACGCGTATGTAGTTCTATTTTATCACATAAATATACCTACTTCGATAGTAAATCTTGTTATTCATGTAGTGTTGGAGTAAACGATAAAAGCGAAGGTTGTATTATTAATTATTATTGTTTCATATCATAAGGACAGGAATGTTAACAAGCCAACAGGCATTCGTAGTGTATTCGTAGCGGCTGCTACGAGTGAGAATCTGCACGCTACGTTGCTACAACAAAATAATAATAATAATAATAATATAGCCTTTATTTACTGAAAAAATTACATACAATTACATTTTATCATAATATTCAGTATATACATATTTTAATAGTTGCTACAACAATGGTTAGGTAAATATTTGTAGATAGAGTGCCAATTTATTTATTACTAGCGACCCGCTCCGGCTTCGCACGGGTAGCTCATTACAATTTTCGCAGATATATCTTATTTAAAAATAAATACTAATGTAGCATATTATGTCACTCAGGAATAATGTAGCTTTCTACTGGTGAAAGAATTTTCAAAGTTGGTTTAGTAGTTCCAGAGATTACTTCCTACAAAACAAACTTACAAACTTTACCTCTTTACCTAAAATTAAAGTTGCATTTTATTTAATACCGTAAAAATGCCATTATTTAGGTTATGAATAACGAAATCCGTGGTGACTACCTAGGTAACAGATACTGTACTAGGAATTCTACCCTATTTAAACATGTTTTACATTACAATTTTTATAAAAGTTTAGTCTAGCAGTAGGACCTCCTGTCATAATGTTGTGATCGTATTCCAAAAGCTTTAAAATCGTCGGAAATAATGAGTTCAACAGGCTTAAACTACTTTTACTGATTTGTTTACCACCTCAGTATAGAATCGTATTTAAGGAGTTCGTGTATTGAAAATGTGTGTTTACATATGGACTCACTTCCGACAGCATTGTACTTATATAAAATTTAGGACTCTCTTTCTCTCTCACTTACATGCAGCATTTTAGCATGCCCAGCCAACGATGTGATTTAATCGTCCGGTTCGTCCGTTCACCTTTTGCGAGATAGATCCCCATTCCAAATGTCCGTTTAGAAGATTCGTTTCAAAAGTATATGTCCTTCCCCGGGATGCAAACTATCGCTGTACCAAATTTCGTCAAAATCGGTTGAACGGATGGGCCGTGAAAGGCTAGCAGACAGACAAACAGACAGACAGACACACTTTTGCATTTATAATATTAGTATGGATTATAAGGACAGAGCACAAAAATAAAATGCCGAACCGGCAACTTCAAAATCGTTTACGTTTACAGGTACAAAGAAACACCTTTATCCTTCTTTAACCATCTGAGCTAAACCCTTAGCTAATCGAAAATGCAAAAGGCACTTACGTACCCAAACATCAAAGAGATTTTATCTTTGAAAATTTCCTTCAAATGTCAGACCACCGCACCGCGTCTCTTTGTACGCGCTTTTACACTTACCTCAAAAAGTGCTAAACGCATTTATTTTTACCGATAGGTTGGTAATTAGAAATGAGGAGATCCGTAGGAGACTCAGAGTAACCGTCATAGCTCAACAGGTTGCGAAGGTGAAGTGGCAATGGGCACGGCAAATAGTTTGAAAAACTATGGCGACGTTCGCAACGAAAAGCGTAGCATTGGAAGACTTTCCACTTGGTGGACAGACGACATCAAATAAGTCGCAGGGAGCCGCTGGATTCAGGAGGCGCAAGACCGTGGCATGTGGATATCCAGCAGTGCACGTCAAAAAAGGTGAAGGGGGGACAAGATCCTGAGCACAATCTCCGAAATATAACTTTTTATTTTTGAATTGTTGTTTTGTTGAATTAACGTTCGCACTGTAGAAAATAGGTTAAATCCTTTGACAACTATTTTAAATCATTTCATGTTCCAGTTCTTGGATGAATTTCCAGTTTTTTCAACTTTCAAAAATGGCAATAGACAATGCAAACGCAGTTCGATATATTAACAGAGAACAGATTTTCCAGCGTGTTTTAACGTGAATGTTTCGCTAATGCAAACTCACGGTTAGACAAAAACTATTTCCCATGTATATATTGCACATGTATGTGGTTATATTTGTACATTGATAAATCAGTCGTTAGTTTATTCAATGTATAGATTATATGCGCATTCTGCATCAATAAATCAACTCTGCTATAAATGATATATCGCCGCTATAAACTATTGAATGGAATCGGTTTGAATGACAAAGCGTACTTTCTGTCTGAGATTATTTCGAACTGGGCATACATTATTTATCGCTTTGTTATAGGAAAGTTTAGTTCCATTTGATTTGTATCAAGACTTCTGCTACGCTTGTCACGAAAATATAAGATCGATCCTTTACTAATTTAGACAAGACTAGCTGATACGCATCTTCTACTTCATCGAAGTGGATTTTTTCTATTTTCCGTCATGCAAAGTATCTTTCGTCAAGATTTGTTGTGTCCAAGGTTGTGAAAAGGTTGACAGACAGATAGACATGTTAATATTAGTATGGATTAGAGATTAGGCGCGGAGCGGCAACATAAAATCTGTTTAATTTAGTTACATATTCATGTCTAAGCAGTTTCATGACAGGTGGTTAAATATGTAAAAGTTACAAAAGCAAAACGTATTGAAGTAAGGATTTATTCAAGTTGACTTAAAATATGTTTAAACTTAATAATTTTTTTTTTTTAATTCAGATACAAGTTAGCCCTTGACTGCAATCTCACCTGGTGGTAAGTGATGATGCAATCTAAGATGATAGCGGGCTAACCTGGAAGAGGTATGGCAGTTTTTATTAAACCCATACCCCTTTGGTTTCTACACGGCATGTAAGTATAAATACTGACTTGTGCAACCCACTTTGCTTTTTATTTGTGGTCAAAGTTTGTCGCTAAACGCAATATACCTACGTAAGTAACTTTAATCGTCTGTCATGCAATTGTACAATGTAAATGAGTAAGTTAGGCCAGTTCAAGGAAAGTAAACTGAATATTGATTATATACACCTACTTTCTATTTCTATTATTAATTCCATAAAAACGATTTTTATTTTACGTATAGCCTACAAAAATTTTTTGTTGTATGTTGCAATGAAATTTTTTTGTAGAATTGTTCATAGAATGAGCTTGTTTAACTAATATATACTTAGAGCGGACTTGTCCTGGCTTCACGAATTTTTCTTTCCTTCCTCAATCCTTTCTCAATCATCCTTTTCATTGCCTACCATCGTAGACTCCCGTAGACCACCGTAGACGTCAAAGCAAAGAATACTAGCTACTTACTACATTCACAATCAGATTAGCATTTACATTCAAATTCTCAAATTTCTAGACCGAGAAGTTTCGGCTAGTTTATCCTTTTATATTCATGGAGTTCACGTTCTCGTAATAAATAGTACTTAAACGATTTTATAATTTCGTAAATAAAACTGTAGGATACTTGTTTTTTTAGAAGTACTACCTTTTTGTGGTAGATTACTTAAGTTATTTTTTATTGTTCGTAATTTATCAATCTATACGAGTACGATTAGAAAACAATAATACAATATGTAGAAAAAATCTTGAGCTAATAAAACTCTTCTCCCTAAAATAACTGAGACGTAGCACAAAATGCCTTCGTTAGTCACAAATCCTTCATTCGCTTCAATTTTCATAAAAGGCTTTAACGAAAATTGAAATGCGAATTGAAACCTAAATGAAACCAAAAATATTATGTGAAATAGATATTCTTTGGTAGAAATAGAAATATTGTAAAGAGTCTCGCGGCTCGAAGAGCTTTCTATTTTCATTCGAAATGAAGAATTGTGGGACAGCTATTTTTCGATTAGTCTCGAAATTGCGGCGAGTCAGCTTTTCGCAATAAGGGATGAGAAATGGAAAAACAACGAACAAGGGCTTTCCAAACAATACAATCTGCCACCGAAATCTTTTTGCCCGGTTTTGGAAGTTCTCTCTGCTTTTGAATATACCTACGTAGTATATACGTACGTACCTAGCACGCAGAGTAAAACTTTGCAGTTATCTGGCAGTTCAACTGGCAGTCCAAATAAAGACCGTCCGCTCAGAATTAAGGCTCCCCCACACAGCCGCGTTATTATCGGTCGATAATATCGCATACGTTATTGCGATATCTGTTTTCAGTACATTTTGTATTAGGATGGTCATGTAGTTACACACTGCTGCGATAATACGTCCTACTTCCATTGCGGCGTTATTATCGCAGCAGTGTGTAACTACATGACCATCCTAATACAAAATGTACTGAAAAAGATATCGCAATAACGCATGCGATATTATCGACCGATAATAACGCAGCTGTGTGGGGGAGCCTTACCATGCCTAAAAAAACTTTTTAAAGCTTCAAAAAGTCCTTCAAAATGATCTAACACACGTACCTATATACTATAGCACAAAAAAAAACAACTTACGTATTTCTTGATGCATCTCTCGTAAAACACCACTTATGACGTACTTACGAAATAAAACAGAAATATTAAATTTCTGCAGAGCTCGAGCACGAGAATGCTACAGAATAAAAAGTTTCTGCTTCAGCTTTCACCGCATTAGAAAATAGTAAGCCACAATGTACATCTACGGAGTGAAGTTACGCCAAGGCGTAGCCTTTTTTTGATAAGTACTTTATCTCAGATTTTGATAAAAATCTAACTTAATAATACAAACCCGAAAGCAGCACGAGCGTGGCACAGTTCAAGCATGACCTACTTTATGCCTTCGCTTTATACAAACCTACCCATACTTTCATACGTTATTGTCACGTCTAAGTCATTACAATTCTATAAAATAGGTACATACCGAGATATAGTCTAGTAATTCTAGTATGCACATAAATTATAAATAGGCACTGACCTCTACTAATACTACTTGTTCCCTGGACCTACGTTGCTTTTCAAGGAACTTGATTTTCGTCATTTTGGTGCTGATAGTATAACGACCGCACTCACAAATTCTGATTGCGGTCGTTATAATTATTTTTTGTGCCGATTCAAAGCTATTTTCATTTTGTATGGCACTGCACCGCTTCCAGCGTAATGGAATAAGTCCATTTCATAGGTGTCACCTACAGAGCCTTTGCATAGTAACAAGCAGATAAGCAAAGCTAGCATTTGCATCCAACAATTCTAGTATTCAAACATTTCTCCACCGCGCTCTAATCTTACTTGCTACTTCCGACAACACGTCGTTGTGGTGAAATGGTGACTTGATTTATGGGCGAAGTTACGTCATATCTGCTCCTTGCCAGATTTTATACACAGAACGATCGTGTTTATCACTGCAGTGCTGCCACAGTATAATTATTATGCGTCTCTATTCCTCTCTCCTCTGATGGCTCCTATTCCTTGTGCATGTAAGGGGACGTCCATCGCAGCCCTCGTTTGGTATGTCCATCGCATGGGTGATTTACCACGTACTGTGGGTGTCCTCTACTCTTCTTCGAACTACTAAACATTCAATGGAGACATCCTTGCATCGATATGTGACCAAAGAAGGTGTAAATGCGATCCCGCATAGTAGAAGATAAACGCTGCTTGATGCCGAGTTCTTCGAGAATGGACTTGCTAGTCCGACATTCGATCTAAGATACTCTCAATATTCTTCTCCAGTACTTCAGTCTCGAGAACGACTATCAGAGACAGATAAATATAAAAATAAAGGGATGTAGAATAGAGAGAGATACAGAGAGATACTAAGTATGACTAGTATTAAATTTAAACATCTAATCTTACTCGCTACTTTCAACAACACAGCATTGTGGTGAATGGTGACGTGATTAATGGAGGAAGTTACGTTATATCTACATGAATTTGCTCCTTGCCAGCTTTTATACTTTGAAACATTACATAACTATACAAAGACAATCAAGGGTAAATCCACAATTGCAAAGTCAATTTAAGTTTAACACGTTGTGGAGTAAGTAGAATAGAATACTTATAGGTATTTTTATTCAAATAAACTTTTACAAGTGTTTTTGAATCGTCACACAATTTACCACCAAATACCAAGTTACCAGTCTCAGTATCACCTCGGGATGCTCCAATGTCGGGATGAAATGTATGTTGAGTGTGTTCTAGAACTGGTGCTCGCATGTACAAACACATTGTGCTATACAAGGTCTGTATTGGCGAATTATAGTAATAAGCAAATTAAGTTTGTAGCTCTATGTATATCATGGGCTTCCGCAAAATAACGCCTGCTTCTATATAACATTAAATAACTACACAAACTCTTCGAAATAGCAATAGAGACAATTTATTATAGAAACAGAGGTAAAGATAGAATAAGGGATAGAAATAAAGATGAAATAGAGATAGAGGGAGAGATAATATGAGTATTAAAGATCGAATCCTTGATTCTTACAGCATTGTGGTTCCTTGATTAATGAACGAAGTTACGCTATTACGTGAATTTACGTGATTTCGCTACGTGCCGCGAGCTTTTTATTTTCTTATCTCGAAACGCTTAAGTATGACATTTTGCGCAAAGTATTTGTAATTTCCTTTACATTAGATTTAATCTAGAGAAATAAAATGGTAAAAAAGGATTTAATGTTGAAATTAGTTTTATTTCTCCTAAAGAAAGAAATAATGACTCCTAATGAAATTAGGAATCAATTCAAATTATCCAGTATGGGTACTTAACCTGACAAATTAAATAATCCATCCATACTAATATTATAAATGCGAAAGTGTGTCTGTCTGTCTGTCTGATAGCTTTTCACGGCTCAACCGTTCAACCGATTTTGACGAAATTTGGTACAGAGGTAGCTTGCAACCCGAGGAAAGACATGGGCTACTTTTTATCCCGGAAAATTTAAGAATTCCCACCGGATTTTTAAAAACCTAAATCCACGCGTACGAAGTCGCGGGCATCAGCTAGTCTTAAATATAACGAAGTTTGAACCAGATCAGAAAACATAAGTCCCTAAACTAAAAATTGCTCACAAACAAAAATTCAAAAGTATTTGCTAATGAAAGTAAGGATTAAACTAAACTAAAAATGGTACGAGTCATAAAAAGCTTCCTTGTTTTCTCTAACGAATTGTTAGGTAAAAGCTTTAATATTTTTGTATCCATAATAAGTGCTGTACCTGGTACTACTACTGCTTATTATTTAACCAAAAATATATTAGAAACGTTTACCTAATATTTTTGTACTAAATATTACTAAGTACTACTTGGTCTTTACACATGTGATATCTAATACTGTATTTTGGATCCAAAAATATATAACTTTTATCTAAATTAAGAAGTATTTAAAAGCGTTTTATTTTTTACACCGGAATGAAATGTTGTGTTTTAGGACTCGTCGCTATTTCCTTGGAGCCATAAAATTATTAGTCTAAATAAACAAACAATACAAAATTATATCCTTGATATTTAGTGGACGCAAACGACCCGACCTGCCCATCGCCTGATGTTGTTGAATTTGATTAATGACAACCTCCATTATCACGCACTTTAGCTATGTATAACTACGTTACAAATTACTTACTTTGTTATTTATAAACTAAGACCGCCCGTGACTTCACTTCCATGGGAATTTCGAAACATCGACTAACAAAAAATCTATCCGCTCGCCGAGCACTATTAACATAAGTGTCGGTAACGCAACCTTGAAGTTTTTACTCATCCCAATATCAATATCGCCCAACGTGCCTAAAGAAATTTTCACTTTAAAAGATATTAGATAGGGCAAATTGCCAAAAATATTAACATTAAAACCTATTAGTAAGTACTCCCAAAAAACTTCCAAATGTTTGAAGTAAACTGCAAACGGTCCATTTCATTAATTTTTAGCTGTTTTTTGCCCATTTCGACCTGGAGCAGAAAGTATTCATATAGAAACGAGCCTTAATTGCTAGAGAGTTAGCAAGCTGTAAGTGTGTTAAGTGTTTACGCGACTTTTGACACAGTAATATGGCTGCACAATTTTTATAATGACGAGGCATTTGAAATATAAAATTTGCTTACCACAAAATGAATTAAAAGGCATCTAGAGACATCATGTTATGTCGCCGTCATAAACCGTTATTATTCATCTAAACCATGTAGACATACTTACGATGCAGTAAGTACATCTATCTACTTACTATATATGAAGTCGAGAGCGATCAAAATGGTCTTCCACGCCAAAAATATAATATGTAGGTATATATGTACTAGCTAATCTCCTCCTAAAGCTCCATCTTATAGATTGCAGTGACACTAATAATTAAATTGTTCATCGAAGGCAGTGACAGTCAAATACTTTATTAGCTTTAATTATTTATTTATTGGTACCACTTGCGGGACTTAGCGAAAGTAGTTTACTTTCGCTAAGTCCCGCATGGCAACACGGTAGCGTGTACCCCTCGCGTGTTTATTCTACGTGACGATTTGTAACTTGTAAGAGCTCCACCGTTTCTGGCCACCCTTTGGTTGCCATTCAACTTAAACGGTAGTTTTACCATCAGAAGCCTTACGAATTGCCGTAATTAAGTTTCAAAACGCGAACAATTTTGTTTGTAAAATGGCCTTATGTTATTACTTCCTTTACCAAAATATTCGATTCCAATCTTCCTCCATAGGCAGTTTGTAGGTTAGCGAATCTTTTTTAAGCTATAATTTTCTTTCCAGGTGTATCCCTAGTCTACATACTGGCCGTCCTACCCGGTTTGCTGCCCTGGGGAAGCGGTAGTGGAGGTGCCGGTGCATGGTTCTTATCACTATGTCATCTCCTTGGAGCTCTGGCGCCCTGGTGTGGTTCGTTCCTGTACCATTTGTTCATGAACCACACGCAAGGCGCCAGTCTGTATCACCGGCTGCTGCAGCTGGACATGCTGGGCATCTGGGTCAGTCAGAGTATCGGTGAGTGATATTTTTTTGTCTATGCCATCTCCTCGGGGCTTTGGTGTCCTGGTTTTATCATAATCAACCCATCGCAGACCCATGTATAGTTTCTGCCCACAAATAAGCACGGGTCTTCTCTCAGAATAAAAAGGGTTTTATGTTATTTTTAAAAGTTATAAGGCAGACATTCCGATACACTGTTGTGTCATTTTCTACATTTCCATGAATAGCAATGTTGTTCCTCTTCCTACTCTGCAAATTGCTATTATTTACTTACTTGATTATTATCAGACATCTATAATAGTACCTTGAAATACAAGGTACTATTATCCAATGTAATCTATAATAATTGATTACTTTGTTGCACTTCAGATATTACTAAAATTGGATGTAATTTTTTTTTAAAAAGTCTAAAACCAAAAGCTTTGGTGCAATTTCCCTTGACTTTTACCCTAATAATATTATCTCTGTTATAATACAGTTTGAGACCATAGTCGTATCCTAATGCTTCAAACATACCAAATCCTATCAGTGTTTTTGTGTAGGTACTTAAATGGCAAAAATCAATCTATTACTATAGTAGCACTAGTATTAAAGGCAAAGTAGTGTTAAGAGAAGTTTCAGTCTTCAACTCTTCGTAAAAAATCATATCTTTTTAAAACGTCGTCTTTACTTACACTGAAATATTAGATAAGAAGTCTTCCATATAATATTACAGAATCAAGTTGGAGAAGACAGGCATGAAGGGTGACATTTAATTAAGATTTAACATTGTACTTAGCGCTTAATTAATGACTGTGGAACCGTATGGCGTCTAGTGAGGATAGTCACAATAATAATTTATGGTACCAAATTAAGCTGTTACCGTGAGGGATGTAGCCTATAATAGTTGTAACAGCGCATATCAAACGATCATGATGGCTAAACAACGTTGAACCTAATCGTTAACTGGATGGGTGACCGACTGTGGAGGTCCAAATATGGCCATTCCGCTTAATTAATGACCGTAGAACCATATGATGTCTACTGAGGATAGTAATTAAGCATGATAGTAATTCATGGTAGGTACCAAATTAAACTGTTATCCTTTAATTTCTTTTTAAGTTAAGAAGTAATGTTTTATATCTAAACATATAAAAGGAAAAGGTGACTGACTGACTGATCTATCAACGCATAGCTCAAATTACTGGACGGATCGAGCTGTAATTTGGCATACAGATAGCTATTATGACGTAGGCATCCGCTAAGAAAGGATTTTTGAAAATTCAACCCTTAAGAGGGTGAAACAGGGGTTTGAAATTTGTGTAGTCTACGCGGACGAAATCGCGAGCATAAGCTAGTTCTATATATAGGTATACAAGTAAATGTGCTCATACAAGATTCATCCAACGCTTTTTGCCTACCGGAAATTCTCCTCTTCACCGTTTTTAGGGTTCCGTACCTCAAAAGGAAAAACGGAACCCTTATAGGATCACTTTGTTGTCTGTCTGTCTGTCTGTCTGTCAAGAAACCTACAGGGTACTTACTGTTGACCTACAATCATGAAATTTGGCAGGTAGGTAGATCTTATAGCTGACATTTGGGGAAAAATCTGAAAACCGTAAATTTAGGGTTAGATCATACAAAAAAAATTAAATTGTGGTCATGAACTAATAATTAGTATTTTCAACTTTCGAAGTGAGATAACTATATCAAGTGGGGTATCATATGAAAGGTCTTCACCTGTACATTCTAAAACAGATTTTTATTTATTTTTATGCATCATAGTTTTTAAATTATCGTGCAAAATGTCGAAAAAATACGACTGTAGTACGGAACCCTCATTGCGCGAGTTTGACTCGCACTTCCCGTTTTTTTCTTTGACATATGCCACTCATCGCAGAGGAAAATGCGAGGGTATTAAAGTAATAATTTATGATTCAATTTAGACGAGAGCATACATAATGTTGATGTCACTTTTCACAGAATCCACGTATATACCTATATGGGTATAGTGCCCCTACCATCTAAATATTATACATACCTATATAGTATATGTATACTTATTTAGTTAGGTCTAATTCTATGGACCCTACACTCACCTTCTTTTCTTCGCTCGGATTCCTACATCCAACCTATCTAAGGTACCTATACCTCTACGATCGATGTGGGGATTCAAAATATCCCGCTGCGCTGGCTGGTTATTTCATTCTTTTCCACGGAACAAATGTTGAATTTGGTCAAATAAATCTCGAAATGATTACCTGACCTACCAAAATTCCCCTAAGGTGTGGTGTCCCGCTGAGTATACGGATACATAGGTATAAAAGGAGACACTGACAGACTGACATCAAAATAATTATGACGTGTTCGAGAACCTACATAATATAATCTATCTATCTACAGTTAACATGTGCCAATTTTCCACCGGCAAATAAAATTAGTAAAACATGTTGATGAGATGAACTTTTTTCTTTGTTTATTTTTTAGGTTACGTGTACCTTTTTTAAACAAGGTTGACTAAATTACAGCGTAGGTATTAGCTGTAGCCTGTAACAAACTAACTTTATGCTCTAACTAGCTTATTACCGTGACTTCGCCCGCGTGGACTACACAAATTTCGAACTTCTATTTTACCCCTTAGGGTTGAATTTTTAAACTTGAAGTCAGTCAGTCAGGACTTTAAATTTTATGTATACAGATATGCCTACGTCAATTTTAGCCCGATCCATCTAGTGGTTTGAGCTGTTAGTTGACATAATATAAGTCAGTCACCCAGTCAGTCAGTCAGGACTTTGAATTTTATAATGAAGCGGTGATAGCCTAGTCGTTAGGACCTCTACCTCCTATTCGGGGGGGTCCACGGTTTGATCCTGGGCACGTACATTTTGGAGTTATGTGCGTTTTAAGCAATTAAATATCACTTGTTTAACGGTGAGGATAAACATCGTAAAGATATGTATGCCTTAGAGTTCTCCATAATTTTCTCAAAGCTGTGAAGTCTGCAAATCCGCTTTAACCAGTGTGGTGAACTATGGCCTAAACTCTTCTCATTCTGAGAGAAGATTGGACCGGCAATGATAGTGAATATCCAAGTATGTACCTACTTATAATAATTAATCTACAAAGTTCGAAACTAATATTGTAACTAGTAATAGGTTTGCCAATTTCAAACCAGCTTTTGTTGTGGTTTGAAATCGATTTGCTATATTTGTTACCGTTACTAGATACAAATATTTGATTACTTATTTATATTATTAGTACTATAGAATTCCCGGATTTAATACGCGTGGATTTAGATATACTCCGTACAAAATGACTCCTCACGCACCATTTTAACTCTATGGGTCAACTGTCATGTCAAAAGTATGGTTCACCATGGGTTCACCTTTAAAATAAGGACTAAAATCATTTAACATGAACTGACTCCCTTTGAAAAAGGACCCCGGATGGTTTCGAAACTAGTCGGGCTAGCGTCGACTAAACACGTAAATAAAGCCGGGTGTGAGATATGTATAATTATTAACATAAAATTTGACACAAAAAGTTTTAAATGGCGCAAGAGTAGTTAAATTTTACGCATATAATTAAAAATCCCGTGGAAACTCTTTCTAAAACTCGTAAGATTTTTTACACCTTTACTACCTGTTATCTCCCAAAGCCACCATGATACAAACACACATCCAAGCAAACGTTCCTCCCAGGTGTGGGGACAATACGCAGATAAATTTTCAGCTTTTATAAAATAACGAAGGTCTAGCACGCGCTGGCTCTCTCTCTCTATGATGGTCAGATATGGTTGGGTTTAAAATTGTCACTAATACTAGAATTCATTTAAGCATAGCTATAAATGCGGAAAAGCATGTTTAGTAACCGTTTTAATGGAAAGGCACCCTAAGATCACTTATTGCTATATAGCTTGTGTACATTTCAAATTAATGTTCTACTTAGTCTATGTTTGTTCTAGACTTCTTTGTGTGTAATATATTTATATCACGCCGCGATACCCTAGTAGTTACGACATCCGTCTTCTATTCGGGAGGTCGGGGGCTCGATCCCGGGCACGCACCTCTAACTTTTCGGAGTTAAGTGCGTTTTAAGAAATCAAAATATCACTTGCTTTAACGGTGAAGGAGAACATCGCGAGGAAACCTGCATACCTGAGAGTTCTCCATAATGTTTTCAATAGTTGTGGTGACCATGGTCAAACCCTTCTCATACTGAAATGAAAAGAGACCCGTGCACTGGTAGTGAGCCAGCTATGGGTTGATCATTTCATTTCATTTCATTTTATTATAGATACTTGATATGCTTACAGCTAGTGCCAAAGCGCATTACAAGTTAGACTTATGACTAATAACTTATACCTACTATTCAAACAAATACACAAAGGTTCTTATAAGTGATCTACACATGAAATAAATTGATTTATATTTGTATTGAACACGTCTAGGCTCTGGTGCTGAGCAATCAACTCATTTAGCATGGAAAGTGCGCGGAAGGTTGGCGCACTTTCAGCATACCGCGTGCGGTACGACTTTATCATGATGATGATGATGGTATTTATATCTATCTAGAATCTCAGCCAGAAAGACCGCGGCACATAAAGCACCCCTAGCTGGGGGAAGGGGTTATCCGTAGGGGTAGGGGTAAAATTAGGAACAAACATCTGTTCCGAGATTCAACCCGTACGAATGAAAGTTCCCCCACGGGTGTAACTACGCGGCAGGATACGTTGTCCACCGCAATTTCACTTCTAATGAGATTCCATTTTTCATGCCGAAGTACAACTAGTACTTAGGTAAGTAAGAATGTTATATCGGCTAGCTTTTGACTATGGCTTAGCAATTTTACCGTATAAACTAGTTTTAAGTAAGTATATGCACATTTTTTTGTTCCCAACGCAAACGTAAGAAATGTTTTATTCAGAAACTATTAACTGCAGAGCTGGCTGAGCTATAGAGCTGATGTAAGATACAATAAGTCAAAGGTTACCTGGGATTTAAAAAAACCTATATCCACGCGAATGAAGTTGCGGGCATTACCACCATAGGTATATACCTAACTACATATGGATAAATAGATAGGTTTAGTAATAACAAGATACTTAGCTATGTTTTTAACTTTTATTATAGGAGTTGCGTGATAATAAATTAATAATAATATTAAGATAAAGCTAGCGGTATTATTGACAGAAAGAGTAAAGGCAGGTCCAGCTCCATTTTACTGAATTACAAAAACAGTATTGGTCCTCTTATTATTCAATCAGGTTGAAAGTCCTTTGCGGTATATCTCTGTTCTACTTACTGGATTTCATAGGCCTCTTGTAGAGACACGCCTTGGTCTTGCACCGTCTGAATTCAGCGGCTACCTTACCTGGGTTGTTAATTATTAATTAACGGAGGAATGCGGCAAAGCAAATGAAAAAACGATCGATTCCCTGCATCGCTAATATGCAAGCAGACAAGGTGTCGACAGCTGTACCACTGTACGTCCATCTAATTAAATAGTCAATACAGAATCGACTGGAATAACCTACTCTACATAATAGTATCTACCTACCTTACTATTGTAAATAAGTACAGTGTACAGTGTAAATAAATACTACAGTGAGATGATGCTCTTGATATTTACGGACGAGAGCCGGCTTCGTTGCGGTCGTAACTCGTAGCACCTATAGTACCCGACAGGTCGAGATGGCGATCGGGGTATGAGGCGAAGAAACGCCCCGCACACCCGCGCTCGCCCGCACTGAGATAGCGTGGGGGACCGTGCGGGGTGGTCCTGTCCGATTGCAAGCTCAATCTGTCACGGACTATACATACCCGAATGAAGGATCCACTACAAAGCAAAATCATAAGTTTGCTCTGCCGACTTGGCCGGTCGGTATAATCCCCCCCCCCCCCCCCCCCCGTTTCCCCTGTTTTTATTAAACCCATACACCTTATCGTTTTCTACACAGAAGCGTACCGGAACGCTTAATCACTTGACGGTACGGTGGTAAGTAGCCAAGGTAACAGCCCACCAGACCAGCTAGACCAGTAACAATTTAGGAATTACAAATTCCCAAACTGTCCCTGCCGGGACCTCCCACTTATAAACTCACAGACTCACCACTGCGCCAGGGAGGTCGTCAATAAATCTAACAAATAACCCACTGTACAGTTCTTAAGTTGTAACTCGGATAATCACTTCCATAGTAACAAAACAACTTTTTATTATAAGATAATTTTTATTGTGTTAGGTATGAAATTGGTTTGGATTACAATATGTATGCAGTATAATTGGTATGCATAGTTGCATACACAATTATTAGGCACAATATTATAATTATTTACGAGAATAATAAAACAAAAATTATTATTATTATCAAGAGGAAAACAACATTGCTTTTATAATAAACAATAATTTTCCCATAACATGTTTATTGTAATTATATTCCTAGTACCTATTGGTAACTATACAAATTGTATTAGGTATTATTGCAATGCGCTGATAAAGTCATCTATGCACGAAGCAATTAATTATATATTTTACATTATGGCTCGCACCAATGCAGTTCGCACATACATCGAATTCGATCGTTGGCGGAAAGGAAACTTTAGTCCTGCAGGATTAATATAGAAGATATAAATATCTTCAATGTTGATAGAATTCAAGCGTCGAAGCAAAATAATGTGGCTAACTTCGTTGTAAACAAAAATGACACGTCTGAATCTATTGCTATCCCTTTCATAATGTTGCTTGCGGAAAAGGATAGCACTAGATTTAGACCCGTTAATAGTTATTAGTTAGTCATAGTTTAGTTTAGAGATTGTGTACAAGAGAATCGGCCCCAATGTCACAGTAAAACGGACCTAAAGATACTTGATTTAAGGTCATGTATTCAGTAGGTGTACCCCGAATATTATTTCGCAAGGTTTCCGCATGGAGCGCTAGCTGCAGAGCATGGATGAATTTGAGCTGCAATGCCCGACTGCGGCGAAGCACTAAAGGAATTTAATGTATTTGACCTGTATGTATGTCCGTTCATATTTCCGCTCAAAACTACTCAACGGCTCAACCGATTTTGATAAATTATAGATACTAGAGTCGTCTTGATGGCGCGACTCGCGAGTGTCACTGGATCAAAATTCTTTAAAAAATCAAAATGACGGATTTTATGTGGATTAATGTGCGAACTGAAAAAGATGCAGTGCATACAAACTACAGTCAGGGTTTTTTTTATAAACTCTTTAATGACTTTTTTGATGTTAATGTGTTTCAACTTCAATTTCCCACGATCACGCAAGCACAAAAACGTGAGCGTAAATTGTGCCCACCAAGTATCAAAATATTAAATTCAAGTAGGTAAGTAAGTAGAGTGGCGCAGAAAGATCGTTTTAAAAATTAGTTTTCGTTCCAAGAAAATCAGTTGCGTTACATTTTCCAAAAAGCCTCATCCCTTCTGCAATTTGAAATAATCCGTACGTTCAAATTCGATGTGTTTGCGTGGACTCCATACAGTAATAAATTCAATGCTGTCTCCATAAGTCATTAATTAGGTTAATCTCGGCTTAATCGTGATTGCATAAATTATCATTAGTCGGGATATAATTGAGGTAACTATTCATATAATTATGTTTGAATTTTATAATACTTTAAAAATATGTGTAAACATGGTACGCAACTCACAGATATAACATTGGCATTGTCGTAAGCTCAACATCAGCTTCTTTATAGTTTTACTAGCTGATGCCCGTGACTTCGTCTGCGTGGACCTAGGACCTAGGACTGTCAGTCCGTTGGCAGGCTGACAGACCGTCAGTCTGTCAGCGGACTGTATCTCATGAACCGTAATACCAAGTTGAAATTTTCGCAGAGTGTCGATTTCTATTGCAGCTATAACAACAAAACCAAGATGGCGAATTTTAAAAATGGCCGCCATGCAAATTAAAAAAATTAAAAACAGAGTGTAACTCGTACTTGACCGGTTTTTTTATTTAAATGATTTTTAATTCAGTTCAAATACAGGCCAAGCCATAGCAGGAACGTGTCCCCAGACGTACATTGTAACAAACGGCAGGCTGTATCTGGGTCACCTTATTGAGCCGCACGCTGAAGCTTAGTACAAGTTTACACATCTCGACAACATCATATAACTATAACGTCGGAGTAAAATGAACTTAAAGTAAACTTTTACTTTCTTATTCATAAAAGTTTCTTATTCACTGAAAAAAAAAAACTTAGGTTTTAAAGTTTATTTTCGCACTACTGATTGTTGTTTCACAATGTTTCTGCTTAGGGCGCTGGCTGTTGATATATATAAAGATATATAAAGTCAGTTAGTCGGACATACTCTGAATTCATTTTTCACTGTTTACTAATGACAAATTTTATTAATTGTTAATAATTTAGTATTTTTTAACACAGCAAACATTTAATGTTTAATTTTTTATTTCTTTTGGCACATTATGTTGTGAGTGATACCTATTAATAAGTTGTATATCAAATAATGTGTGTGTGAGATAATGTCGATAACATCACCGCAAGCTGAGGTGAGAACCACTGTGTAGATGTGCTTACCAAAAAAATAATGAGCCTCATAGCGTGATAGCAGTGGGAGATATGCGGACTTAAAGAATTTATTTAAAACGCCAGTGTAACAACCCTGCTCACAGCTGATTGCGGAAATGAACTCGTAAAAAGCTTTTGTGGATTCGAAGGACCGTTTGAATGTTTGTCAAGTTTCAAACGGTCACGAAATAATCCATGACACTAACCAAGTATTTGGTACTACATACCTTATTTGTCTTGTTATATGATTCGACGCGCTGTATAATTATTTTAGGATGACAAGCTTTTATATACCTACTCGAAGTCTTGCAACGTTATCGAAATGTGCAATCTCATGCTAAGGCTGCTTCCCTCTTCCAGCGTCGCTATCACGATTTGCGCTGAAGTAGCTCTCCAGAGAAACTATTGCACTCTTAATTAAAAAGTTTAGCGGACGGTAAAATTGTCCGATTTCAATTTTATTTTTCTGTGCTAGTTGGCAAATGAGTCAGTTCATTTGGCATGCCGATAGTTATTATGACGTAGACATCCGCTAAGAAAGGATATTTGAAAATTCAACGAAATTTGTGTAGTCAACGCAGCCGAAGTCGCGGGCATAAGCTAGTTATTAATATTATAGTCATAATATGAAACAGGCATCAAGTCTGATCAAGGCGCGAGCATACCCACGTAGTGGAAGAGTACGTTTTTAAAAGTTCATTTGAATAAAAATATCTCTATCGTTCATAAAAGTCTTTGCCTAATTTCTAACTTCCTTCCAACTGCCGCCAATGCTTAAGACAAACGTAAAAGGATCCAAACTTAATTAATACCTATTTTACTCTGATAATTTTATTCTGTGATCAAAAAAAATTACTAAGAAAAGCTTGTAACAAAAAACTAATAATACCTGCCTACAACAGGGGACAATTAGGTGCGTAAAAAATAAAGAAACGAGAAAAACTTTGTTCAAAGAAATATTAAAGTCTTTGTAAGGCCATTACTTCGTCCGGATATCTTACACTGAATACTAAAGGAGTTTTTTCATGCTTACGGCACTTGAGTATGAACGTCCATTTTGTTTCACATGATGTCCTCTCAGGGATGTACGATAACTGGATAGTGGATGTTTTATTTAGCACATTAGAGACGTTTAATCGTGGATTATCTAACAGGCGTTCTTTTTTCAACGTTCTTATAACTGCTCACTCTCTCTCTCTCTTTCTCTCTCTTGCTCTCTATATGCTCTACTGAATATATTTTTTATTCAATGACAAAGTACCTTTGACTGCATTCACACCTGGCGATAAGTGACTTCGATCGCTATACACTTTGTATTCGTCAGCACTAAGGAAAACCTACCGTTGAACGGTTTACTTCGTCCAAAAAGAACCATAAAAGCTCAGAATCTTATAAACTCCTACTTGCTTTCTATCCATTGTTGCACCGGGTGTTCACTATATCTCTTACATAATGCCGCAGGGATGTGCAGCATTGGTTTAACGACAGTTTACAGAAAGCAATGAAACTTTTATGCTCTTTTTAGCTGTAATAGCGTGCCGTAACAGCTCACATACACCGTTAGCTTAAAAAGCTTATTACTTAGTAAGTAGTTTATTTTTGCTTCATAGGTAGAGTACAAATAAGCTTTTTCGTTGTAAAGATTTTCCACTGTCTTGGGAAATTTCAAATATGCAAGATTATAATAATATACCTACTTGAAATCAATTTGTTATGGACTATTTAAATATTCATCTTTGGCAAAATTCGATCTAATCTACATGGAGTCGGGCTGATTAGAAATTCTAAAGCTTTATTTGTGTTATTAAAGGCCAATTTGATAAAATTAAAATATAACTACAGGCCTAAAAGAGACAAAAATTCTTTAATATTAAAGGTCGAAAATTTGGCCTTAATTAGTTTTCTCATTCCTACATCCCCAAGATTGCCTAGACGTGACAGTGGTTCAGATTTTGAATGTATAATTTTTACATCTACATTCATTATGATCATTTCAGCCTGTGTACGTTCACTGTGGGCATAGTCCAATCCAGCGTCACTACGCCTAGTCTCAGCATTGCACATCTAGCCATTTTCCGCCACTCTATGTCGCCAGTCAGTCTTGTTACAAGGCTTGCCATCTTCGACTCTCTACATTCAAGCAAAGTAAAAGTTACTATAAGTACTTTGCGTTGTATTTTATAGCCATTATAATATAAAGAGTACTAGGACTTCTATTTCAACGTCATCCTCGTAACTTCATCCGCTTGAAAGTCCACAATGTTTCTTACAATGGTCACTGTTGTTCAAAGTTTATAACAAGCTATGAAAGTTTTATACAATGTGGGGACAGAATCTCGACATTTCCCTCATGACTAAAACGAAAGTTACAGTAGACGTACCTACTTATAGTCAGCGACAGGTTAAGATGGCAATCGGGGTATGAGGCGGGGGGACGCCCGTCTTCCGCATGTTACCCACGTTCCCCGCACCGAGTTAGCGCGAGGGCTGTGCGGGTGTGCGGGGTAATCTCTCCCCGATTGCCTTCTGTCACGTACTATAACAACCTACTATGTTGGTACTATGGAGGAAAAGAATAGTTGCTCAGAGATTTAGGCTACAAAAAGCATTACCTCTAGGTATTTCTAGTTTAGGCATTCACATTTCTTACAAAGCCCGTTTAATTGTTATGCAGATAGCAGATTCCTTTGTCGCTTTTAATCCAAGTATATAACGCAGCAGTGAAAGTTTATACAATAGTGCATCGGATTTTATTAAAGCGACATTCTCTATTGCGAGAACTAAAAATAAAAACAACAGGTGCAGTTTTATCAAGCGTGAAAATATTTATTCCAGTCTAAATGTGAGTGCTACGAAAGCTTACACTGACACAAAAAATAGACGTATTTTTGGTGCCGTAGGTGCTGTAGGCTTGACGTAGCACTACGAGAATGATACTATAGGTTATTATCATCACAAAGCAGTGTACCAATCATTATTTTAAATTTATTATACCAACAAATCCTCCTAATTCCTAGTTTGTTATTGGGTTACTTTGGCAATAAACTAAAAAGATGTCATATGCACTGAATGTGATAAAATATGATGCTGCCGACCCTAATAAATATTTCTGAGTGATGAACACTAATGTTTCTAAAAAAAGAGAGCTACTCGTATATAGGACCAAAGGTTTTAGTTAACTTAAAGTTTGGCCTTAGCATTCATAGTACCAGCATTCTTTTTTAAGGATATAATATTTTTTTGAAACTATCCGCATTTTTGACGATCTGTGTTTCCTACCAATTACAACCCGAGTATCTTTAAAACAAGAGAGAATAGGCATCTTCTAGGTAAACGCGTCCCATCTTAGGCCACATCATTACTTTCCATCAGTTGTGATTGTGGTCAAGCATTTGCCTGTAATGAATTTAAAAAAAAATTGTAGTTAATGGCATATTTTTTTTTACAAACAGTGTACGGGTATACAGTTTTGGCAGAATGACTAGAGCTGAAACTAGGCCAATAGATTCTGGGAACAACAATTCTTAGAATAATTCTACGACGTCCTAACCATTTACTGCCGATAGCACTCAACTAATTTTTCAATTATTCTGTCTATATACCAAAAAATATATTTTTTTCATTCGAGAAATACTTAAATACCGAACGATTCTCAGACATTTAATAAGCACGTTTCAGAATTACCACGATTGAGTAAATTGAAGGGCCCTTTGATAATACTGGACTTTATTGGAGCACTCTCAATAATAGAACCTTTTGTCACATTTCGACGAAATCTCCTTAAATAACCGGCTTTAACGCCTACGTTATTAAAATATCATAGTTTATGTACCTATATTTATACATGTCTCACACCCGGCTTTACTCACGTGTTTAGTTGACGTTAGCCCGAGTAGTTTCGAACCCTTCTGGCGTCCTTTTTCACAGGGACTCAGTTCACGCACGCGTCGCGGTTGAGACTGCATTGTATAATTTTTCTAGATCTAGCATGCTCCCGTGACTTTGCGTTAAAGAGAAAACCTAAATCCACGCGAAGTCACGGGAACATGCTCAAACTCAAAAGTAGAGATCTACGTAATACAGATATATCTAGTAGATTTTATACGTAGGTAGCAATGATAGCCTCTCCTAATCGACCGGTTCGATCCCAGGCACGCACCTCTAACTTTTCGGAGTTATGTGCGTTTTAATCAATTAAATATCACTCGCCTTAACGGTGAAGGAAAACATCGTGAGGAAACCTACATGCCTGGAGATTATGTTCTCAAAGGGTGTGTGAAGTTTGCCAATCCACGCTATTCACTTCATCCTTGTCATCATCATCGTGAGGAAACCTGCATACCTGAGAATTTCTCCATAATGTTCTCAAAGGTATGTTTTGTTTTTTTTTGAATCATGATGAAGGAAAACATCGAGAGAGATATGAGAGTACTCTATAATATTCTGAAAAGGTGTGTGAAGTCTGCCTATCCGCACTTGGCAAGCGTGGCGGTACATGGCCTTCTTGTTCTGAGAGAAGACCTGTGCTCAGTAGTGAGCCGGCGATGGATTGATGACAACTCGATTCCAAAAAAGATTGCTATTTTAGGTATCTTCGGTTACTTGACTTTGATCTCTTTTACACCAAACTAACAATAGCGTAACCTTTTCGATTTTATTGTGCCAAGGCCGTCGGCTGCGCCCACCATTATTCAGTTACCTATATCAGGGACCCTTGTAAGAAAATTGTTCTAACCACTGCAGTTGCTCAGTTGGCATTCACTCTATGTTACGTAAAGGTCGAAGCTTTAAAATCTCGGTTGTAACTGCTTTGTTGTAACGTGTAACATGGTTAGGTATATTTTTACTTCTTATAGATTGCACTACATAGTAATAATATAGTATAGTATAATATAATAATATAGTAAAACACTAAATGATGCCGCTGATGATGATTCATCCGCGTGGATTTAAGATTTTAAAAATCTCGTATGAACTCTTTGATTTTTCGCGTTTTTCGGGATTAAAAATTGTCTTTGTTGTCACGCCTCTAACTATACTAGCTAGGTATCTATGCAAAAAATCAAATCGAACCGCTATCCCGTTGTGGAGTGATTGAAGGACAAAGCAACAAACACATTTTCTCATTTTAATAAGAGTAGGGCGTAGTGGCAGGGATATAGATTGTATTTAGCCATGGAACTAAGAATCAGCTAATAGTATTCATTTGTTCTGTGCAGGGAACTAGAAATCAACTTAGCTTATCTAAATAAGGAAAAGCTGACTGACTGATCTACCAAAGCACAGCTCAAACTACTGGACGAATAGGGCTGAAATTCAGCATGCAGAATACAGATTTCTCTTATGACGTAAACATCCACTAAGAAAGGATTTTTGAAAATTCAACCCCCTAAGGGGGTAAAATAGAGGTTTGAATTTTGTGTAGTCCACGAGGACGAAGTTGCAGAAATAAGCTAGTTTTAGTATAAGCTCTGTGAGTCTGTACCCTTAGTATAAGATTTTAGATCTCACCAAACGTTGCTAGAATTCGAGAGTCGAAACACAATATCATCAAAGTAAAATGGACCTAAAGAGCCTTGAATTGAAGTCAAAAGATTTTAATTTCGCAACGTTTCCGCTTGGAACGCTGGCTGTAGATGTGTAGAGAAACTTGAGCTTTAAAACAAGGTAAGTATTTAAGATCTAGTTTACTATAACGCGGAAGTTTTTCGACAGTCGAATACTATCATCGTTGTTGAGACGTTAAATTTCGTACTAAGCGTACAGATACAAATCGAAGCTAAAATAGCTTAACCTTTGCGATTTGTCGGTGTCAAGGCTGTACCCGCTGCAGGCATTACTATTCAGCGCGACTATCAATAGCTCCACGAGCCTCGTGGACGTGGCCTATCACCACCCTATCACGCTATTACACAGATTAAAGCGCTTTATTCATCATCCATAGCTCTCAGCTTCTGATAATAATTATTTTATTATCATTTATTTAGATTATTTTACAAATCCCGTCGGAACACTTTGATTTTCCGGCATAAAAAGTGGCCTATGCCCGTCTCCGAGGTGCAAACTGTCTCTGCACTCATTTTCATCCAAATTGATTGAGTAGATGGGAGTGGGAAGGTAATAGATAGACAGACTGACACACTTTTGCATTTATAATATTAAGTATAGATTAGTATCAGTCTGAGTTTATTGTGGGCTCTTCTCAGACTTGAGCGTGTTTTGAATCCTCGTAGCTTTAGTTTTAAGTACGTAATTAATTATCACCACTATATCATCTTACAAATTAACAATTTTGACCATCAGTAAGCGTAAAACATGTTACCTATCTATCTATCTTATAATATAAAAATGAATCACCAAATGTGTTGCTCATCGCAAATCTCTAGAACCGCTGAACCGATTTCGCTAATTCTTTTTTCATAATATTCCTTGAAGTACGAGGAAGGTTCTTACGGAGATAAAAATTTAATTCAATCTCCCCCTCAATTTTCTAAACTCCACCCGAGCGAAGCCGGGGCGGTTCAGCTAGTTCTGAAAAAATAATTTGACTTTCATTAAATTATGATACAAATTGTCAAGGCAGTGTCCCCTGCATAGGCTTCACTATTCAGCGCGCGACTACCTCTAGCTCACTATGCGTTATAAAGCTGGTTATGTTATTATTCTTAATAATATATTTACACGGAAAGTACCCGGAAAATTTCCGCCCTAAAGTTCAAATCAAGTAGGTAGCGCTACACCAACAAGCGTTGAGCTTCTTTCAACTAAATTAACCTTACCTTTGAGGTTTCGCCGTGTCAAGGCCACTACGCCACTCGCCAGCTCCCCGAAACCCATCAATAAGGTGCTATGAAAATAAAATACATTCAATGAAATTAGCTAAAAGTTTTATTTCGCTTATCACGCTATATTGTATAGAGCATTCAATTTTATTAAGGTAAGTAAGCACTAAAATTACTATTACTAAATTGCCGCGTCTTCGTCCGCATATTTAGATGTTTTAAATCCCGTGGGAACTCTTTGATTTTCCGGGATAAGAAGTAGTCTTCAGGGTGCAAGCTATCTCTATACCAAAATGTGCGATAGACCATAACTAATGGATGGAATATCCATACTAGTATTAAAAGTCTAAAAGTATGTCTGTCTGTGATTCTGTTAGCTTTTTAGGGCCTTTCAGAGATAAATCATAATAAGAATTAAGTATAAATAAATCGTTATAAATCATAATTTAGTTTCATAGTAAATGAAAATTTAAAATTAAACACCTATCATTATTGAAAGGTGTCAGGACCCCTTTCAATAATGATAAAGGTCAACGCTATGGGTCAACGTGAAAGAAATTAATTTGAATCAAAATACTTACTTAAATTCTTCATGAATGATAAACTTAGTTTTGAAACAAAAGAAAAAAAATTGAATCTAAGTAGTTCGCTACCAAAAGTAACTAAAAATACTTGTTTTCAGCTGCATTCAGAGTTCACATTTTAGCCAGTGAAAAGCAAATAGCAAATATACCTAGTTCTGTTAAAAGTATGGCGCCAGTTCGCCAAGTTTTCCACATTGCAGGCAAAATTTCTCAAGCTTTTACACAGCCAAAGATTTACCGGGTTCCGTACCCAAAGGGCATAACGGATGGGGATCAGGATGAACGTAATTAGGCTTTTTTTGTCACGGAAAATTAATGAGTTCCCACGGGATTCACTTTAAGTAATTAAGTTGAGGGCATCATCTATTTTGTGCAGAAGTAGCTTGCATCCTGGAGAGGGACACATATTACTTTTGTCCCGGAAAATCAAAGAGTTTCCACGGGATTTTTGAAAAAGCTTAATTCACGCTTCATCTAGTAATTTAAGTATAGTTACATATCATTCCAAGGTACAGAACTCTTGTGTGGTTTCCAGTGAAAAATTTTGTGTGAATGCAGAATAATATGCCTATAAGTACATTTGTAGGTAGTTAGTTAGATACTAAAAAAAAATTAAAACCATCTACTTATCCTGAGTTTGATAAATTGAAAACTGGAATATTAGCGTGATTTTTTTTTATTTATCTAGTACGTACAAGTTCACATTTTATATACCATTCGCTTGGAAATTGGAATACAGATTCACTGATTAAATATCGCGAAAACGGACTAACTGAAAAATTTATAAAAGAACTTATAATGCCGTGCCGCGTGATGAGGTCGCCTTTCATTTTTAAAATGTTTCCTGTAATTTATTCTGCACCTGGTAAGAAATAAAGATGTTTAATAAAATAAATAAATTTATTTAAATTGGTCGTTAGATTGTACACAATCAAGACACGTCGATAAGTTCAGCTCGGAACTACCTTAATTGGTAGTATCCATACCCTTTCTGTGATTGTAAATGTGATACCGTTGCGTAGGTCTGGATTTCGCCGAACAAGGGATTTGTATTTCGCTTTAGTAAGTAAACGAAAGTAAACAATTTAACGTTAATTGCAAATCGCTTTAACAAATTCTCGATCCAGCAATGCGCGGGGCTGCAATTGCTTGTAGGTACAGTATGGCTTAATATTATTGTAAACTGAATATTTGAAAAAATCAACCGCCGAGTTTCTTGCTGGTTCTTCTCGGTAGAAACGGCATTCCGAACCAGTGGTAATTTATGGTAATTTATTTTGACGATTCAAAAGCACTTGTAAAAGTTTATTTGAATATGAACAGATTTTCTGTAGAAAGAATACTAAATGCTAACTGCGTTAATTACGAGATTAAAGCGCGGCGGTCTCTCTGTCACTCGATCCATACAAACGTAGGTTGGTTCTCATTTGAATATTAACCAAGCAAACTCGATATAATTTTGTAAACATGGCCTAAAAACTAATATCTACGTATATTTGTGGTTTGCCAAACCACAAATATACGTAGATATATAATAGATATAGAATTCATTTTCTTTCTTTCTTCTTTCTTTGTATTTGTACCTTTGTTAAACGTACACGGTCAGAACAAACGGTTTTAAAAGCATTATTTACAACTTTTCTTTGAATTACTACAGTAAAAGATTAAAATAAGCTGCAATATGTTAGCTCTCAGGGACTTTTACTAACTTTGGAGCGAATGACTCCGTAGCGCATTTAGAATTTATACGAATAGAATAATAACAATATAGAGTTGCAAATATTCGTTTCGTATAAGGTATTCAGCCGAATACCGAATACCTAAAGACAGGGAAAATAAATAATAATAAAATCTAAATATATAAAAGGAAAGGTGACTAACTGACTGATCTATCAACGCACAGCTCAAACTACTGAACGGATCGGGCTGGAGTTTGACATGCAGATAGCTATTATGGCGTAGGTACAGAGACTATTTATTTACACTCCTCGGTGCGTAGGTAGGTACTACCTGCGTAGTTACTCAGTTGCCGAATTATTATTTTTACATTTTATATTTTTAGAGCTAGCTTTCCTATTTAAATACGGTCCAGACATTACGTAATCGACTGTGACATTGTTTCAATATCGGGAATGGAGCGAACCGACACTCGTTTATTTTCTACCTTACCTATTCTGAAAAAATAATTTGACTTTGACTTTGAGTTCAGATACAAATTGTCAAGGCAATGCCGCCTGCATAGGCTTCACTATTGAGCGCGCGACTACCTCTAGCTCACTATGCGTTATGAAGCTGGTATTCCGATCACGATTCACGAGCCCCGTGGACGTGGCTTATTACGTCATTACACAGATTTACGGGCTCTATTCATCACCGAATATTATTACTAGCAAAATAACTCGTAGCTTATTGATTTTATTGCTATCTGTTCCCCGTAACTTCGTTTGCATAGAAGATCTCATTGAAAGTTCTCAAAATCCTTTTTGTAGGTCTACGCTGTTGTTTCAATATCGGGAATGGAGCGAACCGACACTCGTTTATTTTCAGTTCGACCGGCGCTGCATCATCATGATCAACCCATCGCCGGCTCACTACAGAGTGTGGGTCCCCTCTCAGTATGAAAAGGGTTTGGCCATAGTCCACCATGCTGGCCAAGTGCGGATTGGCAGACTTCATATACCTTTGAGAATATTATTAGGGGTGCGTGCCCGGGATCGATCCCCCGACCTTTTTTTCGCTTAGGAGGGGAAAATCGTCATGGACATAGTGCCGGACTCCTACAGACTAAAAACCCCTCCTTACTCTAAGCAGTAATGTTCCCGCCTTGTTGGCCTACCATTACCACCCCCCGACCTGCCGAAGAAAAGGCGGAGAGACCTCTTAACCACTAGGCTATCACGGCTGCATGCTGGACCGAAATATCTAGAAATACCTACCTTCCATTGTAACACTAGGTATAACGTCTCTATTCCATATATAGAGAGAGAGAGCCAGCGCGTGTCAGACCTTCCTTATTTTATAAAAGCTGAAAGTTTCTCAGCGTGTTGTCCCCAACACTGGGAGGAACGTTTGTTTGGATGTTCGGACCATGCTGGCTTTGGGAGATAACAACTAATAAAGGTGTAAAAATCTTACGTCGAAGTACAAAGTCTAATTTTTCTATATTTTATTCGGAGTACTTAGTATAAGAAATCACGTTATGCATTGCCAGACACTTAGTGTCGTGGGAACCCCCGCCAGTTTATTAAACTTTAAAGGTGTCTGACAGGGGGTTGCCACATTACTAAGTGTCTGGCAATGCATGACGTGATTTCTAATACTATTCTGAAGAAAATATAAAAAATAGACTTTACTTTATTACCTGTTATCTCCCAAACGCACCATGATCCAAACAAACATTCCCTCCAGTGTTGGGGACAATATGCAGAGAAACTTTTAGCTTTTATAAAATGCGGAAGGTCAGACACGCGCTGGCTCTTAGGCCAATAGGTCAATTTATTTAAAAGCGGCTATGCTATCACTAAAAAGCGATCATAATACATATAAATGGAAAACAATAGTTCTCGTAGATGCTTTTAGTATTATTATTCGTAGATACCTACCTATTCAAAAGTGCTAAGGGCCCGTTCTGCTTATGTTTTATCTTTCTAAATAATATCTGTCCCGGCTGTACTCACGTGTGTAGTCGACGTTAGCCCGACTAGTTTCGAACCCATACGGGGTCAAAACCGCGGCGCGTGCGCGAACGGACTCCCTTGAAAAAGGACCCCGTATGGGTTCGAAACTAGTCGGGCTAACGTCGACTACACACGTGAGTACAGCCGGGACAGATATTATTTAGAATGGAAATCACTCACGGTAGTTTAAATGCTAAAATATGTTTTATCTATTAGATATAACTTGTATAGTTTTTAACTGTGACTAATATATTGTTAAATATTACCATCGTGGAATCCTATAGTTTAGGTGTGTAAGTAATAGGCTATTTTAAAATATAAAATACAAGTTAGCCCTTGACTGCAATATCACTTGGTGGTAAGTCACGATGCAGTCTAAGATGGTAGCGGGCTAACCTGGAACGGGTATGGCAGTTTTTAATAAGCCCATGCCCCTTTGGTTTCTACACGGCATCGCGTCGTACCGCAACGCTAAATCGCTTGGTGGTACGGCTTTGCCGGTACTGTTAGTACTGATGATTACTGATTTATGATACCACACAAAACGCGAAAAAAGTAAAAGTCCTATAATTTTGTAAAAGTTTACGATATATTGCAAATAAAATCTATGTCTAAGATGGAAGCGGGCTTACCTGTAAGGGGTATGACAGTTTTTTTTATAAACCCATGCGCCTTTTGGTCGTATCGGAACGCTAAATCGACTGACGGCACGACTTTGCCGGTAGGGTGGTAACTAGCCACGGCCAAAACCTCCCACTAGACAAAAACGGTCAAAGGCTCAAACACATATACTTAGTTTTTCCATGATATGAGCACACAAATCACAAGAATTTTAATCTATGTCAATGACAAGTATGTAAATTCTCTTACTAGCTTGATTTAATGTACGAGTAGGTACTATGAACAAGAGCAAACTCGGGTTGAGTCAACTAGTCGCTTATTTTCTTACTTACCTGTTCTTGTGAAATTTCGGCACCTTTAATTACGTAACCTATCTGCTAGCAAAAGCAATCAAAAAGTTGTAAAAGTAGGTGGAGTGTCTGAGATCATGATTCGATTGGTGCGCTTTCGTGAAATAAGTTAGTACCTAGTCAATAAAAACCAAAAGTTGTGCATTAAAAGTAAATTAAATGTTAACGCGTCCTAAGGTACCCATGTTCGCTCCACAGATCAAAACTAGCCAAAGTGGCTTTAGGTCTGACAGCTCCAACTCAAATACACATGCCACGTTTCCCATGTTATTTTACAAACGAAGAAAATATACAGGGTGGAAAAAAGTATGCTAACTACCTTAAATCCTTAAGTTATTCTTATGTCAGTCAGGTCAGGCAGCTTCCCTTTTCAATTTTCGTAAGTAAAACTTCAATACAAGCTGAAATTGGTAGCGGTCATCAAATCAAATGGCAAATCTATAGTAGGTAAATCGAAAGTGACCACTCAATGCAGTTTGGCTTTTGATTGGTTTCTGATTGCCTCTGATCGCTCTAACGTTCGTCCGACGGCTGTCCTATTTACGATGATACACAAAAGGAAAACTAGAAATTGAAATGAGAACGAGCATCGTGCGCCACTCTCTATAACTTGATTGATGTGAGTCATTGGTTTTTGTCGAATTTACTGATTTGCTATGTGAAATCAGCATACAAGCTCGAGTTACCGTTGTTTAAAGAACTTACATTCATTTATAGCCTCACTTCTTGGACTAACTCTTCTTTTTCTCGCCATCTTCGCATAAACTGCAATGGTGAATGGGCTTGATTATTATTAAGTTAACCAACAGATATATTGTGCTTATAATTTGTTATTGTTTCCAGGAGCCATTCCGATGGTGACTGCGACGGTGTACTGCGCGCCCGCTCCGCTGCGCTACGCCACGCTCGCCGTCTACTGCCTCGGCAGCTTGCTGGGCCTCTACAAAGTAAGTTATACTTTTTAATCTATACTTTAATTAAATTTTGTAGCCTTATAAATCATGGAACTATGTCTGGTGGTAGCAACAAAGACGTGCTAATGAGCAATTTCGAATTCCGGTACAATGTCGCATAAAAACCTATTAGGGGTATGAGTTTTTTTTGAACAGTCATACCCAGTGGCGTGCACAGGGTTTGAAGCCAGGGTAGGCACTAGTTAAGTAAGAGCCTGTTTACTGGCAGGTCATTATGAAAAATATGCATTGAGCTATTCAACTGGGGTAAGAAGTGCATTTATGCCTCTATGAACTGCACGCCACTGGTCATACCCCTTCCAAGTCAGCCCCATTCCATCCACTCTTTTCTTCTCTTCATTTACTTACTTGGTAAGATCACAGACAAGGGCGAATTTGTTACTGAACAAAAAATAAAAAAAGACTGTACACGAAAGACTCAAGCTAGAAGCTTGATGAAACTCTTGGTTTATCCTGAATCGACATCTCTGTCCAATGTTAGGTATAATTGAACACTAGGGGTGACGTGAATCAAAGATTTAAAAATATTTGTAAAGCTTATTTTATTTTTATTTATACCAGAAAGTTGTAACAATAAAGGGAAAACGAAAGTAAAAGTGGACAGGGAAGCACTTATCTCACAATATTATAATATTCAAAACTCTTTGCCATGCTGTACGACAACGGCCCATGTCACACACCTAGTCATTTCATAGCCACATTTGACGCCTACCAGTATATGTGAAGCTTCGAGTTTTGTTACAAGTTTCATAACTTTCGTGAACTGTGGCCCGTAACGAACCGCCATTTTATGAAACACGCTCGAAGTTGTCAAAAGGTGCGTGAATCCCGCTCTATCTGTGTCGTTACGGGTATGTGTCACACAAGCGTACGAATTTGTCGTCACTTTTTAAAACTTATATCCGTCTTAGCCTATTTGTATCCTGGGCAAAAATCACGTCGATCCATTGCGGTATTATTGAAGGACAAGCCAACAAACAAACCCACGTATTTATAGAAAAGCTATTTTCGCTATGATGTGGAATGCTCTTCCAGCGTCCGTGTTTCCTACCAAGTATAACTTGAATACCTTCAAGCCAAGAGTGAATAGGCAAGCGCGCTCCAACCTAGACCTCATCATTGCTCTGTCTCTCAGGTATGATAGTCGTCAAGCACAAACCTATCACACAACAAAATAAAATAAAAATAAGTAAAAAATATATATGGGTATTGATTTGAGACTTCTCATCAACAGCCTAAGCCTTCTCTTGTTTATTAACGGAGGCAATTTGCAGGGCGACTGGTTGGCAATCATAGGCTCGTAATTCTGCATTCGTAGCAGTACGTAGCACTGCGAACTACGGCGGCGCGGCGCTACGTGCGTGTTCACGTAAAACCAGCGGAAGCGGGCGCCGTGGCGGACATGACTATTTTGTTTTAACACAACACACAAGGTGGAGATAGTTTTGATACTGTCACAGAATACTTATTAGTACCTTACAGGTACAAAAAACTCATGCCAAAAGAAAGCTTAAGAAAGCTTAAAATATGAATAACGAGTGGATGCCCGTGCTTTTATCCGCGAGGATTTCGAATTTTAAAAATCCAGTGGAAATACTTTGATTTTCTGGGGTAAAAGTATCCTATGTCCGGACCGACTACGTGCTCTCTAAGACAAAGTGGTTCAGCACCGCAAACTTCTCAATTCTGGGGTGCTACCACAGAAGGCTTAGTAGTACTGATGCTACTTAGAATTTCCAGATAGAAAACCCCACCGCAGCCGCGAGTGACTGTAATCAAGCACGAAGTTTTTATGACACTAATCTAATTTTAGCTTACAGCACCGCTGGGGTTTTTTGACGCCTCGATGGGTTATTCAGGAAACTTAATTACATTACCTGACTGTATTTTGTGGCTAATTATAGTTTTGATTGATGTGTAGATTGTTTGATAAAGAACTTGTTTGGAACTAATGTATTCACGAATATCATCATTAGCCTGTAGCTTTACCATATCAGTACCCTTATTATAATTGCGAAAGTGTGTTTAATTGTTGGTTTGTTGGTTTGTTGATTTGTTGGTTTGTCTTTCAATCACGGAACAACGGAGCAACGGATTGACGTGATTTTTTGCATGGGCATGGGACATAAAGACCTGGACATAGGCTACTTTTTATCCCGGAAAATCAAAGAGTTCCCAGAGGATTTTTAAAAACCTAATCCCACGCGTATGAAGTCGTGGGCATCAGCTAGTTTTTAATAATAATAATTCTTGTAGAAGTATAATTTATACAAAAAAATAAAATTTAGCAGATAAGAAAGATAGGGGTTAGCAATATTATTAATCGTCACACCCGTTGCAAGTAAGCGCGCTTCTATCCTCGGCATCGGCTAGATAACATCGTCTAGACGTCATCGAAAAAATGCCGTTCAGTGGTTGACGAGTGTAAAATATACGAGTACTGTGGTCTTTTGTCGAACGTCTCGACTTTAATTATATGAATTTTACAGGCGATGCGAGCATGGTCGCCTTGGGAGCGTAGACTCTGCTTTGCCGCGCCGTTCTGCATGCGACTCTTGCTGGCCGGCGCTAGGGCGGCGCGACTGGGCGGCGGCGAGCCCCACGCTATCCTACATGTCTTCTTACAAGTAAGACCTTAGTGACCTATGCTTTACTGCGCTGTTCTGCATGCGACTCTTGCTGGTCGGCGCTAGGGCGGCCCGACTGGGCGGCGGCGACCCCCAAGCTATCCTTTGTTTCTAAATTCTAATACGTATCGCTAAGATCTAGAAAGCTCTTTTACCTCCTCTTTATACGAAGGCATTCTTTCACTAAGTAACTTTACCTATCGACGCCATTTTCCATTTTCCATCAAAGAATTCGTAACATATAGCATCTTGAAGTACACAAGGCGCCGAAATCTTCCAATAAATCCTGTAAGTGCTCTGTAATCTAGATCTCTGCCAGTCACTCTGCTAGAGACCTAACGATCGTTTGTCCAACTTAGTACTCAGAAGTTACATCAAGTTATAATATCCCTTGAAAGGAGGAGTAGGCACGTAATATCGAAAATGTTATGACATTGCTTAGTGATTATGGTAGCAGATTGGTACGAATATAATATCCAGATAATATTATGTTTTAACACTCGCTCGCCCAATCATAATTTCATTTATCTTTAAAACTTCATTTTGCGCGATATACTTAGGAAAGTTTCCAAAGCAACATAATCGATGTAAAGTTGGCACTTGACTGCGATCTACTAAGGGCCAGTTGCATGGCAGGCGGTTAAAATTACGTTACAATTACCTATACTGCGTCTTCGTGCGCGTGAATTTATATTTTTAAAAATCTTTTTAGGTTTCTGATTTTAAAGGATAAATATGCAGTTTATGTCAGTGTCCGGGATGCAAGCTATGTCAAAATCGGTTGAGCGAATGGGCCGTGCAAAGCTAGCAGCCGCACTTTCGCATTTATAATGTATGGATTATTAAGTGGAAGTTCTAAGATAAGGAAAAGTTTGCAAGCTCTCGTATAGGTACCGAAACGTTAAATAACTTAGTGACAACAATTCTTTCCTGATATTGGTATCCACGGCCGAGGCCTTCAAACAAGACCTAAACTATGACCTAAATATAGGGACTTAAGTGACGGAAGTAAAATCCTCATCTTATAAGGCAGCGCCCTACCTTATATAGCAAAGTCGTTAATTAGCATAGTACAAGGATATGTAAGTTGTAAGGGCGATTACGCACTCATCCGATCTGAGTCCATGAAAATACGTTTTGCAGTAGTCATAGAACTATTTGTATGGTAGCTTATGACATATGACGTAGATTTTTGTTCCGTATTTTCACGGGTTCCGATCGGATGAGAGCGTGATCGCTATAAGTCGTGAACACTGAGCTGGGTGGCAACAATAATTAGCATTTGCACTCAGCACCGGAAACGTGCGACGTGCGCTGGCAAATCTCCAGGCAACTGGAGGCTGTCGGAATATATTAATGGAAGCTTGGCGCCTCATGTGCGCAACTAAACTTGGGATTCATTTGAGGCGCCCCAGAACTGAGGTTTAATATAAGCAGTAGTTACCTAAAGGATGTAATATTTGATACTTCTCTCTGTCTGTCTGCCTGCCTGTCATGTCTGTCAAGAAACCTACAGGGTACGTCCCGTTGAACTAGAATTATGTGGCAGGTAGTCTTATAGCAGACAGGGAAAAAAATCTGAAAACCGTGAATTGGTGGTTAGGTACATCTCCAAAAAAATAATTAAAATGTGTTCATAAAAAATACTTAATTAAGTAGTATTTCCAACTCTTAAAGTAAGATTACTATACCAAGTGGGATATTATATGAAAGGGCTTCTGTACATTCTAAAACAGATTTGTATGCATAACAGTTTTTGATTTATCGTGCAAAATGACAAAAAAAAACCGAGTACGGAACCCTCGCGGTGCACGAGTCTGACTCGCACCTAGCAGGTTTTTTGTTGTTGTGCAGTTTGTAATTGTCAGGTTTTGGAAAGTCCACGGAAATAGACAGTTCCCGCGGGACGCGGACCAAGTCGCGGACTAGTTTTTAATACAAACTCATAGGATGAGGGGATGCGCTGTTGCATGAGATAGAACTTGCCGTCCTTAGTGTAAATACTATATACCTATTTGGGATAAGCAAACAATAATATTCACGATTTCCCGCATTTATATTTGGATTGCACTAATGAGGAAACATAATATTCTGTGGCAGGCAGTTCCAAGATGACAACGGAGTAAACAAGTTGAATAATAATAATTATAATTCATACTTATAAATGCAAAAGTGTGTGTGTCTGTCTGTTACCTTTTAATTGCCCATTCGTTCAACTTATTTTGACCAAATTTGGTAACTTGTATCCTGGAGATGAACATTTCGGAATACTAAAATTTCCGATCAGAAGGAATCAGAGTTTTTAAAAACCTAAATCCAATGGACGAAGTCGCAGGCATCTAATCCATACTATAATATTATAAATGCGAAAGTGTGTCCGTCTGATAGCTTTTCACGACTGATAATTATAACCAATTTTACGGGTACAGAGATAGCTTACATCCCAGGAATTACTTTTTATCCCGGAAAACAAAGAATTCTACGGGGGTTTTCAAGAATCCACACTGACGAAGTCGCGGGCATCATTTAGTGTTCTATAAGTGTAATATATTTACCTACACCTCCTGCCTTAAATCCCTTTGCGTTTTAGGCGGGCGGGGGCGAGACTACCCTATTTGGGATTTACCTAACAGCGCGAGTGCGGTAAGGTCCCCTTCAGGTCCACAAAGCCGGAGTGAATGTAATAATAAATGAAGGAAGATTCGAATTTCCACAGATTATCTCATCTGGCTTCCATTTTGTCTACACAATTATTTAAGGTTAACCCTGAGTTGGGTTGGGAGGTTAACCTTACTCTATTTTATGTTTTAGACTAGTCGACTCTCCCGACTTCGCTCGGATATAATTTCTGCAACATTGATTCAAGCCGGTAAATGGATTGAATCGTAGCTTAGGGCCAGCGTACTCACAGAATATAACAGCTCAGTGAGCGTATTATTGTATTAGTAAATTGTTTGTTTGTCTATTGTTTACCTATTGTTTGTCTAATTTTAAATTTTCTTCACATTGTTTGGCTGACTTGAAAATAGTTTAAAATAAATTACCTACTTACATGTTATTCTATAATTATATTTATATGGTCTTAATTATTGCTAATGCTTCATCATCATCATCATGATTAACCCATCGCCGGCTCACTACAGAGCACGGGTCTCCTCTCAGAGTGAGAAGGGTTTTGGCCATAGTCTACCACGCTGGCCATGTGCGGATTGGTAGACATTGCTAATGCTTATAATAATAATATTAGTCCTTTTTATTTGACAAGATAATTTTCAAATGCCGTGTACACATTTTATTGATACATTTATCAGCCTGTGTTTGTTTAAAAGTGACGTAGTATATGTAAAATTTATGTATTGTATGTGTTCCAAATAAAATAAAAAGTAAAGGTCAGTGATATTGGCCTTGAAAAACACTCTCCAACTAAGGTACTGTCTACTACGACAGTACACGTCGAGTTTGAACTTCAAACCGCGACCTTTCAGATTTCAGTTCTTCTCCTTGACCGTTAATCTACTGAGTGATTAATAGTTTAGATATCTATAGGTATAATTGAGAATATAAGAAAAATAATAAGATATCAATAAGTATAAACAAAATCGATTATGTATTATTTTTTACGTAAGTAATTAGGTTTTTCATGTAGGCACATAATACTGTCATTGGGTATCTTAGGGTTAATTGATTATCATCGAAAATGTGGGTCGTGTTGTGAGTTGTGTGTTAATCACGATTACCACACTACTCACAACACGACGATTGTTACCCAAGTCAGTAACTGGATGGGTGACCGGATTTGGAGGACTAAATTTGGTATTTTCGATTCCTCCGTGCCTCAGAGAACACGTTAAGTTGTCACTTTGATCCCGGTTACTATTACTACTTAACATCTGATGAGTTAAATTAGTACCTACTCCTAGTCGAGTCATATATGAAAGAACCTGGGAGCCCACTGCATTATTACCATAAGAAAACTCGTACCATTATTTCATTAATGGAAATGGGAAGTGATCCTCAGCAAGAAGAATATGACCACAGAGAGATTATCATATTTTTCAAGAATTTCTACCGAGAAAAATAATGAAAAGACTGGTTTTTTCTCTGTATGTACTTATTTGTACATTACGTTGTGGAGATATAGGTTAAAATTATCAGAAAATAGATCTATTTTGTGCCAATATGCTATGTGTAAATTGACTTCGATTCCTTTCGACTGTGTCAATGTGAATCGACCCTTAGTGCTAACGTTGATGCTAACAAAATATGTGCCAAGTTCAGTAGCGGACTAAGCCCGTCGGAGGCCCGGGGTGGGGCCCCTGTTCCCCAAATGTATTGTTGTTAAATAACACGAATTTTTTGCTTAGTTTTACATATATCGAGAAGTCGCTTACGCTTAATGAAGTGTGAACAGAAAACCAGCAGCCAGATTTTAAACAATATCGCAAGCGATATCTGATGAGTTTTACAGAGCAGAAAAGTTTTACTAGATTCATAATGAACAGAAATCAGTTATTAAATCATAAAAAATAAGCGCGAGCAAATATGCCCAATTTTTCTGAAATTCTGAAGAAATGGTCCAATGGGCTCATAACTTTTTCACTCATACTTTTCGGAAGTCTCCAACTTCAAACTGGTTCTTGTTAACTGAACATATTGGGATTTCACTTAAGGACTTGCTAAAGATTTAAGAGGCCCCTTAGATCCGAGGCCCGAAGTGGACCACCCCCCTTGCCCCACCCTTAGTCCGCTACTGGGCCGACTCAAAGGCGTAACGGGAGCCGAGTTCGGAGTTAAGCTGCTTAAAAGAGACGCTGTTAAATGAATTACCACTACTAAGGATTCCGTGAACAGTGCATTTGATATGTGTCAACAAAAGTATAACAAAAACAAAAGTGAATGTTAAACAAAAAAAAACACGAGCCAAGTTGTTAGGGTTCCGTACCCGTAGTTAACGGGACTCCATTACTAAGCCTCTGCTGTCCGTCCATTCATCCGTCCGTCCGTCCATCCGTCCGTCCGCCGTCTGTCCGTCCGTCTGTCTGTCTGTCAGCAGGCTGTATCTCGTGAACTGTAGAAAGTTGAAATTGTCACAGAATGTCTATTTCTATTGCCGCTATAACTACAAATAATAAAAAAGTGGCCACCATGAAAATTAAAAAATAAATAAAAAGTGCTACCTATTTATATACGATGGTACGGAACCTCGAGTCCGACTCAGACATGGACGATATTTTATTTAAATCATTCAATGTCGAGTAACGTTTTATTTAATCATGTTATTTTTCTTTATAAAGACCTTCAAATGCGAGGTTTCAGGCATCAATACATGACCCGAGATACAGTATCTGTACTAGAAGTTAATAAGTATTATCAATTATTATTGGTAAAAACTATGTCAATATCAAATATAAAAACATTGTTAAGTATAAAACAAAAAAAAACAATTATTTTACGTTCAGATAAAAATAGTACATTGTACAACAAGGGCATAAAACAAGCAATTTTACCTGAGACGTTTATCTACCAGGCAAGGGCAGATATTTAAGTCGAGGTAAAACTGGGTTACATGACCGAGTTTCACTCTGGTTTTCACTTCGATTGTGAGGAAGAGGAAATGAAATAATATTTTTATTATTATTATAAGTAAGTCACGTCTAAACGTAGTGATTATATACTCTTTGACGTCTAAAGTGAACATTGTGAAATTCGAGCAATTTCGTAACTAACAAGTATTGTCGGAAGACCTATATACAACCTCATCATAAGTGCAAAATGTTACTGGCACTATAGAAATGGTACCAGGTACTTACATTTTTTTTTTGTTGTTATTAGATCATTCATGGATCATTCAGATAGACTCTTGTTTACCTATAAACACTTTATGCACAAGAGCATTAAAGCAGTTTTAGTCCACTTACAGTCAGCATAAAAAAGAACTTTCTTTACTAGTATGAGAAGTGAAAATGACATTTTGTAAAACTTGGCGCGCATGCAATCCATTAGCGACCGACCGATTTATTTACTGCGATAATTTATTTTTTTAAATTTACATGTTTTATAATAATTTATAGGTTTAGATAAAATCTATTCATGTATAGTACGTGACAGGTCAAGTTGGCAAGCCCCCGACGTACGGGTGTGCGAGACGTGGCCCCGCCTTATACCCCGATTGCCATCTTGGCTTGTCGCGAACTATACATGAATAGATTTTAGGTAGGTATACCATCCCTACTGTAATTTCTCGGTAACAATTCAAAAAAACTCAGTAATTTTGAAGTTGTCCTTGATTAATAATGGCTTATCTAAAAGTTGTAAAGATGTCGCTAGATGTCTATGTCGATGTCTCTATTTTTTTCTTTTTTTCAGGATGCAGTATCTTTAGGTGGGGGAGTGATTGGTGCAATGCATATTCCAGAGAAGTGGTTCCCCGGGGCGGTGGACCGCTGCCTCAACTCACACAACATCATGCATGTGCTCGTTGTGCTTGCCGTGTACTCCATGCATCAGGTAACCATGCACTTTTAGTATTTCACGCCCAAAAGCTGCCTAACGGAATCCTTTATGTCTATGGCTATCTGTCAGTCTGTCTGTCATTTCGTCTGTCTGACGCGAAGGTCTACAGCTTCACCCGTACCTACCAATTGAAATATTCCAACGTTTTGCGTTTTATTCAATTTTTTATTTCTAGTTGTGTAAAGATAAGACTTTCGACAAATAAATTGCCAGTCTGGTGTCTGCGACTGCGTTTATATTGCTGATAAAGGTTGTAGTTGCGGTCTCAGATGCATTCTCTAATGATTCTCTAGCTCGATAAGCTCCGAAATCTCAATTTCTATCGATTTTTTAAAGTCCTCCTTTATTTTTCAGGTTACAACAAAGGACCTAGCATGGATGTCTCGTATAGATTCATGCCGTGCACCGCTGCGAAACCTTTGACGCATACCGCCTTTGAACATTGTCACCGTCTGATTCCTCACTCATCGCTCCACTTGTTAATACCAATATCATCGTGATAATGATTTTAACCGCAGGCTGACACCGACAATAGAAGCATGTTAGTGATGTAGAATATACACGTTAATACGTAATGTGACATCCATGACGTCATTGCTCTCTGCGAAATTCCGATTGCTTTCCGCTATTCCATATCTTGAACTCTGTTTCTACTCTTAACGAAAGTCGCCTTTATTAAACCTAAAAGTGACTGCTATAATACCAATATTAGCGTATATTATTAAGATATTATTTAGAAATATAACACTTTCTCCATCTTATTAGGAGGTTAACTTTTTGTAAGCACATTTCTGTTAGGGAAACGAAACAATCTGCCTCTTAAATTTACGTTCAAAAACATAACCACATGCACTTTTTAGTGATTGCATTGCAAAATACTGTTTCAATTAAATATACTTATAGTATGAATAAAATAAGAATTTGATTTGAAGATTTTTGAATAAGTTTTAATATTGAAAACCTACAATACCTATGTAGTTTAGTGGACAATATAACGGCCTATTTCCTTTTGGTTATTCTCAAACAGATTCGTGATAAACCCTTTTTAATTGTTGATAATATAAATTCACATTTAAATCGTATATAAATAGTGATCGGTTATTAATAGGTATAATAAAAGTAGAGATAAGGTAACGAGTACAATTAATGATATTGTCTTAAGCGATGTTAAATAAGATGAGGAGAGAGCGATGTTCGGTGCTTCGTTGCCTGATAGAATCCAAGATAAGGGTGTAAAAATAAAACGAGTTACTGTCATTGTAACACTTCATATTGAATGAGCTAATGTAAATGGCAATGATCAAGGTGAACTAGAAGAACATTTATAATGTAAGGTTGCAGCTATGCACTGAAAGCTAAAAGCAGCACTGCCTTCATCCAGGGCTTTAATTCCTTATGATGTACACATCTTAACACACTTGGAACTGCCATTTGTGATGTACAAAAGAGAGGTGGCCAAGTAAGTTTGACAAAATCAATTCACAACGTTGCACGATATTGCACGCTGGTTGGATTTAGCACTTGATCCAGGCAGAATGCCAATTGGCAAAATTCTGCGTGACAGGCGTCTTCCGATTGAGATTGTGATGATGATAATGATGATGTGATGTGTGACGCTAATCAAAAACCTTCCGTAGGCTTACTTCAATTAGTTTTAATTATATTCACTAAGCATTCTCCTAGAAATCGCCCCCTTGATGATAATATTCTTAAGAATAAAATTGATACGCTTTGTAAATTTGAAGGCATACCTAATTATGTAGGATTAATAGAGGAGAAGCAATTGAAGACAATTTTAAGTAGGCGTTTCTCTCATATTATTTTGAACTGATATTATGTATGGAAACACTATATCGCAATAAATCAACTATACTAAGTATAACCGAAAATATTGATGCCATCTGTTATCCTAGTTGTGGAAAAGTATTCGAAATTTAAATTGACCCAACTGATTTATGGCCATTTTCGTTCCTTTATGTCCTATGCCATCGTCAGTCTACACGGCTATGACTAAGAACCGATCCAGGGGTGGTGTGAGTGGTACAACCGCACTGGGCGCCGTTATTAGAGGGGTGCTGAAACAAATTCAAAAACTTCCCTTAGGCAATATTATAAAACATTCTGTGGTCGCTTCGCTCGAACTTTTACAGAATCATTTTTACCCACTGATATAATGAATACTCACGATAATTATGGCTTTCAAGTGTTTATTGAAGATTTACTATAAATAATTTATTTTATGTAGATATAGATATATTTCGTTTCTTCATAATATATCTATTTCTGCAATAATGCATCACCCTTTTCTCTGAAACACAGCACGATGATCATGATTTTTGATAAGCATAAATTGATAATAATTTATTAGTGTCGTGATTTTTCAATTTTGTTTTATTTTACTTTAAGATTGTATTTGGAGTTTAAACAAAAATTACCTGTATAAACAACTTAGGTATTATAAATATAATATAATAAATAACCTGAATATTATATTTTATCATCGTCAAAAATTTCTGTCGTACCTATACTTGACGTTATTTCATGTATTGACATAAAAATAATGGTCTTATTTAAAAAACCCATCTAATTTACTTTCAACATTGTAGATAATGAAGATGCAAGTGAAGCTTCATATTATCAATATATTATGAAATCTGTTGAACCCCTATCATACACGTGTCATACAGGGCATCATACGGTCGAGATATTTTATATTCTTTATTGGTATTATTGTGTCATTTTGATCTACTGCACGTAGCAATAAAATTGTAATATGTACCTACCCAAAAATGCGCTAGATTAGATTTTACGTGAAAAGTAATTCTAATAATAATTTTATATTTTTTTCTTTTGGATGACAATTCTTATTATATTAATGAGATATTTTAAAATGCAAACAACATTAATCCTTAGGATGTGTACCTGTATATATTATAAATACAAATATTTATACACTTGAGATTTTATAAAATTCATAATATATTGTAAAATCCATCACTCCTCAATGTAACTAAAAAGTGCATAGATCAGAAGTGCGGTAAAGTAATTCATCGGTATCTATTTTGGGCTGTGGCACAACTACATGGTACATAATCTAAGAATGTAACATTTTAAAGTTATTTTCCTCTCAATAACATTACTACGTTATGTATTGATATGATAAATCATTATAATGTTGATCCAGCGAACTTACTAAAGTAAGTCAATGGTCAATAGGTACTCACACAACAAAAAATCTAATATATAATTTAAATGTCAGCTATTTAAGAGAACCTTCTATTGGAAGTCAAACATACTCGATCGGAGTGTGTCAATTCGAAATAATTATTATTATGTAAGTGAAACTCACATTAAAAACCTACATCTCGCTTAAGTTTAACTTAGTAATTTATCTACTTCATTAAAGTAGTTCTATCGATATATTTAGTAGTTAGGTAGTTAACAAGCAATAATTATTAGACAATTGTTACGAAATTTGACAAAAGTAGTGCTGTAGAAATATCGATACATAAATTGAAAAACATTAAAAAATTGTTAAATTTTAATTTTTATTGCCTAAGTGAATCTACTTTTGTCAAAGTTCTCTTGTTTTGGTCATTTATTGTAATAGTGTTTTAGATGATGCCAAGTGTACTTGCGAGTTGAGGTATTTTTAATGTTGAATTTTTTTCAGTAAACACACTTTTAAAATACCAACGGGCGCGACGCCCACGCCGACCTGCCAAAATATCTAAAAACACATTTTATTATTTGGTCATATTTTTGGAAATCGATATTTTGACTTAATACCTCATATTTACAATAGCGTTAAATTGTTTTACTTACTATAAGATATTAAACACAAATAAATATTTACCAAAGCAATTGTCATACATAAATAAGTACTTATTCAAGTACTTATTTATCAGAATTAATTCAAAATAGGTACTTAATTTATATATTTTATGGGTAATATTATTTACTACCATTTTAATTGCCTAGGTACCTACCTACTTAATATTTATCCTATCTGAGGACAACACATTATTTTATGAGAAGCTGGTAAATATTGATTTAAGTACGTTATTTTATATCACTGGACTTGACATTGTTCTTGCATTGCCAATAAATTGTAAAATAGTCCGAAAAAATGTCCGAAAAATTTAATACAAAATGTTTACCTAAGTTGTTCATGTGTCTAACTTTAAAATCATGTTTATGGTTTAGATTTAAGGAAACATAATAGAGAGGAATGTCCAGTATTCGAACAAGCCGGCAAGCACTTACGAGCACCAAGAAACCGTTTTATTACTGTGAATTTTTGTTTGTGCAAAAATAAATAATCGGATCATTGCTATAAAACAGCATGTGCGCTAGTTCTTATACTTACGTAAATGAAAATGAGAAGTATATTTGGAGCGCGATTCTACATACAAGAGAAATTTGGTTCTTATAATATGAATATTAATTATTAATTAATCAAACTCAATGTAATGTAGATACCTTTTATGAATTAATTTCTGTATCTGTGGTTTACCAGATTTCACTAAAAATATGTAGGTACTTAGTTAGGTAGTTTTAAAGTTACTCGGGCTTAAATATAACTTTGAAAATCTTTGAACGCGTATGAATTGTATAAAAAATCTTTGAGTGCGTGTAACTTTAAAACTACATATTGGTTGGAAATCTGAAATACCATATAAATAATACAGAACTTTTGTTAATATAGGTAGGTGTCTGCAAAATTTCACTGAGTTCAATCGAATAATATTCAAATGAGAATCAAACGAATTTAAATGAATGTAAATTATAAACCGTATAGAGATCACTCCGAATATACTCTTCTTAGTGAATAAACCGGCCAAGTGCGGTCACGCTCGCGCACCGAGGGTTCCGTACTCGGGTACTTTTTCGACATTTTGCACGACAAATCAAAAACTATGGTGCATAAAAATAAATAAAAATCTGTTTTAGAATTCACATGTGAAGTCCTTTCATATGATACCCCACTTGATAAAGTTATCTTACTTTAAAAATTGAAAAATTAATTATTAGTTCAATTAATTTTTGAACTAATAATTAATTAGTTATTAGATTGAATAAATCACTTATAATCAATATAAGTGATTTATTTTTTCAAAAAAAAAAAAAATATTTTTTTTGAATTTATGGTTATATAAATTTACGACTTTCAGATTTTTCCCCTTATGTCTGCTATAAGACCTACTTACCCGCCAAATTTCATGATTCTATGTCAACGGGAAGTACCCTGTAGGTTTCTTGACAGACACGACAGACAGACAGATCAACGAAGTGATCCTATAAGCCTTATAAGGGTTCCTTTTTTCCTTTTGAGGCACGGAACCCTAACAAAGCCAAAAAAGTGGAAAATTCCGCATGTAATTGATATAATATTAATTATTTAGTTCGTTACAGTCGATTAATAATTTTATAGTTCTAAAGTTATCCACTAAGGAAAACTTTTAATTCATTGATGTCATTCATTCTTCGAAAATAGCCCAAAACATTTAAAAACCCAATAAGTACCAAGAATGGTTGTGTCATTTGATTTCATTGAATGGAAATCACTGAATGATTGGTTCGGTATAATATTAATCATTTTATTGAAATTTTGGCTACTTTTTATAAAACATTGAGTTTGTAACGAGTGATATTCAAGAGCAATATACTTACCAGTATTTTAATGTGGTAATAATATTATGTTTTTCTATATACTTGTACCAGTATGAGAGTTATTTCCACTGTCCGGTACGCAAACGCTTCGTGTCAGGATTCAGGATTTAGGAAAAAGGCTAATGATTTATTATTGATTGGATTCAAAATGTAGACGTTGACGAAAGTATTAAAGTTTATTTGAATTTAACTAGTGTTTTATTTTTTAACCGAGTTTAATTAATATGATTATCTGAGTGTGTACTGTGTAGGAACTTTGTTAGTACAAATCAGCAATGAAGAGATCCGTCAGAGGACCAGAGTAAACGACTTAGCTCAACGAGTTACGCAGCTGAAGTAGCAATGGGCAGTTCACATAGTTGGACCAACCGATTGACGTTGGGGTCCCTGGACAGACGTCTGCCGCTGGATTCAGCGCGGTGCAAGATCAGGGCGTGTGGAATATGAAGTACCTACCTATAGTCCGCGACAGGTTGAGATGGTAATCGGGGTATGGGCGGGGGAGACGCCACGCACACCCACTCGTCAGCTGCACTCGCCTTTACTTCTCTCTGTGACTCGCCCGCATCGAGTAACGCGGGGACTGTGTCGTTCCCTCCCCGATTGCCATTTCAACCTGTCGCGCACTATACCTACAAGAGACCTATGTCCATCAGTGTCCATCCAACTCAACAGCAAGAATAACTTCTTCTTGTACAACTTTTTCCACTGCCAAGGGTCACTGCTAGAGATCTATTATAGAGAAAGGTGCCTCCCTGTCCAAATTTTATCTTTTTACTTTTATTTGGTAGGTAGGTACGAATAAAAAATAAGTAACTTTGTTTATAATAATCTATATACATATATAAAAGGAAAAGGTGACTGACTAACTGATTGAATGACTGACTGACTGATTGATCTATCAAAGCACAGCTCAAACTGCTGGACGAATAGAGCTGAAATTCAGCAAGCAGAATGCCTCTTATGACGTAACATCCACTAAGAAAGGATTTTTGAAAATTCAACCCCTAAGGGGGTGAAATAGGGGTTTGAAATTTCTGTAGTCCATGCGGACAAAGTCTTGAGCATAATTAAGCTAGTTTTAGATATTATTGTTTCATGGTGTGGCGGTTACCACAATACAAACTAGATGGCGCTGTTCAATCGATGACGTAGTCCCGAACAAATGTACCGCCGATAGTAATCGCACTAACGGAGTTTTCTGCAATCTGGACTATATATGGAAGTTTCAAGACATAACCGTCGGCCCAGCTGGCGCTACCGAGCACAACTATCCGCTCGGTGGGAGATCTCCCCTTTGGTACGGTCGAGCCTGCACACCGCTCCCGTACAATGGTTAAGTTTTTATTAAGATATAAGAAGAAGAAGAACTTGCACTTGTCCGTGTTTTTTCAATACCTAAGCAGCATTAATCATCTACTTAGGTATTTATTTAGCAGTTATCCTTATACCTAAGAAGCTAATGAGGAAAAAGAAAAAACCTGAATATATGTAGGTATTATGTATATACTTACCTACCTAATACTTAGCGGCCATGTTTTAAACGTTTAGGAATTAAAGTAAATTGGTAAAATCGCTACCGCTATCTTATCGTACTCATTTTAACCTCATATTTAGTTGATAAACAAAAATATATGTTCTTAGAATTCCGTATTCAATAATTGGTTTTATGAAAACGCTAATTGTTTTTATAAAAAAACAAGATTTGTGGAAGTGAGTACAGAGACGTGCCTGAGTTACCTTCGCGCCACTTTTTAATAAATAAATAGTAGGGCATTTTCATTTTAGTGACATAGGTTTTAAATTTTATCGAATTTTAAAAAATGTATATTTCTGTTGCCAAAACTGAATAAAAGAATGTTAAATTTAATTAAATTTATGTTTTTTATAAAAATTTACGAAATAAATGGATATTTTTCTTTTAAATTGATATTTTTATGAGTTGGTTGGTCAAAAATTGTCTGTTTCGTAACGAAAATCAAATCGACATAAAAATAAAATTAACTGGTTAATAAATTAAAAAATGTAACATTTGTTACATTTAGGGCATGCAAATACAAAATAACTACAAATGCAGTAAATTATTCCATCTGCAATAACCATCTTAAAATATTGGTCTGTTTTGTAACATTTTATCCAAAACGTTACAAAACAAACCAAATCAGTACCGTTATTATAAATGCGAAAGTGTGTTTGTTTTTCCTTCAATCACGTCGCAACGGTGCAACGGATTGACGTGATTTGCATAGATAATGACCTGGAGAGAGACATAGGCTACTTTCCCGGAAAATCAAAGAGTTCCCACGGAATTTTAAAAACCTAATTCCACGCGGACGAAGTCGCGGGCTTCAGCTAGTTGTCTTGTAATATTTTAATTATAGATAAGAGAAAATATACCTACTTATTTAAATTGCGCATTTGAAAGGACACCTCCAAAACAGCGATGTGCCATTTCAAATGAAAATGCTCAATAATCGATTAAAATATTGAATGATTGATCGACTCGGACTTGGATTGTAACGCAATTAACTGGTCGTATAAATGGTCGCGGCATACCGAATCACTGTGTTAGTGTTGAGTTTATCACTAAGATACAACGATGTGTGCCTTGAGAGTTTCCTTGCTTGCGGTGGCCGTGCTACTCGCGACCACTTCCGCACATCCTACCGCAGACTCAGACACGACGAGTGAAAACAGTAAGTAATGTTACACTTTAAAGATTAAGTATAATTATCGGAAGGTGCGTTTCATGATACCTTTAAAAAGCAATCAAATACATATCACTCGTTTTAATGGTACATTTACACGGAGTAGTGAAGCGAGACAGTAAAATGTCACTCGGCCGAGACAGTGCTGTGGCTGAGAAATTGTGGCGAAATTGCACTCGTTAAAGTGTTTATACCAACCGAGTACTCGGCCGAGGACACTGACTCGCCACTGTACTCGTTAGGTGTAATCGTACCATCACGGTGAAGGAAAACCTGCATTTATCCGTTATTCTCCATAAGTAAGGAGTGTGTAAGGTGTGTGAAGTTCGCTAATCTGGCAGGCTAACTGCTTTAATAAAGGTATGTTTGGCTATTAAAAGAGATATGTGGGTATATATGACACCTCTATAGGGCAAAATATGTCCGACCTAAATTAGGGATGAGCCCGATTTTTGTATTTTAGGACCTGGCAATGGGCAGGTTCAACTATTGTCGTAGGTCTTCTAGTTCCATGTATAGGTTGATGAGTGGTGGCCACGGTGTGACGCATTGAACGTGGTCGCGTGTCCGTTACACGTGGTTTTTACGCAACAAACTGGAATACTGACGTCACAAGCTTGTCCTAATATAAAGCTGCGCGAAGTTACCGGTCAGCTTTTGGATATTATGGAAAGACCTGAGGAAAATCCAATATGAATTGTAACATAAAAATATAATTTGTAATATTAAATGTTTTCGTAAACATTATATTTAGAAAGTAAAGATCTAATAATAATAATTAATTCATGTCGCTCGCTCGGAAAGAATCCGTTTGCCCTTTGAAATCTGAGTGGAAAGTGGTAATTTTGCTCGCTAGCGCACAAAGTACGAGTTGGAATTCGCTCCACCCTGTTTTAATTTGCGGCCGACCGACGAGACCAACTATCCGTGGCCTACACGTATCTGCTCCATAAGTCCATACGTCATTACCACTAGGACACACTCATTGACTTATCACAAGTCAGGGTTTGTTAACTTTGGACCATAACCTTAATCATGGAGGTACGAATACTGAGTTGTGCAACACACTTTGCTTTTTTGGAGAGCAAAGTTACTGGTAATCGTAACGTAACTCGTCGACCGACGTCTTGACGACCTCCCTGGCGCAGTGGTGAGCGCTGTGGTCTTAATAATGGGAGGTCCCGGGTTCGATTCTTAGCAGGGGTTTGGAATTTTATAATTTCTAAATTTCTGGTCTGGTCTGGTGGGAGGCTTCGGCCGTGGCTAGTTACCACCCTACCGGCAAAGCCATGCCGCCAAGCGATTTAGCGTTCCGGTACGATGCCGTGTAGAAACCAAAGGGGTATGGGTTTAATAAAAACTGCCATACCCCTTCCAGGTTAGCCCGCTATCATCTTAGACTGCATCATCACTTACCACCAGGTGAGATTGCAGTCAAGGGCTAACTTGTATCTGAATAAAAAAAAAAAAAAAAAAAAACTTTAATCGCCTAGCCTGGCAACTGGGCCTTAGTTGCGGTTATTGAATTGACATTGGTTACGGTGCACGGTGTAAAAGAAATAGGGTATTGGACTGTAGTAATAAAATGATGTGGTTTGAAATAGGACTCTTTGGTCAGTCGTATGCGGAAGAACCTACCACATTATTATCTCAAGAGAACTCTTACCATTATGTGAAAGGAATCTCGATCTTCATGAATGAGGAATATGAAGCAGAGAGAGGAATAGTGAGGACTGTAGTTATAATAAGCACAGACCACCACCTATAGTCGCCTAATAGCCGCCACCCCCGATCGCCAAGCTTATATATAGACAGTTGCTTAGCATATAAAAGTCGGCCCACGCCCGTTCGGTACCCTCATTCCGCACATTGTCTTGATTACGTGACTTTTGAGTCCACCAATCACAACAAAGCTTACTCTCCTGCCCCCCAACAACATTTTACGATTTTGTTTTCATGCAAAACCTTGTACATATATGCGTACTCTTGAGGGTGAATTCTCTGTGATAACAATAATCTTCTTCATCTTAGAATGTTACCGGGATGTGTTCGGTGGATGCCCATATCTTTACCCAGAACGAAATGGAGACGGTATATGCATTTGGGGTAAGAGGTTGTGTGTGGTTGTTTGTTTGTTTGTGTGGGTGTGTATGTGTGTGTGTGTTTGTCATGTCTCTGTGCAACTTTGCAATTGTGCATTGTGGAGTCTACATCTGAATGCAAGGATGAGGATCCGGATGAGAATGCTCCGTCCGGTGTCGGAGTGAAGCTTAGGTAGGTACGTTGAGGGTTTTCTAAAAGATTTGTGTTGAGTATTGCTTACTTTTCCTGCTTCTTTAGTAGTGAGAGGGCGGGCGGCGGGTATTTGCATATATCGCATACTGTTTGTCTGTTTTGGCGGATCATAGCGAACTAGCGACTCGCCCTGGCTTCAAACGGGTAGCTTATTACAATTTTCGTACGGATCTCTAATTTTTTGAAAATAAAATATAGCCTAAGGAATAATGTAACTTTCTACGGGTGAAAGAATTTTCAAAATCGATTCTGTAGTTCAAGAGATTACTTCCTACAAGCAAACTTACAAACTTTACCTCTTTATAATATGACTATAAGTAGATTAAGCTTGTGGTTCCTTGTATGTCATGGTCTTCCGCAAAGTAGGTAACTGCCTGCCTGCTTCTACCCAACATATTTTGTTATCATGTCTATTACCAATTTCGTTTACAAACTATAGGACCGATTTTGATACGATTTTTTGGAATACAAAGTAAAGACCGACCATCTCCCATACATCGTTGGGTCCGGCAATTGACGAACCGTTACAAGTTCCAAATTAGTGTGACTTGTTAAATAAAAACATCTTCTTATACTGCTTTATTTTCATATAAGTACATAAAATAATACAACATCCTACCTGTACACCTTCCCACTATACAATAATTGCAGTAATAATCTCGACAAAAAACACAACATTTCCGTTTATATTTTCTATATTTAGCAACTGTAAATTCAAATTATTATTTTTTATTTTGGTGCATATCATAAAATAAAGGATTTTTCCAATTTTTTTTTCTGTAACAAGACTGGGCCCAAGACTGGGTGGTCTCCTTTGAAGCCTTCAGGGAGTGCTGCAGAAGCAGTAGATGTGATTGTCTACTCTAGATGCTATCTTGCCTGGAAGCGAGCAAACTTGGAAGGATTTAAGTTTAGATTAAATAGCACACACCTCCATTTTACCACGCGATTTTTACCGCAGAATTCTGTGACATATTTGAATTGTAAGAAGGTGGTTCATATAATTTCCTTGTAGGCTTTGCGGGAAACATCGCGCGGTGAAATTTTGCAGTGCGGGCTTACCCTTGAACACATACCCTTAATCGGATTCTACGCTGCATCGTATCGGAAGTGAACACTTTAAAATTCTTGGAGAAAGTCTTTGTCAGTAGGGCCAGGTGCTAATTAACCACGACCAAGGGTCTCGAATCCGTCTCGGTCTTGGTCCGAAACCTCCTAGCAGACGAGATCAAAGGCAATTTTGAAAACATATTTTATAATTTCTCCTTACAACTTGAAAGTTATAATGTAGGTAACTTGGATTAAAATTCTCGCACTATTTTTCGCGCGTCGGCGTTAAGTAGGTATAAGTAGTAATTTATAAGTATAAATGCAAGCAGCATTTACGCGCGCGACGCAGTTGGTACTAGTGTCTCGGAGGTCACGGTACCAATATTAATATTACAAGGAAAATAAACATGTTTTTAAAAGTGTTCGCGTGCGTTATATTTACGTTTCTATGTACCGCTAACGCCGGTGTGCGACATAGGTCCAATCAAATACAACCACTAGACCAAAATTTTGGATTTGGACCGTTTGGTGAAGTGAACTCGAGGCACAGTAAGTTATCATGAAGTATAAAGTATTTATGAAAAACTTTCAAATAGACTGTTTTAATATCAAACATGCATGAAGATAAAAATATTAAGAATAAACAATGAAGTGATTTATAGAGATAGACCATATTATACAAAATGATTTTAAAAAACAGTGATTTGTTTTACTACATTTGCAAGTGCATTGTGCAGTCCAGTGTAGCTACAATTAAAGTAACTTCAAGTTAGGCATTAATAATAGGTAATATAGGTAATATTTAATAATTTCGGAACAAACATCAACAAATCAACGAAAGTATAAAAGTGTAAATTTATAATGCGTTTTATAGTTTGTACGTAGGTACTTAATCTAATTTAAATAATATACGTAGGTTTAAATAATATACCTACCTATAACAATTATCATTATTAACTAAGTATGACTTACGTATGGCTAAACCGAACTTGATGGTAGGTATTTTTGCATGGTGGAAATGGTGAAAACTTCTTATAAAAAAACTTCAAGGTCTCGTCAACGACATTCTGATGTTACCTCATAATGCTCGGAGTGCCGATGGATGGAAAAAACTAATGCTAAATTAAAAATTACAATTTAAATGCGGTCACAACTCGCAACAAATATTACAAAAATCAAATATCTATGTAAATGAGCTTAAAAGAGACAGCTTGAGTAGGTATACCAATATATGAAAATGTCACCGGAAATAATAAAACTGAGGCCATTAGTACGCGACAGGTCTAGAATAGATGGTCTAGACGGATAATTGTGGAGGGAACATCCCTAATTAAAATAGAAATTATGGAGGTAGTTTTATTGACAGCACAAAAAATACACTCTGCAATCTTAGCATACCCATGCCTACGGTAAATTGCTACAAAACCCATACTTCATACTAATATATTATTATAAATGCGAAAGTGTGCCTGTGTGTTTGTCTGTGTGATTTTAATGAAATTTGGTACACAGATAGCTTGCATCCCGGGAAAAGACATAGGCTACATTTATCCTGGTAAATCAAAGAGTTCCCACGGTGTTTTTTAAAACCTAAATCCATGCGGACGAATGTCGCGAGCATCATCTAGTATTATAGGTATACGTAATATTTTGAACTACCTAGGTCACAGCCACACAGAGCTCTGCATAATATTCATGATATAACTGTACTATATGATGCCCACGACTTTGTCTGCGTGGATTTATTTTTTTAAAAATCCCATAGGAATTCTTTGATTTTTCGGGATAAAAGTATGTCTATGTCATTCCCCAGGATGCAAGCTATCTCTGTACCAAATTTCTTCAAAATTGGTTGAACGGATGGGCCATGAAAGCCCAGCAGACGGACAGACACACTTTCACATTTATAATATGGAATTATATTATACATATAATATAGTCCTATGATATTATAAAATTGCGCTCTAGCACTCCTGTACACTATTGAATTCTTTCTTACTGGTAAAGATAAACCCCGTCAATTTGAGCAATTTTCTTACCCAAAATCAATTCCTGGCTAAGACCATGCTATCTATATATACATAAAAGGAAAAGCTGACTGACTAACTGGCTGATCTATCAATGCACAGCTCAAACTGCTGGATGGATCGGGCGGAAATTTGGCATGCAGATTGCAGACAGCTATTATAACGTTAGATATCCGCTAAGAAAGGATTTTTGAAAATTCAACTTTTGAGTTAGTGATTTGTGTAGTCCACGCGGACGAAGTCGCGGGAATAAGCTAGTAGATTTGTAAAAAGCAGACCGTATTTTTTGTTTTCTGCCGCCACTGATTGCCGCGGCGGTGTGGTGGTTACTGGACCTATATAAGGCATATAACATACATTATATCATACTTTGTTGTACAAGGAAAATAAAGCTGGTATATGGAGAATAATAAATATATAGTTCCATACACGTGTCCTTGATAACTAATAATAAAATAGGTAATTGCAATATTGTAAAAATCATAAATGATTAAAATAGCAATGTTAAAATAGCGTAACCTAATTATTGTTATCCAGCTGTAGGTAACATGCGACACCCTGACCGGCATAATTTTTATTATTTATAGTATTTATATACACACACGAATACACAAACGGCACATACTCACCTATACATAAATACGAAACTATATGTTGTGTACATGTCTCAAAGATGGGAATGCATTAAGGAAGCTCTTTGTTTCAGCTCATTAGTCATTATTGCTCAACGTGTAGATAGTCTTGAATATTTTTGCATTTGTATACCTAACTGCGGTGCCTAAAGCGGTGGTAACCTAGTGGTTAAGACGTAAGTTTCCCATTCGCGAGGTCGGGGGTTCGCTTCCCACTTCTTACCTTTCGGAGTTGTGTGCGTTTTAAGCAATTAAAAATAACTTGCTTCAACACTTAAAGAAAGCAAAAGATCCTATATAATTTCTACTTTTCGCAATATGTTCGTTAAAAAAGTTAAAGGTGCGTACCCAAGATTGAACCTCTGACCTCCCGAATAGGAGGCGAACGTCTCAACCACTAAGTAGACTTTTATTAGGGTTTTATCACTCCATTTATTAGGCTATCACATCCTACCTACTTCGGCATTGGATTTAATGGTTCACTGCACCAAATATCAACTCATTTTTTTCTTTTTATCTTGTGTCTTCAAAAACGTATTCATTGTACAAAATAATATTGTATTTCATTTCGCAGTTACTTGATAGTTGATACAGTTCTGGTTTATCGCTTCATTTACAATATAAGTAGCTATAAAGTTTGACCGCGACCTGCAGTAGGTTATTTCTTGACCACCGATAAAATGTAATAACTTATTTTAATAATATGCAACTACAAGTAGGTAGCTATGATTTAATTTTCCTCGGAATATTTAGGTTTTCTCAGAGTGAGTCGTGTGCCCTGTACTTGCTTACCTATTAGGGATAAAATTCATAATAACTATGGAGTTTCATATCTGCATAATATTAATGCATCAGTTAAAATTTTATGAATGAATGAATGAATTAGTTTTTTATTTGTTGATCCAACACAGTACCTACAACACATATTAACATACTGTAAAAATTAACTTAAATTATTCAGCGTTTATAAAAATGTGTCGTGCCGACGAAAGGGTCAAAAACTCAGCTAAATGATGGCTAAAATGTTGATACAGAATACTACAACGCTCTTATTCTGTCAAAGGACGACGGAATTTAGGAGGGAAATCAGTGGTCTAGGTAAACATAAAACAAATTGACAGAGAGGAAAGATTTCTTACGATTTTTTAAATTTTACCTTCCCTAAATAAATAAACATGAATCAACTTTTTGCATCAATTAAATATTGTTATAAGATTAAGTTTAATATTTAATTTTTGCTGCAATTAGCTTACAGACTTTAAAGTTTCGAGTGTTTAAATGGGGATGGTGACAAAGAAAACGTTCTTGAAAGCTTTGAAACCAACTTTCCGAAAAGGTGGGAGAGATGTCGTTCCAGCATTTTGTGGCTAGATACCTATTTTTAAACTGCCACGGAATGCTGCAGACTTGTGGTGTGGCAAAAAGAAAGCATCAGGCACTGGTAGTTATAATCACGACTTAGAGTAGAGTCTTTAAATATAAAATTCATGTTCTGCTCTTTTTTAGCAGGATAAAAAGGAGAAGATACCGATACTCTAAATTTAGTTAAGAGAAAAACAACGGAATCGGCGTCATTATCGTTCTATAAGTCCAAGACTTGTCTGAAACTTTTGATAATTAATATGCGAGAAAAATAAGAGTTTCAGTCCGCCGAGTCTGCCCTCTTAAATCAGCCATTGATGGTCCGAACGGTTATTACCGTTATTTTAACGTTTATTTAAAGAAATTCGTATACATCCAACTCTTGACCTTTACTGAAACCGGTTGTTAGGACCTGTGTAAAATATCAAAGTTGTGATCAAAATACAAGCAAAGGCCAACCAAGGCATGGACGTATCGTTTTTGTTGTCAAACCGGTATGATGACCAGCAAAAAGCTAATTAAATCGATATACTTACTTACTTATTTATATTAGGTATCTATTCAAACCGATCACGCAGGTCTAAATCATACGCTATGCCATAACCCATATAAAAAATGTACCTATAAATATTAGTTTTACTTTGGTAAAACGTAAACGATAATAACCTGGTCAAACCACGGAAGGAAATCTATTGTAGGTACATAATAAAAATGCTGTCGTATGACACGCCACACAGCTACTTCTAATACATCGATGCTTCTATACCATAATAACTGGTGGTAGGCTGTGCTGTGCTGGTGGGTAACCAGCTGTCATATTTTGAAGCATGCTCGTAGGTATCACTTTATCCAAACACTGCGCCAATATCTGTTGGTCTGTCGCTACGTGCATGCGTGTTATGCATACGAATTTGTCTCTACTTTTTCAAATGCGAATGTAAGTATCTAAATATATAAAAGGAAAAGCTGACTGACTGACTGTTATATTAACGCACTCTCAAACTACTGGACGGATCGGGCTGGAATTTGGCATGCAGATAAATGATTGGTGATCGATTAATATCGTCGACGCCGAATCACTGTTATTTTATTTACACCTTTACAAATATTGCTTCTTCGTGGTTGCAGATGTGAATAACTTGGCAGATAGCGAGCGGCCGTTAGTCAAAGATGTCAACACTCAACCAGACCCACTGCCGGTCAACGAGCGGTACCCTTCCGCGGTGCTGTTCGGAAGGACCTGCGGGGGCACCATCATCAGCCCCACGTGGATCCTCACCGCTGCACACTGGTTAGTATCTCTAGTTACTGTCTCGTTGGTCTAGCGATTAGCGTGTTGAACTGCGGCTAATGAGATCCTGGGTTCCATTCCCGGGTCAGGCCAAAAATAATAAGTATTGGGCTTTTCTGTCAAGAATCTCTCAGTACCTACCTACTAGTTCAGAGTTTGGAAGTATTGCATTTTTCCCAGCGGTAAAAAGGAACTTAGCAGTGACTAGGAGAGTACGTAAAGCCGTTCGGTTCTGCGCCTGGTCTCTCTCCGATCGTGTCGAATTTGCGATGAGAGTAAGGACAGATTGCACCTGTGTTTGCGCTCACACTTATGCACTATAATATCTGATGCGCAGAAATGGCTACTATCTGAGGAGTTCGACTGTAGTGACCGAAATTCGGTCGGTTAGGTAAGGCCACAATTTATTTAACCAAAAAGTAAATGCATGGAGACATAAATATGAAGTTGCTCATGATCGCTTATGCCTTGTAAAGTTGTTTACTGCGGTCTATTCGTAATACTTCATATCTACCCGCGATAGCCTGCCAGTTGCCACCCGTGATACATATACATTGGTTGCATACATAAACGTATGGTTTTTCCTTAATGCCCATAGAGTTATGATAAAGCAATTAATACGATCAACTCAACTCAATAATAATTATTAGAGTTCCGTACCTACCTCAATTTAGGAAATACGGAACCTTTATAGAATCACTTCGTTGCCTTTGTCCATCTGTCTGTACGTCTGTCGTGTCCATGTCAAGAAACCCATAGTTCTCTTAAGAAACCTTTACTAATTCTCGTTGACCCAGAATCGTAAAAGGCAGGTAGGTAGGTCTTATAGTACACATAAGGGGATAAATCTGAAAACCTTGAATTTGTGGTTACACCACAAAAAAATGAAAATTTGTTCATGAACAAATAATTAGTATTTTCAACTTTCAAACCAAGTGAGGTATCATATGAAAGGCCTTTAATCTTCTAAATATATAAAAGGAAAAGGTGACTGACTGACTGATCTATCAAAGCTCAAACTATTGGACGGATCGGGCTAAAATTTGGCATGCAGATAGCTATTATGACATAGGCATCGGCTAAGAAAGGATTTTTGAAAATTCAACCCCTAAGGCGGTGAAATAGAGGTTTGAAATTTGTGTCACGGATGAAGTCGCGAGCATTATGCTGGTGCATTATAATTTTTGATTTATCCTGCAAAATGTCTAAAAAATATGACTGTAGTACGGAACCCTCTTTGCGCGAGTCTGACTCGCACTTGGCCGGTTTATTTTTATTATTTATTGCCTTTAAGACTACAGTCTTAAAGGCAATAGGCAAAACCAACTTGCAATCCTACAATACGTATGATTGGTGCCAGCGGGCGGCAGTTCCTAGGACAGCCGAGCCAACTTGTTTATCAATGGCTTAGTTTTGACTTCCTAGAAAGAAAATCGTGCAGGATTTTGATTCAAAACGCTGCATGATGCGTAGAGCTAAAACCCATCATCATCAACCCTTCGCCGGCTTGAGAACTTCCCTAACATTCTTATGAAATTGTTAGGGAAGTTAGCAAGAACTGTCAAGGTCATCCTACATTTGGATGGCATAATATCAGAAGCCAGAACCACATATCAGGACTATATTTATGCCAACTTTATTTATTCCTATTTCTTCTTGGGTATTGGACTGGAAATTGGTCCCATGTGTAGATGCTCGATGGCCTTTGAGTGCATGAGAACTTTAATTTCTTGGGAATTCTTGCTCTCAGTACATCTTTGCACTATTTATATTCGCTAATTGCCCTGAGTCTGTAGTCAATATACCTATATTAATTGTTATTTGCATGCCTAATGCATGCAGAGCGATTACACGACAATTTCATCTACTTACTTACCCGGATTTAATTATTCATAACTAACCGATCACTGCTAGAAATTAGAATAGAGTTAACCGCAGCATCTATGTATTTAACTGATTATAATTATTAATTACTTACCTATTAATGGAATGTGAAAGTGTTTTGTGGTTGGGCCTCAATAAATATCAATAAAATAAAATTAAGTCTGGTAGGTGAAGCTATAACGTACACTAATATTATTATATTGTTAAGAGGTAAAGTTTGTAAGCTTGGATTTAGGGGGTAATCTCCGTAATAATGATCCGATTCTAAAAATTCTTTCACCGATAGATATCTTATTAATTATCCGATTTAAAAGCATCACTCCTCACAGAAACTCATAACTAAGCGAGGCACTTACATTTACTTACACACAGCAATTACGTTCTTATCAAATAAAATCGGCGATAAATCGATATAATATGGTTTAGTTTTAGATTAAGAACAATAAATAATAACTAAGTAGGATGAATATAATCAGATTAGTAACTTTGTATGGGCGCTATTACGTATTGTGAGGTATGGGTAAAGGCGCGAGTTAGAGATAAACAATGTGGCTAGTTCTATTAAACATTTACATTAAACCACAATATCTACGTAGGTATATATATATATGTTAGCCTGTGTAACAAAGGTTCGGATTGTAGTTGTAATACCAGTGTAATATACCCTACCTATTTGATTAATATTTCAAAATTTTCACAGTTCAGTAGTCAAATTACCTACCGCAGCCTATTCACCAAATCAATTCGGCCGTGTAGCAATATGCTGTCAACCGGAACCGAATTTTATCATTCTTTTCAAGTCTCGTTACACTTTGAGACGAGTTTACCTGCGACATTCCCACAATTCTCTATTTCGTCATCATGATGAATAATGCCATAGCCGCCTGCCGACTACAGGCACGGGTATCCTCAGGGCCCACTAGTCCCTGCCAGATCACCAAACTATAACCGACCGACCGATATTTTATTACCGAAAATCTAGAACGTCGCTTATCTACTTTCTTGCCTATTCTAAGAAAATAGTACCTACTCTGTCAAGAACAAGATCATAGGGGCCCCATTATTCTAATGTGCCCAGGGCCTCCAATAGGATAAAGATGGCTCTGGGTATCCTCTCAGAATGACAAGGGTTTGGCCATAGCCTACCACGCTGGCAGACTTCACACACCTTTGAGAACATTATGGAAAACTATCAGGTATGCAGGTTTTCCTCACGATGTTTTTCTTCAGTGTTAAAGCAAGTAGGTAGGTTTGCCTAGATATTAAACGTCGCATGTTAACTAAATAGCTACGTATTGAATTACCTCGTTAATGACATGATAAACAATGGCATGGCATAGTTTAAGATCGTTTACAAGATTTTGCGTTTTTGTTATTTTACATACCTAGCTAGTTTACATCCATACATACATACATACAGTCTTACATCAACCTAATAGTACAGTCATTTGGTGCTCATAAAGGGGATGACCTGGAAAGTTTTGGGAGAGTTTTGAAAATTGGTGATTTTATAGCTTTAGACATGCTCTTTCCGAATTTTCATTTTGCCACCTCGTTTTTTTGCCGCTCGCGCCGCCATCATGAAAAAATGGCATCCTAAAACTGTTTTGGCACGATAACTTCTTTCCGATTCATTTTACGATGAAAATGATCGTGTAATGGTTTTAGCGTACGAGCGCCGCAAAGTCGACTCCAATACCTACCTACTCGTTTTGGCCAAATAAGTACCTAACTCTTTTCCACACCATCATGAGGTAGAGTGAGTGGCGCGGTTTTTTTATGTTGGATCCCCAGTAGACGGTAATCACCTTCAATTTTGACCATCAATTCATCTAGAGTAAATTGACACTTAAGGTTCGTACGCACCTGAGCGGCGCGGCGCGGCGCTTCAGTGAGCTTCACGTCGCGGCACAGAGCTTCAAAATATCATTTCTATCATTTTGTATGGCGCATATCGCACTAGAGCGGCGCGGCGCGGCGCTTCACCGCGCGTTGCCGCGCGGCACGGCTGGAGAGAATATTTTGAAGCGCACCGAAGCGACGCGCAGTGCAGTGACGCTAGTGCGACATACCCAGCGGCGCGGCGCGGCGCTTCAGTATGCGTACGTCGCTCGAATAAGATACACGCGCATCTTGTTAGGTATTTAAAGTACAGGCAAGAATCGGCAAGATAGACCTCAAAATAAATAACGTAGGTTTAATTTTTGACACATGACGTGTTCCTCATGCTCTTAGAAGTATATCCTCAAAGGTCCCAACCCCTAGGATGTCGGCTTCCCCCCTTCCCAGTGTCTAAATGTATAAATGTCTCTCCGAGCGTTATGAGAAAACATCAATGGTAAAAATAATCCTGATTAAATAACTATAATATATTATGTACATAATATTATACCTACCTACTTCATCTAGGTAGAATTAATAGTTTCGGAAATATGCCTACCTATTGTTGTACTTGTGTTTATATTATACTAGCTTATGCCCGCGACGTCGTCCGCGTGGACTACACAAATCTCGAACCCCTATTTTACCCCCTTAGGGGTTGAATTTTCATAAATCCCTTTTTAGCGGATGTCTACGTCATATTAGCTAGTTAGCTAGCCAGCATGCCAAATTTCAGCCCGATCCGTCAAGTAGTTTGAGCTGTGCGTTGATAGATCAGTCAGTCAGTCACCTTTTTCTTTTATATAGGTATTTAGATATAATATGTACCTGTGTTTACCTGCCTATTTTATATATTCTATTGCACATAAAACAAAGACATTTTGCGAAAATGCTTTTTCTAATGTAATTTCCACAGAACCTAAGGGACTAGCTGATGCCCGCAACTTCGTTCGCGTAGATGTAGGTTTTTTAAAAATCCCGTGGAAACTTTTTGATTTTCGGGATAAAACTAGCCTATGTGTAGGTACACATAGGCTACTTTTATCCTACAGGGTATAACCTATCTCAGGTATATAGGTACTAGTAGGTGATTCCCGGAAATGTGCTCACCTATAGAAAAATCTAAATCCACGCGGACGAAGTCGCAGGCATCATCTAGTTGCATTTTTTTTTAGATTTTTAATCCCGTGTGAACTCTTTGATTTTCCGGGATAAAAAGTTGCCTACCTCTGTCAATTCCCGGAATGCAAGCTACCTCTGGTCCAAACTTCATATAAATGGGCCTTTAACAATCCTGTGGAAATTCTTTCATTTTCCAGGATAAAAAGTAGCCTGTCCTTCCCCGGGATGTAATTCAACTTTGTACCAAATTTCATCAAATTCGGTTAAGCTGTTGAGCCGTCAAAAGCTAGTAGATAGACAGACAAATACACTTTTGCGTTGATAATAATATAAGTATGGATATGCATAAATATTTTTTTATAATTTCCATAAAAACTATCATCATCATCATCATCATCAACCGATAGATATGTCCACTGCTGGACATAGGTTTCTTGTAGGATTATATTACCGACCTGTGTGGTATACCTATTGTTTCTAATGTAATTTCCACAAAAACTATTAGGCAATAGCATAAAGAATTTTGTCTTCGACATTCTGAAGTAAATGTGAAATGGTACAGAGTCATTAAGAAGGCGAGGAAACAAAATGTGATATCCTTCTTGATAGCGTGACTTTGGTATGTCAGCAATCCATTTCTTCTTCTTTTTTAGGGTTCCGTACCTCAAAAGGAAAAAACGGAACTCTTATAGGATCACTTTGTTGTCTGTCTGTCTGTCTGTCTGTCTGTCTGTCTGTCTGTCTGTCTGTCTGTCTGTCTGTCTGTCTGTCTGTCCGTCTGTCTGTCAAGAAACCTACAGGGTACTTCCCGTTGACCTAGAATCATGAAATTTGGCAGGTAGGTAGATCTTATAGCTGACATTTGGGGAAAAATCTGAAAACCGTGAATTTAGGGTTAGATCACACAAAAAAATTAAATTGTGGTCATGAACTAATAATTAGTATTTTCAACTTTCGAAGTGAGTGACTATACCAAGTGGGGTATCATATGAAAGGTCTTCACCTGTACATTCTAAAACAGATTTTTATTTATTTTTATGCATCATAGTTTTTGAATTATCGAAATCATACGACTGTAGTACGGAACCCTCATTGCGCGAGCCTGACTCGCACTTGGCCGGTTTTTTCTCTTCGATAATTCGTTCTTCTTCTGCACAACAAAGAAATAATAATCAAATCCTCTTCACTGTCGCTCATCTTGCGACGTTGTTGCTCGTACGCGAACGGGTGTAGAAGTGACGCGCAAGTGACGCGAGCTGCCGCGTACTGAAGTTGTAGTGCGGTAGGCACCGTCGAGCGGCCTGAGGTGAAGCGTTCTGCAGTCGGACTGAAGCGCCGCGCCGCGCCGCTCAGGTGCGTACGAACCTTTAGAATTCTGATCGAGATAAGAGTAAATACTAAATATACATACTGCATTGCAGTTTCGATCTCGTTTACATACGGACCTCTTTTTAGGGTTCCGTACCCGCATGATGCCAACGGGACCTTATTACAAAGCCTCTGCTGTCATCCGTCCGTCCGTCTGTCAGCGGGCTGTTTCTCGTGAACCGTAATAGGTAAAAAGTTGAAAATTTTGACAGAATTTGTATTTTTATTGCCGTTATGACAACAAATAATAAAAATTTCAAAATGACCGTCATGTAAAAACAAAGAAAAAAAAGTGTTATTTCTTGTGTGATGGTACGGTCCGTTGTCGACATTGTTGCCTAAACAAAACGTAACTGTGCCAGTTATGCCTAGCTGCGAAAGTACCTACCTTCCGCAACTTCGCAAGTTTTTTTTTTTTTATCGTAATAGGAAGGTATTTTAATAATTTATTAGATAAGAAATAATATTATAGCCGGTGTTAACGTACTTCATACAAAGTAGGTAAGTAGGTACCTAATATTTTTTAACTAAAATGTATACCTACAAAATTTTGAATTGATTACATATTAGGTCGGGTCTACCTTATATTATGTTCATTGATCCAGTCAAATCTTTAGGCGCTTTTTCTCTTTTTTCAATGCAATTCTGTTTCGTTCCATATATCTACTTAGGTATCTGGCTGCGTACTTCTAGAAGAAAACCAAAGAACTTCTAGAAGTAGCCAAAAACCGGCCATATTAAACTTGTGTGCTAAAATGGACAGACGTGATTAACATATAGTTAAACTGCGCCTACTTTACCTTTAAAATTTCGAGTTTATTTTACAAAAAAAATAGTGCTTACTGAGTTGTTACTGAGTCACACTCGCAGAACACAGGTGTTATCATGGGTTTATCCGCAACCGACACAAAACATTTAAATACCAATTTATAACATTTTAAACGGCTGGAGTCATAAGCTTCAAGGTCTACCAGGTATTTATCGGCTTTGTACGGATTTACCTATAGTAGTCAACATCATAATAAACGAAAAACAAATTACAAAAACATATGAGGAAGGCACGTCTTTGAAATAATAAAAAATATCAATGACTTATTATTATTTTAGAATTCAAATTACGGCCTGAGAAACCTACATAAATTGCTGATATTTTTTAAAATTTAAATTTTTCCAAAAAACTACCCATACCTACGGTGAAAAAATTTTTCTTTCGCTCGTAACACCTTTATAATTTATCCAATCCACTCTTTACCGACTGTTACCTAGGTGTTACAGCTGAAATTTATTTTTATTCGTTTTCTAGTAAGTATAGTAGAGTAAATCAAGGAACTATTTGGCTAGGCGCGCACGGGCGATTAAATAGCCGCCTCGATTACGGCAATGTAAGTATTTAAAATGAGTGGCGCACAAGCGTTATTTTTATCGTCCAATTTTGTAACTAAGTATGATAAATCGAGGTGGATTTCTTTTTTAATTTTAGACAAAAGTTAGCCCTTGACTACAATCTCACCTGGTGGTAAGTAACGATTCAGTCTAAGATGGAAGCGGACTTACCTGAAAGGGGTATGGCAGTTTTTAATAAACCCATGCCCCTTCGGGTTCTACAGTCTACACGGCATCGTAACAGAACGCTAAATCGCTTGGCGGCATGGCGTTGCCGGTAGGGTGGTCACTAGCCACGGCCGAAGTTGCCCACCAGACGAATATACGAATAAATATATGACCAGCCGGTCAGGTAACCTAGTCCTATAGAACCATCTGTCCGTTCGTCTTTCCGTCCGTTGCTTCGTCCATCCTTATATCAGCTTTGTTTGCAGCACGCTGTTCACCGGCGGCCGCGACGTGCTGGCGGGCACCAACAACACGGAGAACGACACAGGCGTACGGCGCCGCGTAAAGCGACTAATCATCCACCCGAAATTTACCGTGGGCCCATACTGGGTGGATGCTGAGACGTTCGGCATCAAACAGGTAAATAATTCATAACATATTAAAGCATAATTATTTTAAAAAAAAAGCAGTTATAGCCTAGTGGTTAAGACGTCGGCCTTCTATTCGAGAGGTCGGGGGTTTGATCCCGGGGGTTCTGGAGCTATGTACGTTTTAAGCAATTAGGTAGGTAGGTACCTAATTAATATTACTTGCTTGAAGGGAAAACATCCTGAAGAAACCTGCGTGAAAAGAGATAGCGGTTTCGTAAAGCGTTGTCTCTGTCGTTGAGACCGACAAAACATCACATAGATATGAGTAACAGAGACAACGCTCTACAAAGCCGAAATCTCGTTCTAAAGGTCGATGTACAATATTTCTTGCCGGTTACTTTACGATTGGTTCCTGAATCCTGATTCCAACAGATTAGCGAGATACAGCCTCTTTATCATGATGAATGTTACAACAACAAAGTCATATCTCCTAGTGAAAAGTAAGGGTGTGTCGGTACATTGGGGATAGGTACGCCCCTACTAATATAGGTAAGCTACGGTTTGAAGCACGAAGTGTAACAATTAAATTCCTACCTACTACATACTTAGTATAAAGTAAAAGTAAAACCATAGGTACCTATATACTAAATGAGACAACTTTTTTTACATTTATTTTTAACTAGCTTATGCTCGCGACTTCGTCCGCTTGGACTACACAAATTTCAAACCACTATAACTATCCTCTTCAGGGTTGAACTTTCGAAAATCCTTTCTTAGCGGATGCCTAATATAGCCTCATAATAGCTATCTGCATGCCAAATTTCAGCCCTATCCGTCCAGTATTTTGAGCTGTGCGTTGATAGATCAGTCAGTCAGTCAGTCACCTTTTCCTTATATATATATATATATATATATATATATATATATATAGATTCCATTACAAGTTAGCCCTTGACTGCAAATTGCAATCTCACCTGGTGGTAAGTGATGATCCAGTCCAAGATGGAAACGGGCTGACTTAGAAAGAGTTATATTAAACCCAATATACCCCTTCTCGCTTGCTACGCGACCGGAATCAGAACGCTTAATCGCTTGGCGGCACGATTTTTGCCGGGAATCGAACCCAGGACCTCCGACTTATAAGACCACAGCTTTCACCACTGCGACAATCTAATAACTAGCATTATACTTACTATTTAGGGTTCTTTTAAACTGAAGCCTATTGTACGCGCATATCAATGGCGCATACAATGCTACAGCGCAGTGTGCATTTTGAAGGTAGCCTCATTTAATAAGGTTGTTATGTGTGTAACGATTCCAGATATGTAAATAAACTCCTAGTTTGTATAGAGAAAACGCAACTGTGTACCTAGTCTCAGAAACGAATGAACAAATAAAAGGTGTTTTTGTTTGAAACACGTGAGAAAGAAAGGTCACACTACTTCTATAATATGTACTTTGACCTTTTCGGTTACATATCTAGTATCCATAGTAATCATAATTTTATATGGTACTAACAGACTTACAATTACTAGCTACGCTACATGTTGAGATGGCAACCGGGGTGATTGCGAAATTTTGTTATAAAAGATTATACCCATTCCCACAAATGACTTTTTTACCTTCCTGAGCGGAGCGTAGGAGTTGCAAGCCTATTACGGTGTCTAGTTAGTTATTATGTACATCTTGTGACTAATAATTCTATCACATCCGCATTTTCCCGTCTTAAAACAAACGAAGACTAGGTATATCAGGGTTATATCTAGGTACTTATACGCTGGGCGCCTTAGGAATCCTCCTAGCTTTAGTTTAAGACTTTAGTACTTAATTAAATATCACTATTAGATACCTATACATTACACCATTTATTTTACAAATTCAACAGTGATTGACTATCAAACAGTTTACCTTTGAATAAATACTTTGACTTTGTTAGCTGAAATGTAATATTTGGATTCGTGTTAAACATATTGTGTGCTTAGGTTGGAGCGCACTGGGACTTCCTCCTCGCCGAGTTGAAGGAGCCTCTGCCTCTGGACGGCAAGACGATGGTCGCGGCGCGTTTGGACGACCGCGCCAGGATTCCCCCGGGAGAAGAGGTCGGCTATGCTGGCTACGGTGCAGCAGTACATGGGGTCAGTATTCCTTACAACATGAGGGGCCGATTTGCGTTAGACTGCTAATTCAAACCGCTAGAATATAGAACGCCCTTCAGACATCAGTATGGATAAGTAGGCATCTAATTCTAGGGTGATCTAGGCAAGCACGCTCCATCTTCTGCATCATATATCACTTGCCAGCAAGTCTGATTACAGCCAAGCCCTAAGACCGTACCGAGGCCCGATTACTAATTACTAATTAGACGTCATGGTCATTAAGTACCTATAACCTAGTAAATTAGTTGACGATTGGTGATGTGCGTTGGTAACGACATAAATTTAACATGTTCGACAAGAAATTCTTTAGCTTAACTGTTCCTTAAAATGTGGAAAAGCCTAAAACCACAGTTTTACGACATAAGTATAACGTTCTGACTTCCAAGTTGTCCTAGAACATATGCATATTTGTCTCTAACAAAGTTTTCCACCCCAGGACACGATGCGCGAAGACATGCACGGCATGGACCTCCAGGTGCTCGACGATGACCAGTGCTCCTCACTGATCGAGTTCGACAAAACAGACATGATCTGCACGAAGGGACGTGCACCTCGTTTTGACTCTGCCTGTAATGTAAGTGCTTTCTCTCTAACGTTTCCATAACAGAGTACCTACTCGGAGGGACGGTACCTTTCAGGGTCTACAATTTTAATTTGGCAGCATTGTATTTCTCGTAGGGACCACTGGTAAAAAAAATCCTATTGTACCTACGTCTGTGCGTGATACCTTCCTTTCACGCGTACAAAGGGTATTTTTAAGTATGTATAACTAGTTGATGTCCGAGACTTCGTCCTCGTGGATTTAGTTTTTAAAATCCCGTGGATACTTTGATTTTCCGGGGTAAAAAGTAGCCTATATCACTTTCCAGGTCCTTAGCTACAGACACACATGGAAAAAAAATCACAGCTTTGCTCCGTTGCGGCGTAATTGAAGGCGCATTTATAATATTAGTATGATGGGTTAGTGAGTAAAATATTTTATATTTCAGGGCGACAGTGGCAGTGGATTGATCAGCAACGGCGCCGTCATAGGAGTAGCATCGTGGGTGGAAGACGACGCGACGACCTGTCGTCCCGGAGCCAGGGTTATCTTCTCAAGAGTTGCCGCTGTACGCGACTGGATCAGACAAGTTACAAAGCTATAAACATTATAAGTTACTTATCGTCGCCTAAGGTTAACACCACGTAAGTCACTATTGGCTGTTTTAACATTTGGAAGCCATTGCTAGAGAATCAAGAGGCGTCGTTTCGGCGAGTCAGAAATAATAAAACGTCCAACACAAACTCGTAAAGAAATAAAACAACTCTCGTATCTACTTACCTATCCATAACAACCTAAACCCTCTAGGTACAGCAAGGTTTACTCTCCTGTAAAGTTGCTTATTTTGACTTGACGTGTTGCTAAAACTTAAACGATGTTATGTGGATGATATATAATTAATTACTTATATACTTACTAATGACAATTAATGATTAAAAAGCGCGCGAAGTATAACTCAAAAATGTACGTTGTCTTATAATTATTTTAGTGATTTCTGCCAAGGTGGCGCTTTTGGCACATATCAATCAATTTCGGCAAATATACAAATGAAGGTAGTAACACACAAATATACTTAGCATAATATACTTAAGTTTACAGCGTTTCGTCGTGAAAAAATGTAAAACTAATTGACTAACTTTATCTATGATAAAAAGTACCTACTTCGTTGAGATTTATAAACCAAAGAACAATAAGATGTACCTATCTTCCCTATGTTCTTTAGTTAAGTTAATAGACGCCGAGGCACAATGGTGCAACAAGACAAGTTAGCAATTATTTATGTATCTATTTCTTACGCATTTTTTAGTTTTCTTAACGTGTCTACGAAATATTTCTTGTAGACGCGCTAGGATACGATCATTTCCAGCACAATCGACAATAATAAAAGAGATTAATAAGAATTTTATCGTTATAATTTAAACAACACCCAGCTCTCGATTGCCTCCTCAAAATATTACGAGTTTGTGTTTGAGTTACGAGACAAAAATTAGTACAAAGTACAAAAACTTAAAGCTGCGCTCTTTGATCTAATAAAATATGTATTATAAACTTCTAATACATAATAAGTAACTTCGTACATAAAAGAATCTCTCCTAGTCAAAAAAATTCTTACATGTTCATCATTATTCTTTTTCTTAAAATTTTCATAGCAATAAATGATTAGATTTTTCCGGCAATTTTCTACAATAGTTGTAACTTATTCAAAGTGTTGTGATATTGAATAAATAATACCTAGGTACTGTTATATAATATGTTATAGTAATAAGTAGTACTTAAAGACAATTTGAAATAAAACATTTTTATACAATATATTGCTCCTGGTGTTTTACTTTTTAACCGACTTCAAAAAAAGGAGGAGGTTCTCAATTCGTCGGAATCTTTTTTATGTATGTTCCCCGATTACTCGAAGACGCCTAGACCGATTTTGAAAATTCTTTTTTTGTTTGAAATGGTATACTTCAAAGTTGGTCCCATTTAAATTTGGTGAAGATCTGATGAACATCTTCGAAGATAGATAATGGAACTCCTCAACGGATAAGAGTAAATTGCTCGCGATCAGTGTAATAGCTTAGTAAACAGTAGATTTTCAACCATTCATAGCATATTTTAATACCATGGGGCCACTAAAAATTGTGAAATAAAAAAAAATTACAAAAAAATAAAAACCGACTTCGATACACAAACACTAAAAATTGAAAAATAATTTAATTTATTACCGAATATAAATTATGTATACAAGAGTGATATAGTTCCATAATAATATTTTTTGGGGTCGGTGCCAATGAGGTGCCATTGTGGAGTCTCATAAAAATTCGAAGTCTAGACGATTCGCGCAGCTGAAGCTAATTGGCACCGGCACCAAAAAATATTATTATGGAACTATATCAACTCTTGTATACATAATTTATATTCGGTAATAAATTAAATTATTTTTCAATTTTTAGTGTTTGTGTATCGAAGTCGGTTTTTATTTTTTTGTAAAAAAATTAAGCCTACAAAACCTCAAATAATATATCTCATAATAATCACTATTTCGTGTAAAGGCCTATGCCAGCGTAGGTATTATTATAAATGCGAAAGTGTGTCTGCTAGCTTTTCACGTTTCAACCCTGACCTTAGTCGGTGTGGGTTCATCCGTTAGACGTTTTGGACAAAGATAGTTAGCATCCAGGAGAAGGAAAATCAAAGTTCCCAAGGGATTTTTAAAAACCTAAAGCTACAAGAGGAAGTTGCAAGCATCATCTACATGCATCCTGAAGACATAAACTAGTTTTATTTCGGAAAATTCTTCGTCACATGGGATTTTTAAAAACCTAAATCCATCTGTTTGTTACCTTATCATGCCTAGACCACTAATCCGATTTCGATGAGATTTTTCAAGGAGATAGTTTACATTCTGGGGGCATTGGAATACTTTCCACGTATCCAAGCGATCGATTAGCTATTAGTCGCATGATGCGACTAATAGTCGGTCGCTTAGATAAGTCGTCTCTGTATCGGTGGAAAATGGAAATCGATCATTAGCCGAATTTTTGAACGTTAATAAGTAACCTCTCGCAGAAACGCGTGAGCGACGCGATATTCCCGGTGCAGGATATATTCTTTACTTTTTACTTAATAATCTACTTACAATAAAATCGCTTGCATTGCGATTTTATTGTAAGAACCACTCTTTAAGCACCGGGCAAAGCGCATCGTTTAAGCGTTTCTCTAAGAAGTTTGCGACCTTTGAAGTCAGCTAAGGAAAATACAGATTTTATAAAACATCAGATCCCATTTTAGTGAAGTTCAAAAATTATATTCATGTAAAAGTGAAAAGTTCTGTATGTTAGAGGTACAATTAAGAGAATCTTTATTTAATTAAGCAACACAAGTTGGTGAGTAAATAAGAGAACAATTTTATATTCCTGGAAATTTAATGACTTTAATAGAAGAATAACTAAATTAAAACAGCAAGATAAAAGTAAAACTCATTATTAACATCTTTATCTGATTACGTTTTTAAGCAAAACAGACCAAAATTAATCAATGACCTAACAAAATATACAACAAAAGTCATTAAATAATTTAGTCCAGCCAATCAGTTAGTCTACCGTGGACGACGCAGGGTGTGGAAGCAGCAGGATGGTATTAGTTACTTCACCACTAAACGAACGAGTTACATAATACAACTTACAATTTTGAATAATGTGATTAAAAGAAAAAGCTAAATAATTCTTTCCTACTTATATAATGTGTAATAATATAAAGTGTCCACTACTTATAAATGTATAACTATCGCTTACTTTAAATTTTCACACAAATATAGGCTCGGGTGTGGCTTGCGACTGCGGCGCGACAGTCGCAACTCGCCCCTCGCCGCATGATGACACACATCACATCTCGCTAACTCTAGGTCACTTATGCCGAATGTTAGACAAAGAAGCGACGATTTCCCAAACCGAAATTAAAGTACTAACAATTTGAAGACGATGTCTATCCAGTGAGCGCGGCTGGAACCGAGCCGCGACCGAAGCGAGCACCGACCGAGGCCGCGACTGCAAGTTGCGCCTACTTCATACAGATTTAATGTGACACAAATGGAACCCCACACAAATTTATCAACAGAATCTATTACTAAATCCAAATCAAATAAAATAGCACACGAAATAACGAAATATAAATCTACCTGTGTCAATACATATCTAATAAGTCTATTTCGTTGACATTTATTTGCTAGTGAACAGTTTTTGTAGACAAAACCAGCATGAATTTTCATCTGTTTGACATTTAGTTTGTACAAATCGCTGCTAAGGCCCTTTTGCATGATAGGCGATTCAAGTCGCGTTGCGGGTATATCTTAATAAACGCAAAATGCGTTGCATAAGGGTGCGTTTCCACTGAAACAAAGAAGAGCGGAGACGTTTGAATTCTGCGACCAATTAAATTACTGAGAAATGACGTGATATCACGTCATCTAACATTTACTCGATCTTCTTGGTCTTGGTCTATTGAACAAGTCTCTACTTCGCTTTAGTGGAAACGCACCCTAGGACAAAATTTGTTAACTTTAAACCAAAATACCTTCAACCGTAATCATAGATACGAACATATGCTTTTGCCTTTATTGACAATCAATTCAATTTTGTTGTATAGCGCGCAGCTACACTTGACGGGCGCAATTTACTTCGCCAATGTCGTGTGGAATTGAAGGGACACGTTAATGAATGGTTGGTGACAGCTGAGAATTACGACTATCTTTTAATTTGCATAATTTATAAGTGGCAGGTTTTTTCAGAGTAGGTACACATTATTATTTTATAGGGTTAGTTTCATCAAAGTTAACGTAACGGTGATAGCTGGGAATTTCGACTATATTTTAATTTGGATAATTTATAAGGCAGGTTTTTTTTTTTTTAGAGTAGGTATATTATTTTATACGGTTAATTTCAACAAAGTTTAACGTAACTTTAAGCGTCTATCATGTACTGTAGTGGACCCGAGTCAATGTTGTGATTTGGTCGTCGAGTCGCGGCGGCAGTCGCGGCCAGTCGCGTGCGCGAGTGTCGTTAAACACGAGTCAAGTGAGCGTAACATCTGTACAATTTACAACTAGGCAAATATAACACGGAGGGACGATCCACCCCACTCGTTGAGCGTCAGCCTACGATTGTTATCTCGATACTGTGAAGCGCGCTATGCTCTCCGTTGAAATCGTAACAATGTAGCTTTTTTTGGAGTTTTAGTTTTTTACAATATATAGGATTTTTTTCTCTATAGTTAATTACGACTAATATTTACAATGGAGGTGAATGGACATATTCAAAACTCTACTTAATAATTCAAAATTAATTATGAAACGCCTACCCAAAACGAACATTATCTACAAGTTTAAGGTGCGAGGTTGGGCATGTTGCGAACACTTTGTCCACTAGGCGACAGAATAATGGAGGTCAATGCTGCTAACATTCGTACCAGTTGATCATTCTCAGTTCAATAGACACATTCAAATGGTAAACCTATTAGGCTGTCTGTCCACTGAAGCGGAGTGGAGCGGAGACGAGTTTGGTAAAACAATCACGATTTGAGAAATGATAAAATTAAAATGCCATCTATCAATGAGATGAGTGGCTTGCTGAGCACGTCACCACTTCACTCCGTTTCACTGGATAGGCAACCTTAGCCCCTGACTCAAACAAGAAATAGTATAGTGAAATATTTGAAAAATAGTGAAACATAGTTTTCGAAAGTGTATTTTTTGATAATAGGTAAGTATTAATATGCACAGTAATTTAAAATTTTATAGATTTTTTATTTAGTGATTCTTGCTATGCAGCACTAAAATAGTACTAAAAGCACATTAAAGTAAGTGATTATACTATAGTCCTACTTTCTATAGACTAACCAATCTAGCCTCTCTAATCGCTAAGTTAAGGAATACTTTGAGGCACGCGATTGCACCGTGAGACAAGAGATAAGTGACCAGTGCACTGCTTTGCATAAAAAGCATGGAAGCTTTTAAGTTGACACTCTCCATAACACACTTCTATACAAAGCAATGGGACTCTGAATACTGATCCGCTAACTCAGTGTCTAACACTGAACTCATTTTGATATTTATTTGGATCCATTGAAGTCTTGTATGAAATATTATTTTAGTATCACTCAATGAGACAGCAATGTAGAACGAACCAATGTCAAATGAGCTTGGTGACTATCATTAAGTGTTAGACGCTCAGTTAGCGAATCACCCCGCTGGCGCTGGTCACCCGTCTAGTGCCTAGCGTCTTTGTCGCATACCTCAAAGTCTATCTTTACACTCGTAATAAGTCGTGTACTAACGTTTGCAATCGCGAACATTTCCCATGGTCACCGTGGTACAACAAAATGCCCAATCTCTAAAAGCAAAACTCTCGCCACAAATTAATCTAAACGCAATATCGATCGAGCCTTTGCCTCCGGCAGCCAGACCATACAATCAAAGGAAAAACTCGTTAAAACGGTCGTTGGCCAAGTATGAAATATTTTTACACAAATAAGAGGCATAGCCTCGATACATTTTTTTATTCAGAGTAAATTAATATAGGTAAGAGGCCGCCAGCGCTAAAGTCGCATATGTTAAGTAAGAAGATTAGAACAACTGAAAAAACCGATCAGCTATACAATGAAAAGAAATATAGTTGTCTTTTGACATAATATAGATAAATTGCTCCAATCCGAAGACATTTGATAGCAATGACGCAGACTCCTCAGAATGATAAAATTCCCATTCTCATTCAGATTAAGGCACTTCTTCCACCGCCGACGAGGACGACTATTTTCTCGCTCAAAAAACGTACAATCAAATTGATTGTGATTGTGTCAAGTCAAATCAAATTTATTTATTTTTCCACATAGGAATGTCTGTTATGTCGAAAAGAGATAGATAGATATTTATTAATATTTGATCGCTGGCTGTGCACACTGTCAGCGAGAACTCTCTACTAATTTGTTGAATCGACCAGAGCTTTCAAAGAATTAGCGACGCTCTCGCTTAGTTTGCGGAGGTATCAAATGTATGTCTCGGCTGCCTATCCGAGGTGCTGGTGCGAGTAGTCGCCCGTCCTACTGGCACATAGCCCAGCGACAAACTAGTCCAAATCGTTCTCGTTTCTCGCCAACTCGTTTCTAGTTTTTAGCTAGACTCGTTTCTCGCTAATCGTCGGCGGTCGGACGAGTGCTCAAGACCGCATAGACTGACTTGTGCTACCTTAATTCAAAAGGGTGAACAGTGAACACTGAAACGCCAAAATCTAAGGTGTCTTCAAATATAGTTTTTTCAGCATTTACTGTTTGTACAATCAAAGGCCAAAGCTCGTTTAGCACCTGAAGGATCAAATTCGCTTGCACTGCACGGCACGGTTGTGCGCATATCTGAGTATTTTTATGGCGTGTTTATAGAAAAATGTCAAGTGAGATTAGTTTTTGATGCAAGTTTTGCGGCATTGCTACTCGAATTCTGAGGCCGACCGTACAATAGGCCAACAACTCGTCAATCACAGTTTAAGGTTTACTTTCTACATGTATCAGGAATAACTTTGCACACACTACACTAAGGCACAAAGCTTTTAGGCGCCAAGGTAGCATGCAGTCAGTCTGTATGCGACCTAAGGAGTACATACTAAAACTAATTTCAAGAGTTTTAAAAGAAGTACAAGCCAAAATACAATACCAGATATTTTCAAAGTAAAAGATATGTTATATTTTACAAACAAATGTTTAGGTAATAGTTTACAGATTTATTCAATATAATTTTTTACAGAATAAGAACATTTTAACTGCAGCTATTTTTCTAAAATCAGTAAAGAGACAGGGTAGGACGAAAGTATATTAAATTATAAAGGTGCACTTTGGATTAAGCTTATTTCAAACTACAGTATATAAATTACATTATAGCCCGGTCAATATTAGCGTTTTCAACATTCATATCAATTTTAAGAGCAAAAATCAAAAAAGTTAAAAGTAATAATTAAAAAAAATTAGAGTAAAAATTGGTATGAATGTTGGGAACGCCAATATTGACCGACCTACAATATAATTTAAATCCCGTAGTGTGAAATAAACTTTACACAGTCAATAGTCAATGCAGAACCGAGCCGCGACATAACGCGTGCAAATAAAGAAACGATTCGAAAAGCACGGCGTTAAACATTCGATCTCACTTACACAATATACCTGTGTATACTAAGCAAGTGAGACGGAATGATTGACGATGCTTCGTTTCGATTCGTATCTTTATGGGCACATTTGTGGTACTAACGTCTTAGCACACTACGCATTCGCAAGCGGTATGCCTTATGTCGTAGGCGTCAATTGTTTCCCTTCCGCGTGCAAATGAGTTGGTGTGCTAAAGGAGGTATCTCCTATTTGTCTCTTAAGCATAGTACAAACGCACGACGTCACTCTTTAATCGTTCGACGGCATGACCCAAAGACCCCAAAGTGCCCCTTTAAAATTTGGTTGTGTTTCACGTTTGCTGAAGTGAGGAAGCGAACAAACTAAGAAAAGGAAATCGCGTCCGCCATATTATGATATCCTAGCTAGAAATACATTTTGATACAAAAATCATTGAGTCCTCCAAATTACAATGTCCATTGAAAATTTATATTGAAATCATACTGAATCAAAATATATTTCCAGCTAAGACATTAGGTACAACATGGCGAAAACGATTTCCCTTTCTTAGTGTGGACTCGTTATATCGCTTGCGCTAACATTAGCTCATTGATTCAACTCAAGCAACTTCAAACGCTCGACACAACCAAAAAACCCTTCAAACTTAATATAGGTAATTTTTTTTGATTCATCACACAAAAATTTATTTAAACACTGAGGAGTACGCATGTTTGCCATCACAATTTATAATAATATATAAGTATTTTATTCATATATTTTTGAGTCAGTTGAGGTATAGTTCCGAGTAACTTTAATGATTTAATTTTTGATTTGAAACACTTTAGAGCACACACGGTCGGCCGCCACACGCGCAGTGGGCGGGGAGGCGCGGGCGGCTCATATCTTGTGTATCTTCTGGGAGACGACCACGGGGTTGTTGCGGCGGATCTCCTGCGCGCCGAGCTCCCGGTAGTCGAACGAGCACTCGTGCTTGTCGCTGTATCGATGCACCGCGCAGAACAGCCCGCCGCAGCGGCATTCAAACCCTGGATCAAACAAATATATCTTTTTATGTTCATCTATACTAATATTATAAATCTATACTAATACTATACTAATATTATAAAGAGGTAATGTCGTTAAGTTTGTTTGTAGGGGGTAATCTTTGGAACTACTGAACCGATTTTTAAAATTCTTTCACCAGTAGAAAGCTACATTATTCCAGAGTGACATAGGCTGTATTTTTAAAGAATCATGCGTTTAAAAGTTTTTACGAAATTCGGTACTGAGATATCTTGCATCACGGAGACGGGCTACTACGGATAGGTTACTTTTTGTCCTGGAAAATCAAAAGTTCCCATGGGATCTTAAAAAACCTAAATCCACGCGGGCGAAGCCGCGGGGATCAGCTAGTACAAAATATATAGCTTAACGGGTTGCGAAGCTGAAGTGGCAATGGACAAGGCACAAGGTTCGAAAAACGAGTTGGGTTCCCAAGGTGCTAGAATGGGGACCTCGCACCGGAAAGCGCAGCGTTGTAAGATCCCCCACTAGGTGGGCAGACGACATCATACGAGTCGCAGGGAATCGCTGAAATCAGTCGGCGCAAGACCGTGGCGTTTGGAAATCCATACTCTGGGACCTGAAAACTATGGTGATGGTGATGATGATGTCTCCGTCCGTCCGTCCGTCCGTCCGTCCGTCTCTATCTTGGGCGCAATGCTCAACAGATGGAGTCGAGTTGCACCTAAGCACAGCTTCTTTTTTTTATCAACTTAGTTTAAGTAAACTTAGCTTTTTTTCATCATCATCATCATGATCAACCCAACATTGGCCCACTATACACATTATAATAACTGCTGACATTTTATATTATAGCTATTATACGTTAACTTTCAGTTGATGATAAAACCAATTTAAAAGAAATAAGCTTATCAATAGAAGGCCCAGAATTATTTGTTTATTTCACATTATTTCATCACCGTCCATCAAAATTAAGACACTTAATTTTATCTCACCTCTATGTTGACCATCCATCAATCTTCTACCATTTAATTTCTCGGAGGGACCACGGGTTTAAAAAACTGGCCAAGTGCGAGTCAGGCTCGCGCACCGAGGGTTCCGTAGTACAGTCGTATTTTTTCGACATTTTGCACGATAAATCAAAAACTATGATTTATAATAATAAATAAAAATCTGTTTTAGAATCCACAGGTGAAGCCCTTTCATATGATACCCTACTTGATATAGTTATCTTACTTTGATAATTGAAAATACTAATTATTAGTTCATGACCACAATTTAATTTTTTTTGTATGATGTAACGACAAATTCACGGTTTTCAGATTTTTCCCCTAATGTCTGCTATAAGACCTACCTACCTGCCAAATTTCATGATTCTAGGTCAACGGGAAGTACCCTTTAGGTTTCTTGACAGACAGACAGTAAGACGGATGGACAGACAGACAGACAGACAGACAGACAGAAAGACAGACAGAAAGCCAGACAGATAGACAGACAATAAAGTGATCCTATAAGGGTTCCGTTTTTTCCTTTTGAGGGACGGAACCCTAAAAAATACCTGTGGTACCTTTCAGAGACTACAGCGCCCACGGGTAACCAAACCGTAAAGAATCTCTCACCTGTAAGTCCAACCTTCTTGCGGCAAACGGCGCATCTGTTCTTTTTCTTCTTGTCCTTGCTGGGGTCCTTGTCGTCGGCGTCGTTGTCCGACGCGCCTGTGCTGGCGCCGCTCGTGCCGGCCCCGCTCTCCTCTTCCAACTTCTGGAACAGTGCACGTACATATCAGTTTACGTACAACATAAACTATCTCAAGATCGGTTGCATCAACATATTTTTATAGATGTGCGCTAACAACCGCTAGTGAAGGAAAGCGGCGAAGCCCCATAGGTTACCTCTAACATTTGTTAAAAAGTTACGTTTACTCACAATTTTACAGTGCTCAAAAATTCGGTTATAACTTTTGGTTCGTTATTCCTTAACAGAGTAATCGATATAGCTCAACGGGTTGCGAAGCTGAAGTCTTGCCGATCTAGGTAGACAGAAGACATCAAACAAGTCACAGTGAACCGCTGGATTCAGGCGGCGAAAGACCGTGGCGTGTAGAAGTCCCTAAAAAAGACCCATGTCCATCAGTGGACAGTGTCTATCGGTTGATAATGATGATGGCTTCCTAACACGTGGTTGACATCACATCAGTTTATGCACTACCAGAAACAATTTTTTTTTCAACAACAGCTCTTTGACATTATATTACTTCCCTAATTACTTTTTGCTAACGTAATATTTATCTTTGGCTCAAAACTTTACCTATTACCTTAATCAATGAGGTATGAATACTGACTTGTGTAAGCCCACTTTGCTTATTATTGGTAGTCCAAGTTTATAGATAACCGTTTATAGTTTATATTACGGTCTATTACGTTCAGTTGCACGACAGGCGGTTAAAGTAACATTAGTAATTTTAACCGCCTGTCGTGCAACTGAACGTAATAGACCGTAATAGAAGACACACGGCGTGTGCTACTACACTAAAATTAAAAAAAAAACCTACTAAACCACCTTGTAATTATTGCCTTTCTAATGAAACCGATTTGGGGCACATCGGTTGGATAGTTTCAAAGTCTATAACGGCCCCAGGAAGAAAATTTTTTTGTGTTTTTCATATTAAGATTGACGATTTGAGTATTCAATACGTAATGAATAGGACAGACCCGTTTTAGACTTTTTTTATTTCCCTCTGCTTGTAGACGTTCAGGCTTTGCGAATTTTGCTGAGCCTGTGCCATCTTTGGAGCTAGTTGGCGGTTCCTCCTCGCATATCTTGTTAGGCACCTCGTTTATGCCGACTGTCTTTTTCAGTTTCAATTCAGAATGGCGATCTCGCCTTATTTTTGAGGATGACTTTCTTCCTACATTGAGCTTGGGAGCTGCGAAGCTGTCGGGTTTCTCGTTGGTTCCATCCGACACTGGCAACGACGTGGTATCTTTTATTTCGACAGAGAAACGTTTATTTTCCAAACTCTTAAATTTCAATTCGGAATGGCGATCCTGATATACCGGCCTTATCTCTGCAGATGACTTTTCTTCTATTTTGAGCTTGGGAGCTGTGAAGCTGTCGGATTTCTCGCTGGTTCCATCTGGCGTTGGCAACGCCTTGGTGTCGTTTATTTCGACCGACAAACGTTTATTTTCGAAGCTTTTCAATCGTGACACGCCGACACTATGCTCGCAGGAGGAGTTTTGGCTGTTGTTATTAGATGATGTACTATTTCGTCGAGTGGCTTTCTTAAATATCCGCTTCCCTTTAGATTCCTTTTTGTTGAGGTCTTTTTCCATTATTACTATGGTGCTTTGTAATTAAACATTTTGACTGAAATAAAGTTGTATCCATTACATCACAACCCATATTATAAATGCGAGTGTTTGTTTGTTGGTTCATTGGTTTGTCCTTAATCGCGTTGCGACGGAGCAAAGGATTCCACGTGATTTTTGCATGGGTATAGTTAAAGACTAGGAGAGTGACATAGGCTAATTTCTATCGCAGAAAATAGAGCTCCCACGGGATTTTTTCAAAAACCTAAATCGACGCGGACAAAGTCACGGGCATCAGCTAGTACAAAACAGTACTTATGACTGTCCGATAGTCTTAATCGATGGACCTAGAGATTTAAGCGACACCCTAGGTACTCTACATCTTTCCTCTACAGAGAAAGATTTTGAGAAATTCTAACAGTATCTTTAAAAAGCGTAAATCCAGAAGTTTACCACATTAAAACAGTATAAAATCGTTCAGCATTTTCTGTAGGTATAGTTATACCACAAACAAAAATAATTATTAAAAGTTACATTTTGTATAAAATTAAAATATATTTCACCGGTTTAAACAAATTGTAGAAATTCTGTTGATTTTCGTGGCATGTAAATGTCTGTTTGACGTTAATTCGTACTTTTTTTAAACATGATATTATATTGTGCCAGTGTTTACGTTGGGGGCAAAATTTTCGTTTCCTTCCGTATATCTATAAAATGTGAGCAGGTCACGTTTTATAAACATCACAAATGAATGTATCAACACGTTTCACCAGTGATATGGCGACACGTAGCACGTAGCATTCATGCGTCCTTATACGCACTCTTCCGCGTTTCACACACACACATATATTTATGAAGAACAAGTCTATCTTCCGACCGACGAGTCTATGGCCGTAAATGGCATTAATTGATACTCATTGAAAAAACCGGTCAAGTGCAAGCTGTAATTTCTCAATTCATGTTCCGTACTATGATTACCCGCTTCCTTGGATCACATCATTTCCAAACCAATAGTTTGCTCTCGCATCTTTCGATCTTTCAAGTGTTGGAAGACCCCCCACTAGGTGGACGGCCGACATCAGACGAGTGGCAGGGAGCCGCTGGATTCTAGCGGCGCAAGACCGTGGCGTGTGGAAGTCCCTACAAGATACCTATGTCCAGCAGTGGACGTCTATCGGTTGATGATGATGATGATGCATCTTTCGATTGACACAATATAACCACAGAAATAGTCAACTACTTGTGTCACTTATGATGTCAGGTTCCATTCTACTGAGAAGAGCCAGCAAGAAACTCAGCAGTTTCTCTTTAAATAAAAGTAAAAGTATGTTACTGTATATATAAATATAGAATACATAAATAAGTGAACTATTGCACTACATTGTAGAATGCAAAGCTGTAAATATTTCATACATCAGTTCGGTAGATTATTGCATATGACAGTCAGATAGTGAGATCTTCCGTATTGTAAACAACCTATAGCAGGGAACACTAAAAATAGCCGTTGCTGAGTCTGACGTCTCTTTATTGTGATGTACTGAAGAGTATCTGGGAACGGCGGGACTAAATGCCAGAAACACACTTGGAACACCCTACTCCACACAGCATCACGCGCGTTGAGTCGTTTCAGGCTCGCAGACGAGCTTATGAGCGCGTCTATGCTGGTACGAGATGCACGTAGGACATACATAAAAATTTTTAGAATATATCGTAAACTTTTACAAAATTGTAGGATTTTTTTATATATATTTTTAGCGTTTTTTGTGGTATATCAGTAATCATCAGTAGGTAACTACTATCTGTCTTCGTTTTTGGCGGCGTTCTGGTTACACTCTGCATGTTATTTGGGCATTTAAAGATGTTTTCATTTTTAACACACTGCGAGGCACGATTGAAGGGCATGTGTGAGGTGGAGAAGGTTGTTTTTTTACTACCAAAGCCACCACAATTTAAGGTTGATGTAGGTCTGGCGTTCACAGACTCTTAGACCAATGGGTACGGCACTACTAATTAATAGACGTTTAATACATTGTGAGCTGAATATTCAACCGACGACGATCGGACAAGGTCGCTGTTATGTAAGTACGCGAAATGCGATGCATTTGGCTCCGATGTTCAATATGTAGGGACCTTGCAGTTCGTCATTATAAAACAAATATAGGTGATTTATTCAATTGACTGCTACATCAATAAGTTACATTTAAATTCATTTCAATAACCCCAGTGTGTCAGTGGTATTGTAGTCCTCAACGGATTTGATTTCATTGTTCATTGAAATCTTTTGAGATACTTAATTCAAATGTGAGTAATCACTCATCATCATCATGATCTACCCATCGCCGGCCCACTACTGAGTACAGGTCTCGTCTTAGAATGAGAAGGGTAAACCCATTGTCCACCATTCTGGCCAAGTGCAGATTGGCAGACTTTCCACAACTTTGAGAACATTATGGAGAATTCTCAGTCATACGGGTTTCCTCACAATGCTTTCAAAGATTCACCGTTATAACAAGTACATTTAATTGCTTAGAAACACAGAACTCCGTTATGTGTGTTTTTTCGTCAAAGTTAGAGGCCCGGGATCGAACCCCCGACCTCGAAGATTTACTCCAATCTAATATAGAATTATTTTGACCGAGAATCGAGATATGACTCTCTCTGTGACTCAAAAAGCTGTGATAGTCTAGCGGTTAGGACGTCCGCCTACTAATCGGCGGTCGGGGTTTGATCCCGGGCATGCACCTCATACCTTTTCGGAGTTATGTGCGTTGTAAGTAATTATATATCATTTGCTTTAATGGTGAAGGAATACATTCTGGTGAAACCTGCATGCCTGAGAGTTCTCCATAATGTTCTCGAAGGTGTGTGGAGTCTACCAATCCGCACATGGCCAGCGTGGTAGACTATGGCCAAACCCTTCTCACTCGCACGAGACCCGTGCTCTGCAGTGAGCCGGCGATGGGTTGATCGTGATCATGTTGACTCTCTCATCGAACCTTGATCGTGGTTTTTAATTTAAGTTATAACTCAAATAAGTCCTACATTGAATCGTACGATTATCTCAGACATAAAAAGATGGAGTCGACTCGAGACCTTTATAGCACCGCGGCTGGCATTAAGATTTTAAAATTAAAATCGGTTTTTCATGTGTTAGTAAAATTCCTAAGACAACAAAAAACTCATTTTAAATGGATAGAAAGCCATCAATCTAAGCCCAATAAATGTTACCCGGTAGATATTATGTATTGAAATAAAGTGTATGACGTATGTTACTACAATGTTATAGCCACAGCCGCCCTAGCTAGGTCTATGATTAAATCAACCACAGAATATTGAATGTTCGTTCACAATACGAAGAAAACCGCGTTGTCGTATAAGGCAAGGTATACCTATGGTTTTTATTGGCCTTTGTTCAAACTCAGCAACAATTACCATTGATTGTAAGCGCTGTTCTTGTGCATACGCAAATACAATATTTCCCACTTATTTATTCAATTTAAGTACTTTCTAGACGACCAACATTGCTTGACAAGCGCGCTTGATACTAGTACTAATTCTTATACATACATAAAAAATTAATTATCAAGTAAAAGAACTTATACAGATAAAGATAGTTTATTTGTTCGAATATGGGTACAAAAAAGATAAATTTAACTCATTTTACATGAAAGTTCTCTGAAAGGTTGAACTTATAGGCCCGGTATCTACCAAAGCAGAGGTGGACGGAAATATGTTTCACAGACCAAGCAGATTATTTACCGCTTTGGAACTGTCAACTAACTGATGCCAAGGTTTTAAAAATCCTTAGATTCTACATGCAAAATCTTTTATATACAAGATGTTATTTTGAGATAGGGGGAAAAAAATTTTTTCAGTATTTGCATCCTAATTTGGTACCTTTGAAAAATAATATCAAGGAAACTTATCAAACATAATTCAGGGCTTTAATTAACATTTTTTTGGTATCTCAAATCTTTGAAGACAAAAAACAGTTAACTTACCTGAAAAGTCATTTATCACCACCATTGACAACAAAAAATAAACTCAAAACTGCGGAAACGAAGTGACTTGACGTGACGCATAAATAAATAGCAATAACAAAACCGAAGTTTACTACTGTATAATAAGGTATTTTATAGTATACACATTAGACTGTTTACTCAAAAACTAAATGAATATTTCAGTATTTTCAGTAGCCTTTAGAAATTACTTATCACAACATGACACTCAGATGCATAAATACATTTTTAGATCGCAGTAAATTAGTGTGTGGTGTATATTTATATCACATTTTAATATCAACGCGTGCAAATAATACATTATCATTAGTTTCCTTCATTGTTTGAAGCCTACACAAACAAGTAGATCTTGTACATACGATATACATATAAGGCGAAGGTAGGTATAAAGTATTTCTGAAAACAAACATCTCGCTCACAACGGCATTGTTTCACGTTATAGCGTGATTCAGCTCCAACCCGACGACGCGACAAACGCTCGGAAAATCGGGTCATGTACCCGAAAATACATAAAGGAATGAAAGTAAAAAATAAACATAAATAAATTAATACCGTTAATTAATTGTGACGAGCAAAAGCTTAACTATAAATTATGAATACCTACCGCCCCCGCCGAGTATTGTACCTATAAATACTTGGGTGATAATTTAATCATTGTATGGAAATTGAGCAGATAAAAACCCATGACTTTGCACTTGCAAGCTTCTCAGTTCTTACCCCGGAAACTTGTTTAAATGGAAACAATTCGATTATCGCTTTTTTGTTAGGTCTAAAAAGAATGTTAGTTAGGCAAGAAAGCTTGCGACGCATTGTAGCATTCAAAGTTTTGCGCTAGGGTTAAATTTCCAGATATGAGTTAAGCGGCACGCAAAATCGAAAGTCTTTGTCCGGGACATGGGATCAAAGTGTAAATAATACACACTAGTGTCCGGATACCGTCAGGTAAAAAGAACTAGACGACAGTAGAAGAGATGACCAGAGTTCAGTTTTCCTGACACGCATAGTGATTAACTGTACGGAAGAATATCGGATTCGGTCTTAGTTTGGGCGCCGTGGGCGTGGCCGGCGATGGCGTTGATGTGGACGCGCCTACAGCTTCTCTAGCACTTCCTGCAATAGAAGTACTATAGCGAATGCGGTCTTACGTCTATGAGCGGTGTGGGCACGGCCATGAACGACGACCACACTGGCGGCGCTGTCGACGTCGACGCGAGCGGCTGTTGCTTTTCTTTAGCGACCTTGCTGCAATAATATAATAGCGGATGTGGTCTTACGTCTGTGAGCGGCTGAGGGCTGGCGGGTAGCGACGGCACGGTGGGCGCGGCGGCGGCGAGCGGTGTGGGCGCAGCCACGGACGTCGACACCGGCGACGGCGTGGACGTGGGCGGCTGCTGCTTTTTCTTTAGCGGTTCCTGCAATAGTATTAAAGCAGATGTGGTCTTACGTCTGTGAGCGGGGTGGGCGCGGCCACGAACGACGACGACACCGGCGACGTCGTCGACGCGGACGCTTGCTGCTGCTTTATAGCACTTCCTGCAATAGTAGTATAGCGGATGTGGTCTTACGTCTGTAAGCGGCTGCGGGCTGGCGGGCAGCGAGGGCACGGTGGGCGCGGCGGCGGCGAGCGGCGTGGGCGCGGCCACGAACGACGACGACACCGGCGACGGCGTCGACGCGGGTGGCTGCTGCTTCTTCTTTAGCGCTTCCTGCAAATTCGCGTTAAAACAAGATATAACACACATCTTCTTTTATCTAACTCGATAATACAGTGGACCCCCGGTAATCCGGCCCCTGTCTAATCCGGCACCCCCTGTAATCCGACATGGTGTATTATTGAATATTTTTTTGACAATCTTCGCTAATGCATGATTGAAGAAATAACTTGTACGCATCACCACCACTTTTGTAATCGACGCGTAGGGTAGTTTTGATACTGATTGCTTAGCTTGAATTTGAAGTTTGAATACATAATGAAGTATGATTTGTACTTCAGAGTACATATCTATAACATATAGAATCTTATCATTGGATTTGTAATTTGTCGGATTACAAGGTACTCTTTGGTTTAAAAAAATCCGGACTATAGGGGTTTTAGTTAGGCAGTACTTTATTATCCGACAAATTCGATAGTCCGACACAGCCCTGCAAAATGTTTGTCGGATTACCGGGGGTCCACTGTATGTTACTGCCAAAGCGCGAAAGTTCTGGCGTAGCCCATTTATACAACTTGACAAGTAGACACCCTTTGTCTGCCGCTATCAAATGATTATCGGGTTTATTTAGTACTACCAGAGTGAACTAGAGTAGGGAACTCTCGGTTTGATACTGAATCGACGATAGGTAATATGACAAATATGGTGACATGAAATCTAAGAAAAACAGGGCTACCTTAGGCCTATACAGCGGCAAAAGTACTAACATTTGACGCCTGCCAGTGACGACGAAGCCTCGACGTTTGTTAGAAGTTCCCTAACTGTCGTGAAATGTGGTATTACTTTCTTTTTACGTGGCTATAAACATAGCCAAAAGGGCCGTACTAATTTTACGATTTAGTATTCGTTGTTCAGAATAACTGGGTAAGTTCAGAAACGTAATACTGTGTACTACTGGGTTACAACTTTTTTAAAAAACTAAATGATTTATTTATTTATAAAATACAATGAGCAATAGGTCAAAATCGGGTTGGAGCTGAATTAATTGATTGAAGAGAAAAATTCCATTAAATTATTCTTATGCTATAAAATGATATATATTTTTTATTATAAACATAAATGATAAGTTTCTTACGGCTAAACTTACGTGATTATAGTTTCTAACCCGTCCGGGGTTATTTTAAACCAATTACGGCAAAGCCAAAAGAAAGTATTATGATTTTATTAGGTAGGAATGGCATTCCGAGTGGTAAATTATTTGATGATTCAAATCACTTGTAAAAGTTTACTTGAATAAAAATATTGTATTGTAATCTATTCTATTCTATTGTATCCTATTCTATTCTATTCAAATTCCGATAATAACGTGAGTAAGAAATTTATATATTTTACAACAGATATCATCCTCAAGATAGTTTAAACACTAAAATATATATTTTAATATTTAAAAAGTATGGTAGTACAATGGTGCCGATTCTCTTGTACACAATCTCTAAACTAAACTAAAATGACACGTCTAAATCTATTGCTATCCCTGTCATAATGTTGCTTGCGGAAAAGGATAGCACTATATTTAGACCTGTTAATTTAGTTTAGTTTAGAGATTGTGTACAAGAGAATCAGCCCCAATGACTTCGTTAACAAGTTTAATAGTAAAACAAAAACTGACGATGGACGATTAAAATGGAATGATGGAAGTCAACAGCCGAAGTTGTTAATCAAGTAACCTTACTTGATATAAATAAATGAGCCATAAAAGAGGATTTCAAAAAACTCGAATAAAGCATCTTATCACCGTGCCATATAAAGACACAAAGAATGCCAGAAATTCACTATAACACAGTTTAGTACATTGCGCAGTCATTCATCTTGTGCTTAGATTGCATTACTTATTTTTCGCGCACTATACAAGATTTGAAATAAACATCGATTTGACAACCAGAAAATTTCTTCTCTTTTGGTAACTTCATTTTCGCCATTTTGGCGCTGTTTGCATCAGTGAGCGTCATGTGTGCGTACTCGGAACTAAATGTTAGTGATGAAACATCTGTCCACATAGCGTCAACACGAAGACCATTTGACACAAAGTGACAATTTTGATTCCCGGTACGTTCGGTTGGGCGCTTCGAATCGGCACAAAATGTATCATTTAAATCTTAATAAAATTTTGTATGGCACTCAATTTCCAGTGTTGGTATATTTCAGTAGCCGCACCAATTATTTATGATAAGTATTCTTGCTGCAACTATGCATTAGTCAATACTGAGAGTGTCAGCCAATCAGAGGTGATTAGGATCACCACACTAGCTATAATGGCGGTAGGCTTTCCGATAAGCAAATCTTGATTCATAAAATGGAACATAACTAAATGCTATGATAAAGGAAATATAAATTCTTTATAGTACGCGACAGGTCGAGATGGCAATCGGGGAGGGAACGCCCCGCACACCCACACAGCCCCCGCGCTAACCCGGTGCAGGCGAGCGCGGGTGATGTGCGGGTGTGCGGGGCGTCCCACCGCCTCATACTCCGATTGCCATCTCAACTTGTAGCGGACTATACTTTTACTTCTATCGCTAATAAAATGTTACCGATAATTCATTCTCATTTTAAACATACATAAAGAGAATAAAAATTCTTTACTTTTACTTCTACAACTAAAAAACTTGTACCAATCATTCGTTCTCGTTTTAATTAAGTACAAAGCCAGTAACTTACAGTAATGAGCAAAGTGCTTTGTAGCGTAAAATGAAATCATAAGCGATATGTTGTGCTAGTTAACATCCGATTAGCAGGGTAAACCGAGGAGTTGCGGGCTAATCAAAGGATTATGATAAATTTGATGTTAGATGTCTTTATCCTGGTTACTAATAGTGACTGTTTACTCAAAACAGATCTTTTTTACGGGCTTGCAATATTTCTTTTTTATTTATTTCTAAACTAGATGATGCTCGCCATTCGTCTGCGTGATTCAGGTTTTTAAAATTCCATCTTTGATTTTCCGAAATAAAAAGTAATCTATGTCACTCACTCTCCAAGTCTTTATTGTATCAATGTAAAAAAATATCCGTTGCTCCGTGATTGAAGGGCAAACCAAACAAACAAACACACTTTCGCATATAGGTACAATAATATAATACTTAAGTAGAATTTAAACTACTCTGCTAACTTATCCTGCATATGCATTTCACCAGTTCGTCTTTACCATTACACCTCCTCTGTAAAGTAGGTCAGTGACTCGGTAAAAACTAAGCAGCTCTTTGAAATAGCATTATTATCTATTACACTATATCACTATGCAATTAATTGTTTACAAAATTTGCATTTTCCATCGTATGTATATTGTATACTGCAGTCTGCATGAGTGAAGTGTTGCAAAGATGTGATAGCTGAAGGTACTTGCAAGAGAAGTTCCTTTCTTTTCATACTTTTTGCAAGGCAGCAGTGACATTCACTTCCCTCATAGCACCTGTAGGTGCAATGAGGGAAGCGGAATGCTGTAGCAAGCAAAACAATCCACATAAAATATCGGGCTGTTGACCTCAAAAAACCAAACAGTAAAGACGCAGACTGCCACACAGTACTGACGTGGGCGAATTTAACACTTTCGAAAAATATTGTCAACTATTTTTGTGCTCGGATATAGAATAAAGCCGGTTTTTGCTCGACTGCAGAGCAGAGACTAAAACTACTGGTAGTTAAAAATCAAGTGACAGACGAGCAACTCAATACCAGTAAAAAGATGGAAGGTGCAAAGGAGTTGAAGAATATCATTGATTCATTGCTCAAAAACTTAAGAGTGGATTGAGACCAAATGAGCGAATAAGTCTACGCGTATGCTGAGACGCAGCTGGCGTAGCACAGCACAGTACAGATTTTGCAGGGCAGGACAGCTGAGTCAAACATAGGCCATCAGCACAGACAAATATCTACGTGCTTGCGCCGAAATAAATTTCGAATGTTTTTTGAAAACATGTTTGTAATTGGTGGGTGACTCAAAATGGTTAACGCCCCATGAGATTTTTGGCTCTATCATTTGTATAGGATTACGTAACAGTGAGTACGCTATACTAACTTCATCCCGCGGATAGGGTTATAGTCTTTAACATAATATTTGCGGGTCAAAATATATTTTTTTACATCTGTCAGTTACATGTACCTTAACAAATGTAGTGCCGGCACGGATTTCTGTGCGATGCTTGCACGTCAATATTTACATGGAATCATGAGTCACTACTCGGTAATATTAGCTTCCTGAGTCCCAACTTTTAATCGAATTCAACTGCAAAACTAATTTGTTAGTTTACAACTAGTATGTAATCACTGAGTGTCTCTTTAGTTGATAACTATGTCTCTACAGTTGGTAATGTTCATTTTGTAGGCACCTGAGGTGTGCATATCATACGGAACGATTTAAAATTCTGTTTCGTCAGATGATTATAGTGCATACATTTTGAGAACACACTCGCCATATTTGCTCTATATGTCAACTGTCATGTCAAAAGTACGATTTGATGTTTGAAATGACAGTTGCAATGGCAAGTGCGTTCTCAAAATGTATGTATTATATACGATATATCAAACACGCTGTGTATTTGTGGTATTGCTATGGTATTCACAGAGATAAACAAACAACGTACCTTAAAGCAAACTGAACATAGTCCATCTGTGGAGGGGTTTCCGTAGAATCCGCATCCTGAACGGCACAGGGCCTCCATGGGGTTCGATTCTCTCTCCATAGTTCCACAGTTATATAACACTTTTAAACAACAACAAAAAGTTCACGTATGATTGCACTATCAGTATATATTGCACTTGTTTGTGGAGTTCACAATGATGTACGGACGCACTTGTCAATATGTTTCACAGGGTATCCTTGGACCGCAGTGACGCGATCGGCGGCTCTCTGTAAGCCGGCGAAGTGAGCTGCTACTTCTTTCTGTGTCAGGATCGCAATGGGCCCTGTAACAAAGGAGAACTTATGTTACTTTTCATTTAACAAGATAAAGTTCAAAACTAACTACGATCTTCTTAATTAACGCTGAAATATAGTAAAATTGTATTTCTGTCGCTTGGTATATTATAATAATATATATTTATATTTATGAACTCAGAATTTTCTGCTCCTTTATTTGACATCCCACTCGATAATATGAGATAATATGGTCGGTAGCACTTCAAAGATTAAGTCAAGGGTAAGAAACATAAAAATCGGCCTAGGAACGCGTTTTGTCTCTTTAGCGCCACAAAGGAACAAACAAACATTATAGACTAATGAACACAAAAGCACTCCTTTGCGTTACGCAATCGGGTAAAAAGTGGCCTATGTCACTCTCCAGATTTTTAACTAATAAGCAATCACGTCGATGCTCTGTTGCAACTCTATGATAAAGGACAAACCAACAAACAAATACACTTTCGCATTTATAATAATATGGTAGTGACTTTTAAAACGGCTAGTAATCGACAATTCATCCTTATATTATCTTCTAGGACCTAGAAGATATAAGGATGACCATATGACCACCTAGAATATAGGTGGTCCTTATATCTTCTAGGTGATGTATAGGACGCAAATCATATACGAATGGACCCGAACTATCAATACCCAAACACGTGCACTACGAACGTGGCTAGGTGCGGATGTGACGTAATAAGGCCAAATCATTTGCAATTTTCACGCGGAGTTTACGCAAACCACAGACGCAAACGATATTATATTAGGTATTTAAAAAATAACTGATTATATTCCTTTGCCTCATGGTCTTATGCTAGGTAACTTACCTACGCAATTCAAGCTTTACACTATTGATAGAGATTAAACCATTTAAATTTAACTAAAACTAACTTCCTTAGAGGATTTCAAAGCTGTTTTCGACGTCATGTAGAAATTAGATCATTTCTAATTCATCAAGAACGTAGCTTTATTTGTATTAAGTACATTTACGGCCTTACTAACAAACATTGATTGTTATTGACATTTCTCTCTTTCTGTCATCAGTAACTTGACATTCAAAGCGTTGTGTAACTACCACTATACCAAGTTTATTAAACTAGCGGCACGCTATGATGGCCGGTTTGACGTTTGTCCGCTCATGAAGTTCCGTATTAATTGATAACGACTTTGAAGGAAATAATTGTATTACTTTATTGACGATAGTGATGTGCAGAGATTCATAAATTTTATCGAATGTAGTTTTAGGTTTAGGACTCAAAATTTATTTATTAAATTGATTTCTTAAATGTATACAAGTGTAGAAAAATCAGTTTGCACCATTTAAGGGGTGAATGTACTTGTGAATATGAACAATTTTCACTATGTGGACAAACCTCTGAAATCGCAAAAAAATATCAATAAATTTTTAAAAATGGAATCTAATACGATCGTCACATAGGATCGCTGGCTAGCACAACTACTACCTCCGGCAAACTCGCGTCAATGCTCAATGCAAAACAAAGCAGTTTCGAATTGACGTTGCTTCGAAAAGTATAAACTGTCAGTGCAATGCGATTGTGATATAGTTTTGACCTGGCTTTGGATTTCAAATATTGATACTGCATTACTGTTGACCCTTGCTCGTTAATTTGGACTCTGTTCAAGCCCTTTGTTGTGGATTTCGTCGATATGACCGAACGTACGCAGAGAACTGTTCTAAATAGTCAGACACGTGAGTTCCTAATACGCCTTCGTAACTATTTCGATCGTGAAGCTCAAAATGGAGGGCCAATTTTACCTATAACGTCAGTGGTTGAACGCGTAGCTGATGCGCTTAATATTGGACAACGAACTGTTAGACGGATAACTAAAAAAAAATATGGCGAGACTGGCACAGAAGAAAATAAACTTCACACACCAAAAAAGAGAAAACGAGCAAAACCAGTCGTAGGCATCGATAGCTTTGATGCCGATGCTATCCGAAGACATGTTTACGGCTACTATTTACAGAAGGAGTATCCAACAAGAAAAAAGTTGGTGCATTCACTGAAGGAAGCTGGATTATTCTTCGGTGGGGAAAGTTCTTTAACGAAGATTTTGAAGACCATTGGATTTCGATACAAAAAATGTAACAAACGCAAAATATTGATGGAAAGATTTGATATAGCGATGGCAAGGTATACTTTTTTACGGCAAGTGAAAGAAATCAAAAATTGGCAAAATGTTGTGTTCTTGGATGAAACATGGCTTAATGCTAACCATACTGTAGGCCGTTCTTGGAACGATGACACAGCAGCATCTACTTCCAAAGTTCCTGTAGGAAAAGGATCGCGACTTATAATTTGTCACGCCGGAACCATCAACGGGTTTGTCGAAGGTTCTCTCATGGCTTTTGCGTCAAAAACCACTGGAGACTATCATGAAGACATGAATGGAGAAAAGTTTACTGAATGGTTTACCTCAATGTTGTGTAGCCTCCCTGAACCATCTATTATAATTATGGACAACGCCCCATACCACTCGATGCAAATTGACAAGCCACCTGCCCAATCCCAAAAGAAAGCTGATATCGTCGCATGGCTTCGTAAAAATGGCGTAGATGCAAACATGAATATGTTAAAAGCGGAATTAGTACGTCTTTTAAAAGAAAACAAACCAACCAAGATCCGATACGTCATTGACGAAATAGCATTAGAACATGGGCACAGAGTTATACGGTTACCGCCTTACCATTGTGAGTATAATGCGATTGAGTTGGTGTGGGCTCAAATTAAGGGATATGCTGCAAGACACAATACAGAACCCCCATTTACCACAAAAAAAATGCTAAAATTATTAGAAGAAGCTTGTGAACATGTGACTAAAGGAGACTGGGAAAAGGTTGTGAATAGAACTGTTAAATTAATAAGGGAAGATTATGAAAGAGATGTGAAAATAGATAATATTATAGAAAACGAACATATAATTATTAATGTATGTGATGATAGCAGTGACGACAGTGAAAATAGTAGTATGGACGAATCTGATTAATTATGGCCTTTTGTGGCACCTTTTTCGGTATCTTTTGTATTCATATGTTTCTTGTGTGCATATAAAGTATGTATATTCATTTTCGTTCAAATATTCAGTTCGTTCAAATAAATTAAATAAACATATACATTTTTGTTTTATTAAACCTATTTAATCAGGTACAAAAACAAAACTTAATTGTTTTTTGTTCGAGAATAAATTGACATTCCACATCACTATTGTAATGTGTCAAACCGGCCATCATAGCGTGCCGCTAGTGTAGTAACGTGACATTGGCGAAGTGCATTGTGCTGGTTCGGTACTAATAAGTCATAAACCAAAACAAGAACAACGTAAGAGGGCAAGTCTATAGCGGAAGAAGAAGAAGAACGCTTATTAAAAAGCGGGCAAACAAGTCCATAGTCGAGTGGGTAAGCCCACCCGGGGCGAATCAGTAGAGTCCGGTGCTAGTTGGAAATAAATCGTATAAATTTATCAACGTCGCAAAAACATTGTTATTGCATCCTCTTCAGATTATCAGCAAATCAGGTAAGCATGACGCATTCGAACGTCGCAGGCGCGGGCAGGCATTATAGAAAGTGGTATCTAAGAGCAAACCGCGATTCAGCGGAGGCAAAACATAATATGCATAACGGCAGGTTTGCATAACAAGAGAGAGCTACAGCTAAGGCAAAAGTAGAACGCGATCGCGGCCCGCGCCCTCCTCAAGGTCCCGCCTGCGCCCAGCCGCCTCCGACTGTGATCAAACTTCGCTCAACTAACCAACCATAAACTTGTCGTAGTTGCTAGGCATTGCTTCACTTTAACCACTCCTTTTGACCTACAAACAAACTATAACTGAACAAAAAGAGCATTTTCAAAGTTGAGACCTTCAGAGAGACACGTAGAAAAGAAGGTCATCCTCGTCACTGTCATCTTATCTAAATCAAATGACCTGCCCAGTCCCATTTGAGTAAAGCAGCTGCAAGGCCAACGTCACCACCTTAGATTAACCACCCGGTCACCACTTTGTCCTCTCTCTCAAAATTGAAGAAAAAAGTTTTGTTTATTATTACTTCGACTAGCAACCGCCCGCGCTTCGCTCCCGTGGTAATATCCGAAAATTCCGGCCTTATTCCTAGTTTGTCTACATTATATACGGAAGGATGAAGAGTCAGTCAGCGAGTCAGGACTTTTTTTGTAATATTTAAATTAGATTTGATAGAAATTATGAGTAGGTATAATCAACCGTGGTTCTTTGTTTTCTACGCCAATGAAACAACAAAAAAGGCGTATCGAAAAAGGCGTATCCAAATGGAACTTTACTTGATGAAGAAATAAAGGGATCTTCTTCTCAATCGTTCACTCTTAACAGAGTGGTCGTGGCTATGAACTCTTCCCTGCTGCTCGTACGATCTCCGTCCAGCGACTTCTGTTGTTGGCATTATGTGCACACAAAGGGATCTTCACTATCAAAATTGCCGTAACAGAGGTAAGATCGAGAAACGTATATTCCCATACAATAAAAAGAAAAGTTCTGACTCACTCACTGACTGACTCCTAAACATCCAACCCCAATGCCCCAAGCCCATGTAACTAGAGTGCTGAAATTTTGCACAGAGATTCATTTCAACATGTAGATAACAACATAAGGCCAGACTTCCCGAACTTCCCAAGAGTAAAGCCGCGGGCGGTCGATAGTCTATCAAATATCGTATAGTCAACAGTTTACCACAAAAATAACAAAAAATAAATTAAACCTTTCTCTTTTTTAAACCTCACAAACAAACTATAAACATCTAATTGACTTCTAAACTCCTACTTCCTATATTGAATCTTATCAATGCACATAATTTACGGATAGAATCAACGACAAAGCAAGTGTCAAACAGTTCATCCGCCCGGAGCCGCTTTCTACGATATTTCTTGTTCATAAACAACGTCCACTCATAAGATTTGAAATGGAACGAGTAATATCTAAATTCGTTTAGAAAAATTCTATTTGGGAGCAAGATCACGTAGCGTGCACCAATTAGCGTGATATTAATGAAAGTGATGGTGAGTATAGAGAGCGACTAGCGAGGTTATTACACTACACTAGGTTTTGTTAGAGCGGCCACACACGAGCAGCTTGAGCAGTTGATCGCTGAACAACGTACAAGGAACCCTCGACCTCGAGGAGTCATCAATTGCTCAAGCAGACGCGTAAGTCAACGTCAAATAATTTCAATAACTTATTTCAAAATGATAATATTATGATACTTATGAAAAATTTAGGTGAGGTAGGCAATGATAATAATATAAATAATATAATTAAACCGCCAACTTAAAACTAAGGCTACAAGGATTCCAGACGCGCCCGGTCGGAGTAGAAGCCCATAACAAACTCAGCCGCGTATTATATGACAAAGAAAGGAAGATTGTAGTTCGCTATGCAGTCTAAGCTTAAAGCGATCTTTTATGACTCATATGTCGTGACTAGCTGCCTGTGTATGGCCGCTCTTATACAATTTTCTATTTGACATATTAGTTTACAAACTCGATTTTATTTATCGTTAACTAGCTGAATCGCCCCGGTTTCGCATGGATGGAATTTTTGCTTATAAAGAAAACCCACGTTCAAAATCTCAAGTTTCTAGCCCCGGCGGTTTAAGCTATGGCTGTGGTAACTGTGTGATAGTTTCAAATATTCAGTTTATTTTTAACGTTTTGTATAGATGTTAAGTCGATGTCACGCATTCCCGAATTCAGAACTACTGTCATCTTCCAGCGGGATGATTCGCTTACTCAGCATCTAACACTGAATGATATACCACCGAGCTCATTTGACATTGGTTAGTTCTACATTGCTGCTTCACCGAGTGATAGCAAAATATTTTTTCAAAGAAAGCCTTCAATGGATTAAAAATAACTGTCAGCTCGGTGGCTATCATTCAGTGTTAGCGAATCAGTAGGCAGGTATATCAATATGTGACCTATGACTTCACTCGTTGATGTCAATTCAAGAAGACTTGTATAATCTAACACGTTTTCTTTAATGTCGAAAGAACGGTCGTTAATTTTGCATCTTTAACATTGAAATGTAATTTTAATATGGACTTAAAGACCTACTAGGACTTAATAAGCGCACAAGCGTTAAATAGAAAAAGTATAATAGCCGGAGTACAGTACGGTCTCATCAGTTGCGAGAGTCATCGACCGGACTCTAGTGTATCTCGTGGGGTACGCAACCACTTACACCGTGAAGTCGGTTAGTCCCGCTGTGCTCTCAGGTCAGCGCTATCAGTTACGTTGCGGAATCTTTTACGGTCTGAGTGGTAGTCCAAGATACGTACCATTTTCTTAGAATAGAGGCTAATGCGGAGGTATTTTTAAACTGAACTACTTTTATCCATATTCTTGGTTGTTTATTATGAAACGTGCAATACCCATAGAGATTTTCATACGATATTTTATTCGTATGAAGTCACGAGTGGCAGAGTTAACTCGAAATACAGAACGTGCCTTCTATAAAAACTTAATATGATGCAATATTGACGTAGGCAAAAACCACTCATTTTTCACTAAATCTTTCAGGGTTCTTGTTAATATACGCCCCATATATTACCAAGAATTCGTAACCGATTTGCTAACCTAATCATCATTAATCGCTGCTCAGGAATCCTAACATTATGATTCATTCAAACTGAATTTTATAAAAAAAAAGTGCCAGGAGGCAAAATGAGCCGAAAAATGTAGCTATTGAAAAACGTTATGAGTCGATCTCCATTAGAGTCTAGAACTCACTCAATGCACGTTTCTTTCCGCCACCGGAGCATCCTCAGATGTCACAATGCACAATTGCAATTTGTTTTGGCGGTGTTATGCTTACTTTTCCTGCTCCTGTAGTAGTGGGCGTGCTGACGGTACATATTTCATGCTGCACTTTGTGTTAGGTACCATATAGATTTGTTTTGGCGGAATGTAGCGAATTAAGCTTTAAGTTCCTTGTCTATCATGGACTTCCATCCAACATGGACTGATAATGATTATGATGATAGGTTTTATGGTAGGCCCGCAGAATGCGACATCGCGCATGTGTGAATTGTGACAAGACCCCGTCGAGTCGCAAACACGTGTAGAAGTCGCCAGAGTCGCAGATCGAAGTCCACATATCAAGTGACGCGACTAGCACATTCCGACGACCTCTTGGATTGTCTACGCAACATTTTAAAAATAAATGGCGTGAAAGTGCGGCTACCACACGTTTATATTATTGTTTACAAAATGTTTAGCAAAGCAACGCAGCAGGTATATCTCTCTCATTTTGCGCATCACTCCGCACGTTACAAATAAATGTTACAATGAGGAAAAATTAATGCACTGTAGATATCTGCGCATGTTATATTCAGTAACTAGCGACCCACCCCGGCTTCGCACGGGTGCAATGTAGATCCTAATGTGGTGTCAGTGTGGTTATTTTGTTATATTTCAAAAGAATAAGACAGCATTTTCGATTAAAGGTCTCAGTCGGCTTGATTTTTTCCAACATTTTGAACAATCGCATACACCAGTCTCAGTTTTTATCTATGCTTTGGTCTAAAAAGTGTGGTGTAAAATGTTCACTTTTCATTAAGTCTATAAAAAAATTAGATTTCGTCATAATATTTCAATAAATTAATACAAAACAATGGGGCCGATTCTCTAGTACACAATCTCTAAACTAAACTAAATTAACAGGTCTAAATCTAGTGCTTTCCTTTTCCGCAAGCAACATTATGAAAGGGATAGCAATAGATCTAGACGTGATATTTTAGTTTAGAGATTGTGTACAAAGGAATTAGCCACAATATTAAACTATACGAATAAATCTTCCTTAAATCACTGTATCTTTTGATGATAACCGCATTAAAATCCGATGCGTAGTTAAAAGATCTAAGCGTAGGTACGGCGGGAAACGACTTTGTTTTATACTATGTAGAAAAGATCATGAATATGGCTGTGTTAAAAATTTGTCTAGCACAAAGGCTTCTCTCTAGTTGGCTACTTTCATACTTTCATTCGTGATTTTTATGAGTTGTGCCGCGATATGAATCGCGTTTTATCAAATAAATTTCCGCAAACGCAAGTGGAAACAATTATCGTGTTCTTTAAACATTATCAAGCTAAACAAATAAAGCTATTCACGTCAGCAATTCAAATGCTGTAGCCATATTAATGCTAATTCGATACAATACCGTTGTTTTTATTGCTCAACTTTAACAAGAAATGATCCTTTGAAATGGGATGAACGGCCGTGTGCGAAATGTAGGAAGATGTTCTCAGTAAAGAGAGGATAACCAGCTGATGCCCGCGACTTCGTCCACTTGGAATTAGGTTTTTTAAAAATCCTGTGGGAACTCTTTGATTTTCCGGGATAAGAAGTAGCCTATGTCACTCTCCAGGTCCTTATCCATAACCATGCAAACAATTACGTCAATCCGTTGCATCGTTGCGACGTGATTGAAGGACAAACCAACAAACAAACACTTTGGCATTTATAATAAGGGTACTGATTGTTGTAAATGATGAATTGAACAATCAATTTTAGTACAATCCGGAGTCTTGAGTCATCATCTAAAGATTGCTGAAGCATCTAAATATGCTGGGTCTGATTCTCTACGTCAAATGGTAACTTCACTGTAACGTCGACATCAGCGAAAAGAACGATAGCGTTGGAACTTTAGAGCCGAGCCAAGATTAAGGAGCGGACTGAATTCCGAAAGGTCGGAGGTTCAAATCCCATCCTTGCACTACTGTCGTACCTACCTAGCACAAGCTTTACGCTTAGTTGGAGGGGAAAGGGGAATATTGGTCATAATTAACATGGCTAATATTCTTTAAAAAAAAATGATATATTTTTATGATTTTCTTGCATTGGAAATAATGTATTGTACGGGAAAAGTGGCTCTCAGAAACACTATTTAATCAAGTGGTAAATTGAAAAGCTCTTATTGCGTCTTAACTCTTATCTAAACCAGGCGTGACATCTTATGAATTAATAATATCGGGCGCCAAATCATTGAAATGTTTACACCAAGGTCTAAATTATGTGTAATCCATGTATTGTAATAATGTATTGTATACATTTTTATTATTATAGTTCATGCATTGTTGCCATTTTATTACGTTTTTATTCATTAGTTTTTTTGTGCAAAACGCGCAGTATTTTTTTTCACAAAACTTGCCCTTAAAATTTTTGTCAAAATGTTTGTAAGCTCTTTCTTCAACTATACCCTGACTATACCCTTATCCGCGGATAAGTTAGTATAGCGCTCTCTCTGTTACGTATCCATACAAATGATTGAGACAAACAGAGAGAGCGCTATATTAACTTCATTCCGCGAATAGGGTATATTTGCTAGCACAAGAGAAAGAGACAAAATAATGACAAGCTTGACATTTGACATGTTATTGACAAGTTTTATCGAAAACTAGTATGACAACTTGTTTATGAATTTAAACTAGGACTAGGGGTAACCACTATGGTGGTATGTCAACTTTTTTCTACAATTCAGGCCAAGGCCGGCTAAGCTATCATTAGTATCAACGGTACCAGCATGATTATGGTAAGCCAAGAAACGCTTCGCTACATTCTGCGTGGGCTTTACCATTTATCAGTTGCACCAATCGCACCTCTATCTTTTACTGTAGGTATATCGATAACGGCCAATTTTTTAACTATGTTGAGCGACAATATTATTGTACTCACTACTAAAGAGTAGAAACTGCTCGGGGTTTCGCTCCCGTAGGAATATCGAAAAATCCAGTCTTATTCCTCGTCTACATTTCGTAAAGAGAATCTCTGTGCAAAATTTCAGCTTTCTTAGTACAATGGGTTAGGGGTGGTCATTGATGAGTCAATCAGTAAGTCAGAACATTCCTTTTTATAGATTTAGATTTTAACTGTCCTATTTTAAATTAGAAAGTGAAACAGATCTTGGGCGGCTTCTAGGATAATACGAAAAAGTGACTTTTTCTGGCGAGAGACCATCAGGTCACCAGTTACCACCCAAAAAAGATCAAATCTTTGAACAGTGATAAAACAAGCTGCCCAAAATAGAAACAATATAATAAGAAAGCTGACAAAAAGCTAATTATCCAACTTGATGACGAACGAAGTTGACAAAAAAAATCGTTTAGTAAAACTGAGATTCTCATCTAAACTTAAATACCTATGTATAGAACTATAAGTACCTAACATATTCAACTGCCAGCCATTATATTCCATTCCACGAAGGTTACGAGTTACTTAGCCAAATGAATATTGCAGACCATGTACTGAGTCCAGCGAACATAACATAGGCATTATATGAATGTGACTAGAAAGCAAATGGATCCTCTACGCAAGACGTGTCTCGCTAAACAAGAAGTTCGTAATCAAAAACACCAGAAAAGGCACGAAAATAATTTAAATTTAAATTTAGGTTAGGTTTAGGTAGTCCTAGATCCGCCATTTTACTATCGGACCGCGAGGAATCGTAGATTCTCAGCCTGCACCCCTAAAATATTCGAAAAAAGCGATTCGCTTCCAAGTTTCGAATACGGACTGTTAGAATATTGAGGTGGCCTTCCTTCCTTTTTTCCCACCTAAGTATATACAATACTATGTATATGCAATATTGGGATCTTAGTGAATAGGCATCTTGAAAAGTCTTGACAGTGAATAGGCACCTTCTAAGCAGCTGAAAAAATGTTGCGCCTTATCCTACAACGTCCGCTAGCTGATGTCTGAGCAGAGTCATGGTCCAAACTGAGGGGGTTTCTATTTACCAATATTATGAAAATGCGAAAGTATGTTGGTTTGCCTTTCAATCTTGCCGCAATGGAGCAAAAAATTCACGTGATAAAGAGCTACATAGATTACTTTTAACCCGGAAAAACAAAGGATTTTAAAAACCAAGCGGACGAACTCGCGGGCATCAACTAGTAATAAATAATTACGAAAGCCCTCCCTGACGTTTTAAGCAGGCTTAATTAACTATGTGTTAATATGTATATTAGATTTAATTTAATAAAATCCGTGCGAAATAAACATGTCAAGGCAAACCCGATTAGCGATAACAACAATCAATCCGTTCTCAGAGTTAAACTACATGTGTAGTTAACTATCGGCATTTATCTCTGTTTATCTGAACTTCTGGCTCTGATATTGCACGATATACCTACGTATAAGTCCCGCAAATTGCTATTGCGCTGGAACCATGTCTCATTTACATCGAAATGACGTCATTTGACGTATATTTAAGTAAAAATATACCATCAGCTCCAAACTTCAGTCTAGTGCTGACGTCACTAAAATGGCGGCCACGCGCATTAGCAATTTGCGGAACTTATACCTAGCAATACAACCATCGAAGTATCTCCGCTGTAGGTTCGCGGTATGCAACACACGATAATTATATTGTGTGCGTACTCAACTACGAAGCGGAAGCGAACTACGAACGCCACTGAAGCGGTTAGATCCTAGTGGTAGTGCTTTCGATGTCAGCCTCCTATCCGGTGTTCCGGTGTTCATCCCGGACACTAACTTTTCAAAATTGTACGGTTAAGGGTCGATTTCACTAATCCATACTTTAATATAATAGCTATATAAAAGATATAGCTTGCATCCCGGGGAAGGACATTTTATGCCGGAAAATCAAATGTTCCCGCGGGATTTTTAAAAACCTAAATCCACGCGAAGTCGCAGGCATCATCTAGTGTAAATAAGTCTTATCTGAGCGTAATTTTGGATATTTGGCAGATTTTCAATACAAAAACTGTCATTACGCCCAATTTAATCATCGGTTAAACCTCATTCGAGGTTGGTGAAATCGGCACTTAAACTATTAAATATCACTTGCTTTAACGGTGAAGGAAAACATCGTGTGAGAGTTCTCCATAATGTTCTCAAATTATGTGTGCGAAGCCTGCCAATCCGCACTTGGCCAGCGCGAGCGTGGTAGCCTATCGCCAAATCCTTCTCATTCTGAGAGGAGACCCGTGCACGTCAGCCGGCGATGGGTCAATGAAGATACCTCAACGATCATGGCGATGGAGTGTCTAAGGCCGGCCATACACGGACTGCTCGAGCGGTTAGCCAGTGATCAACATACACGGACCGCTCTTGCAGTCAGAGTCAACAGCTTCAAGCTTCAAGCAATTTCAATGCGGGCGGGAAGCGTGCGCGACGTGGAATGAGGAGCGCGGGCGGAGGTAACTGCGCGAGAGCGGTCGACAGCTCGAGCAGTCAGTGTATGCCTGGCGACTGCTTGACCGCCCAACCGCCCGAAGCAGTTGCAACTGCTTGAGCGGTTCGTGTATGTACGTACGTAGAAGTCTGTAGTTCAATACGCAGTCGCAGCTTGAAGCAGTCCATCCTGCCTCAAGCTGTCCGTGTATGGCTGGTCTAATCAAAATAATAAACCAATCAGCAAAAATAAAATGGACCTCCAAGATTACATTTTTGCATAATTATTATTGATACATAGTTACGATTAAGTAAGAGTTCACCGAAGTCTAATTGACTATTTAATTTAAAGCTCTTAGCAAATTGCAAAAAACGTGATATGATTGCGAAGATTAGATACATCATTATCAGAGCATGAATCATTTTGTAATGATTTGGATAAAGACAAAGGTATTTAGCTTAATAATAAAAATGTGCTAAAAGGAAATATGGCACCACTATCACTAGTTAATATTATAAAATGTGAAAATAGGTTTGTTTGTTGGTTTGTCCTTTAATAACGGAGCAACGGACTGACGTTGTTTTTGCATGGGTATAGTTAGTTAGTAGACCTGAAGAGGGACTTAGGCTACTTTTTATCCCAGAAAATCAATGAGTGCCTACGGGATTTATAAAAACCTAAATCCACGCGGCCGAAGTCGCTGGCATCAGTTATTAATGATATATTTTGAAGCCGAAGGCCCTAACCATGATACATGTAGGTTAAGACAATAAAGTTAACCTACAGAGGAATATTATCTACCTCAGGAAAGATCGGGTTACATGGGATTACTATCTACTAAACCCCCTTACTAAGCCACCCTTGGTTGATGTTGGGAAGCTTCGAGACTTCACAGAACTCCCTCCTCCCTTGTGAAATGCCTATTTGTTTTTCTCGAAGAATGTTAGAGGACACCTCTTTCGCTGAATTAGACAAGAACTTTTGATGAAAGTTTCATCTGCTAGTCGATTACGAAAATACTGACTCATCCACATCCATACCATAAGTGTCTGGCAAAGCATGACGTGATTTCTAATACTATTCCGAGGAAAATATAAAAAAAATTGACTTTATACTTTGACTTTGATTTTCTACAACTTTATTACTTGTTATCTCAAAAAGCCACTATGATCCAAACAAAAACCGGCCAAATGCGAGTCAGGCTCGATGAGTTTACTTTTGCAGTTTTGTAGTTTCGCTAGTTTCTGATAAAACAGGGTTTAATAAAACCTGATATACGAGTAGTATTCTAGGAATAGACTTATATCTTGTTCAATTCCTAAAGATAGGGTGAAGAGGGCAACCTTCATGATTCCACGTTGTGGTTAGTTTCAAGTTGGAATTAGTTACTTCTTGTAAAACAGGACGTGTTAAACCCCAAGATGAGTGTTCTAGGAGTCGACCTATCTGCTAGTTTAACTGGGATGTAAGTAGCTGTATGTGTGAGTGTGTGTTACACTCGCGAGCGTACGTCGGTGTGCGCGCCCCGCTGACCCACTTGCAGTGCTCGCTACGCAATTCGAGCTCGACCCGCTTTGCTTTGCGCTAACACTAAAGTCCTCTGTAATTTGCTAACTATGTATTTTGAAGACGGTGCGTAATCTGATTAAGGGATGGAATGTTTCGACTTTTCTGAATGTGTCTTGTTATCCAACATACAATTCTGTCTATGACGTCTTCAACACGAAATATAACCTTGATAGAATAACATTGTTTATGCTGATGATGATTCATGGCATAAGTTCAAGTACAGGAAACTTTAAAGTTAATGGTCGACAAGATTATCAAAGATTTCGAAAATTCTTTGGTTTAAATGCGACTTGCAGTTGAATTAAGGGTCCCTGCTAAAGAGTATTTTGGTTGGTTAAAGCTTGGTTTTTGTCTGGTCAGTTTAGACTAGATCAGATATCTCTACATAGTATAAAATAAAGTCGCTTCCCGCTGTCTGTATGTATGTATGTATGTATGTATGAACGCGTAGATCTTATAAACTACGCAACGGATTTTAATGCGGTTTTCACCAATAGATAGAGTGATTCAAGGGAAAGGTTTATAGGTACAGTTTAATCCTCAAAAAATTAGAGATCCCTAGGGAAATTGAAATAATGTGAATTAGGTCGGAAAAAATCTCTCATTTGAGAGTTTCCGAGGCGTGCGCTGCCTAAATGGTCAAAGTTACAAGGTTGGCTCACAATAATCGATTTTATGATTTTCAAAAGTGATCTGAAACGAAGTCTTACTTTCGAAGGTGTTTTACTGGCATACTATTAATTTTTATCAAAATAAAATAGTTGATCATCTGAAATATTCAAATAAGACCAAAATTGCCCTTTACATCATTTAATTTGGAATATTGTCTCAGGAGATATCCAAAAAATAAAATAACATGAAATATCGTAAAATTAAAACTAACGCGCAACGAAATGAGACGGAGGCGGTGCGGGCGGTGGTCGCATTTATAATATTAGTATGGAAGTATGGTTTATTTATTAATCATTCCACACTGACACCACATTAGTATCTACATTGCACCCATGCGAAGCCGGGGCGGGTCGCTAGTTTTCTCTAAACTAAAGCATGATTACAGTACGCGACAGAAAGTAATGTACATCGGTCCTTAGAATGACATTTCGGCTTTGTAAAGCGTTGTCTCTGTCACTCATACCTGTATTATGACGTTTTGTCGGTGTCAATGACTGGGACAACACTCTACAAATCTGCTATCTCCTTCTAAATGTACATTACTTTCTGCCGCGTACTGTATGTAATAAAATGTTAAAATCAACGTCTAAATCAAGACTAGTCAGTCGGACTATATTTTTGTAACTCAACAATTTCAAAAATCAAAACCAAAGTTAAAACCTCTGCCGAAAAACGACGTATCATGAGTGATGAAAATATTCGTACCTTAGAATTGATTAAGTATACGTTACCCTTTACCTTAATCTAAAATATAATAAAAGGGTTTCCAAGTTTTTGTTGTAAGCAACCATTACAAAAACACACCACACACCGATGCAGAAAAAACGAACACCGACTGTCTGCCCCCCTGCGAAGACATGTGTTGTAACTTGTAAATTGTAAGTCAAACGGTTTTACAATACTCCTTAAGTAACTATCATCTGCCTTCCACTTTGCCCGCATGATATCACCTGTTTGCTTATCATTAGATCAAGCACGCAAATTCTAACGTTTTCTTTGTTTCTTTGTCCACTACCGATTAATCGAATGGTAGTACCTAGTCATACTTTGTATGGCCGTTGTTAGTCTAAATAAATAAATAGAAAAAACCAATCAAATGGGAGTCGGACAAGCACACGAAGGGTTCCGTACCTTGTACAAGAAATAATACTTTTTTTTGTGTAACCACTAATTCGTTTTCGAATTTTTCCCTTCACTTGTGTTATCATATGGTTACATCACAAAAAAAATTAAAATGTGTTCATGAACATTATTTTCAATTTTCAAAGTAAGATAACAATAAAAAGTGGGGTATCATATAAATGGCTTTACCTGTCTGTACATTCTAAAACAGATTTTTATTTATTTTTTATGCATAATAGTTTTTGATTTATCGTGCAAAATGTCGAAAAAATATGACTGTAGTACGCAACCCTCGGTGCGCGAGTCTGACTCGCACTTGACCGGTTTTTTCGCCTGGAGATACGGAACTCTAGAAATGGTAAGGCTACTTTGCAGTTAAGTTGATATCAATTCAAAACTGTTTGTAACAGTTCTATTTACGTTCCATTTCTGAATAGGTGATAACAATTTTATATCAATAGAAAAATTAGGTTCTTCGATAATGGCGCATACGAAGAATCACGTCGATTCTACGTATAGGTATAAACTTGTTTAATGGTAAAGTCCGTTGATACAAACCTACCGAACTAAGAAACTGCAAGCATCAATATTATGGTATTTCAACGGATCATTGTAAAGAAATATATTGAGATTTCGTATACGAAGAATAATGTATTTTCTTTGTTAGTAGATAAAATGTAATTGTTCCTGAGGAAACGCGCTGATATACACAGTGGTAGTGGTAGATGCATCCGACTATTCGTAAGTAGGTACTTGTAAAAGTTTATACGAATAAAAAAGATTTTTATTTATTTATTTATTTATACATTAGGTATACACTGACACAGCATACCTAACTAAGAAACTACGTATAGTCCGCGACTGGTTGAGATGGCAATCGGGGTATAAGGCGGGGGGAGGCCCCGCATATCCGCACGTCACTCGTACTCGCCCGCACCGGGTTAGCGCGGCCCTCCCCGATTGCCATCTCGACCTGTCGCATACTATAGATCAACGCGTCAGTAGTCAGTACTATACTACAGTAGACCATTGTGCATTGTACAAAAATACAGGATAATTTCTGACTTTGTTCTAATAGTTGTTTACCAAGGATTCACTATAATAGTATGATTTGCGCCCTTATAAGGTGCAAATACTGAAGATACCTACCTACCTACTGTAGTTGTACTATAACTGTGTGCTCTGATAGTAGTAAATATAATATGCACGTTTGTTTTTCTTTCGCGTGCATCATACAGTGGGAGGAAGGGCGGCGCACAGTGCACGCCTCGTGCGAAACTACCTATACTAGAGTGTGTTTCTTGCGGATTATAACAAAGTAAGCAAACTGAGCTAATCGTTCGCGGTCTAATAAGGTACTTCTTTCATTTCTACCACAATATCGTAATTCCTAGTTTAATTAGGTTAAAGATATTAGGTATTTACAATTTTATGTAATCGAGATAAGGAGATTTTATTACTTTTCTTTTTTTTTGCTCAAAAGTTATTTTTTTTCCCAACTTCTTTCAGATCAGAACGATTGAACTACGGAACCTGAGACATACCACTATAAAACGGGACAACTCTGGCCTTCAACTGTGTCTCGCATCCCTTTACTTTACTGTACTTTAAGAATAACTTCTACCTACCTATACCATGCGTACTTAGTTCCTCGCACGAGTTACATTTAGGTCATACCAGCACTCATGACTTATCGTTCTCTCAATTGATCAAATTTAAAGCGACCGAGACAAAATACAGGTCTGACCACTCGAGCAAACGGTAACAATAACGGTAAGTGGGAAAAAATCGAGCAGACCAGAGAAATCCCTCACAGAGTTCGAGACTCGAGACATTCGTGTTAAAGGATGCAGTGATATTTCCCACTGCGAAGACTATTTCTGTATAAGTAGGTACCATTCTAGAAATAAAGTCAAAATCAAGATTTAACTATTTCATGTAAGACAACTAGCCTTGCTGCGTCTGTGACTAATGAATAATTTAATAAGTGTGGTCATAGCTCATAAGCCCAAAAACCGAAGCCCATTGGATTATAGTACACAGAAAGACGTTTGAAGGTTTTTTAAGGAACAAAGAATTACAAAGAAAACGTATATGTGATTTTCAAAAAGCATTTAAAATACCTAATACATTTTATTAAAACTTTAAACTCCAATACTTAAACTTACACAATACTTAAATTACTTTAAACGTAAAATTGATAAGCCAATGGCAATAAACAATCTAAGATTTCATATAAATCCTCGGTAATTACCAACCTCAGATACGTACATAGGTATTTACGTAGCAACGAATCGAGAATTGCTTGGTAATTAAACATTCAAGGAGAAACCAAGATTGAACAAAAATTTGCGAACTTTACAAACAAAAACAAAATACACAAATACACGGAAATACCACAACGTGAAACGAGGTCAATAAAATTATTTCTTGGCATGAATTCTATAAAAAAAGAATACTATAGAGGTACGAAAACCTCGTAAATTAGCACTCGCGCCAGCGCATATAACAACATGACTATTAAGCACTATAAGTCCATGACTATGTCTCAAAGCGGAAACGTTACACACCTAAAATAGACAAGCCAGGGTCTCCCTTCCGCGTGGCGTCGCAACGTGGAAGTGAATCCGCACGTCCCAGCGCTGGGCAGCAACAGGTTTGCGCAATGGTAACAAAGCACATCAGCAGGGCGGAAAGGACAATGACATAGCAGGCGAAGGAACACTGCGTCACAAACATGCACAATGACGCTCCGACAATGGAGCACGCTCGCCAAGATGGCCGCCGCAGCGTCAGCTGATTGCGCGCACACGCACGCAGCTGTGACTGAATCTGCCGTTTCATATATCGCTCTCTCTTTCAGCGGCGCTGATTAAGATATAAGACGTGGTGCTCATTGTTCGAGACACGGACACGGCTAATGATCACATTAGACGGTACCAACCTAACGTTGATAGACTTCATTATCGTAAACATATTCCATAACTATTGCATTGCCTCTAGAGTCTAGACTCGTCCACATCGAAACACAAAATCCTAAGAGATCAGTTATTACATAATGATTACATAGTGAATGAAGGTTATAAAGAGATCTAGAAGATGATAGTTCAAAACACGATTTGAAAAACCCGTACACCACATATCCGTAAACTCGTGCAAAATAAAATAATTTATACATCAATGCTGTCATAAAAACATGGTCCAATGTCCATCTGAATGAAGTAAAATTGCCTATTGTTCAGATGTATCGTATTAGAAATTGGGATTGTTTCATGCACAACGAATCAACGATGTCGTTCTCTTGTAGATGGATTGCTTAGTAATAGATATTTCCGAAAGCAATCTAGGTTTAATAAAATTATTTTTCGCTATCAATGACGTAGTCAATGACTCAGGCTTGTTTTTAATTTGTTATTTGTAGATTCTCAGTAAATTTAAAAAAACTTGTTTAAAGTTATTCACCGTCCATTACAGAATTACCACTATACTTCACACATAGCCAGATAAGATATGAGAATCATGTCTAATAAACGTCTTTAGTATGAGTTCCGTATCACAGGAAATCATCACTTAAGTAGGTACTGCAATGTTGCGTAGATATTTACGCGGAGAACACAAGGTTAAGTGTCAGAATGATGTATTAAATGAGATAAAATTAATTGGAATTCTTAGAAAACTATCAGAGAACCCTATAAAAGGCAACCGATGTTTGTTTAGAAACGTGACAATTGCAAATTGCACGAAAGTTCTAAACAAGCAAGGACATTGACCTTCTGCCATCAAGGTCGGGGCGGCGGCCTTCAAACAGCCTCGTCTAGCTGGCGGGCGCAGACTCCAGTCGACACTTCGCAACTGACACGAGAACATATGCATGCAAAACCACAAACCCATTACCTTCGAATGTGAACACAATCCCATGGCCACGTCGGTGATACGCTCGCGAGCGCTCCACGATCACAAAAACTTAAAAGTAACACGTTTCACTGGAAGAACGGCGCAATCATTTGCACTATTATCGGAGTAGATAACATGCATTACCCGCACCTGATATTAAAACGATATTGAACCACTAGAGGCGAGGATCGGCCTCGTGATAGAGCTCCGACGCGCGCGGCGCAATTACACCAACTGAGAGAGCTAGCCAAGCAACAGCGCGGTCACGACTCACGCTGCCCACCGCCAAGCCGCTAGCCAGCCATTTATTCGCGTCACTCTGCTCACACGCGCACGCACTCACCGCTACAAACAAGCCTGCCAGTTGCCACTGATAAACACATGCCCGATACACGGCTCGTAGCACCACCACACTAGCGAGCTAACAGTCCACGCTCATGAGGACACAAGAAAGGAGATCAATTCAAATGAACTTCGTTAAAATATTTACAATTAACTGATGGATGACTCATAAGCAAATGACTGCGCGTGACTCATGCCTTTCCCGAAATGATGTCAGGAAACTATGGCTTATCACGTTCATAATAATTTACTAACATACTGGAATAGTATATTTCCTCAATCAAGCATACTATAATAAGGAAAATGATATGTAATTTTCAATTTATTCATGGGAAGGAAGTTGAAAATATTGGCATATACTTTGTACAAGTCATAAATGTTAAATAGGGGCTTAGGATAGCTGGTAGCTACAAGCAAAAAAGACAGTATGAAGTGCATAGCACCGATGAATCATGTGCACTTTTCTATGATTTAACAGGTGCAGACGAGAATGAGATTGGTGCGGGAGCGATGGACGCAGACAAAGCAGCGGCGGCGCGAGTCGTCGATCTCCCCCAAATTAGTCCTGGGCAAGGGCGCTGACCTCGACAGTTACACGCCTGCCGCAGACGATCGCGCTACAAGAGCCGAACAAACCCTCAATACGACTTACACGCATAATCACCAACCCTTCGGCGCGCACGCTTTGTTTACATTCGGGGAAATGTAAACAAAATATGACCAGGAGTTATGAGAACTGTTAATAACTATTTGTTTCACAGTCAAATTAGTCCTAGGCAAGGGCGCTGACCTCGACAGTTACACAGACGATCGCGTCGATACAAGAGCCGAACAAACCCTCAATACGACTTACACGCATAATCACCAGCCCTTCGGCGCTCACAAAACAAAATATGATGAACTGTTAATTTGTTTCACAGTGCCACAAAGACGTAGAATTACAGGTCATTGGAATCGCAACACGTGGTCCCAAGTCTGGGCTTCACAAAGATGGATCGCGCTGCCAAAAATGTTTAGGAATTTAACAAATTGTAACGTTTACGAAAAAATTTGTAGTTTGGATATTATAATATTATTGTTCAGACAAATCTGGATGAATGAAATCAGTTACGAACACAAAATAATGGATTTTAGATAATCCATACTAATATTATAAATGCGAAAGTGTGTCTGTCTGTCTGTCTGCTAGCTTTTCACGGCCCAACCGTTCAACCGATTTGGATGAAATTTGGTACAGACTTAGCTTATATCCCGGGGAAGGAAATAGGCTACTTTTTATCCCGGAAAATTAAAGAGTTTCCATGGGATTTTAAAAAACCTAAATCCACGCGGACGAAGTCGCGGGCATTATCTAGTATTTTATAACGCGTAACTCCTCACGCGCCGTTTTAACTTTTTGTGTCAAATTTCATGTCAAAATACGATCTAAGTTCTTATTTTAAAGGTAAACCGTACTTTAGACATGACAGTTGACCCATAGAGTTAAAATGGCGCGGAAGGAGTCATTTTGTACGGGCTATACTTTTGCACAAACTAGCAGGTGTATTTACGAAAACGCCCAAGTAAAGGATAAGTATGTACTCGCTTCGGGTAAAAATAGTAGTAGTAGCCTATCAAATATGGAGTTAGAATAATAAGCCATAATCAGGCACGGAAGAAGATTGCAAAAGAGAAAATCTACAAAGGAACGTAGGTCATGATGTCATAGAAATCTTTGAAACAGAATCTACTATTGCGACGTAATTGTATTCTTCAAACAACGTTTTTGCCAAGGTGATGAGTTAGTTATCTTCAAGCAACGTTTGCTAAGCGCACACAATATGTCGTAATTCGTTGTAAATTCAAAGTCAATACTGAACATAGGTCATACAATTAATTAACTTTAATAAAGCCAAGTCTACATAGTAGAAGTACTAGTAGTTATATGAAGGAGACGCGACACTGTAAAAGTGCGAGGAGTGGCGCTCCTACTATCATCGTCGCACGCTGGAGTCATACTGCTTTAGACAGTTCCTACAAATCGTAGTACGTGTGTCCAGGACCTACATTAAGATAGCTCTCCAGGGACGCTCCATGTCAAGCGTGAGAGCATGCTATTGCAATCAACATTTACGAGCAGGACATACTAGTCAAGAGCGAGATGCGTGTCGTGCGAACAACACGAATTAACTTTCGGTATTACGTTTGTTTTTTGCAAATTAGATAAATAATCTTGATTTTGTCAGACAACAAAGGCCCACAATATTATGTTAGTAACCATCTTAACCTATGTTAGTAACTATATTATAATATAATGTATTATAATATAATTAAGTAACAAACTAAAGGGCATTTGAAATTATTATTAAGTACCTACCTGTATAAAGTTTGTCTCAAGCCTATAAATCGTTTTGCAATTTTGTAGTTTCTTACGTGATTTATTTACGCATTAAGTGTTTTTTTAATTACGCCTCATTTGGCTTAATTATATAGACCAGACGTTTCAAGGATCATAACTTTCTAAATGAAAATAATTTCACTATATTATTTACTGTTTGAGACAGATAATGGATATAAATCGATATCTGGCTTAGAACAAATAATAGAATAATAGGCGTAATACGTTTATATGGAAAAGCGCTTAAGAAGAGACCTCAAAATATGAGATCCTGCCATGCCGTTGTCGTCAAGCGGTGGTTGTTTCAGCCTCAGATAAAACCGGCTGTCCCCACAATGGGGCAAAAATAGTCCCTTATCGTTAGCCGCATAAATTTTCGATGTCAAAAATATCGATACATATGACGTGATAATATTATAGTGTGTACCAATACTAAATTTCACACACAATAATAATCACACGTTGAATTCAAGTGAACCACTCTTATCTATCAGCGGTGATAGCCTAGTGGTTATAGCGTCGGCCTCCTATTCAGCGGGTAGGGAGTTCGATTTCAGGCACGCAGCTCGATATGTGAGTTTTAAGACATTAAATATCACTTCCATTAACGGTGAAAGAAAACATCGTAAGGAAGATCGTGCCTGAGAGTTTCCCACAATGTTCTCAAAGGTATGTGAAGTCTGCCAATCCACACTTGGCCAGCATGCATCTGCACTAAACTCTTGTCATTTTGAAAAGAGACCTGTTCTCAGTAGTGGGCCAGTGACATTGGATGCTCGAAAATAGTTGGGCATACACTGATACGGTTTTAACTTTATACTATAGGAGGTACACTATTTTTTTCTGAAACAAATCTTTAACGATTTATGAATATAAAAAAAATTACAAACCTGATGTTGGAAAAGCGAATTTCGTACTAGGCAAACGTCTTTCCAAGTGCGAAGGCCCTTCAGCTCACAACCAGGCGGCACCACGTCTGCGCAGTAGAGGTCAGCATCCACCGGCATCACAATGAAATGTTACTCCACCTGATGACAACGAGAAAATAAATAAAAAACTTGACCCTAACATATTTAGGGTGGCTGAAATCAGCCAGTTTACTTATTTTTCTTCTACTTCCAAAAAAGGGGAGGTCAAATCTTTCACAGCAAGAGTGAATAGGCATCTTCTAGGTAAGCGCACTCCAACCTAGACCTCATCATTGCCTTTTATCAAGCATATTATCATCAAGGGCAATATCAAGTAAAAAATAAAAAAATTCAGTGCATTTTTTTAAACTGTAATATAGGCATACGCTTGACTGCAATCACACCAAATTGTACTATATTCATAATGCATAGGCTATGTTACTTCTTGAAAAGTAGCTTTCTACTGGTGAAAGAAATGTTAAAATCAGTTCTGCAGTTTCAGATTTAATCGATTACAAACAAACCTTTTCTCTCTATAATATTAGTATACATATAATACAGTGTAAACTCTTTATTGCAAACTTCTATTTAATGAAAAATTAATTTAAATCCATAAAATGTAGAAATTGCTGAGGTTTGTTTGGGTTTATATTGTTATTTTTTTTACGAAAACTCTTTGTAATGAAATAAAATACCCAGTCCATTCAATTTGCAATGTATGTCACAATCTTCTACATAGCTATTACTGAAGAACAAAATATATCAGGCCAACAACTCTTATCATCAAGTTCGTAAGCTATAAAGAGATATGTATGTTTATGTACCTACATATTTTTCTCAATAATGTTGTAAAATAAAGAATATGATGTGATTTACTGGTTTGTTGTCATGGTTAACACTTACTAACATTACAACACCTACTCTTTTCCAGCCAACTAACCATACCATAGCACATTGCAAAAATCATAAGGGCATGTCCGATCTGGCAACATTCTGACAGTCTATGGCATATCGGTAGGGTCCAGTACAAAATGTATGAGTGGAGCCATTCAGGCACGTCTAAATATTTTCTGAGTGAAATTTTTGATAATATACTATTATAGATAGCTCCTGCTTACTTCACTTGTACCAAAAAATCGCGGCTACGATGTCACATAGAGGCACTCGCTCAATGTAAGAACATTTGATGCTAGGTAGCCTATTTTTCTTTGATTTCATGTCACTCATAGCCTAATATTTGAAATATTGTCCGATTTGAATTTGAAGTGTTCCCTCACTCTATTCACTCTGGCATTAATCACTACAAAGGTGTGAATGGTCAAGATCTACCTATTTGCATTTCAACAGGTGGTTGATTAAGAAAAAGCTGCATCAATCATTATTACAATCTTAACTGCTGTGATTGGCATAATTTATGGTGCTCTTGCTACAACCAGACATTTTAGCCAATAGTGACAGTATCAGCCTAACTGCAGCTCGATTGCGATAGAATGACAGGTACAATGTCACCATTGCAATCACCTCTGATTGGTCAAGAATCGCACAAATTCAGCCAATCAGAACAATTGAGATTGTAATAATGATTGATGCAGGTTTTACGAAATCGACCTACAGAGGTAATTGCAATTGTCACACTGTAGGAGTCAAACTATTGCTGTATGGCCTCTGGGTGATACTACAATATCTCGTATATCACAACTTATTATATATATACATTTCGCATAAAAAAGAATAAAGAAATATGGTGAAATACCTGAAGGCTAGATGTGGGTTGCTTTGGGCATAACAATGCTGGAAAAGGTTGCCTTGAAAGTGTAACCTCATTCTATAATGTCATCGATCTATTCCTGAGTGTATTCCTAGAACCAGAGTGTTAGAAAAACAAAATTCAATATCATAAAGAGTCAGTCGGCGTCAAAGTTATTATTTATTTCAAAGTAAGTTCACCGTACATGTTTTGAACGCCAATAGTTCAATTTACAAGTAGGTAAATGGAAGTGAAGTAAAAGTGATAATTATCTGTTAAGTTTACGAGGTTTTCAAACATGCTCTGCCAAACTAAGAGCGAGAAAATCTCTAGTTGACCTCTTGTACTTCATGTTGTTCATTCTTTATATTTTAAAGAATGCCTGTATTAAGAACTTTACAATACTTGCTTGAGTCTAAGGTTTACATCCGTAGTTTCAAAAATAATAAAAACTTACTAGAAATAATGTCAAGCATTCAACATTTCAGCTAAATTAACATAAAATGCAAACTAAATAAGATTTAAACAAGCCTTATTTCATCAGACTGTCCTAAAGTTAAACTAACAAATTACACAGTTGCACAAATGATTTGTTACAAAGACAGGAGACAAAACCAAATAAAATCCATTTATAACCTTAAATACCAGTTTGGTCTGTCATTGTTTTGTTACACACAATGAAGATTCAACAAATTACAAGTTTATTGATATGTACACATATTCCTCAAAGATGAAACCTTAGAACTTTGGGAACTACAAGATAAGAGAATAATAAGTGTAGCTGACTCACTCTGCGTTGGTTAACGAAGTAGATTTTTTATAACGTCACTAGTAAAGCAACATATTAGAGCACATAAAATTAGCTAAGTAATTGAAATTCTAGAAAAATTGTCAAAATTACGACCTACAAGATCACAGCAACGCATGTAAGCTATTTTCCACGCATGTTTATAGTAGGAAATCAGACTAATATGCATAATACGCCTACAAGAATCAAGAAGGTGGTGTCGTTAATGAAATACGTGCAAACTGCAAAGCACTGTACTAATGAAAGTGTGATGATGCGCTTAAACGTGCTTCTATAAAGCTAGCTACAAGAAACATACGTGTGATGATTAAAAATTGAATTATTTACAATTTATTGTATTGTTGCGCTGAAGAAACAAAGAAAATATTGAAGAACTTCGATAATTGGCATTCACGAAGAAAATGGCGTCATATCACAACTACCACTAGTCACGGAACAAGGTACAATTTCATCATATAGAAGCACATCACATAGTCACGGCCAAACACCATATTTGTTAAAATGCAGTACATTAACTATTTCCTTTTGTAAATTACTCACTTTGACTAGGAATTCCTAAGAAAATCATCCAAAAACTGAAAGGACTGATGACAAGGCACTCCACTCACCGTTTGCAAAACTCACAGACTAATCACGTGACCGATTAATGTTGCCATTAGACATTTCTCAATTATTGTCATTGTCAGGTAAAAAAGCCTAGGATACTCAGTATTCATGCATAAAATCTCGAAAATCTCCTAGTGTCTCTGAGACGGGTAGAATTAGTGAGGGTTTTTAGAAAATCACATTTAAAAAACCTTTTTTTTTATGTTTACCTAATTATTGCAAGGATTATTTTCCAATCTCTGCGCGTCCGTGCCACTTCGGCACGGGCGCACCTCAACCCTGATAGTGGGACCAGAACCAATCGTTCCAATACTGTTCAGCACCTGGTCAAGGAAATACTGTGAGTAAGTGTGAATACACATGCCGAATTAAGGTCAATCACTACAAATTGTAGACAAGCGGGCTGTACCTAGCTCCAACCAACACCTTTATAAGAAACCACCTAGTTAGTTACTATAACTAAAGAAACTTAGGACAGAACAGCCAAGACACTGTTCGTAAACAAACAACTCTTTATGCTAATTGCTAGGTATTACCAACAGCTCTCTATGCAGAGCATGCATGGAGAGTGATGACTGATGAGACACCGGAACACGTACTTTTCAAATGCAACGGTGTATTTGCCCAACAAGAAACCTACATTAACTCCCTAGCAACACTCCCTGGAGCCCTCACTGACCTGGGAGGCCTTCTTGAATTTTGCAGTCGGCGGGGGCTGGATTGGGTCTCACGTATAGTACGCGACAGGTTAAGATGGCAATCGGGGATGGGACGCCCCGCACACCCCTACAGCCACTGCACTAACCCCGTGCGGCATAGCGGGGGTGATGATAGGTGTACGGGGAATCCCCCCGCCTCATACCCCGATTGCCACCATGACCTGTCAGCCTGTCACGCACTATACAACGGACCAATTTTAGGGCTGTCCAATATGACTTTATTTGCTGACAAAGGACCATGGCCATTTTTGTATGAACTCTGGCCTGATAATAACCAATAGAGTTCTAATGTAGGTAGATATGTTAGTTTATTGCTTGTAACCTGCAGCTACTGTAACGCAATAGTTTATCTCATGAAACCACGAGGTATGTACAGTCGAGGACATAAAAGTTTATATTTTTGTGACCACTACCCCCGGATGTTGCGCACAGCTATTATTCTCTGCGGTCAACAGTGCCACACTCCTCACGATTCCCGCGTACTGCATACAGATGTCTGCAGGTAGACCCAGGTCCTCCAATATTTGACTGCCGTCTACCGAGGGCTGCGGAGACGTTAATAACCTAGGACCAAGCTGCCTAAAATGAACTCTGAAGTTCCAGCGTCGGTCCATGGTAAGGCCCAAGTATTTCATGAAGGCCTTAAGCTCCACGACTGTACCCTGGACGGTAATTTGTGCACCCCGGGGTGGACCTTTGCATGAGCCATGGAATAAGGAGCGCCTCAGTTTTGAAGATTGAGACCTTCAGGCCCAGCATCCTGATACAGGATCAGGATGGACCATCATGGACCACCATGGACGTGCCAACTTCGGCAAGGTGAGCCGCGCGCCGCCTCGAGATTATCCCCACGGGCAATGATCCAGTTGGCTAACGCACCACCACGGAAAGTTATTTGGACCCCTAGGAAGCCCTGCCAATATCGAAGTGTTGGAAATCCAAAAGAGGATATATTATCTGTGGTCTGAGAAAGTCTCAACATTTTCCTCTCTCTCTGTGACTCTTCCGCCAACTGCGGGCATGGCGAACGAGAGATTGACTACAGATCCACCCTGCTGCCGCACATAGAATGCACCGACTCTCTATCGAGGAGAGATAGACCTGTAGGGCGATTGTCTAAAACCTGCATCAATCATTATTACAATCTCAATTGTTCTGATCGGCTGAATTTGTGCGATTCTTGTTGCAACAATGCATTGTGGCCAATAGTGAGCGAGCATTAACCAATCAGAGATGATTGCGATCGTGACATTGTAGCTGTCAAACAACCGCGGTAGAGCCACCGCAGGGCGATTGTCTAAAACCTGCATCAATCATTATTACAATCTCAATTGTTCTGATTGGCTGAATTTGTGCGACTCTTGTTGCAACAATGCATTGTAGCCAATAGTGAGCGAGCGTCAACCAATCAGAGGTGATTGCGATTGTGACATTGTAGCTGTCAATCTCCCGCAATCGCGGAGCTGGTCTTTGAATACTTTTTGGATTGTATAGATAAAACATGATTTGGGAAACGTTTCGCTTTTTTTGATGTTCAGTTTTGTTTTTATGCTAAGAAAGCTTAGGGTGTCGAAGTATTTTTTGGTACCTAGTCATAATATTTATTCCCCAAAAATAACTGTAATTTTGAATGGCACACCATTTTCACCGTGATAATATTGTCCGTTTCAGTGGTCACAAATCGCAATTCACTAGATATATTTGCTGACAGAAAACATTTTGGAGCTGACTAAAACCTTACCAAAACCTCAATAATATTAAGCTGCCTCAGCTGCCTGTATTTATCTTTTTATTATTCTGTGATAAAACCAAAAACTTAGATGGAACCGGAAACCTAATAAAACCTGGAAACAGAACAACAGTAGGGCGATTGTCTAAAACCTGCATCAATCATTATTACAATGTCAATTGTTCTGATTGGCTGAATTTGTGCGATTCTTGTTGCAACAATGCATTGTGGCCAATAGTGAGCGAGCATTAACCAATCAGAGATGATTGCGATCGTGACATTGTAGCTGTCAAACAACCGCGGTAGGGCCATAGGTTTTTAAGAAATGTTGCCAATTAAAATAAAAGCAATAGATGTTATGTATGTTCCTCTTTGGCATACCTGTGTGCAACCAGCTTAATTTTTTTATCTATACTTACGTCAGTAAGTACCTAATCATCAATGTTAAATTCAAATGCCAAAATCAGGGTGACCAGGGAATTTTCTAAAGCATAAAATTAGTTTCATATCATTCCACTTTATTAGATCATATCGATCATATCTCAACCAAAGTCCAGACAAACACGAAAAAACCGGTCAAGTGCGTGGCGGGCCACGCGCAGTGTAGGGTTCCGTAGTCACAATCCTCGAAAAACAGATATAGCTCCTTAACCTGTGAACTTTACATAGCCCTGATAGTTTTCCTTTAAAATTGATTATATATACTAGGTACTGCTGTGAATTTTTTCACGTTCCTGTATACTACCATTTGGCTGATAGAGAGGGGGGGACACTTGACTATAATAAAAATTAGCACTTTAAAACATCATATTTTACAAACGAATCTAGAAATCCCCCCACCCACAGTATTTTTAAAAGACCTATTCAACGATACCCCACACTATGGGATAGACGAGAAAAAAAATTCATCCCCACTACATGTAGGGGAGCTACCATTTTTTACCATTTTGTCGGCGTGATTAATGTTTATACCCATGCCAAATTACAGATTTCTAGCACTAATAGTCTCTGAGATTAACCGAGGACGGACGGACGGACAGACAGACAGACAGACAGACGGACGGACATGGCGAAACTATAAGGGTTCCTTGTTTACTACGGAACCCTAAAAAGGTTGGACTGGATAGTCATGGCTAAGGGAAGAAGTTAAATTTTTATGAATATTATTTTATCATGGATTTGGAATGAGTGGAATATACCTATGTATTGTTTCCGTGGTTTTAACAATTAATTCGTCAACATATTTATTTTATATTTCCCTATTGAATAATATGAGTTAATTTGTTCGAATGATTTTTCTTCAGTTTTTTTTTGTAGCAGGATCGTCAATTTAAATCTGGTCACCCTGGCCAAAATATGTCAAGACAAAGATTACCTATCTTATCATTTGTCACTTGCAGGCACTTGCACTCACAGAGTACATTATATATACTGGTATAGAGACGTCAGCTAATCTTTCGTAGTGGCGCCATCTGTTTCTAATTGCAGTATCTATTATATGTAATTTATTTTTAATTTTTTCCGGCCTTGGATACTAGTTTTTTAAGGTCAACTATATAGCTATATGTATAACAGGTATAACACGTGTGCAGGTTTGATTCATATATTATTTTTATAGGTAGTGACTTCAAAGAAAATACGAATCAAAAATTATAATCCCGCTTAGGTACACTTCGCAATATGGCAGAAATTCAGTCTTATTCTTAGTTCGGCCGCATTATTTATTATTTTATACATTGAAAGAAGTACTTTCAGTACTAAAAGTTGAGGTAATAAAACAAAACCCGTAATTTATTATTTAAAACTAAATTTTCTTTTTTTCTTCACACATGATTTTTGTACTGCATTCTCTATAGGTATTCGGTTATGTTGAATTTAGCATGAATTTATAAGTGAATATCCCAGCAGTACACTTGAATGGATGGATCACGGATGCAGTAACACTGCGTAAACAAAAATGTGGCACAAACATGGATGTCAAGGTTACTATACAAGGTTGCTATAGTACCCTTATTATAAATGCGAAAGTGTGTTTGTTTGTTGGTTTGTCCTCCAATCAAGTCGCAACGTGCAACGGATTGACGTGATTTTTTGCATGGGTATACATATAGTCTATGGGTATAGATATATACCTAGAGAGTGAAATATGCAACTTTTTATCCCGGAAAATCAAAGAATTCCCTCAGTGTTTATAAAAACCTAATTCCACGCGGATGAAGTCGCGGGCTTCAGCTAGTAGCATAGGAGTAATAGTGTCCTGTGGCTAGTAGCACCTAGTCGTAAATAAAACTTTTGAGTCGTAGAGATCTTCTTCTTTTTCTTAATTTGCTTTATGGGAAGTCGTAGAGATACCAGACTACAGTGCGACAAGGCTCTCTTGCCACTTGATTGACATTGACAGGGGGGCGCTATTGGAGAACAAAGGCTTAGAATATTCAAACAAGAACAAAGGGGACACTTGACGGCACTGTTAGTTCCGATTTCGCCACGCGCCAAGATAGCCTTGTCGCACCGTAATTTATTTTTGATAAAACGCCATCTAGTTCTAATTGCACAAACTAAAATGATGGAGATTTTTTATACTAACCAACATTAGTTCTATCTGTTAAGGCCCTGCTTGCACTCTTGCAGTTACAGAGTACAGAGTACTTTTTACATACGGAAACAGTTACTTGTCACCACCTTGTCACCGGTCACGATATTTATGATATTTAATAAACGTAGTGATTATATTATACTCTTTGTATTTAATAAAGACTATCCTATATGCTATTGGTCTGTGATAAAGACTTGGATGAATGAATGAATGAACTAGATGTGAAATTGTGAATTTTGAATTTGTAGAATGGAATAAAGTTATATATTTTTATACATAATCAAATAAATATAATTTTTATTTTTAATCAAAACAATATTTAATTAAGGGTACATAGTGATTATTGACCTTATTTATTTATTTTTCGTTAAGCAAGAATGCCGACAATATCAGTGAAACGTGACGCTCTCTTTGCTGCTCTAGGAAAAATATACAGTAAGAAAATCTAAAACAAATAAATACTTACTTACTTGCAATAGTGTATCATTTACCGATTACAGATATTGATTTCTGCATGGTGATGTGATATAACCTTTGATTTTAGCTGATGAAGAATTTCAAGATCTATGTTTTGAATTTGGGCTGGAGTTGGATGAAGTTGTAAGTACATACATTGAGTAAGTTCTAATTGCACATATATCAATCAACTACTGTTTCACATTATATTTAAAAAGAAAACTATCATTATAACTAAATGAATAGATCAATAATGCTACTCAGCTGAATTGTAGGAAATGTAAGGCAAATATGAGTGACTGCTAAATGAAGTGTACAATAAAAGGTTACGATTAGACCTAGACTCACAGCTCCCTTAGCATGTTCATATCAAACATGTTGCAAGCAACTTTGTATGGTTCATTGAGTAGTTCAATCTAGAGCCCACACCTCTAACTTTTCAAAATGATGTGTGTTTCTAGCAACTAAATATCACTTGTTCTAATGGTGATGAAAAAACATGAGAAACCTGCATATGTGAGAGTTGTGCATAATGTCTTCAAAGGTGTGTGAAGTTTGCCAATCACTCCTTATTTTCTTTTCAAGGGTGGTGCAAGTCTTTAGGTCCCTGAATCACATCTAACAACTCTCATCATCATTATCAGCCTGTGGACGTCCACTGTTAGACATAGGCCTTCCCTAAAGAGTGCCACCACACCTGGTCCTCAGCCTTCCTCATCCAGACACTTCCCGCCAGTCTTAGCTTAGGAGTTATGTGTTTCCCTAAATGGATGCATTTTGTATTAGCGTGTAGGTGTACAGTAGCAGATAATATACATCAGCATAATAGAGGTTAGTCTTAAGTATGACCTTAACAAAGTCGTCTTAAAATCTGATGTACTTATGTTATACTTTTTCAGACCACAGAAAAGCAGATGCTGATCAAGGAACAGGGGGACCAGGCTGGAACAGGAGTCTCTGAAGAGATATTATATAGAATAGATATCCCTGCTAACAGATATGACCTGCTATGCTTAGAGGGGCTGGTCAATGGCATTCTAGTTTTCCAGGGCAAGTAAGTGGATTACACTTTATTTATTTTTTACTCTGATACAAGTTAACCCTTGACTGCAATCTCACCTTATATTAAGTGATTATGCTAGAGATGATGTAGAGGATGGAAGCGAGCTAACTTTGCCAGTAGGGTGGTAACTAGCCAAGACTAAAGCCTCCCACAAGACCAGACCAGAGACAATTTTAGAAAATATAAATTCCGAAGTTTCCACTGTGCAAGGGAGGTCGTCAAAATATGCTAAGAATAAAAATTTACATAGAGCTGAAAACTCGCACCTATTATTTAATATGGATTTATTCTATTACCCTCCTTACAATATTCTATTCTGCAGTATAAAACAGCTACACTGATAATTTTTCAGAAAAGAACCACCTGCATATAGACTCGCAAAATATGAAGACATCTATTCTCTACATTTAACCCCTGCTACTGCTCAAATAAGACCATATGCTGTGGCGGCCATACTTAAAGGAGTCTCTTTTACCAAGGAGAGCTATAACAGTTTCATTGACTTACAGGTAAATCCCAAAATATTATGTTGCATTACAATGATACACTATAATAATAATTTTAGCTTTTAAACTATCGTGAGTGATTTCCATTATACATGTCTCACACCCGGCTTTAGTCACGTGTTTAGTCGACGTTAGCCAGACTAGTTTCGAACCCATCTGGGGTTCTTTTTCATAGGGACTCACCGCGGGCAGCGGTGCGCAGTCTCAACTGCGACGCGTGCGCGAACTGAGTCCATGTGAAAAAGTACCCCGAGCATCATCTTGTTCTAAATAACTTAAAATCATCATCATGATCAACCAGCTTAGTACTCAGCACAGGTCTCCTCTCATGAGAAGGATTTGGCCATAATCTACCATGCTAGCCAAGTGTGGATTTGGCGAACTCACACACCTTTGAGAACACTATGGAAAACTCTCAGGCATGTGTGTTGTTGCCTCACGGCGCGGTGTTTACCTTCACCATTAATGCAAGTAATATTTAATTGATTAAAAAGCACATAACTCCGAAAAGAGGTGCGTGCCCAGGATCGAGCCCCAGACCCCACAATGTCTTAACCACTAGGCATCAGAACGTCTCAGTCGCATCCAATATCCGGGATCCTGAGACGACTTATAACTGAGGCGGACGGTACTGCTGGATAATCGGTATGCTGAAGGCTGTAAGAATTGCCAGTGAGTCCCACATACCCACTCTTGAGCTGGATACGTAATTGCTTTTTCACCAGCGGAAAAAAAGGCTATCAACACCTACAATTCATATTCCAGGACAAATTGCACCAGAACATCTGCAGAAAAAGAAGCCTGGTAGCCATTGGTACTCACGACTTAGACACCATTCATGGACCCTTTGTATATGACGCCTTGCCACCCAGTGAGATTAAATTCAGAGCTCTTAACCAATCTAAGGAAATGACAGCTCCTGAACTCATGGAACTATATTCTGTAAGTTAAATAATATCATAGAACTAGCTTATACTGGCGACTTCGTCCGCGTGGACTACACAAATTTTAAACCCCTATTTTACGCCCCTAGAGGGTTAAATTATCTAAATTCTTACTTATCGGATGTCTACGTCATAATAGCTATCTGTAGTTTCAGATGTGCCCTGATAGATCAGTCAGTCAGTCAGATTTTTTAAAAATATTTTGCTTCCTTTTCCCTAATTTTTTTCCTTTTCTAACATTTTTGATAGTACCTATTCCAACCTTGGGTTTTGATTGTCACCATAAACGAATGCCTATATTATTTTTTACTATATATTGTTTTGAAGCTTGCATATCAGAAGAATTAGATATGTGGTTAATTCTGTTGTACACAAGCTCTAAACTAAACTAAAATAACAGCTCTTAATATAAGCTCCCTTTCATATTTGTCCGTGCAGAAAAGAATAGCACTTTAGTTTAAAGATTATTTACAACAGAAGTACCCACATTTTCTAATGATTATTCCTTGTGTTTGACATAGGTTTTTTTTAATCTTTATTTTTGCCGGGGCTTTATCGCATTGCGATTATGTCGCCCCCCTATACAAATCAACTTATATTAACACTTAACAAAGGTTAGAAGATGTCTAACTGACCTGATATTTTTAGACTCACGCCCAGTTGAAACAATACCTAGGGATCATCAGAGACAGCCCAGTGTACCCCGTGATCAAGGATAAGAATGGCGTAGTAATTTCCATGCCACCGATCATTAATGGCGATCATTCCAAAATCACTTTGGACACCAAGAATGTGTTCATTGAGTGTACAGCTACAGATCTTACTAAGGTAATTTCAAAATGTTTTATTCATTGTGCAGAAAAATATCCAGAGAGACGCAAGACTCGAATCCGGTCAGTGGGGCTAATTCTGCGCACAACCTAATTTTAGAGTATTCGCATGCTCTTCTTACTAATGTAATATGAAAAGGACAGACGCAGTTTCACAGTTTAAAATTTAATTTTTAGATGGTAAAACCCGTGATTTTAGCGCACAGTCGCGAGCCTACTGTTTAAGTCTTTAAATATAAAGTTCATGTTCTGTCCCTTTTTAGCATTGTTAAAAAGAAAAGGATGCAGATACTCTAAATTTAGTTTAGAGAAAGACAACGGAATCAGTGCCAGTATGGCTAATTCTCTTGTACACAATCTCTAAACTAAACTAAAATGGCACGTCTAAATCTATTGCTATTCCTTTCATAATGTTACTTGCGGAAAAGGATAGCACTAGATTTAGACCTGTTAATTTAGTTTAGTTTAGAGATTGTGTACAAGAGAATCGGCCCCAATGGCCGCGATTCTCTAGTCTCTCTCTAACCTAAATTTAGAGTATCAGCATCCTTTTCTTTTTACTAATGCTAAAAAAGGAACGGAACATGACTTTCACATTTAAAGACTCTAAATTTTAGTGCACAATACAAATTTAAACAGTAGGTTCGCGAGTGCGTGCTAAAATCACGGGTTTTACCATCTAAAAATTAAATTTAGAAATGTCAAACTGCTTCTGTCCTTTTCATATTACAATAGTAAGAAGAGGGTGCGAATACTCTAAAATTAGGTTGTGCTTAGAATCGGTGCCAGCATCTATTTAAAAATTATTTAGAAGACTTAATTTTTTTCAGGCAATAATAGTGCTAGACACAATAGTATGCATGTTCTCCGAGTACTGCTCCAGCAAGTATGAAGTGCAGCAATGCAAGGTGTTTGGTCCGGACGGCACGTACGAGCTGTACCCACAGCTACGGTACCGCGACGAACTAATCAACGTTGATAAGGCTAACAACTATATTGGTATCAGGTATGTTAGATAAAAGAAAATGGTGTTGATTTGGTTGTATACCCTATTGAAATACCAATAGACATGGTTTTGCGTCTCCTTCTAATTTTACTCACAACTTTTTATGTGCAAACTAGCGAAAACTAACGTATACGTATTCTTCGTAATTCGCATGGGTGCATGTTACTAATGAAGAAAATAAGTAGTGTATTGAGATTTTCATACAAAAATACCATCAAAATTTCCGACTTTTCCAAACATGTTCTTAATATGTTATGTTTGTTACAGGGAAAATGGCAATAACTTAGCTGCATTGCTATCTCGCATGTGTCTGACGACAACACACGAGGACTCCACACTACGCGTGCGCGTGCCGCCTACTCGCCATGACGTCATACACGCCTGCGACCTGTACGAAGACATCGCCATCGCGTATGGGTGAGTTAGTTTTTCAGTCCCTAAGATTATCCCCCAATGCAAGAGAACGTGTTATTTTTCCGTATTCTACGCTTCGTTTTGTACGTTTCTAATGTGATAAAAATCTTGTTATAGGGAGCAAACAAACATCAAAACAAACGTTGCTCCCAGTGTTGGAGACAATACGCAGAAAAAGCTTTTATAAAATAATGAAGGTCTGGGTCGCGCTGGCTCTTAGTCCATTAGTCCAGTGGTCAGCATGTTCGACTGCAGCTGATGAGTTGAGCTAATGTTGGTTACTCTGGTTCACCTACGGATTTGATCATGTAGAGAAACTCCAAGCATAAGCTCTCTCCATCGCCCGCTGAGTGACTCGTAAGCTTTCTTATGAGGCCCATAGCACAGTTCACGACAGTTAGGGAACTTCTAACAAAAAGTCTAGGCATCGACGTCACTGGCAGGCGTCAAATGTTAGTACAATTGACGCAAGTAGCCCTATTTTACTTTGACTTTACTTCACTATAGGCTAATATTTGACCTATCGTCGATTCAGTATCAAACCGAGAGTTCCCTCATTCTAGTTCACTCTGCCCATTGTTAGAAACTACTCATGATGAACTACATGTCTCAGATCCATATGTCGTCAATCATCACGCACTGTTCGAAGACTTTGGTCTTGAAGCACATTTGTACAGTGCGACAAGACTCTCTTGGCACTTGAATGACATTGACAGGGGGGCGCTGTTGGAGAACAAATGCTTAGAAAATTCAAACAAGAACAAAGGGGACACTTGACGGCAACGTTAGTTCCGATTTTCGCCCCTGTCTTGCCTTGTCGCACTGTAATGTAATAAAATCTTAGATAGAATAATAGGTAGATGTAAGTACTGTGTAACCGCGTATGAGATAGCGATAGCACGACGTAACGATGAATAACACGACAATTATTACCATTGTTTAGTAGTCAATATTTGTATCAACCGATCAACAATATTTGTATTAAACGTTTTTTATGTGAAAACAAGTAAATAACTAATGAGAAATACAATTAGGTACGTCACGAATTCTCAAAGTTTGTTTTGCAACTTCTTGTATGTATTCTTGAAAAAACCAGTTATACGAGAAGGGACAAAAAATAGGTTAGCTGCGTCTCTGTTTATCACATTAGTAAATTTATCTTGCTCTCTTTTTAGTGCGAATGTGAAAGCAAACGTTCCTGCATCTACCTTTATTACTCTATCTACGAATAAAATAAAATGCAATTCCCAGATACAATCGCATAGAGCGGCGCCCGTGCGAGGTGGCGACGACTGGCGGGCAGGTTCCTCTCAACAAGGTCACAGAACAGCTGAGGCAAGAGTGTGCGCACGCAGGGTTCACCGAAGCTCTTACCTTCACCCTTGTGAGTTATTCTTTGGTTGTCAACTAATGGATATTTATATAAAACTAGCTTATGCCCGCAAATTCGTCTGCGTGTACTACACAAATTTCAAACCCATATTTTAACCGCCTTAGTTTTTAAGCACTCGGTTAAAATATATACGTATTTCACAATTTTTGAAAATTCTGCTACCAAGGGGGTTAAATAGGGGATCAAAGTTTGTATAAAAGTCCGTCATTTTTCAAGTTATTTGCATGAAATTTGGTATTTAGGTTTTCGGTCACAACTTCACAAGTGATGAAATGCGTGTTTCAGGATTTTTGGAAATTCAACCCCCACCTCGATTATCTAAATTAAACCTGAGCGAAGCCGGGGCGGGTCAGCTAGTCTTATATATTTAGATAAACAAGATAACGTTCGAAACTAAAACCCGACTACTCGTCTTACGGCCGAATATAATAAATAATCAATTTTGAATCTATATAAATAGATTGATTATTAAGTTACTCAGTAACATTGTTATTTGACAAAAAGTGTATGGTTATGCCCTGAAATGAAAGGGTAACTGACAGACAGACACACATTCGACATGTTTTAACAATCTACAGTTCTTACATTTGTATGACTGAGATGCTCTAGCATTGAGTTTTAATTCATGCTAGCTACAAATTATAATTTTTTTATTTAATGCCGAGAAATTTAATTCCAAATATAAATGAATTCCCAGTGTTCCCGTGAAGACATCGCATCCAAACTCGGTGTGAAAATCGAGGCTGTTCCAGCGGTACACATCTCCAACCCCAAGACCCTAGAGTTCCAGGTGGTGCGGACCCTGCTGCTACCTGGTCTGCTCAAGACCCTCGCCGCTAACAAGAAGATGCCGTTGCCATTGAAACTGTTTGAAATTAGCGATGTCGTGCTCAAGGATGATAAAGCAGGTGAGAACTAGTTAGGGGCGTCCATAAATTAAGTGAGATGTTAAGGGGGGGGGGGGGGGAAGGGTCGAGTCAAGGGGAGGGGGTGGAATAAAATGAAATATATGGGCGTCCCCTTATGAGTAACTAGATGATGCCCGCGACTTCGTCCGCGTGGATTTAGGTTTTTAAGGTGACGCAGGACGCTCGACCAAAATTGGCAGCGCACGTGGGTAACATGTTTGCTTTTCACTTGACATTGTATGAGAAAGTTGAGAGGCACGATGATTTTCACTGAAATCAAGCGCGCGAAAAGGGTTTAGGAAAAGTATTTTTGAGAAAAAACTGCTGAATTTATGTTTGCAAAGTAAAGTTATTTCAACTAATGAATAAATAAACTACGTCTAATGATAAATTGTTTTAGAATTTTCATATCCCTAATCTTATTTATTTACACCCAAAGTTGTCATTAATTTAGTGTTAAAATAGGAATCTTTTGAGCCTCGTAACTTTTAAATCAATATTTTTTTCAATGTTTTATATATCAATAAACCTAGATAATGACAAGATAAATCGATATAATTCTTAGTTTTGTGCGTACAATATCGAATATTGTTGTAATTTCCCTCCTACGTTTGTATGAAGAAAACACTGAACTGAGTCCCCTTAAAAATCCCGCGCGAACTCTTTGATTTTCCGGGATAAAAAGTAGTGTAGTAGTGACTCTTATAACGCAATAAAGTTTAATACAGCTCGCACAGCACTGCAGCCTAAAATTTAATAGATGCCTCTCTCTTTCTTTCTCTCTCTCTCTGCCGGAATGCCGTGCGATGACGATGCGAAAGCACTTGGTAAAAGATTATCTAAATATATAAAAGGAAAAGGTGACTGACTGACTGACTGACTGATCTATCAACGCACAGCTCAAACTACTGGACGGATTGGGCTGAAATATGGCATGCAGGTAGCTGTTATGACGTAGGAATCCGCTAAGAAAGAAAAAATTCAACTCCTAAGGGGGTGAAATAGGGGTTGGAAATGTGTGTAGTTCACGCGAACGAAGTTGCGAGCATAAGCTAGTTTGAATAAAAAGTTTAAAAATGTATTCCAGAGACCGGAGCACGCAACGAGCGTAGACTGTGTGCGATATACTGCGGCAAGGCAGCCGGCTTCCAATATGTGCACGGATTGCTAGACCGCGTGATGGCGCTGCTGAGACATCCCTGGGACAAGCAGACTGGATACTACTTGAGGCAGTGCGATGGTGAGGAATTTTTACGTACTATTTATGAAAGACTAGCTGTTGCCTGCTGTAGAATTGGGTTTTTTAAAAATTCCGTGGGAACTCTTTGATTTTCCGGGATAAAAAGTAGCCTATGTCACTCTCCAGGTCTTCATCTATACCCATGCAAAAAATCACGTCAATCCGTTGCGACGTGATTGAAGGACAAACCAACAAACAAACACACTTTCGCATTTATAATAAGAGTACTGATGTCAATTTATTGAAGTACTGGATGATGCCCGCGACTTCATCCGCGTGGATTTAATTTTTTTTAAAGATTAACTCTTAAATTTTCCGGGATAAAAAGTAGCCTATGTCCTTCCCCGGGATATAAGCTAACTCTGTACCAAATTTCATCAAAATCGGTTAAACGGTTGGGCCGTGAAAAGCTAGCAGACAGACAGACAGATAGACAGACAGACGGACAGACAGACACACTATCGCATTTATAATATTAGTATGGATGAGGCGAGGCAGCGGGCTTCCAGTTTGTTCACGGAATTCTAGTTTAGACTGCGTAATGGCGCTGCTGAGACAGTCCTGGGACAAGCAGATATCCCTACTACTTGAGGCAGTGCGATGGTGAGGACTTTTTATATACTACTGACTTTGTCTTTTTTTAATATAAAGAATATTAGCTATGTTTATTATGACTTATATTCCCCTTTCCCCTCCAACTAAGCGTAAAGCTTGTGCTATGAGTACTGTACAATTGTTTTTATTCAGATACAAGTTAGCCCTTGAGTGCAATCTCACCTGCTGGTAAATGATGATGCAATCATCATTTACCAGCAGGTTCCATCATTTACCATTTGAAAGATGGAAGCAGGCTAACCTGGAAGGGGTAGTTACAATAGCTCAACCGGTAAAGGAGTGGACTGAAAACCGAAAGGTCGACGGTTCAAACCCCGCCCGTTGCACTATTGGCGTACCTACTTCTAGCACAAGCCTGACGCTTAGTTGGATAGGAAAGGGGAATATTAGTCATTTAACATAGCTAATATTCTTTTTTAAAAAAAACAATAGTGCAACGGGTGGGTTTGATCTTTCGAATTTCAGTCCACTCTTTTATCTATTGAGTTATTGAGCCTCGTTTATTCTAGTCTATTGTCTTTTTCGTAACATTGCCAGATGCCTCATATTTTACGGGTTACCCCGTTTTTCCGGCTTTGATAATACAGAAACCTGTAACTGCGAAAGCAAAATACGTACGGGGTAAATAAATGTCCCGTATTTTTTAAAAATTCAGCCGGAGCAAAATTTTAAAAATAAATCTTCATAAAACACTGCTGTTTTGTCTTAAAAATCTAAAAACCATAATATTTTCGATGCTGAATACCCTTAAATCAAGAAGTGGCAGGTGGCAAACCTACTTGTTTTTTTAATTATTCATTGTAGGCACACGCTTGACCACACCTGATGGAAAGTGACGAGTTAGATGTGGTCTAAGATGGAACGCGTTTACCTAGAAGATGCCTAGTCTTTATAGTGATGCGGTGCCCTGCGTGAGCGACGAATACTACGCGACGCGACGCTGCGAACGTGACAAACGCGATCAACTCAACGGCATACCGTGCTTGCGGCCTATATTGCAGTCTGCGGCGAGACGTTACGTCGCGTCGTCGTGTTGCGTCGCGTCGCGTAGTATTCGTCGCTCATGCAGGACACCAAGTAAGTTTGCAAACGAACGAACAGAAAAGCGTTAGATATGTTAAAACTTATAAAGATTATTTCATTTCCAGATCCCGGTTACTTCCCCGGGCGATGCGCTGAGGTGGTGCTCCGCGGGCAGGCGATAGGCAAGGTGGGAGTCGTCCACCCGGACGCGCTGGCGGCCTTCGACCTCAGCAACCCCTGTTCTGCTGTCGAGATCAATATTGAACCTCTTTTGTAGACTCTATCATTCATCTTCTATTGTTATCAATCAGTAAACTGGTCTTTTTAAAATTGACTTTTATTTTCTTACAACTAATCATTTCGAGACACCACCGAATTTTTTTCAAAGAATATTAGCCAAATTCCCCTTTTCCCTCCAACTAAGCGTAAAGCTTGTGCTAGGCGTAGTACGACAATAGTACAACGGGTGGGGTTTGAACCGACAACTTTTCGGATTTCAGTACGCTCTTTTAACCGTTGAGCTATCGAGGCTGTATCTTGCTTCGAAATTCAATTAGAAAACATGTTTGTGATTGGTTGGTGCCACAAAAAGGTTAGCACCTACTGAGATTTTTGCCTAGTATCATTTGTATGGGATTATGTATTAGAGAGAGCGCTATACTGATCTTTCCGTGGATATAGTATATAGAAGATGCCCGCAACTGCACTAATATTACTACTAAAAAGCTGTGATAGCCTAGTGGGTAGGACGTCCGCTAATCGGAGGTCGGGGGTTCGATTCTGGGCACGCACTTATAACTTTTCAGAGTTATGTGCGTTTTTATAAGTAATTAAAATATCACTTGCTTTGACGGTGAAGGAAAACTTCGATCATGAAGAAACCGGCATGCCTGAGAGTTCTCCATAATGTTCTCAAAGGTGTGTGAAGTCTGCACATCCGTACTTGGCCAGCGTGGTAGACTGGCCAAACCCTTCTCACTCTGAGAGGTGAGCCGGGAGCCGGCGATGGGTTCATCAAGCAGACAACTAATATCTCTCCGGAAGACATCACTAACTGATAAAGCCGCCTTTGCAGTTACACCTTAACCTGTAAATATTCCGAAATGATTTTGTATGTTGTAAGTATAGTACGTGGCGGATTTCGGTTCTGTAGAGCATTGTCTCTGTCACTCATACCTATACGACGTTTTGTCGGTCTCAACGGCAGGGACAGCGCTCTATAAATTTGCTATCACCTTCTAAAGGTCGATGTACATTACTTTCGGCCGCGTACTCTATGTATGTTATTTGTGTGTAGTAAAGAGTTTTTATTTATTAACTTATTTATACAAATGAGATGTTCGGTACTATCGGTAGGTACCTAGTTACCCACTGGTCGGTACTGTATATACCTACACCTAAGCAAAAAGTAGACATTTGCTGACAATAGGACTTTAGCTGATTTGGCACTGTAATAATTTTATTAATGATGTCAGTAGATTAATATATCGAGGTTAGTGTGATTTAGGTCATTATTTATTTGCTTGGATATTGATTATGGTAAGTAACCAACCTCCTAATATTACTGAATAACTTAAAAAATGTATTAAAAATCAAATATTATTGTCCCTACTTAGTGAAGGTACCTACCTATCGTATTGATGTAGGTACTTCATTTAGGTAGGTAGGTATATCGTGTGATTAGTAATAATAATACTAAAAGTAAATTACTAGTAAACGAATCTAGGTAGCATTATTTTTAAATCCTTTCAATAGGTATTTTAGCAATAAAAAATGGAAAAATAAAAAAGAGATACATATAATTCAAATAATTACAGTTTAATGTGTGTATGGTAAAATAACAACACAAACAATAGAACAATAAAATACTTTTTATACACACACCTTTATAATTAGACACTAAATTAATTTACAACTTGTCAAGTGAAATTAATCGATTCACGATAAGACCAAAGCACACTTATAAAGTGCGCTGCGGGGTGATTCGCTAACTCAGTGTTTAACACTGAAGGATAGCCACCAAGCTTATTTGACATTGGATGGTTCAACATTGCTGCGTCATTGTCTAAACTTAAAATAATTTTTCATAGACCTTCAATGGATTAAAAATAGAATGTCAAATGAGCTCGGTGGTTAACTATCATTTAATGTTAGACACTGAGTTAGCTAATACTGTGGCCCTACCGCGGTTGTTTGACAGCTACAATGTCACGATCGCAATCATTTCTGGTTGGTTAATGCTCGCTCACTATTGGCCACAATGCATTGTTGCAACAAGAATCGCACAAATTCAACCAATCAGAACAATTGAGATTGTAATAATGATTGATGCAGGGTTTAGACTATCGCCCTACAGATTAGCTAACTCAGTGTCTAACATTAAATGATAGTTGTTGATAGAATGCGAGCGTCGAAACACTTCTGCGGTAAAGTAAAATGGACCATAACTTTTTTACTTTAGAGCTCAAGTTCGTCCATACCAGCCAGCCAGCGCTCCAAGCGAAAACTTTCAAAAGTTCAAATCAGTGGTAAGTATTAAATTTTTACTATCAATAAAAGACCATTAGGTCCATTGTACTCTGACGTTATTATGTTTCGACACTCGAATCCCACCGTTTGCGAGATGTAAAATCTCATACTAAGCATACTGTAGTATTCATAAATGAATAAATAAATTAAAAGAGAGTTTTTTTATTGCATTGCAACTGCATTTGACTTGACACTGATTCTGACGACTTTAACACTCGACACTACGTCGTTTCGGGAGTTTTGTTTATGGTACTTATTGGAAAGCTTCGCGTGTTATAAGTATGAGTCCGCCATTACAATTACAAACTATTCCAAAATATTATTAATTTTTGAGAATACAAATAAAATAAATTAAAATTCTGAGGTCAACTCATACAATGAATAGAATACAAAGTAGGTACCTTAAGTTTTCCGGGACCAATGTTTGGCCGCCATCATATATTCGAAGAGCTGATGGGAAATATTGAGAGGTACTTGATAAAAGCTATATTATACTGTATCTATTTACCTCACCAAAATATAGAAACACTTGCTAGCCAACCTTTATTATATTCATGATGTTATGGATATTTTTTCTTTATTTATTTAGGGGCTTTTATATACAGACAGACAGACAACAAAGTGTTTTGAGGTAGGGAACCTTAAAAAAGACAGAACTAAATGAATTATCCCCTTTTGAACGCTCCCCGCGGAACAGGATAGCACTAGATTTAGATCTGTCAGTTTACAGATTGTTTGCAATAGAATTAGTTAAGTGCCTATAACTCAACTTTTGTCAAGGCCCTCCAAAATTTTTCACCAGGTCTTGGACTAATTTAAATAAAATTAGCATAAATAACACTAAGCAATTATATTTATCATACTGAGCGTAATAATTCGAGTGGGTTTAAATTTTTTTTTTAATACAAGTTCGTCCTAAAATGAGTCCTAACATTTACAATTCAATGCTTTTTCATTTTACAATATTGATATTTAAAGGTTAAGACTCACGCACATTGGTGCAAGCCGCGCCGCATAGCAAAATTGCCTATTTCATTTTCTATAACTAAAGGGATGCAAAATTATGGAGCAGCCTGCAGCAGTGTGCGACGAGCTTAATACTTCAGGACTCTTATTAATTTTATAGCAAAATATTCTTCTTATTTGGTACCTAATCATCTAAAACTGAATTTTATCCAACATAGTGTATCAATTTTTTATATACTTAGGTAGGTATCTAGATTCTAGAAGCCAATAAATAATATTTTATCCTTTTTAAGGCACATGAGTAATAATTGACTACAAAACATCACAGTAACAATATTAAAGCCAAAATATTAGTATAATTCTAGTACAAAATATAAAATGTATCAATAGCGCATCATTATGCTCATATTATATTCAACTTATTAAACTTCTTTATGAGATGTAGTTGACTCATCCATCTCATAAATCCTATTTAATTTATTACTGAGCCAACTGTCGTCAAAATCGATTCAGAAAAACACACTTTTACATTTGTAAATAATATTAAAGTATGTTGGTTTCAAATGAAATATGTTGGGCTAGGTTGATCCGCACACTACACTGTTAGGCTAGACACACATGGGCGGTAAAATTACCGAGATGATGATTTATCATACTTTGTATGTGAAAATTGCTGTATGATGTATCAAGGCAGCTATTTGACTTGACCAGACTGTCCACCCACGTGTGTCTAGCCTAACAGCATACTGTGTAGATTTCAAAATGCATACTGTTAAAGGAAATATACCTAATATTATATCAAATTAATGTTAGATACTAGAATTATACATGTCAGCTTTTAAACATTGCTGTGAAATAAATAATAATTATTAACAGATATACATAGTTTTAAAAGTAATACTATAAGTATTTAGATTACTAAAGTGTCTAAATCACACTGTTTTAACAACCAATGCTTTAGTGTAGGTGCTTCCCCAATTATGGGACAGCTTTGGGCACCATGCCCTTTCCAAATTAATAAATTATAAATCCTTTTATTACTTACTTCAATTTTATTTTTTATAAATTGAGAAGGACTCTCTTTTAATGTAGAATGGGAACATGGTTTAATATTTTCATTTATATAAATTTTTATACCACAAGCATGCACTTATTAATAAACTATAACATAGTTTATCTAGTACCTTAGGTTACCATTAGTATAAAATATAATTATTATGCAAAAATATTGCACTTCCTAGAACCCATATTATCTGGTCATTCTTTTACACAATTTAAAAACATAGTATTCTGGATTGCTTTCTATTATATTAAACTCATAATTATTAATATATGTATCAATGTAAGTTGCATCTAAAATGTATAAAATTATAACTTTTATAAAAGTAACAATTTATATTTTATTGTATTGTTTCAGTGTGGACGGATACCTAAGCTGCTTTTATGTATTAAGCCTATTTGACATGATACAATTCATTTGGCAATTTGATCAAGTTCCCAATCAAATCGTCACATGTGTAGAGCAGTTGGTGATCTACCAACTAATTTACTCACACACAAATTACATACAATTTGATTGCCTATCAAATTGTTCAGTGTGGAATAGGCATAATTTACAACCATTTCAATCAAGTAGTAACTCTATTTTATTATACATTCTTTCTAATTCTGCCCTTTTGAAATCACCGGCTACTATAAATGGGCACAAGTAGAAGGATAACTCCTTCAGGTTAGGGGCACTAGTTTTGATGACCTTAGCTACTTGCATGGTGACGTGGAGACATCTAGAGAGACTGAGGTATGTTAGATGTTGGAATAAGTTCTTTGAGAAGTATGCCAATAAGGCATTCGTTGAGAAATAACCGTGGCGTAATTTCAACGATCTCAAACTTTTTAGCCTGTATAAATGCAACAGACTAGAGTCAAACAGAGTTTTGCATGTCATAATATGTAAAACTTGCAGGGCCTTACATTTCGATATCAAAGATATAATGTCATCGTTTAGTATGTCTCCGTAAATGTGCAAGGCTCTCAAAGTAGTCTGTTTAGTTAGGAGGAGGGACTCCAGAAAGTCAGCAGGTATATTCTTCATTTTCTCCATATTGATGCTCACTAGATTCACACATTGTAGCATGCTGTACAAACTGCTGTGAGTCAACGCAAAGTTGGACAAAATGAGAGTTTCCAAATACTTCAGCTTCTCAAATGGTAAGTGATACACAAAATTTCCATTTGCGTTTTCAGCAGTTTGTGCTATCAGTGAGTTGCGAAAGCTCAGGAATTTTAAGTTGGGCCAGTGGCCCAAGTCGTCAAAGATACAACTATCGACCAGGGATATACTTATTTCTAGATGAGTTAGATTAGGACAGTAGCTTATTAGAGAAGCTCGGACTTGAGAATACAACTTGAAATACTGTAGTTTTACTTTCTTTAAATATTTAGCTACAAATGGCACAACGCTGTCACTTACTCTCACATAGTTCTTCATGCATACAATGAGGCGTGTGTTCTCCCAAATGCAAGGCGTCAGGCAGAGCTGCTGCCATCTCACACACACCTGAGCCACGGCCAGGACTGATTCAAAATCGATCATAGAGAAAATGTAGATAAGTAGTTCATTCGGCAGATCATTTATAGTGAGGGAGTGAGAGCCCGGTTGCACTCCTGTCATCTCGAGGTGCACCATTCTCACTCACAGAGCCCCACCTCTCCGTAGTCCTGGAAGTATATTTTTATTTCTATCACCAGATATTTTTAACTTTACATCTAACATAAATAAAGCTCCTATATGAGTCGAAAGCTGTATACGACTATACTATGCAATAAAAGATGGAAACAGTCAAAGAAATAAACCTTGAATTGATGTAGCAATAACATAAACAAAAATCAAATGTGTCTGTGTGAGCTCCTCTCAGATAGCAAGTTTTAGGTGGCCAACATACCTCGAAATTACCTTGCTTCCTATTCGAGAATATTTTACTGTTTGCTTTAATAAAATCATAATTTATGCAAACTCTGTTTGTAACGATATTCACAATTTGGAGGGATCCTTTAGGAAGTTGATTTCTGCGTGCAAGGTTATATTATTCATTGTAAATAGAGGAACTATTCAAATAAAACAATTTTTAAAAAGAAATATTAAAAATAACTTTCATCTTTGACTTGATGCTATTTTTGTATGACGTTCGTCGTTCAATTCAACGTTTGTGACATTGACAATGACATTGACATTTTGCTTGTTTTTGATAGGTGACAAAACAGCTTCGTTTAGTAATTGCTTCTCGTATCTCGGATTTAGATTTTTTTAATTAAAAAACTAAAAAATTGAATAAAATAATTAGTTATTCTCCATTTTGCATATTGAAAAACTCAGGCCATAAAACTGCACATTATTTATTACTCAAGCCACCACAAACCGGTTAAATAGGTAGGTATAATATTGTTTACCATATCCAGGAAGGTTAGCTTGTATCACGAACCTCCTCAAATATTTCGGTCAGCTCTCCAGCCGGTATATAGAGCTAGTTATGTAAAGTTTAAGGTAAAGTAAAAAAAAAACAGAATTATAAGCATGATGTAAACTTCGAGAAAAGCCAGCGTGTGCGTAACTAGTAGTCTAGAGAGGTCGTTGCCAATCATGATTGTGTTCTTATATTTTCGTATCTACCTACCGTCCATTGGAGAATGGCTACACCAGTCACCACAGGGCTGCGCGCACGCTTCGGGCTACACTACACACTCGAGCTATCGGTGATATTTGGATCGATCGTCTTATTAAACAGAAGATAGAACTTGCCTACTTTTTTACCTACACGTTATAGAGCAAGATCCTCGTATTATAGGCTTACATTCAAGAGCACAAGCGCACATTGAATGGACTACTTGACTCATATCTAATTTCGTCCAATAAATGATTATTTATTATAGTATTTTGCTTAAGACAACGAAATATATCAATAACAATTATTAAAAACGCAGGATGGATATATAAATCCAATTTAAAAAAATACAGTTTTTATTTTTATTTGAAACGCAGAAAACGCTGTCAGCCATGATGTGACGTCATTAAATATGTAAACAAAGAAATGTCATCCCTATGTCACGCGGGGACTAACGTAGTATCCATATATATAAAATTTAAAGTCCTGACTAACTTATATATCAACGCACAGCCTAAACATCTAAACAACTGGTCCTAGATACATGAAATTTGGTCTGTGTGTTCTTTGTAGGTAAAGAGAAGCTATCTACTAGGAAAGGATTTTTTGAAATTCCACCCCTGAGTGAGTTAAATGGGGGTTTGAAATTTATGAAGTCCACGCGGACGAAGTCACGAGCATAAGCTAGTTTTTATATATTTCTAAAAACTCATAGTAAACGTAAAAAAATATCGTTTTCTCTTTATAAACTGAATAAGTTATTAAGTAAGACTTACAACAAAGTGATCTTTGCAATAATAAATTTGGGTTGAAGTCGTTAGTCATATAGGATCCCTTTAAGCAAGTCTTCGCGTGTTACGTATATTTATTTCACTGGGCACTCTAGTCCACAACTTTCCTGTGGTCTTTATCGATGCGTTTTTTACATTCTCGGATGATTCAATAACGATAATTACTATATTTTTCATGTAAACTAGTATAGAAGTCATGTTTATTAAACTTTGGGAGGTTATGCTGTTGTTTACAAATGCATGACGTCAGAGCACAGATAATCTATCGGCCAAACATGGCCGACAGTGTTTTCACCTGTCTAAGAAAAATATATTTTTAAATTAAAGTTTTACGGTTTTTAGGGCGCAAAAAAATATAGTGTTAATTTTTTTGATCTAATAGGACAAATATTAACCATTTAAGACCTACTTAAAAAAAGTGTCAACTAGCCTATTGTGTCTGACGGATGTTTGGTCCCTACGAATCCTACGATTGTTCTGGCTGCTTACAAAAAGTATTGATATAGTTAGTTAGTTCCCTGAGTATCATAAAATAAAAATTAAGACGGCCTATAAGTTAGATTAAGTAACAAGTTACATTAATTTTTCCGAACTTTAAAGCGTCTGGCAAAAATTACGCCTCACGGGAGGTGTCTGGCAATATTGATTATTAACACTATTCTGTACAACATACCTACAATCAGCACTCAGACTTTAAGAAAAAGTGAGCAATGTTTTTTCGTAGGTACCTTTAGCAGCTGATATCTTTAAATTGGCCCTTTTCTAGTAAATATGCGAACCTATACGTACAACCTGCATAATATACCTAAAGAGTACTCTATCCCACACACATTTTGTTACTCAGAAAATAAGACAGGTCTTGCGTTTCGGGGATCTTAATCTATTAGAATAGTATTACCTATGAATTCTTTTAGAAGCTACCGTCCCTGTACGAAGAGTAGAATAATTTAATTATGATAAAGTAGGTACACAATAAATAAAATCGCTGAATAATTTCATATAAAATTTATTACCTACACATTATTTTCAATATTTTATTTTAAATTAAAATAGATTACCTAATTATTATAATTTAAGCTTGTAAATAATATTATTGTGTCGGCATTATTACGGCTCGCCTTGCGTCTGGCTGCAAAATTGATTGAATTTCCGTTTTTTGGTAAATTACTAATTAGGTTAGGTACCTACCTACAGATTATAATAATTATTTTTCGGTACAGCAATCGCAGCAATAGATATTGTTGTTGATGGTTACAAAAGTATTTTTAGAACTTCCTGTTTTGCAATTATTATTTATGTAACTATTTAGGTAGGTACTTATTTAAAAACAGGTGGTAAATACGTTGCTGCTGGCATAGATACCGATGTTTGAGTTGCAGTATTTTCAACAGGAGGTAAGTAATCCTGTGTTGGCACTACCTGTGCTGTTTGCCCTGTTACTTGTCTCTGAGTTGATGTTTGTTGTTGGATACTCGGTTGCAAGTAATTCGTACTCGGTCCAGATACAGCAGCATTCGATTTAGTTATTGTTGTTTGTTGTTGAGTACTTGGTTGCAAATAAGTAGTACTCGGTCGAGACACTTGGGCATTGGATGTGGTTGTTGTTTTTGTACGTTGTTGGGTATTCGGTTGCAAGTAAGTAGACCTTGGTCCAGATACAGAGGCAGTTTGTTGTTGGGGCCTCGGTTGTAAGTAACTGGAACTTAGACCTGACACAGCAGCATTAGATGTTGTTGTTTTTGATTGTTGTTGGGTGCTTGGTTGCAAGTAACTGGTACTCGGCCCGGACACAGCAGCGTTAGATGTTGTTTGTTGTTGGGTACTCGGTTGCAAGTAAGTAGCACTCGGTCCAGATATAGACGCTGTTGTTGCCACCTGCATTGTTGCTATCGATGAAGTAAGTGGTGGGAGATATTCGTCAGAAGGTGCAACTACTAGTGCTTCTGCCACGGTTTGAGTATTGGTAGTTACACTACCTCCTCCAGATGAAGGCGGTAAATATTCTGGAGCATTGGTTGAGATAGTTCCGACTGCAGCAGTATTGGATTCTCTTGATGGAACATCATAAAGGTTGGATACTGAGGTTACTTTTTGCATGTCTCTAATTCCTGTATTTTGTGTTTCATAGTTGTAACCACCTGAAATGGATCCCCCGCTTGCCGTTACTGTATTAGTGGTAACCTTGGATCCAGTATTTTGTGTGGCACCACTATAGCTATAACCAGATGAACCTGATCCTGAACTAGCAGTTATTGTAGACCCTTCTGATCCTATAGCAGTATTCTGTGCGGCACCACTGTACCTGTAGCCACCTCCACCTCCAGAAATGACTGCTGTAGCACCTGTTGTGACAGACGCAGTCTGAGATCCACCAGTGTACTTATATCCGCCCGAACCACTTTCTGATCCTGAAACTGTGTTAGCGCCTGCTGTTGAAATTGAACCAGTATTCTGTGTGCCGCCACTGTAACTATAACCGCCAGATCCTCCTCCAGTTCCCGCAGAGACCGAATTAGTTCCTCCTGTTGCCACTGAAGCAGTATTCTGTGTGGCACCACTATACCTGTAACCAACTCCTCCGCCTCCACCTCCACCTTCTGAAGTAGTGGCAGCAGTGCTTCCTGATCCTGACCCAGTACCCTGAGCACCACCGCTGTATCTATAACCGCTTGATCCTCCTCCAATTCCCGTAGAAACTGCGGTGGCACCTCCTGTAGACACTGAGGCAGTATTCTCTGCGGCACTATTGTACCTATAACCACTACCTTCTGAAGGGACCGTAGTATCTCCTGATTTATAACCACTGGTTCCTCCTCCAGATCCCGTAGAAACTGCAGTAGAACCTTCTGAAGACACTGAACCATAGTTATAACCAGTTGACCCTGATCCTGCAGTAACAGTGGATGATATACTTCCCGTAGTTCCAGCTGTGTTAGTCTGAGCACCTCTGTTGTAGTTGTAACCACCTGCCCCTGAGATTGCTGCGGAACTGGTCACTGAAGAACCGCTGGAGTAGCCAGTATTAGCTGAGCCGCCTGCAGGTGCGGGGTATGCATAGTACATTTGTAGCGCCGACGTCCTGTCAACATTCGTGGCTTGAGTCGAAGCAACAGTTCGAGAAGGCAAATTGAAAGAGATAGTAGGACGATCGTAAACATACCCAGCTTGGCGCCTTTCACGGTTGTTTCCTATTCCGAACGCCGCATTCGTGCTAAGATATTGACAACTTGTTCCAACAAATAGAATACACAACAAAACTGTAAGACATTGAAAACATATGCCCATTTTTAGAACAAACGCTTGAAGGCGGTCCTAGCTCAGTTCAACTGGATTTATAATATTCGTGAGAAAGCTGTTTCGTGACATTATGAAATATGCACTTCCATACTTAACCCTAGGACTGCATTGAATCTACCTTTAATAATATTTCAGAAACATTTAAAATTATCTTAATCTCTATAGCACAGACGCAAGTTAGAAATACCTTTTTGATCTTCTTTTTGCCCCCTTCTACGTCATCCCTGACCCTGTGACCTATAGAATCCTACACCAGAAAAGTTTCTTGTCTCGGAGACTCCTAGTTAAGCGATGAATTTGAACAGCTTTCTCACGAATATTATAAATCCAGTTGAAGTCTCGGAGACTCCTAGCAAAGCGATGAATTTGCTCACCATTTTCGGGTCATATTATTCTGCCCCGAAACCTTTAAATGAAAATGAAATGAATTTTTTTTTTTTTTTTATTCGTATAAACTTTTACAAGTGCTTACGAATAGTCGGATGCATCTACCACTGGTTCGGAATGCCTTAGGAAAGGAAATAGCACATGAGTATATCTACTCGTGTGGAAATAGTTTGGTAGATAGTTGCACCTATGCATACATTTTGAGAACGCACTCGCCATATTTGCTCTATCTGTACGTCAACTGTCATGTCAAAATTAACCCATATAGACCTCCATGTCCGAGACAGTCGAGCAGCTTGATGGCAAAGAAAGTTTTTTAGGTTCCTCCCTCTCTGGCAGACCAAAATGGGTGCTAGAGGATTCGACACTTTTTTTATTGACAAGTTTTGCTTACAAACACAGTAGGTATGCGCTAGAGGGTTTATTTACAAGTTGAACCATCTTGTGGTTAGGCTAAATTATAACTTAGTAAATTAAATCCGCTTAGGTACTTACCTATAATAGTTCCTACCTACCTACCTACTTAGTTGTTGTCACATCTTTTATTTGTGTGCTTTCAATAATTATGTCAAGGCGCTGTTTGTTGCAGCTAAGAACTGGAAGGTCTTCCTGTGTAGAACCTAGGTACCCTTGTTTTTAGGGTACCTACCTATCTATCTAGGGTACCTATATCAGGACTCCAAATTCAGGAGAAATGGTAATCAAGCATGAAATTTGTACTTAGTCAAATAAATGAGTACCTAACTATCATAGACTTGAGATCACGGCTTGAGTCCTTGAGATTATCACGTCACTGCTAACTATATCGGTAGGTAGGTACCTACATACATAACATACATAGTTAGCAGTGATGTGATTATCTCTAGGTATGGCCGGTGACGTCATATTTATATTATCTGCACTCTGAAGATAACAGCAAATCAGTCCATCCACCTACTGCGGCCAAAATCTACAGTAGATAGATACAGAAATAGTACAGAAGTGAAAGGATTCAGTGGATTGTCTTGTGTTTGATTTACCACAATAGATTGTGATTTGTGAACGTCTACTTGTTGAAATAAGGTTTGTTCTTAGGTAGTTCAATTAAGTTTTAAAAAACGGCTTTAAATTCATCGTACGGTCTAACTACGTAGGTACCTATAATAATAGGTCTTAGGTACCTGCCTATGGGTCGATCAAGTATGACGTAACGCATTTTTTAAAGATTTTTTACCCTTCCTCCCTCCACCCCAATGTAACGCGCCGTACCCACAACAGTAGATTTTTCCCTCCCCAAATGTTACGTACACCGACCATCTTCTGAACAATTCCCCGTAAAACAACTCAACTCGTCGCCAACTTGGGACAGCAAAATAAAAACGACATATTATGGGTAGGTATATAGGGTAGGTACCTAGGCTACTTTTATCCTGGAAAATCAAAGAGTTCCCACGGGATTTTTAAAAACTTAAAACCATGCGGACGAAGTCGCGGGCATCATTATTTATTTATTTATTTATATATATATATATATATATATATATATATATATATATCATCTAGTATATTATATTATCTAGGTAGTACCTAGTTACGAACATAATATATTTTTATATGTTGTCATGGCCCATTATGGGTGAGATTTGTAGATATATATACTCGTACCTACGACTAATTTCAATCTCCCTTTAAACAAACGTATTGCTATTTGCTTTAGCTTCATCGTTGTTCCAACGGACGTCCACAGTTGAACATACCTACCTTCCTATAGTGATTTCCTAAATCAAATATCTTGTTAAGTACCTACGTTCATTGAATTATTATGTTATTATGTAATTATGTACCTACTACCTCAGTGGTTACATTTTTTTTTCCTAATTTCAGAAAATGGTGCTAAAACTATACGGAGTGTCTGAAGGCCCGCCAACTATCTCGGTGAGGCAGGCTTTGACGACATTGGAGATCCCGTTTGAACTGATCAATGTGGACTTTGGCCAAGGAGAACACATGACTGCAGAATTTGCAAAGGTAAGGAACACATCATCATCATCATAATCATAATCATCACTATCTTCTTCATCTAAAACCATCGCCGGCCCACAAATTGAGCATGGGTCTCCTCTCAGATTGCAAAGGGTTTATCTCATAGTCCATCAAGCTAGCCAAATGTGGATTGGCAGACTTCACACATCTTTGAGAACATTATGGAGGATTCTCAGGCATGCAGGTTTCCTCACGATGTTTAAAGAATTCAAGTGAGCATGTAATTTGTAAAATTTTTAGGTAGATACACTGCAAATTTATCGTCACGTTGACAGTCAGTCAGTCACTTTTTCGTTTTAAGTATATATTTAGATTATGATATTGAGAAAAATGTAATATGTCTGAAATATCAATACAAGATGCGTAGCTGGCAAATTCCTTCAGCAAACCCTATACGTGCTGAATAACTTTCACCGTACCTACCTACCTACCTAATAAAATGTACATATTTGTAATTCTTAAATACTTACCTATCTATGTATATTCCAGATGAACCCACAAAAATTGATTCCTGTCTTGGACGATGACGGATTCTTTCTAAGCGAGAGCAATGCAATCCTGCAGTACATTTGCGACAAGTATAAGCCATACTCTAATATTTATCCACAGGAACCGATAGCCAGGTACTTACTTTAAAAAACAGTTTTATTTAATACCTCCTACTTATAAACTGGTTGTTATTTTTTCAATATCAGCGGCTTAAGAGTTTAGCAGCAAAGTTCTGAGTTCAGATTTTCATGTCCTGCAATCACAGTTTTGTGTGCAACGGCTTGCATTTACGGTTAAAATAAGCAACATACTAATCCAGATACGTATCTGTGATGTTGTAGTTATAACTTTTATACGATTGGAATACGGAACTCTGAACTGTAGAACTATGTACGTGGAATCAATGACATCTAACCCATTCAAATGAAGCTGTTATAAAGTCTTCATCGTTTTTTTTCCATCAAGATCTGTACCACGAACAGAAACTAATAGGTACCTACCTACTTACAACATTTATCAGGAAAATAACGTTTTAAACTCAATTAATGTAGTAGGTAGTTGTACTAATAAGAACAACAGGATAAACGTCGATAACGAATTTTTCCAGAGCCATCGTGAATCATCGACTTTGCTTCAGCCTATCAACTTACTACGCCAACATATCTGCATACACAGTAAGTTAAAATCATAATTACATACGTTATTTATAAAAAATGTGTTGAAAATTCTGGGATATCATATTAAAAGTCAGATAAGCACTTCATATAAATCTGATGAACTAGTAAAAATAATAATCACACTCACACTTTCTATATTATTAGCGAACAAACAGGTAGTTGGGTTACCCAGTGGCATAGCAGAGGGGGGGCGGCGGCGGCGGTCCACATTGGGTGTCACCTTCTTTGGGGTGACACCCACCCGGTCTCTAAACTTTGAGGAGTTGGGACTTGGAGTCCAAGCATAAGGTCGTTGCTTAGTACCTACAACGTTAATTTACTATGAACACTTCCTGAATCTTGATAACTTAGGCGGGCAGTAACCCTGCAGCATCAAGATTGAGGAGTCGGATCTAGAAATTTTTATGAGACCACCACGGAAACACAATTTTGCAAATCTGTCCAGAAACCTCGAAAAATCGGTGAACATACATTAAAAAAACGGGCCGAATTGAGAACCACCTCCTTTTTGGAAGTCGGTTAAAGATTTATTGCTTATTACTTTCGATGGGGTGACACCACCAACTTCCGCACCGGGTGCCACCCAAGGTAGCTACGCCACTGGGGTTACCTATACATATATGATTTAGGCACCTCCAGACTCAACCTGTAAAATTATATTATTTGCAGCACCAAACCAAAACACTACCTACTGTCAATGTTGCCGAATTTTCAGGAATTTGTTTATTGGCACTTGAATAATCAAATCAAAAGCTTAGGGGATGGGATTTTTCTGAGCATGATATAAATACTCTGCAGTCTTCTTAAAGCAAAAAATACTATTGTAGCCAGCTTTTAATAACGCCGTTTTTAATGTTTTACTAGATTACTTTTACCCATCTTTTATTATAACACATTTAATATTAATTTCAGGTAGATCCAGTGTTTTTCGACTACGAACGCACAGAATTAGGTTTGAAGAAAATTTACATGGCATTGGACGTTTTGGAAGAGTATTTCTTAAGATCGGGCACCAGGTACGCGGCGGCGGATCACTTAACTATCGCAGACTTTCCTCTTTTTAACGCCAACATGACTATGGAAGCTATGGGTTTGGACTTCAGCAAGTATATACGGGTAAATTTTGATTTATTTATTGACCTTATCTCAGATTTCTATACTTAAAATCATCATTAGTTACTAAGTAGTTAAGTATCTACACATCATAAAAGTTTAATTAAAGTTTTAGGACCTAAATTAATAAGCAATTACCTACTTTGCAGGTCTTGCGGAGGAGGTTTGCTTTAATAAAACAAGTTAATAGTTGAGGAGAGTTTTAATATAATGATCGTTTTTACAGATCTCCCATTGGTACAATAATTTCAAAAATGACTATCCTGAACTTTGGAAGATCTCTGAAGGTGCGATGAAGGAACTTCAATACCTCTCGGCGAATCCTCCTGATCTAACACATTTGAATCATCCAATACACCCGATGCGTAAAATTAAAAAATAAATGTATTCTAGGTTGTTTATCCTGTTTCTCTGATCCTTTAACACCTTTATGAAACACATCTCTTCATAAAGCCCAAGCAGGAGTGGGAGCAGCAATCACTGTTGTTGTTACACTGAAAAAAGAAATCAAATTGGCTTATTCCGTTTACTCACCCAAAAACAGTCACCGTAGGGTGTATACTCAGTAGATAGATGGACACAGGACACACGTTTCTGAATGTACACCCTAGAGTAGCTGTTGTAGGGTGCATAAACGGAAGAAGCGATAAAATTGTGTAGAATATAGCCATAAGATAGAAAGGGGCTATAAAATATTTATAAGAGAGTTATATTTTCCAGATATATTTATTAGAGCTTACTCAATCTTCAGTTTCAGAGATGTATGTATGTATATCTATGGCTCATCAATATCATCATGCGAAATCATAGTCAAGACTTAGGTACAAACTTGTCATCGTATATTAGATAGGTAGTATTATTGTGAAATTCACAATTGGACCCACGTTTCCAACTTACATAATGGAATAAGAGCCAGCGCGTGCCAGACCTTCCTTATTATTAAAGCTGAAAGTTTCTCTGCTGTGAAAGTTGGATGTTTGTTTGGATCATGGTGGCTTTGAGGGATAACAGGTAGGTACACAGGCTTTTACACCTTTATTAACTGTTATCTCCCAAAGCCATCATGATCCAAACAAACATACATACAAACATTGCTCCCAGTGTTGGGGACAATACGCAGAGAAACCTTTCAGTCTGGCACGCGCAGCGCGCTGGCTCTCTCTCTCTAGTCTCTATAACATATACAGCAAATAAGCCACTTTTGATAGATACATTTATTTAGAAATAGATGATGCCCGCGACTTCGTCCGCGTGGATTTAGGTTTTTAAAAATCCCATTCCCTCTTTGATTTTCCGGGATAAAAAAGAAGCCTATGTCCTTCCCCGGGATCTAAGCGTCAAAATCGGTTGAACGGATGGGCCGTGAAAGGCTAGCAGACAGACAGACAGACACACTTTCGCATTTATAATATTAAGTATGGATTAACTACGATAGGTACCTACTAATCTGTTTAATCATAGTAAAACACTGTTGATACGAAAAATACACTTACGAATTCTCCTATTTGTGCGCACTTTTTGTAAACCCTTAAAAGATATTCCATGGGAGTTTCCTCAACATTTAAATTATTATTATCAATTTGTAGAGGCATCGGCACGTCCTCTAAAACTATGGTTATTCTATTCCTTAAATATGCATTCGCATTGTAACCAGCAAAAACAATAACAAAGAACAATGCAAAAACTAAGCGAGTCATGGTAACTAGGTAAGTAGGTATTAGAGTCCGTTTTAGGATCGATAAAATTCAATTAAATAAATAATATACTTTGAGAAAACATATTTTTATTATAGGACATGTTAGAGTGACATTTCAAATTTTAAAAAGAATTATCAATATTACGATCCTTTTTAGACATAAAGAAGAAAATACTGAAGCACTAGTTGTACATAGTAAAATGAATAAAAAGAAAAAATGTGGTTATTGCGGCCTTACTGGACACAAAGTCAAAAGCTGTTATAAGTGGATATCGGATGGTAAACCTCCTAAGCCACAAAATCCATCAACAAGTAAAGCTAAAGATGCCAACTTTACACTTTCACTAATGCAGATTGAAACGAATGAAACAGTAAATGTAATTGAAAGAGATGATGAGAATTGGTATGTCGACAATGGTGTCTCTTTGTATTACAAGATGATGCTGTTTCTAGTATGCCTCAAACATTGAATGCTCCAGATTCAAGCTCACATGAAGTAATTCCCACTTCGTCGACTAATGGAAATGAAATCATCAGTCAAAATGAAGACGAGTCTAATGAATCATATGTTACTCCTAATTCCTCTGATTCTGAGGATGAAGAAATTCCTGAAACAAGAACTCTTCGAGATAGATCTATACTAAGACCACCAGTGCGATTCGATGACTATTTTATATCTACTGTTGTAAATGATTTAGGCGAACCTGAAACATATAAACAAGCTATAAATAGTTCTGAAAAAGCTGAATGGTTGAAAGCTATGGAAAGTGAGCTAAATTCTCTGAAAGAGAATAAAACTTGGATACTTGTGGATAAACCGAAAGACAGAAAGCTTATTTCTTGTAAATGGATCTATAAAAAGAAGACCAATGCTGATGGAAGCCTCGACAAATATAAAGCTAGACTTGTAGCAAGAGGTTATACTCAGGAGAAGGGAATTGATTATGAGGAAACATTTAGCCCTGTTGCTAGAATGTCAACTATTAGGTCAATTTTAAGCATCGCTGCAAACGAAGGACTATCTCTCTTACAGTTTGATGTAACAACTGCCTTTTTGAATGGTTTATTAGAAGAAGATATCTATATGAAACAACCAGAAGGCTATAGTGATGGCACAAATAAAGTCTGTAAATTGAAGAGAAGTCTATACGGGCTTAAACAGGCTCCCAGATGTTGGAACAAATGTATTGTCGACTATCTGAAAAATATTGGCTTTAAACAATGTGACACAGATCCATGTTTGTTTATTAGAAATCGACGAGGCAATAAAATTATTCTAGCGCTCTATGTTGATGATGGACTTGTTGCATCAACAAATCAGAAAGATTCTGAGAAGTTTATAGCTGAATTGAGAAGTAGGTTCAAGATAACCACTAAACCAGCTAATTACTTTCTTGGTTTAGAACTTTCTAGTGATAAACATGGTGGAATTGTAGTTTCACAAAAGCATTATGCTCAAAAGCTACTAGAACGCTTTGGGATGAGTGACTGTAAAGCAGTCAATACTCCAATTATTAAAGAAGCTCATACAGATTCTGAAAAGGAGAATGATGTTAAGTTTCCTTATAGAGAAGCTGTTGGTGCATTAGCATACTTGATGACAGCAAGCAGACCAGATATATCGTACGCTGTAAGTTTTGTATCCAGGTCACTTGCTAATCCCACTACAGAAGACGTACAAAAGGTCAAGCGCATTTTTCGTTACATCAAAGGAACAATAGATTTTGGAATTGTATATAAGAAAGATTACAAGTCTGGAATCTTAGAATGTTATAGTGACGCAGATCACGGTGGAGATCCAAACACAGGACGCTCTACATCTGGAATTCTGTGTATGTATGCTGGAGGAGTAATTGCTTGGGCAAGTCGGAAGCAAACATCAGTAGCAATTTCGAGTACTGAAGCGGAGCTCGTAGCAGCTAGTGAAGCAGCTCGTGAAATTGTATGGCTTAAGAGACTGTTTAATGAAGTTACCAAATTAAAAGAAATTCCCAAGCTGCAAATTGATAATGATGCAGCTATAAAAATTTCTCAAAATCCAGAGCTTCATCGACGTACGAAACATATTGCTTTAAGACATTTTTATGTCAGAGAATTAGTTTCAGAAAATGATCTTGAAGTCAAATATGTTCCCACAGAATATCAATGTGCAGATATTCTAACTAAGCCTATCCATAAGCCTAGACTTATGTTTATTTGTAAGTTAATCGGCTTGGTGACATAAATTTCTCAAAACGGGAGGATGTTAAAGAAGGTTTTGTATTAATTTATGTGTCACACTGGCTGTCTATTTTATTCTAATTCTTTTTAAAATTTGGAATGTCACTCTAACATGTACTATAATAAAAATATGTTTTCTCAAAGTATATTATTTATTTAATTGAATTTTATCGATCCTAAAACGGACTCTAATATGTTAAAGAAGGTTTTGTATTAATTTATGTGTCACACTGGCTGTCTATTTTATTCTAATTCTTTTTAAAATTGGAATGTCACTCTAACATGTCCTATAATAAAAATATGTTTTCTCAAAGTATATTATTTATTTAATTGAATTTTATCGATCCTAAAACGGACTCTAATATTTAATTTGGTAACTTCATTAAACAGTCTCTTAAGCCATACAATTTCACGAGCTGCTTCACTAGCTGCTACGAGCTCCGCTTCAGTACTCGAAATTGCTACTGATGTTTGCTTCCGACTTGCCCAAGCAATTACTCCTCCAGCATACATACACAGAATTCCAGATGTAGAGCGTCCTGTGTTTGGATCTCCACCGTGATCTGCGTCACTATAACATTCTAAGATTCCAGACTTGTAATCTTTCTTATATACAATTCCAAAATCTATTGTTCCTTTGATGTAACGAAAAATGCGCTTGACCTTTTGTACATCTTCTGTAGTGGGATTAGCAAGTGACCTGGATACAAAACTTACAGCGTACGATATATCTGGTCTGCTTGCTGTCATCAAGTATGCTAATGCACCAACAGCTTCTCTATAAGGAAACTTAACATCATTCTCCTTTTCAGAATCTGTATGAGCTTCTTTAATAATTGGAGTATTGACTGCTTTACAGTCACTCATATGGCAATCTAAACAAACCAAAGGAACCGGATAGCACAGCATCAGCAGAAGTTTTTGATTCTTATCAAAAAGCTCTGAGAACATACAATGAGAAAAACAATACTGCAATGTTCATTTTAATGGCTAATATGTCAGATGCTACTCTACAAAAAGTGATGAGATTCACAAATGCTAAACAGGTTTGGGAAGAATTGCACACTCTGTTTGATGGTACATCTGAAGATAAAAGCTATACACTATGCTACAGTTTCTTCGGCTATCGTAAAGATCCTTCTCATGACATGTCAATGCATATATCTAAATTGAAAAATATATGGCATGAATTGAAAGTAGAACTACAAAAATCTGAAAAAGATGATCTTCAAGATAAAGAAAAATATGACCTTCCAGAGATTTTACTCATCTGCAAGATCTTAGAAACTTTACCTGATGACAGCTATTTTCCATTTAAATCTAGTTGGATGCTTATGTCTAAAAAGGATCGTAATATTGATAATTTGACAGCTCAAATTTGCGCTTATGAACGATCGCTTACAAATAAAGAAGAAAATACTGAAGCACTAGTTGTACATAGTAAAATGAATAAAAAGAAAAAATGTGGTTATTGCGGCCTTACTGGACACAAAGTCAAAAGCTGTTATAAGTGGATATCGGATGGTAAACCTCCTAAGCCACAAAATCCATCAACAAGTAAAGCTAAAGATGCCAACTTTACACTTTCACTAATGCAGATTGAAACGAATGAAACAGTAAATGTAATTGAAAGAGATGATGAGAATTGGTATGTCGACAATGGTGCAACTAGCCATGTCTCTTGTTGCAATGACATATTTTCTACATTTCAATATTTTACTAATAACCAATCGGTTACAACTGCAAATGGCGCTAAAATACAAGCTATCGGTAAAGGTACAGTTGATATAATAGCAGACGTTCATGGACAGCAAGAATATATAAGGCTTTGTGACGTATGGTATGTACCTGAAATAAAAAGAAATTTATTTTCTGTTCTTGCCGCACAAGACAAACTAGAGGACAGTGTCTTTATATCTGAAAGAGAATCGTGTATGTTGAAAGTAAAAGGAAAAATTAATTTAATTGGAAAACGCGTTAAAAATGGAGGTCTGTATAAGTTAAATATACAAGCAATTAAAATACAAACTCCTGAATTGAACACTGTATCTAATGATAATATCCTACAACTGTATCACGAACGATTTTGTCACCAGAATAAAAGACATGTAAAACTTTTGTTAGAAAAGGAACTTGGTATCAAAGTAAAACTCGATTCTCAATTATGCACAGGATGTGTCTATGGTAAAACACACAGATGTAAATTTGGAACAAGAGAAAGAGCTAAAGTACCAGGAGAGATTATACATACTGATGTGTGTGGTCCGTTCCCAAATTCTTTCAGTAAATTTCGCTATTTTGTACTTTTTAAAGATGATTACAGCAAGTATCGTCAAATTTATTTTATCAAAAACAAGTTTGAAGTTAAAGATAAGCTTGTACAGATGATTAATGAAACAAAGACTGCTGGTCATGTAATAAAAACAATTCTCAGCGATAGTGGTGGAGAATTTCATAACGAGGCTGTAGAAAATATTTTAAAGTCTCATGGTATTCAGCAAAGATTGATAATGCCATATACACCAGAGCAAAATGGGTGTTGTGAAAGAGATAACAGAACTTTAGTTGAGGCTGCTCGTACTATGATGCATGCTCATGAAGAACTTCCACTTGCTTGTTGGTCAGAGCTTGTCAACACTGCTGCTTATGTTCTGAACAGAACTGGACCGACTTCTACAGAAGGTAATCACCATTTGAGTTATGGTTTGGACAAAAACCATCCATTAAACATTTAAGGATAATTGGTAGTGAATGTTACGCTCACGTTCCAAAACAAAAGCGAACAAAACTCTCCAAGAAAGCCGATAAATGTATTCTCATTGGTTATGATGGTAATGATGGTTACAGATTATTGGGCTGTGATAATAACGGCAATGTTAAATTAATCAGATCGAGGGATGTAACATTTAATGAGTCGATTATTAGATCAATTGGATTAGATTCAGATGCAACTGAAGCAGATGAACAAAGTATAGAAATTCACTTCCCTAAGACTAATGAAAATCATCCAATGTTCGATGCAAGGGAGGATGTATTACAAGATGATGCTGTTTCTAGTATGCCTCAAACATTGAATGCTCCAGATTCAAGCTCACATGAAGTAATTCCCACTTCGTCGACTAATGGAAATGAAATCATCAGTCAAAATGAAGACGAGTCTAATGAATCATATGTTACTCCTAATTCCTCTGATTCTGAGGATGAAGAAATTCCTGAAACAAGAACTCTTCGAGATAGATCTATACTAAGACCACCAGTGCGATTCGATGACTATTTTATATCTACTGTTGTAAATGATTTAGGCGAACCTGAAACATATAAACAAGCTATAAATAGTTCTGAAAAAGCTGAATGGTTGAAAGCTATGGAAAGTGAGCTAAATTCTCTGAAAGAGAATAAAACTTGGATACTTGTGGATAAACCGAAAGACAGAAAGCTTATTTCTTGTAAATGGATCTATAAAAAGAAGACCAATGCTGATGGAAGCCTCGACAAATATAAAGCTAGACTTGTAGCAAGAGGTTATACTCAGGAGAAGGGAATTGATTATGAGGAAACATTTAGCCCTGTTGCTAGAATGTCAACTATTAGGTCAATTTTAAGCATCGCTGCAAACGAAGGACTATCTCTTTTACAGTTTGATGTAACAACTGCCTTTTTGAATGGTTTATTAGAAGAAGATATCTATATGAAACAACCAGAAGGCTATAGTGATGGCACAAATAAAGTCTGTAAATTGAAGAGAAGTCTATACGGGCTTAAACAGGCTCCCAGATGTTGGAACAAATGTATTGTCGACTATCTGAAAAATATTGGCTTTAAACAATGTGACACAGATCCATGTTTGTTTATTAGAAATCGACGAGGCAATAAAATTATTCTAGCGCTCTATGTTGATGATGGACTTGTTGCATCAACAAATCAGAAAGATTCTGAGAAGTTTATAGCTGAATTGAGAAGTAGGTTCAAGATAACCACTAAACCAGCTAATTACTTTCTTGGTTTAGAACTTTCTAGTGATAAACATGGTGGAATTGTAGTTTCACAAAAGCATTATGCTCAAAAGCTACTAGAACACTTTGGGATGAGTGACTGTAAAGCAGTCAATACTCCAATTATTAAAGAAGCTCATACAGATTCTGAAAAGGAGAATGATGTTAAGTTTCCTTATAGAGAAGCTGTTGGTGCATTAGCATACTTGATGACAGCAAGCAGACCAGATATATCGTACGCTGTAAGTTTTGTATCCAGGTCACTTGCTAATCCCACTACAGAAGACGTACAAAAGGTCAAGCGCATTTTTCGTTACATCAAAGGAACAATAGATTTTGGAATTGTATATAAGAAAGATTACAAGTCTGGAATCTTAGAATGTTATAGTGACGCAGATCACGGTGGAGATCCAAACACAGGACGCTCTACATCTGGAATTCTGTGTATGTATGCTGGAGGAGTAATTGCTTGGGCAAGTCGGAAGCAAACATCAGTAGCAATTTCGAGTACTGAAGCGGAGCTCGTAGCAGCTAGTGAAGCAGCTCGTGAAATTGTATGGCTTAAGAGACTGTTTAATGAAGTTACCAAATTAAAAGAAATTCCCAAGCTGCAAATTGATAATGATGCAGCTATAAAAATTTCTCAAAATCCAGAGCTTCATCGACGTACGAAACATATTGCTTTAAGACATTTTTATGTCAGAGAATTAGTTTCAGAAAATGATCTTGAAGTCAAATATGTTCCCACAGAATATCAATGTGCAGATATTCTAACTAAGCCTATCCATAAGCCTAGACTTATGTTTATTTGTAAGTTAATCGGCTTGGTGACATAAATTTCTCAAAACGGGAGGATGTTAAAGAAGGTTTTGTATTAATTTATGTGTCACACTGGCTGTCTATTTTATTCTAATTCTTTTTAAAATTGGAATGTCACTCTAACATGTCCTATAATAAAAATATGTTTTCTCAAAGTATATTATTTATTTAATTGAATTTTATCGATCCTAAAACGGACTCTAATATATCTAATGATAATATCCTACAACTGTATCACGAACGATTTTGTCACCAGAATAAAAGACATGTTAAACTTTTGTTAGAAAAGGAACTTGGTATCAAAGTAAAACTCGATTCTCAATTATGCACAGGATGTGTCTATGGTAAAACACACAGATGTAAATTTGGAACAAGAGAAAGAGCTAAAGTACCAGGAGAGATTATACATACTGATGTGTGTGGTCCGTTCCCAAATTCTTTCAGTAAATTTCGCTATTTTGTACTTTTTAAAGATGATTACAGCAAGTATCGTCAAATTTATTTTATCAAAAACAAGTTTGAAGTTAAAGATAAGCTTGTACAGATGATTAATGAAACAAAGACTGCTGGTCATGTAATAAAAACAATTCTCAGCGATAATGGTGGAGAATTTCATAACGAGGCTGTAGAAAATATTTTAAAGTCTCATGGTATTCAGCAAAGATTGATAATGCCATATACACCAGAGCAAAATGGGTGTTGTGAAAGAGATAACAGAACTTTAGTTGAGGCTGCTCGTACTATGATGCATGCTCATGAAGAACTTCCACTTGCTTGTTGGTCAGAGCTTGTCAACACTGCTGCTTATGTTCTGAACAGAACTGGACCGACTTCTACAGAAGGTAAATCACCATTTGAGTTATGGTTTGGACAAAAACCATCCATTAAACATTTAAGGATAATTGGTAGTGAATGTTACGCTCACGTTCCAAAACAAAAGCGAACAAAACTCTCCAAGAAAGCCGATAAATGTATTCTCATTGGTTATGATGGTAATGATGGTTACAGATTATTGGGCTGTGATAATAACGGCAATGTTAAATTAATCAGATCGAGGGATGTAACATTTAATGAGTCGATTATTAGATCAATTGGATTAGATTCAGATGCAACTGAAGCAGATGAACAAAGTATAGAAATTCACTTCCCTAAGACTAATGAAAATCATCCAATGTTCGATGCAAGGGAGGATGTATTACAAGATGATGCTGTTTCTAGTATGCCTCAAACATTGAATGCTCCAGATTCAAGCTCACATGAAGTAATTCCCACTTCGTCGACTAATGGAAATGAAATCATCAGTCAAAATGAAGACGAGTCTAATGAATCATATGTTACTCCTAATTCCTCTGATTCTGAGGATGAAGAAATTCCTGAAACAAGAACTCTTCGAGATAGATCTATACTAAGACCACCAGTGCGATTCGATGACTATTTTATATCTACTGTTGTAAATGATTTAGGCGAACCTGAAACATATAAACAAGCTATAAATAGTTCTGAAAAAGCTGAATGGTTGAAAGCTATGGAAAGTGAGCTAAATTCTCTGAAAGAGAATAAAACTTGGATACTTGTGGATAAACCGAAAGACAGAAAGCTTATTTCTTGTAAATGGATCTATAAAAAGAAGACCAATGCTGATGGAAGCCTCGACAAATATAAAGCTAGACTTGTAGCAAGAGGTTATACTCAGGAGAAGGGAATTGATTATGAGGAAACATTTAGCCCTGTTGCTAGAATGTCAACTATTAGGTCAATTTTAAGCATCGCTGCAAACGAAGGACTATCTCTCTTACAGTTTGATGTAACAACTGCCTTTTTGAATGGTTTATTAGAAGAAGATATCTATATGAAACAACCAGAAGGCTATAGTGATGGCACAAATAAAGTCTGTAAATTGAAGAGAAGTCTATACGGGCTTAAACAGGCTCCCAGATGTTGGAACAAATGTATTGTCGACTATCTGAAAAATATTGGCTTTAAACAATGTGACACAGATCCATGTTTGTTTATTAGAAATCGACGAGGCAATAAAATTATTCTAGCGCTCTATGTTGATGATGGACTTGTTGCATCAACAAATCAGAAAGATTCTGAGAAGTTTATAGCTGAATTGAGAAGTAGGTTCAAGATAACCACTAAACCAGCTAATTACTTTCTTGGTTTAGAACTTTCTAGTGATAAACATGGTGGAATTGTAGTTTCACAAAAGCATTATGCTCAAAAGCTACTAGAACGCTTTGGGATGAGTGACTGTAAAGCAGTCAATACTCCAATTATTAAAGAAGCTCATACAGATTCTGAAAAGGAGAATGATGTTAAGTTTCCTTATAGAGAAGCTGTTGGTGCATTAGCATACTTGATGACAGCAAGCAGACCAGATATATCGTACGCTGTAAGTTTTGTATCCAGGTCACTTGCTAATCCCACTACAGAAGACGTACAAAAGGTCAAGCGCATTTTTCGTTACATCAAAGGAACAATAGATTTTGGAATTGTATATAAGAAAGATTACAAGTCTGGAATCTTAGAATGTTATAGTGACGCAGATCACGGTGGAGATCCAAACACAGGACGCTCTACATCTGGAATTCTGTGTATGTATGCTGGAGGAGTAATTGCTTGGGCAAGTCGGAAGCAAACATCAGTAGCAATTTCGAGTACTGAAGCGGAGCTCGTAGCAGCTAGTGAAGCAGCTCGTGAAATTGTATGGCTTAAGAGACTGTTTAATGAAGTTACCAAATTAAAAGAAATTCCCAAGCTGCAAATTGATAATGATGCAGCTATAAAAATTTCTCATATTAGAGTCCGTTTTAGGATCGATAAAATTCAATTAAATAAATAATATACTTTGAGAAAACATATTTTTATTATAGGACATGTTAGAGTGACATTTCAAATTTTAAAAAGAATTAGAATAAAATAGACAGCCAGTGTGACACATAAATTAATACAAAACCTTCTTTAACAGTAGGTACTTAAATTGTAAATTCAAGTTATGCCTCGACGGAGCTTGTTGGCGAATGATATAGTAAGAGGAAACCGCCAACAACATACAAAATGATTCACAAAAGCTACTATCCTGTGTCATGTATGCAAATACATACCTAGCATGATATAGCACACACTATGATTGGGTCCGTAGAGATAAGTAGGTAAGTTTGTTTGTAAAAGTTTTTTGTAACTAAACGCGTCTTATTCATATTGATTTCGTACCTATTTCGTAGGTATACCCTTTCAAGTATTTCAAGTCCCACTATGAGACACAAGAACCTAATTGAATTTTTTCACAAGTCACAAGTGATTTTACTTTTACTTACTGGGCTAAGATTAATTTATCATTTTTTCCATAGGAGACCTAGCAGAGTAAATTAACTTTAGGCCAGTTATAGTGCTATTAAGTATAATAAATCAGTAACATACGGTTACAGAGTTGGTGTACAGCAATTTTAATACAGGGTGTAACCAGAACGCTAGCAAAAACTTTGCGTTATTGTTATACTACCTAAACACAATAATACCAATAACCATTTGCCTCATTTTGTAGTTCTAGTGATTTTGTATTTTTTAAACCCGCAATGTAAAGCGTGCAAAAACTCGGGTCAATGTCCCGCCTACGACGACTGAGTGGCCTACTTACGCAACGTTCGTTGACCTCTAGTGTCAGTCAGATGTTTTATTTGCAATATATCGTAAACTTTTACAAAATTATAGGACTTTTATTTTTTTCGCGTTTTGTGTGGTATCATAAATCAGTAATCATCAGTACTAACAGTACCGGCAAAGCCGTACCACCAAGCGATTTAGCGTTGCGGTACGATGCCGTGTAGAAACCAAAGGGGCATGGGCTTATTAAAAACTGCCATACCCGTTCCAGGTTAGCCCGCTACCATCTTAGACTGCATCGTCACTTACCACCATGTGAGATTGCAGTCAAGGGCTAACCTGTATCTGAATTTAAAAAAAAATTAAAACTATCGCCTGTCTCGTTTTTGCCAGCATTCTGGTTACACCCTGTATATAATTATCATTTTTGAAAAAAAATTTGTTCGGCCGTGGTTGGGCTACCTCTTAAGACCATTCCATCTAGAAGTCGGTCATTTATAATGTTTTTGCAAAAAAAAAACATGTGTTGGCAACCCTATTCAGTTCGTTTCTAGAACGCCGCCGTATGGCCACAGGCTACATAATAATATTATTGACTACTTACTAGCTGACCTGCCCCGGCTTGGCTCGGGTGGAGTTTAGAAAATTGAAGGTGAGGTTGAATTAAATTTTTCTCTCCGTAAGAACCATCCTCGTACTTCAAGGAATATTATAAAAAAAGAGTTAGCGAAATCGGTTCAGCTGTTCTCGAGATTTGCGATGAGCAACACATTTAGTGATTCATTTTTATATTATAGATATTCTTTTTTAATAAAAACAAGCAGCTTATTTTAAAATTCATTTATTTTATGTAACATTTTTAAATTTTTCATCAATAATTTAATTACTAAGTACATAAGTATTTCAATTTATTATGTGAAATAAGTTCCTATGTATTTCATTTATGAAAAATATTTAAGTCGGATAATTTATTTTTTATTTTTTTATAGATTCAAATGAAAATACAATAAACGAAAATATCAAACTTATTCTAGAACATAAAAATTACAGATCGAAAATATCATCTAAAATTTTAAGTCGTTTCAACAATCGTGATCCCGAATCTTGATTCAGTTCGTCCAAGTTCAGCACTTATAATAATTATTGGGGATACCTATAGGTACTTTGATGTGGTATTTATTTTAAGTTGAATAAATAAATTAACTCTTCTTCATGTTACTACGTTTTAAGACACGCATTTCTTCAAGTAGCCTAAACAGGAGAAGGTGCAGCAGTCGCTGTGGTTCATACACTGAAACAAATATGAAACTTGATCTGCCAATCCGCACTCGACCAGCGCGGCGTGGTGGACTATGACCTAGAGTAGCCCTAGAGAAGTAACCCTTCTCATTCTGAGAGGAGAGACTCGTGCTCAGTATTGAGTTGGTTCGAACGATGGATTGAGATTATGATGATGATAATCATTTTTAGGGTTCCGTACCTCAAAAGGAAAAACGGAACCCTTATAGGATCACTTTGTTGTCTGTCTATCTGACTGTCTGTCTGTCGGTCTGTCAAGAAACCTACAGGGTACTTCCCGTTGACCTTGAATCATGTAATTTGGCAGGTAGGTGAACCTTATAGCTGGCATTAGGGGAAAAATCTGAAAACCGTGAATTTGTGGTCACATCACAAGAAAAAAATTAAAACGTGTTTCGAACAAATATTGTTATTTTCGACATTCAAGTAAGATTGCTATATCAAGTTGGGTATCATATGAAATGGCTTTACCTGTACATTCTAAAACTGATTTTTATTTATTTTTATACATAATACTTTTGATTTATCGTACAAAATGTCGATAAAATAGGTACGATTGTAGTACGGAACCCTCAGTGGGCGAGTCTGACTCGAACTTGGCCGGTTTTTTATCTTATTCAATCCTCGCTATTGAGTAAGTACTTTCGTATCCTTTCCCAATGCAGTGCAGGTCTCGTGTCCTTGCTTCACTGACCTCTATTAATTTAAGTCAAGTAGGTAGGTACACAACCTACATATAGTCTGCGACAGGTCGAGATGGCAATCGGAGTATGAGACGGGGAGACGCCCCGCACACCCGCACAGCGCCCACGCTTGCCCGCATTGAGTTAGCGCGGGGGCTGTGCGGGTGTGCGGGGCGTCCGCGTCCCCAACCCGATTGCCATCTCAATTCTCAACCTGTCACGTAGGTACTATACTTGTATAGAAGGTATTATTGTGTCCATTTCAGTAGCTTGCTTGGAATGGAAGCGACTTTATAATATATTCTTTGGTGCATAATAAGGGCCTGCGCAGACTGAAGGACAGGACGGCAGTCGATTTAAAATTTGTCAATTGAATATCCAATTGAATTGATATTTATCCAATCGAAATAAGGTATATATTTCAATGCTCGATGATTGACCTCGGAGCATCGCAGCGCAGTTTTCTCTGAAGCACAGAGCATTGAAATATTATACACTTACCTACCTTATTTCGATTGGATTTTAAAGAAAGGGCATTAAAAGTTTATACCTATATCAAGTTGAGCCACAAAAACTCAACGGTTCTAGGAGCGGACTGAAATCCGAAAGGTTACCGGTTCAGACCTCACTATTGTCGTAATACTCTTAGCACAAGCTTTACGCTTAGTTGGAGGGGAAAGGAGAATATTGGTCATCATTTAAAAAATAAAATAAAAAAATGCAAAGTCTAGAATGCAGACCTTAATTAACCGATTTTGATAAAGTTTTCATTTATCTAAATATTATTCTAATCTTTAGAATAATATTAAGATAAACTGTGCCAATAGGTATTGAATATTATAATGATTTTGCATCATGATATTGTAAAATACTTCATGAAGCTTGGTATGGATTTTAACAAGTTACCTACTTATATTCGTCTTCTATTCCACTATAGTTTAAGTTTTAACTTAGGAGTTTCAATACTTACAAATTCCCCAATTTTGGCACACTGTTTCGCCAATACTTCTACCGGGGCAGACTCAAGCCCCAAGTTATTCTCCGACACGTCTTGAGGTACTGGTGCATCCTTCGTGAATACAGCTTCCAAATTTCTGCCTCGTGTAAGAAATCCGTTTGTAAAATCACATGCGATTGTCAAACTAACTAAGAAAAGAACGAAACACGCACGCGCCATTGTTATTTCTTTCTAGTTTTGTAAATTATTTTTTGTAATTTGTAAATTATTTTGTAAGTCCAACGGATTGTAAAATTTGTAAACGACTGTTGTAGGGTGGAGTGTCGGCAGTCCTTTTATGAGTCTTTACTAGTCCATACTCCACACCCGCATATTATGCGTTGTACCTACTTACTTATTGTACCTAATACCTATGTACTTGCGTATTTGTTAACAATCAACAGTGAATGATAAGGTGGCTACCCGTTACTTTCAACTTAATTGACATGGCAGGTTGTTTCTTTTATTTATTTTATATTTTTAGTTATGAAAATAAAAATAAAAACATGTTTTAGATTATTAAGGTAGATAACACCTAACTACCTACTACCCTTTACCCTGATTTCGAATTTATTTGTCTGTACGAATACCTACCTAGTACCTACATAAACCCTAAAGTCTAACGTCATATTCTGCTGCTGGTCGATTCCAAAAAACCTGCATCAATCAACAATACAATCTGAATAGGGTCTTGGACTGTAGTACCTAATAAAATGACGTGATTTTTTGTATAACGGTAGTTTATGGGGCTATTAGATTTAGAAGAATAACCTTTTCCGTTTATATAAGATTTTAGGCACTCGCAGCAAGCGAACCGTAACTTAGTGGTCAGAGCGTCGGGCGTGATCCCATGAGACGCGGGTTCGATCTTGCCGGTCTGCAATTTTTGATATGTATTTAAAATTATTTGAAAATTTCCTTAAAGTGTAGGTAAAACACTATAAATATTATAAAAATATTATAGGTAGGACATATAGGTTAGGTTACCTCAAAGATAAAACCTACTTCCTACTTAACCACTTGCCATATCAAATCTACCGATTTATTTTTTAATTGGATTCCTTTATTTAGTTAGTCACGTAGTAAGTTGCAGCCAGTAGGTAAGTCTAACCAATAGGTACCTAGTAGGTACCTACCTAATAAACATATTTACTTAATAAAAACTAATTAACAAATTCAAATAAAAAAAACTACCTTTTTACAATTGCCAATTTATTCATAATTTTCTAATTTTCATTCATTTATGTAGGCGTAGTATGAATTTGAATATAATCGGACAGTCTTAAATTTTCAAAAAAATATATATTTGGTCAATAAAACATCCACCTTTATATGAACTCAAAATAGTATTAATCATTGATTATCCTTGTTTACATCACGTACATACGAGAATTTTTCTACATTATCTATTACACATTGCAACATTCAGAACAAATAGCTTTATACCTACGTGAGATTTAGATTAGGTAAGTAGTTCAAAATCATTTTATTATTAAGTACATACAAATTTATGGCACAAATGACTAACATTTTTATTTATGTCATTAAAATCTAACTATTTCATTAAAATCCAAGCGGATTTACACCCCACATTGGCCTTACGGCTGGTGTAGGTTTTGGTCTCGACGGCCCCAAGAGACCTCCAAGTCCTTGGTCCAGTACACTTGAAGGTCTTTGATTCTGGTTTCCCGTTGGCCTCTGACCTTGACCGGATAATCCTGGCACTCCTTGATTAAGTATTGAATCCACAGGCTTGATGAGGCCGGTCGCTGTCCCCACTAGTTTTGATGGATCGAGAAGTTTGCCAAGGATGTTCTTGCAAAATTCTCCGGCAATCCTATCCCCCATGTTGCCCCATAGGCCCATCTGGCAGAATCTACAATAGAAAACAAAAGAAGATTTGGCCTAATTTAAGAAATCGTTTCGGAGTATTCAGAATAAACTTCAATGATATGTTGTTAAGTAGGTATAGTTCATACAAAATGACTCCTCATGCGCCATTATAACTCTGTGGGTCTACTGTCATGTCAAAAGTACGATTCACCTTCAAAATAAGGACTAAATACGTACTTTGGACATGAAATTTGACACAAAAAATTTAAATGGCGCGTGAAGAGTGATTCTACGAGTTTTACTATGTAGTATGTCTAGTTTTGTTAAGTTTGTATTTGATAAAGAATAACGCACCTGAAATTCTTATCCACGGTTATCTTATCTCCAATCTTCAAAAACTGTTCGCTATCAGCAGAATATGGCACGAATCCAAAAATGTTCGAAATACTGTTCATATCTTTTGCCTTTGACGTGTTTGTCTCAGTTTTGCTGTGAGCGAATTTGACGATCAGAGAGACAAAAGAATCTCTAACACGCTGGTCTGTAGAAGATATGTCGGTTGCTATAGGTCTGCCTTCATCATCCAAGGGTTCGAAGAGATACGCTAATTCATCACCATGGGATGGTCCTTTAGCTTTTTTGTTGTTTTTGTCCTTGGGGACGTTGTCTCCCTCTGTTGATATTAGAAACTATTTTATTTTATAAGTCCCGCAAATTGCTAATGCGTGTGGCCGCCATTTTAGTGACGTCAGCACTAGACTGAAGTTTCCAGCTGATGGTATATTTTTACTTAAATATACGTCAAATGACGTCATTTTGATGTTAATGAGACATGGTTCCAGCTTAATAGCAATTTGCGGGACTAAGTGAAAATATTATGAGGAAACTTTACTTAGATTTGCAACTTAGTATTCTTACCACCTTTGTTCGTATAGATAGGTTACCGATTGGTTTAACCACAGTGGTTTCGATAACAATGGGTTAAACAATATTGTTTCGAAACTCCCTGTTTCCTATTCATTCATGCTTTGGATGTTAAGTACAAATTGTCCTTAACTTTAACAAGAGAAAATGATTTTAAATCTGCAGAACATTGAAGTAGGTACAATTACGTATTAGTTTTCAGGGTTCTGTACCTCAAAAGGAATAAGGATCACTTTGTTGTCTGTCTGTCTGTCTGTTGTGTCTGTCAAGAAAACATATAGGGTACTTGCCCTTGACCTAGAATCATGAAAGGCAAGTAGGCTGGTCTTATAGCACAAGTAAAGGAAAAATCCGAAAACAGTTTTAAGTAGGTAGGTATATTCAATTTTCAAAGCAAGATAACTACTTATATCAAGTGTATGAAAGAGCTTTATTTATGTAGATTCTAAAACAGACTTTTTTTATGCATAACAGTTTTTGATTTATCGTGCAAAATGTCGAAAAAAATACCAAACAAAGTTAGTTTTGCGGTTCGTTAACAAAAGTGATTCTTACCGTGAGCCTTCGGTGTGCGAGTCGGACTCGCACTTGGCCGGTTTTTATAGTTTAGGAAATAAGTTCCACTCCTTAATAAATTAGTTTCCCCTATCAACTATGGTTTTAAAATTTGGTATAAGTACCTGGTCTACCAAGAATTTATTCTCTGGAACCAAAAAAATAGGTACAGGTAGAAAGATAAACTTACGCGTCAGGGCAAGGCCAGGTAGGAAGTGCGAGCCTTTCGTGAGGTTCCCCATATGCTCGAAGCTGTACAGGAATGCGGGTGCGCCCGCACTCCACTCTCGCACGCTTTGGTACGCTGGGAAGTTGAATAGTGCATCCCCTGTGTTTGGAAACAATACTACGTTAGTACTATTATAGGTATATTCTGTGACAATACCTACGTAAGTCAATCAAATCAATCAATCAGCCTGTTTGCGTCCACTGCTGGACATAGGCCTTCCCAAGAGCACGCCACCACACACGATCCTCCGCCTTCCTCATCCACCTACTTCCCGCTATCTTCTTAAGGTCGTCAGTCCAGCGGGTTGGAGGTCGTCCCACACTGAGCTTGCTGATACGCGGTCTCCACTCCAGAACACGTCTGGACCATCGGCCATCGGTTCTGCGGCAGACGTGGCCTGCCCACTGCCACTTCAGCTGGCTAATTCGTTGGGCTATGTCGGTCACTCTGGTTCTCCTACGGATTTCCTCGTTACGGATTTTGTCCCTCAGAGAGATACCCAACATAGCCCGCTCCATAGCCCGCTGAGCGACTTTGAACTGGTGGACAAGACCAACTGTCAGTGTCCACGTTTCAGCGCCATACGCCATCACAGGTAGGACACACTCATAAGTCACAATACGTAAGTACTTTTATCAAATTGGATCATCGGCCGATCATTACTAAAACCAATAAATCAATGAATGAGATGAACATCTATAATATAAAATGAATCACTAAATGTGTTGCTGATCACAAATCTCGAGAACAGCTGAACCGATTTCGCTAATTCTTTTTTTATAATATTCCTTGAAGTACGAGGATGGTTCTTACGGAGTGAAAAATTTTAAAAATTTGAATCGACTGTTAGGCGGAACGAAGTTCGCCAGGGCAGCTAGTTTTAAATAATTTAGCATAAATGCTTATTTCGATTATTTTGGGCACAGTAGTGCAATGTAGTATGTCCATGAATTTAGTCGTACCCAGGAAGTACCTACTCAGGACCAATTTTACAATAGTCAGTAAATAATATTTTGTCATTTTGACAGTTTTTAGGTTTTTACATTTTAAATCAGTCAAAACGTCTTTGTTCCTTCGATAAAGTTTATTCGGCACTAACTCACACTAAGTGCCAAATAAACTTTATCACAGTAATATGTTACCTATTTATTATCTGTTACTAATTATACGAAACCAGCTGTTTAAAATCATATTATTATTCTTTGCCGATAAGATATCAAGAACTCTATAAAAAGTACAGTGGTCCAGCCCTTCGTTTCGCATTGAGCTATTGTTATCCAGGAATAGGGTTCTGAGAATCCCTGCAGCTGTCGTTTTTTCGATGTTAATTTTAGAACGGCTCGATGGAACCTCATCGGCGCAGCTTTGACATTGTGGCGCATTTTTTTAATATCTTACCTGATCAAAGTTTTTGTATACTTAGTCATATTATAGTCAAAAATCAAAATCAGTTAAACGGATGAGCCGTGGAAAACTAGCAGACAGGATGTGGATAATACATATATCTGCTACGCTCTACATCTGTCATTCATCATCATCACTCATTAAAGTAAATGGAGCAGAATCCATCGTCTAACATTTCATCATCATGGCTGGCTCACTACTGAGCACGGGTCTCCTCTCAGAATGAGAAGAGTTGTGCTCCTCTAAGTGCGGATTGGTTGTCCTCTAAGGCGAGAAAGTGACTTCATTGAGCGTATTGTAGTGCAGGGCAAGGTGGAGGGCACTAGAGGGCGAGGAAGGTCACCTACGCGATGGACCGACCAATTTTAAGTCCGCTGTGGGCGGTCCCGTGCCGGAATGTACCAGACTATCGGCCAGCAGGGAGAAGTGGCGAATGCTCGTGAAGCATATAACATCTGCCCTCAAAAACGTCACTTCGTACACCCACTCTACCAAGAGTGTTACGACGAAGAAGAGGGTTATCGATTCCAAAGCTTATGAGTGGAACTGATGACCGCTGAACTGCTCTCACTTGAAGAGGTTTGTAAACAATTACCAGTGGCTTCAACGACTTGGCTGAGAACATCGACTGCCTTGGAGGTGGTGTCAAGTAAGGCGTTGTAGTAGTCCGGTAGTGGCAGTATGTTCTGAAGCCCCACCACGTCCAAGCCTTTCACCGTCTGCATCACACCGCGGAGGTTGCCGATCACGTCCTTCTTGATGAAGTCTTTGACAGCTTGCGCTTGTTGAGTTAGGAAGTTTGAGTATTTTCCTGAAAAAAAAAACATTTTAAAGTTCTTTGGTCAAACACCATTCCATATTTATTGAATAAATCATTGCTAATTAGTATTAATAATTCCGAAAGTGTCTGGACGTACCAGTCCATAGAAGGTTTCCTAGTTACCATAGGCACTTACTCTACCGATTTCAGAAGCACGCTGCCTACTAGGACGAGGTACATACAACCTATGTTACTTTTATCCCAGGAAAAGTACCTAGTTACCTACGTTCCTATGGGATTTAAAAGAAACGAAATCCATGCAGACGGGGATAAACTAGAAAGCTACCTACAGCCGACAGTAAATAAGAAACATATGTTTTAAGAAAAAGGATTCGGTACAAAATTACCTAAGGAACGTTTACCAAATTATAGATATGTATTTCAATCCACGAAGACGCGCCCCACTATTTATCGCGAGAGGAAACCACGGGGTCCGGGGCTAGAGATGGTAATGAGTCTTGCGGGTATTATGCATCTACATGTAGATAGACTAAAATTTGAATTTTCGCGGCTGGATCTATCAAACCACCTTAATAATAAAAGATGGTCTTCTTTATCCTGGCATATTGTTATAAAAACTTTCTAAAAAAAAAAACATTTCCCTGTACTATAATATAATACCCCTGCCGCTCCTGTGCATAAGTAATCCTGCATTAAGGAGTAGGATCGCCATATGCGCGAATATTTTTCTGGGACTATTGGACAAACCGACAAAATAAATTTTTAAATGATTTTGAAAAAGGAGATTATTGAATGCATTTTTCGCGATGTCATTTCATAACTCCAAAAAGTTAAGTATAGGTACCATCAGGGGTGTTATTAAACACACAATTGTAAATTCTGATTACGTGAATCCTTTGAGATCCACAGGATAATATTTTTTAATAGTCTCTATTTTAAAATAGAAGAGTAGGTACATTAACTTCGAGTGTTTTATTATAAGCGAAAAATCAGCAAACATCAGCAATGCCCTCAAAGGTTTTTTTTGGTGTCGTATTCTGCTATACCAAGTGTTTATTATATTGTAGCAACCTGAGACCTTATTAATACCTAGTGTTATACATAATTGTTATTACAATACCGATTGCTATTGTCCTTATTTATTTATTTTTGCGCTCAAAAGTTTAGTAATAACTATGAAAGTGCCATGAAAGAAATAATAAAATGCTTATTCTACAAAAGTTCTGGTTCAAAGCATTACCTACCGTATACAGCTCGTGAGGTCTCAGCTGACACCACGCCCGTCAGCATAGGGCTTCGCTGGCGCTTCTTTTTCAATGATTCATTAGGTTCCTCTTCAACTAAAGGCGGTAATCCACGGTCATCGTCTTTTCCCTCCGGACGAGGTCCAGACCCTGGAATAGGTGATTGATAAACTGTTAGACTAGCTGACTCGTCCGGCTTAACACAGGAGGGCTTCTGTCTCGTCAAGCTCTAGAAGTCAAGTTTTGAGACTTAGTATTTGTATTGCATAGGTACCTAAGTAGATTTTTAGTAGTTTTAACAACAATAACAACAACCACAGTGTGAGAGCACAAAAAACCTTAACAACAATAAAAATAGTAGGTAAGCACCTGATATTAATATACCTAATTTGAAGGACGTTTGGCCTAGTTGTGACAACGTATACCAATTGATTATTATTGTTAAGCAACGTTGACCCAAGTCTGTAACTGGATGGGTTACCAACTTAGGACTTGGAGGTCTAAATTTGGTTTTTACACACACATCAGATAATAACTGTAAAATCTGAGAGTCAAGTTGTATCATGTAATTATGTCGAGTCCTGGATTTAGAACCCACCCGATTATTAAGACAAGATAGCTCCTACCAATATGTGATTCATGGAAGGGTGTCACGAGTCACAACCCTCAGCAATGAGGAATTAGATGCAGTGAGAGATTATAGTAGGAACCTAATATTAGGACAAAACAAAATTATAACGGCTTAAAAATCACGGCAGACGGCAGTACCTACTATGTTTAGAAGTCAGCGTAGGAGTACGATAAGGGCAGCTCTTCCTGTGGTCCTGCTATCGCACTTGGATACAGCACAAACGCAAAATAATACCTAATAAACCAACATTTTTTTCAGAGATTGTAACCCAAACAAATCGAACCTACCTATTCATTTAAAAAATATTCCATCCAAATGCGCAAAATATGTTGAAACTGTTTTACCATGGTATAAATACAAACAAATATAACTATTTAAAAATATATAATTCGGGCTTTATGAAAAACTAGATGATGCCCGCGACTACGCGTGGATTTAGATTTTCGAGAAAATTTCATGGGAACTCTTTGACTCTCCAGGTCTTCAACTATACCCATGCAAGAAATCACCTCGATCCGTTGCTCCGTTGCGACGTGATGGAAGGACAAACTAACAAACCAATAAAGCCACAAACGAACAAACAAACACACTTTCACATTTATAATATGGGTATTGATTAGATCTAGGTATATATCAAGAGAATTTTGAAAATTATCAAAATAACAAACTTGAAAGTTTACTCAAACTACACAACTTCAAATTACTCACCTTCTCGACCTGAGATTTCTTCCAGAAATGCAGTAGTGTCCAACATATCGCCCTTTATTTCCTTATCAACCTGTATGCAAAGTGCAAACAATAAATAATTGTGATGATTTTTAAAGCAATTATTTACCTACTAACAAATCAATAAACATAAAAGAAGAAACTGACTGAAATATCAACGTACAGCGTCACCTTCTAAAAAAAGCTGCTGGAAGAAATTTCTTCAGCAGAGATAAGCTGTTGTCTTTCGTAAACATCTTTTCATTGTAAGTTAATGTTTTAGTTTTAAGCTCATTTACATAATAAACAAATAAATAAAAATAAATAAAGGGTCTTAAAACTATCCAACGTCATTAAAGGATTTTCAGTCAAATTTCACCTGAACGGGTCAGCTAACGAATACTATACCATTCATGCTCTCAAACTTCTTTGACTCAATCAAGAGGTGAAGCAAGCACAAACATAATTAGAAAAAAAATACTACAGTTTCTTGATAAAATAATGAAACCTTAATAGCCCAAAAGTCACAGGATAGACCGAATTCCGAAGTTGGTTTGGTACACTATTACTGTACCAACTCCTAGCACTAGCTGACTTAGGGGTGAGGATAGTTTGGTCAAGTTTAAACATGCCTAGTAACATTCTTAAAAAAATCACCTGTACAATCTTTTCCATGGGCAACATCCTCAAGCACATAATTAACCGTTCAGGAGGAGCTTTGGGACATCCAGTCTTTTCGGCCACAGCTTCTGCGTGGGACACAATTTGCGTGTCATTTCTGATCGCACCAGGGGATAGAGGGGCCCCAGATAATGCAACTACTCCAGCTGATCTTCCTTCAGGAGTTAATCCCACGAGTGACGCTGCACTGCCTCCAGAACCATGGCCAGCGACGACGACGCGTGATGGGTCTCCTCCGAAAAATTCTATATACTCCTTAACCTATAATAAACAAGTGGAATATATGGCCTAATTTATGTTGCACGGAGCCCGTGACTGGACAAGGCACTGCTCAAAGAAGTGTAATATGACATTGTATTACTTAAATAATTCATCCTCCCGGTTGAGAGCTAGCATACCTATTGCTCAGGTGCGGCACGGGTGCATGGCTATTTTCCAGCATTACGTAAAATAAACCAATTTTTAATTTAAACTGAAGACACAATACAATAAAATTGATTCGGATTCGAAACTTCTAAGAAATCTCGTCACAACAGTTGAAGTTGTAGGTCGTCAACTTTGAACGTTATTACTGTAAGATATATTTGAACTCATTACTGCAAGGTATTCTTGAACATCATGATGTACCTAATTTAAAAAATAACTTTCTTACCCATTCAAGGGCGGAACGAATGTCAAATAGGCCAACGTTTCCTGATGCATCTTTCTGTGCAGTGCTTAGAAATCCGAGTGATCCCAGACGGTACTGCACTGACACTAAAATCGTGTCCTTTTGGGCTAAATGCTGACCCTGCGAAAAATTATCCACAGTCAAATATCATCAGTATCAGTTCTTAAGTTAAACTGCATTATAATCGGGACCAAACCAGCTCGATTATGAGTTAATTCCATTGAAGGAAGGGGTTACCCATCGATTCGCTAAACTTAAGAAGAGGGTAACCCTCTTATGTGTGTAAACTCCTCAAAAACCAATGATAGGGTTAACCCTATCGATGAGTTAATCAGTGGACGGAGTTACCGTTTCGTTGAGTTAAGCCCTAACAATTGCGTTTTGTTAAGGTTATGGAGGTTTTTGTTAATTTTGTTATATTAATCGTACTATTTAGATATAAATAACTCAAAACATAATTCTTAATTTCTTACTCCATATTGTGTAGCTGATCCAGTTCTGTAGTTGCCGCCATGAATGAAAATAACAACAGGACTACCTACAAAAAAATAGTTATCTCTTAGAATCAGGAAGTGTCCTAGAAAAACGTCATAGTTGGAAATGCTACGCTAAACTTTCTATTATAGTTTTTCTACGACAGTAGATAATTTTTTACCCTCAACGGAAAGAAGGCGGTAAAGTATACTTAGATATGCGTTTGTGATGAGCGGTTGCTCGAATGTATTATAAAAACGGCTAGACCGACTATGGTATGGTTTATTGCATTACATAGGCAGATCGATCGCAATCACCTCTGATTGGTTGACGCTCGCCCACTATTGGCCAAAATGCATTGTTGCAACAAGAATCGCACAAAGTAAGCCAATCACAACAATTGAGATTGTAATGTAATGTAAATCGACCTACAGGTTCCAAGACGTCGTACTCACCTACTAGCATATAAATTTATATATTATATGCTAGTGAGTAGGTAAGTGCATAAACGCCCTTTTTCCCTTTTGATGTATAGAACCCTAAAAATGACGTTAGTTAATAAAACACCTTGTTCGTCCCCTGGCATCTTAGGTGCGAAGACGTTGAGACATAGACAGTCCTCCTGGCCGATAACCTGCCCTGACCCTTGAGGGTCCAGTTGAGGGCACGGCGCGCAGTACCTCGTGGCATTGATCTCGCCGGCCAAGTACTGGCGCACTGGCCGCTGGAACCTTCTTTGACCCACTGGTGGTTCGGCATATCTGTAACATTATTAATAAGCGTAACAATAAGAAATCATCGGCGGTTCCTCTGGTGCTGCAAACGTTCATGTTGTGACACGCGCCAGCTCGCTTGCTCGCTATTTTTATTTTAAAAAACTAATTTCTACACTCGTTGAGCCAGCAGGGATTGTTCGTGATGATGGCAAGACGTAGGGTAAGTACTAGGTAGTAGGTACGAACTACTAAATACCTACTACCTACCCTCTAAGGCTCTGATGAAAACTATCCCAAGCATTTATAAAAGCTTTGCTTTAAAATGTAACTATAATACGCGACAGGTCGAGATGGCAATTGGGGTATGAGGTGGGGGGCCGCGCCACACACCCGCACGTCACCCGCGCTCGACCGCACCCGGATAACGCACGGGCTGGGCGGGTGTGCGGGGCGTTCCCTCTCCGATCGCCATCTCGGCCTGTCGCGTTCTTTTACATCGTCCTACAAGCTTTCCAGCCTGCAGGTAGCTAAAACTTGCATTCGGGTTTTTAAAACACGAATGTGAGTTTAAAAACCGAGCTGTAGGCGAAAATCTAGGAAGTAGGTAGGTACTTACCTATTACATTTTTTAGGTACCCTACTAAAACTATACGCTCCCCAACCGACACACCTGTAGAAGCTATACTTCAAAAAATTAAACTACCTTATGCCAGCAAAGGTATAGTATCCTCGTAGATCGTCCTTCAAGCCCTCCAGCCTGCAGCTCAAGCCCTGCCTCTGCGTGAACACCACGGCAGCGTCAGGCTCCGGCGGGGCCGCGGGCGCTCCGCCCACCACAGCCGCCGCCGGCGCCACGACCAAGGACAACACACACACACACTCCCACAGCATCATTAGTACTAAACCTACCCTCTGAGGCTCAGATTAAAACTGTGCCATAGTTTTGTCAGTTGCGAACGGAATTCGCAACCCACGCTGATATAAATTAATCTTTTTGGAGTTCCGTTTTAAAATCTATATATATAAAAGGAATAGGTGACTGACTGACTGACTGATCTATCAACGCACAGCTCAAACTACTGGACGGATCGCGCTGAAATTCGGCATGCAGATAGCTATTATGACGTAGGCGTCCGCTAAGAAAGGATTTTTCAAAATTCAACCCCTAAAGGGGTAAAATAGGGGTTTGAAAGAAGTTTGAAGTTTTGTAGTTAATATTTTTGCAATTAGCAGTATGACATATTTTATTAAGCTCATAATAATAGATCAAGCCTAAGGGTGTAAAATAGGGGTTTAAAATTTGTTTACTCCACGCGGACGAAGTCGCGGGCATAAGCTAGTTGATAATAATAATGTCCTGCCAACCGAATTTCGGCCACGGCAGTCAATCTCCAGAGAATCTACTGCGCGGGAGATATTATATTGCACAACTCACAGGTGCACTCTCATAGCCCGATGGAACGGAAATTCGACAGGACCGGAGAGCTCTCTGAGCTACGGTGGTGACATACCGCCGATTTTCTAACTCCCGGCTGGTACTGAGAATTTCTTAACAGAAAAATCCAATAGGTAGCTAACTATTTTTAGCCCAACCCGGGAATCGAACCCGTACTACCTACTTACAGGGGGTTATAAACACGAATGCAAGTTTAAAAACCGATATTTGCAGTAAGTATACGCAGTTATTATTTTTTTGCAGAAAAATTCTTATTTTTCTAGATAGTAGATATGCATCCATCTTAATCCGCGTGCAATTAGTTTTTAGTCCGTCCCCGAAATGCAAATATCTTGTTACCTACTATATAATATACCTACCTACTTTTTTCTTCAATTAATCGGCTAAATAGCCGTGAGGATGGTCGTGAGAAGCTAGCAGATTAGTAGGAATGCTATTACACCTTCCTTTTTTCCTTTGCTACCTATGATGCTGAATTATTAAGTATGTTAGCTACCTTACTTTCTTGCTAGCTAGAATATTCCTAGCATCCTAGCTTGCTTAATGCGATGCCGATTACACTTTCCTACTTCCTACCTAGGACTTCCTATTTCAGGTAGGTAGAATAAGACCGATAGCGCGGGTTCGTGCTTATGCTAAATGCATAAAAATGTTTCATTCACAAAGTTACCCCAAACTATGGGATAACTTTGTCAAATCAAAGCACAAAAGTATGACTTAAAAAAAATTAGATAAGTAATTACCTATTCAGGTAGGTACTTACCTAAACAGGTACTTATTACCGAAGAATTATTCTAAAGTAAATCCATGCTTATGACATAACTTGTATAATGTTAATTTTAATTAGGTATGTAAACTTACTTAGGTACCAAACTAGGTACTTAACTTGATTATACAAAAGTCAAACAAAACCATCCTAAAATAGGTAGGTACTTAACTACCTACCTACTAATGTTATTCGTGAACACTAGCGGGAGTTAAGTTTTGCGAAAATTGTACATAGTTTGATTTGTGGAATTAGATGTTCCCAGCCCAAAGGATAAAAGCAATTATTACAATAAGTAGGTACAGAGTACACATAGGTCTACAAATATGCTATGACAAAGTTACCCACAGTTTGAGGTTACTTTGTGAATCGGGGTCGGTAGGACTTAGGAGTGTTTTTTTTATTGAATTTAAAACAAATAAATATTTATTCCAATGAAAAATAAGTATTTTCATATACAATCATTCATTATTCAAATATTCATCAAGAATATTCTTATGATAACCTGAAACCATAGATTAATAATAATTATTGGTTTCGCTACGCTCTACCCCGAAACATTCACAATGTGACTTCAATGCAATGCAAGCTTCAATGTGATAATGAAGAGTGATTTTCCCATGATTTTCCTAAAACATAGGGCACGGAAACAGCTTAGCTTGCTATATAAGCTATAGCTTAAAACAGTTTTTTCAATTCATTTTCATTTGAAAATTTCAGTGTTTAACCGTCGTCGAATCAATTTTCTTGTTTCAAATTCTAACTTGAAACGTTATTTCTGAAGTTACCCGTAACCACTGCACATTCAACCTAAATTTCACAAAAACGTGCAAAACTGTTATGCTTGCAACACAAATGTGTATTACTATTACAGCGAAATAGCCACCTTAAACGAACGCATTAAAGTTCAAATCACTTTACTTCTGAATTTTTGGGTTGTTATGATCTTCTATGTTGAGTCAGTAGTGGCGGAATACAAAAGAAGGTTGTTTTTTAATTTTATTATTTTGTAAGAGATATTTGGTTTTCTTTAAATATTGGTTTTATTTAAAAAAATTAAGTCACAAAACATAAAACTTAACCAGCAGTTCTTGCGGCAACATCGGTTCCGTAAACAAATGAAGAGTTCTACTGGGCTGAGAATATTTTGTATTTCGTGAATTCCTATGTTTTTCCCACCTTCGATCTGTAGCATGGGAAAATTTTCTATGTCCTTGGCTAGGGTTGCCACCTTTTTAAGGCAGCTAAAGTAGATAAGTAACTAAGTAGAAAGTTAATAACAGCAGCCCGCACACGTTTATGTATACTTCTGTCACCATGTCACGATAGACCAATCAAAAGTCCGTGACAGTAAAGTAAAATACGCGAGCACACAATCCATTGTTTCTTGGTAGGTAGTTAACTAATACAAATCGAGAAAATAAGAAAACATAAATTAAAAATAACTAGGGTTCGAATTCTTAGGGTTAAATTGATACCTACCTAGTATCTAGTATGTTCAAAGAATGAGAGATACATAAAAGTAATAAAAATAATCTCAACTTATAGGAACTGAATTTATTCCATTTAGACAATGCATAATAAACTTCAATCTTAGTTCTAAACTATTAACTTCTTCAAGACATAATTATAAATTCTAATTTTCGCTGCTTCAAATCAATAGCTCCGGCTTTTCTGGCCGCCATTTTACATCTCCTCATAATTCTTTTTTAAATTCAACTGTAGGCAAAGCACTGTCGCTAACAAAAGCTATAAGTATTTTAAAATACTTGTATATTTTTTTTCCTTAGAACTAGGCTAACTTTTTAGGTACGTACGTACCTCCTTAAATAATCAATTTTCCTATATAGAAGTGTTGGAGCACCCCACAGGTTTTACATCTTTATTTGTTTATTAGGTAAAAGAAGGATATAGATACCTAGATACATTTATTTAGATAAGTATGCATTATGAATATAAAATATTAACATCTTGAGATCCCAAATCAATTTGAAATTTAACAAAGTATTTTATTAATCAGCTGACAAGCTCAGCTCTGTTGCTTACACTGCTGAAAAGAATAGACAGTTAATTGACATAGAAAGTGAAAAAAAGTTGTACTTACTTATAAGTTGTTAAGTATTTTTGTTATCTTCAAGTAGGTTTTCATTATTCATAGGTTTTTTCTAAAGTCTACCAAAGTGAATTTGGTAAGACGTTACATTATATCTTATGACACTTGGACTTTGCTGCTGATAAAAGCTAGATAATTATAATGACACCTCATTTATCAAAATGTAATGAGAACCTACCAGAGGTACGTACCTATCTATCTGTTTCTTAGGTAGGTAGGTAGACTAGGTAGGTATATTTTAGCAAATTATGAGGGAACATTAACAGCATACAACATACATACACACTAAACACACTCACCCATATACCTTAGGTAGGTACTGAAAAATACCTAGGTACCATCTAGAAACCAACTAAAATCCTCCCATAGGCGGTTAAAAAAGAATTTTATGATTTTAAGTAAAAATTCCGCTTCATGACTTCCAGATATGATAATGCTGAATAATACATAATTGAAAGCTTGCAATATCCAATAATTTGACGACGAAAACACGAAGCAACGAATAATTTGTTACTTTTTTAGGGTTTCGTATTAATTTTTTTAATAATAGTGTAGGCAGAGACTACCTCGTACTTTATCAAACTCATAGGATCAATAATGCTACCTGAGGAAATAGTTGATTATAAATATTCTTTTGTATATTGATCATTGTGCAAATTAGTAATATTTACAAAACATTTAAAATAATACATAAATGATGCTTACTTTCTTTTAAAATAATTAATTTCTATTTTGTGCAAATTCGTTCTCAAGTTACAACACTGTGACGCCACACTACACGTCGCGTTTGCGTCATCATAACGTTAACAGCGCTCAAACTGGGAGGACGTGGGATGAAGAGTGGTTAAACAGTGCTTCATTAGAAACATTATATTTTTTTTCAAATGTTTCTAATATTGGAATTATAAAGTACAAAGTTATAGGATAGGTGAGTTCCCTGAATTTTATTTTTTTGTGTTCATTGTTTTTTATTTATAACATAGAAGCTATTCTTGTTTTGTAATTTGAGAATAATTTTTTTTTCATTGTTTCAGGGTTTTACCACGGTCGCCGCCATCATGGCGTCGGACGAACAATTTTCATTATGTTGGAACAATTTCCATGCGAATATGTCAGCAGGCTTTCACGGCCTGCTGTCGCGTGGAGATCTAGTTGACGTAACCTTGGCCGCAGAAGGCAGATTATTACAGGCCCACAAACTAGTTTTATCAGTATGTTCTCCCTATTTTCAAGAAATGTTCAAAATGAACCCCACTCATCATCCCATAGGTAAGTTTCTTCTAAATTCAATCTGTCTAAAAGTGACTTGTTTAGTCTTGTGAAGTGTTATTAAACGTGTTTTCCTTTGTTCCAGTATTTTTAAAAGATGTTAGTCATTCTGCGCTTAGAGACTTATTACAGTTTATGTACCAAGGTGAAGTTAATGTTAAGCAAGAAGAGTTAGCGTCGTTTATTAGTACCGCGGAACAACTTCAAGTGAAAGGTTTAACCGGTAATCAAAATGAAGAAAGTTCCACGCCATCCAAACCAAAGCCGACGTCGAGGCCAGGCCCGAGGTCGTCACAACAAAGGCAATCTGTTATGACTAAGTTAGAGACTGATTTAGATTCTAAGCCCTCCTCAACTCCAGTAGCAATTAAGAGACCAAATAGGCCATCAATAGCATCAAATAATTCATCGTCATCTCAAAGTGGACCCGTGAAACGGAAATGTGTCGATCCTTTAGAAGCGGGGCCATCTGGTTCTGCGAAAGAGGAATTTGTAACGATACCCGATGAAGATGAAAATAACGCTGTTGCACCCAAAATGGAACCCGAATTTGTTAATGAAAGTATGTGGGACGAAGATGACGATGGCACGAACAATGATGAAACGAATTTCGGCGAAGACGACTCTAATATGGAAATGTCTGGTAAATATTTGCTACAATCTTGTCGTTTAATAGGTTAAATATTTATTGATGGTTTCCATTGTATGTTGCTGCTCTTTGTCCCCAGGCTTTGATGGCTCTACGACAGGCGATGGTAATATTACTGGAGGGGGCGAAGGCGGCGCAGTAGGTGACGCACAAGGTAGGTTTACACATCGTACAACGGGCTAGTTTTTGTCAACTATTGACAGTTTTGACGAAAGCTACCTACTTTGCCAACTCGTATGATCTTTGTAGTACAGTTTTCCGAATAGAATTTGATCATACGTGTTTTAGTTATAGAATGAAATTTTTAAGTTCGATTTAAGTATATTTATTTAGTATTTAGTACATTTGAATTAGTACCTATGTAATAAATTTGTCATGTTCCAGGTTATTGCGAAGGCCATGCTTAGTAGTTCTATGTACGCTAGGCAAGGTCTTCATGTTATGGTAAATCGTTGAGGTTGGTAAGGTAATAATCTGACATTGAGGTTGGTAATGGTAAGACAGGTCGGTAATGGCAAGTGTTGGTTCAAAGTATGTTTAGTAAATGGTAAGGTAAAATGTCGTTTGGTAACGTAACTAGTAAGTGTAAATGTTATATTTATAGGATTCTGCAGACTGCTACAGGTCTGATTTGAAGACTTTCATGTATTTCAGGTTGATGACGGTTTGCAGGTACAAGGTAAGCCATGGGGGGGTGTTAACTCTAGGCTGTCCTGAGTATTTTTCCCTGCCGTCCTTTTCCTAAACTTCTGGTCCCGGTACGAATATTTTTACTATACCTTTGTCCCGGTACGATCGGTATTTCTGACTAAGATTTTTTTTCCTGAAGATTGTCCAGTTACGATCATTTTTCCTAAATTACCTCTAGCCCGGTACGGTTATATTTCCTAGACTACCTATAGCCCTAGTACGATAATTTTTCCTATACCTACGACATAGTCCCGGTACGGTCATTTTCCTATATATTGTCTTGTTCCGATACGACCTGAGTGCGATTATTTTTCAATAAGACTTAATCATTTTCCGATTTCATCGAAAGCTTTACAATCCCCTCTATACGATACGACCAGCCGCGATATGATATTGTCCGGTACGATAAGCCCCGATACGATCACTGATACGACCAAAGCCCAGTACGATAGTTTTCCGATACGACTAGGGCCCGGTACGATCACTTCGATCGACTGAAGTACCCCGTACGATCTGTATATAAACTGGTATACTCTGATAAGAGCAGTTCCGATACGACCAGTCTTAGTACGATCACTGTCCGGATACGACTAAAATCATGATACGAGCGAAGTCTGTAGTCTGTACGATTATTTTTCTGTAATCCGAAAGGTCGAATTCGTAAAACTTGCATCAATTATTAAAGGCTCTCCCACACAGCCGCGTTATTATCTGCCGATAATATCGCATGCGTTATTGCGATATCAGTTTTCAGTACATTTTGTATTAGGATGGTCATGTAGTTACACAATGGGCCGATTCTCTAGTACACAATCTCTTAAACTAAATTAACAGGTCTAAACCTAGAGCTTTCCTTTTCCACAAGCAACATTATGAAAGGGATAGCAATAGATTTAGACATGCCATTTTAGTTTAGTTTAGAGATTGTGTACAACAGAACGTCCTACTTCCATTGCGGCGTTATTATCCCAGCAGTGTGTAACTACATGACCATCCTAATACAAAATGTACCGAAAACCGATATTATATATTATAATCGGCCTGTGTGGAAGAGCCTTAAAAATTGTAATCGAAATTTCATGATTACGATTAATTATTTTTTATCTTTAATCGCTATTAATAAAATATATGATATATTATTGCAAAAGTACAACAATCATTTTTAACCGACCTAATTTAAAAAATGGGAGAGGTTTTCAATTCGGCCCGCAAGATACCAAAGCCACCATGAAACTTCATAATCGCTGATCGTTACTCCTTGGGGCCAATACGCAGAGAAACATTCAGCTTTTTAAAAAAAAATACCGAAGGTCTGGCCCTCGCGGGCTCTGTCCAGTAGTAAAAGTACACATTAACCACTACACAGTATACACCACCGGTGACGCTGTAATGGCCAGTAGGGCAGTAATACACAATCTGAAAGGAAAAAACACTACATTTGTGGGGAGACTTAAATATCCCGCTCGCTGGAAATTGAGTTGAAAGCATTTAATTTTTTATTAACTTCCACCCACAAATTTTGGATTTTGGGACCCACCCACAAACCCACTGGAATTTGTGGGGGAACCCACAAATTCCAGATTGAGGTGTTCAATTCGGTAGACCTGTAGGGCGATTGTCTAAAACCTGCATCAATCATTATATCATATATATATATATTATATATATATATATATATATATATATATATATATATATATATATTATATATATATATATATTATATTGTGCGATTCTTGTTGCAACAATGCATTGTGGCCAATAGTGAGCGAGCATTAACCAATCAGAGATGATTGCGATCGTGACATTGTAGCTGTCTAACAACCGCGGTAGGGCCACTGATTACCTGACCTACTGACTGAGTGCAATTGTAGGATTCCACTTTGATCAGCCAGCAGGCCTAACATGCGCCCCGCGAGAAAATTTTGTCTACGCATTATCTCGTGTTTCTTCATACAAATAAGACTAGTAAATGCGTAGACAAAATTTTCTCGTGGTGCGCATGTTAGCCTAACAGGTGAATAAAGTGGAACACCCAAATCTATCCAAACTTCCAAACCAAACCCATAGAAAACACGTTAAGTATTTAAATTAAGTAGACCTGTGGCGAACAGGGTAGGTAATTTGCACGAAAGCATATTACAGCATGAACAAAAAACTGTGATCATTTTCATTGCTCATTGAACCTTTTTGATCGAATTCATGATCTTCAGACTCACTTTTGACCTAGACGCACACTAGGCCGTTTTCCTTGGAAATGAGTTCAAGTTTATGTATTCATTGAACGAAATCATGAACTCTGATCTTAATTTCAATACGCACAGTTTACTTGGAAATGAATTCCGTGGGCCAAAAACGTCCGGATAAAAGAAAAAAAAAAGTAACATCATGCGATCTGGCATGGGTTGTTTCAAGTGTGATGCATCATGCTAGTTTGCGTTTCCTCGTTTTCTGTGCTAGCGGAGGTGCAACAATAAAATACTCAAATAATAAATTATTTTTTGTTTTATTTTTATATCAGTAGTACCTAAGTACTATCTAGTTAATATCTATAACCTACCTGTTATGAGCCTATCCGGTGGCAAATCCTCTTGTGGAACACCATGCGAAGGAATTCTTTTCGGAATTCCTCTTAATTTTCCGCTTTTGAGTTTTGTTCTTGGCCATTGGGGCCACTACTGGGGACTAATGAGATTCTCAACAATTTATTAGGTAAGTATACCAAATTATGATGCACTTTGCAAAATTATTAAATGACATGGATTAGTTCTTAAATAGGTTTCAGATTTTCCGGGATAAAAAGTGGCCTGTTCCGGGATGCAAACTATCTCTTTACCTTTCGTCAAAATCGGTTAATGGGTCATGTTCAGGGGCACTGAATACTGACAAGTTTAGATTTACTGGGCGGAGGGAGACTTCTCGGTGTGGATTTAGGTTTTTAAAAATCCTGTGGGATCTCTTTGATTTTGAGATTGATAATCTGCTGCGATTTCCTGGGATGACATGTATATTATGTTCATCTCCAGGCTGCAAGCTAACTCTGTTACAAATTTTGTCAAAATGGGTTTAGTGGATATATACCTACTCTAGTGTGGATGATGGTGGCGACGACTTGGTCTGCATTATGATGGTTTTTAAAAATCCCGTGAGAACTTTTGGATATTCCGGGATAAAAGTAGCCTAGTCTGTCTCCAGGATGCAAAGCAAGTTATGTCTGTTTCAAATTATCATCAAAATTGGTTGCGCAGATAGGCCGTGAAAAGGTCCTGCTCGGACACAATTGCGTAAATATTTATAATATTAGTATGGATGAGATCAAAATATAGATTAGGTAGTAGGTACTAGGTAAGTATGTATTAATTCCCAGGATTAAGCCAGTAGAGAATCGAATCTGACCTAGACACCAGAGACTAACCAGCATCTTTGAAGATTAAGTATTGTCTGCGACAGGTCGAGATGGGGAGGGAAGCCCTGCACACCTGCACAGACCCTGCGCTAACCCGGTGCGGGTGACGTGTGGGTGTACGGGGCATCCTCCCACCTCATACCCCGATTGCCATCTCGACCTGTTGCGTACTACATCTATCTACTCATAAGAAAGCTCAAAGTCACTCAGCGGAGATGAAGAGAGCTGTATTCTCTACATCGTCAAATCAGAAACGAAATCCGAAAAAGAACCAGAGTATAGCTCATAGGGTTGCAAAGTAGAAGTGGCAGGGCAGAGTGTATAGTTCGAAAGACCGATAGTAGTTAGTTGGGCTCCTAAGGTGTTAGAATGGCGACCTCTCACCGGAAAGTGCAGCGTCGGCAGACCCCCACTTGGTGGACAGGCGACATCGCAGGGGACCGATTCAGGCGTATTCAGGCGGCGCAAGACCGTGGTGTGCGGCAGTATGTACGAGAGACCTATGTTCAGCGCTGGACGTCTTTCGGTTGACGATGATGATGTTGACCTATCTGCTTATAAAGTAGGTATTTTTCAGACTTACCTATTTAGCAAACAAACCATAGATAAAAGAAGTAAGGTACCTAAAATACTTCTGTAATCTGTGCAAACAAACAAAGTAAGTCTGTGAAGTATGTTTTGGTTAAGTAGTAACGTAAACCAAACGTACCAAAACAGTTTTACAGTTTTATTTTGAGATGGATGTCGTTAAAGGTTGTTGAAAGATGATTGAAAATATAAAATATACTTACCTATTATAGTTATATAGAATCGAGCGGATTAGCAGACTTCACACACCTTTAAAAACATTATGGAGAACTCAGGCATGTAGGTTTCCTCACGATGTTTCTGTTTGAGATAAAAATGCACAAATATAATGACCTAGCAAGGTACTTATATTTGTGCATTTTAATTTTCTGAAATGTTAGAGGTGCATGATCGGAATCAAACCCTGGACCTCCGATTAAAGAAGGCCGACTTCTTAACCACTAACATACTAGGCTATCACCGTTTTACTATTTACCTACTTGCGGATACCCGGCGTGTGCTGGTAAACTAAAAAAAAACCCTTAAACTTTCTTCACATTAATACCTATCTAATGAAACTTTGGAGCACATCGTTTGAATGATTTCAAAGCATCTTCAAACGGACATCCATCGGTAGAAACATTTTTTGTGTTTATATCAAAAGATATGATGATTAGGTACTCTATACTAGTTAGTAATTGATTTCAGTGAAACATTGTTAATGCTTTAGCAAATTAATGAATCTAATAATTCGCTTTTAAAAAAATAACGTGGGTCTCAAAGCTAAATAAAAGTATCTAGGCAATAGATGGCGTTATGTGTATCATTTGCTTTAGTTTCCATGATAAAAAATGGTAGGACCACAGATGTTAGGTAGGTACCTGCTTAGCCTTGAATTAAAATAATATGCGTTATCATGATGATAGATGGCGCTAGTCTACACAAATAAAAGTTTTAATCAACTCTAGCGAAGGTAATTTCGTCTTCAAGAACGATTCCATTTACAATTTTTAATTTTACAACTGATTTGTTTTTTAAGAAGATTAAAGGCTGTAGCTAGAACTATTAAAATAATTAAAGTTAAATTTCAATTTAAGAAGAGAAATAAGCGTAATTAAATTAAGTATTATTGATATAAAATTACACATATTGATTTATGAAATAAATAAAATGAGAAATGCAAACGAATTTAATCGAGGGCTAACAAATTTACGAAAAAATACCTGTACGTATCGTTTTATAGCTTTTTGATTTCATTCGTATAAAAAATATTTTGCGTGTAAAGAAATGCAATTCCGTTATTTGTGGTTGCCATCTAAACGCCGTGAGATCTATGGTCGCAAATGTGTCATCTAGAGATTGTTTACTATTTTGAGAAATATTAAAAATATAGTGCGCTAGCCGAATAGTATTAATAGAATTATAGTGTTTCCGTGCAAATCAAGTGTTCAAAGAACAATATCGGCTAATAAACATTTGAATGACTTTCGGAATTTAGATATGTAGCGCATAAACTTTGAACGTGTTTACGTCAAATGTTTCACACTATTTTGTGATTCCAAAGTGTTGTTTAGAAGTGTTTGTGAGTGAATTGTGCCTTTTATTTTGGATTTTGATTTGGTATGTACAAATTTACTTATAACTTACACCAAAGCAGCAAGAAATCTTGAGTTGCATGACATCAAGAGTACAGGTTGTCATCTTCTGTGCTTGGTATTTAGGTCTTAAAATAAGATAATTATCGTGAACGGTGCTCATTATTGTACTACACTGTACATATACTCAATAATAATAATAGTTATTTTGCTTGTATAAATATTTTGCGCGCGATTTTTGTAAACATAACCTAAAAATTACACTGTTCAAAAATGCTCACGTTTTCCATGTAATAAAGTTGTTTATCTAGCAGAAAGCTGTTCTAGTATTCATTATCTATTGTAATTGTCAGCATATATTAGCGCTAATACGAAATTTTAGCCTTAAGTAGCAAACAACGTTTATAATAGGTAGGTACTATCAATAATAAACTATACTTAATATTAATTAAGTAAGTTAAATGAGGTGTGAACACAACAATTATAAAATGTTAATGTACCTAATTTGGTTTTATTGATGAGCATCTAGTAAACATACAACATATTGCCAGGTGTAAAACCAAAACCTGCTAGATAACCTGCCTACCTATGCAGGTTCAGTTAAGTATAGATAGTTTATAAGTAAGTAACATGATGCTACTCATTGTTCATAGTTTTACCTTTTTTTAGATAACTGGGCTTTAGGCATACTATACAAAAAATTTCTTCAGTAGGCTTAGGTCTGTTGAATGTCTTTGTACATGTTTGGAACCACTAAAGTGTGAATTGCTCTTGCAACATCAGTTTTTCTGCTTCATTTAATTTATTAAGTATCTTTAGGGCAAGTAAATAGGCCTAACAACTTCATATAGTGCCGTAACATTAAAAGTGGTATTTTTTTAAGAGATTAAAAATCAAAACAAAAAACCAAGACCTCATCATTGTTTTCAGTAAGCAGTTCAGGTGACATTAATTATAATTATTCAACACATACAATTTAGGTTTATAATAGGGGTGGACAGTACGTTGACGAATGACAGAAGTGAGTGGAAGAAGAAGACATGTTGTGCCGACCCCACATAGCGTGGGATAAGGTAAGGAAGTAGAAGAAGAATAACACCATTTTTGTGGTTGTTACTTGTTGGCACATGACTATCTGCCTCTAAAGGTATGCTTACACATAAGGGGAAAAGGAATATTACCTATTAATATTTATACAATAATATTTTGTTTCCTTTTACAGTTAGTTGTAAATAATAATTGTTCCAATCCAATGTTACTTAATAAGCAACTTACTTACTACATTAGATTTTACTTGTTGCAACATAGCTTAATTTATTAAATTGAAAGATACGGGTAATTTCCGAAGTCGAATGGGTGAGCCATTTGACTTCGGAAACACGGCCACTGCGTTTTGTGCATGCCTTGCTATATGTCACCAATGTACCTCATGCATTGTGACTATCTCTCAATCAAAATATATTTTTATGGTGCATTCAGTTTAATATGGATTCTTTAATCTGTAAATACAAACATCACTTATAGTTGGCAATACTGTTGGTTTGTCCATGTCATAACAAAAGTACAAGTGTACTTAGTGTATTAGAATCTACTTTGTAGTTCATATGATAAACAAAATTTGAGGCGTACCTCGGGCACTGGAATCTTCAGAATACGATGCACAAATGATGCCAACACAACACATCACAACACAGGAGTATTAAAACCAAATATGGTGATAAATTATAATAAAAATATGGGTGGCATTGATCATCAAGATCAAATAATTGCGTATTATAGTTGTGAACATTTATTTATTTATTTTATAATATAAGTACGTATTTGTTGTGATAGCGGCAACAGAATTCTGTGCACATTTTGTGAAAATTTCAACTCTCTACTACCTATTACGGTTCACGAGATACAGCCAGCTGACGGATGGACAGACAGACGGAGAGCGGAGGCTTAGTAATAGGCACCCTTTTGCTACGGAACCCAAAAAAACCAGCCAAGTGCGAGTCAGGCTCGCTCAATGAGGGTTCTGTACTACAGTCGTATTTTTTCGACATTTTGCATGATAATTCAAAAACTATGACGCATAAACATAAATAAAAATCTGTTTTAGAATGCATAGGTGACGACCTTTCATATGATACCCCACTTGATATAGTTATCTTACTAAAAAATTGAAAATACTAATTATTAGTTCATGACCACAATTTAATTTTTTTTGTGAGATGTAACCACAAATTCACGGTTTAAAATGTTCACCATGAAACATTATGTTTACTAAATCACATCACTGATGGCGCCCTCCCTCATTAACTTGCAGTGTTGTACAGCTGTTAGAGCAAACATAAATAATAGTATGAGATTTTTTGTACGATGGTATGGAATCTTTCATGTGCGAATCCGATTCACACTTGTATATATAGGTTCCTTCTTGTATTTATAATTTATTTTTCGGATATTTGATTATTTATAGAAACAGTAACATTAATTTCAAACAATTAAAATAGAATAAGTGGATCACCATAATTTTTTTCAAATTCAATGCATAAAGGCATTGAATGGGTTAAGTACATACATACTGTAAAAATAAATAAAGATTTAAATAAAAGTCATTTTAATATTGCTGTTTTATTTAACCTGTCCTTTAATTACTTACTTAACATAATATAGTTACTGAAACAAAAGTTTGCTAGGCACAAATATATATTGAATCGATAATCACGTCCACATTGTTTTTAGTTGTAGAAACTCTTAGCAACATGAAAGGGGACCTGCACTTCATACAGACGAAAAGTGGACATCTTCAACTTATATACGAGCCTTACATATTTGTCACGGACAGTGTCCGGAGTGGTCGGACGTTTTGGCGATGTATGGAGTATGGGAAACGTTGCCGGGCGAGAATAACCTCTAAGAACAACGTCTTGAAGATAACTAATCCTGTACACAACCACACGGATGACCACATGCAGAAAATCGCTCGTAAATATGAATTGGGCGAAGTTGTGACGTGTCCGTCGGTTTGAGGATTGCTCCATCGATGTTGGAATGACTTTTTTAAAAGTGGTTAGGCTGAGATCATAAGCTTCCGATTTCATTCACCATCGGTTTCATCTCGGTTCTAAGATTTGAGTGTAAGTTTCGAGTTGACCAGAGTATTTTTTAAGTTACCATTTTTCGCGTTCTTGAACAAGTTACTCGATTGGAGAAGTTTGCCTGCTAACGTGATCTTACCGCTATGCACGATCATGTTTACCGTCTAGTTTGCAGTGGACTTGAAGCGGCGTCCAGTCAACTGATAGCCAGAAACCGTCAAGTTTACTGGACGCAGCTTCAAGTCAGCACCACACTTGACGGTAAACTTGATTATGTATGGTCAGCGTTTGGCACACACATAATTTTCACTAGGTATTTAAAATGTGGTAAGTATTAATAAGGGAGGATCGCGAGAGTTTGGAGATGGAAAGAAGCTGCTTCTGATTGCCTCCAGTAGAGAGGTTAGCTTGACCGAGCCAAGGATCGTCCAGAGCTGTAGAGCATTGATGATGGTGATTAATAAGGTTATTTTATAGTTATATTTGGGTAATTTTCAAAACAATTTGTAAGCACTATTGGGTGGTTTTGGATTTGAAGCCACCATTTCTGCTACAATACCTGTAATAAGATTCTGATTTGAGCTTTATTTGTTTGACTATTGAACTGGAACAGAAGTGGAATCGGTCTTGTGCAGTCCTAGCCTTGATTTGAGCTTTTCATTGTTAATAATTTTTTTAAGAACTTTTTTAATTGTACTGATATTTTAACGATTGGCGAACCAAATATTTTCCGACAAGGTCACCAATTTTTTTTCTTGTATTAAAGGCAGATCAATGATCATAAATTTTTAGTCAGAGTGATAAAATATTTTGCTGTAAAGGTGAGCTCCGAATGGGCAGGAATGCGTCGCGAAAATGCGCTTCTATTGATGCGTCGAGTTCTCATTATTTTGTGCGCCAACATTTACAGTGAATTGAAATTAATTGTATTAGGTTTATAATTATTTCATTAAATGAAGTCAGTAAATATTAGTGTAATTATATCGAGCATGAAGATGAAATTGTGATTGAGTAACATAATAAAGAGTAGTTTTGACACATTGGTTTATTTTCTCTCTGAATATAGTTATAGCATGCGCGCACCTAGGTTGCACGCATTCAAAGTGTATGGCACAGGCAGCTTAGAGCCTATTCTTAGTTGAACACAGGTTTCTTGAGAAGTGTGATAATGTCCCTTGGTTTCATACATTTTGTGTAGATTATTCTTAAGTACCTACTTAGCTGATAACGATAGCACTTTAGTTGCGTTTAAATTTTGAGTCCACTTTATGACGCAGCTACAGCTTCATCTATTGGCGCGTAAAACTATTGATGATGATAATTATTGATCACCTACATATTACGAAATTATGGTTACGGTGCGAAACTGGTACTGGATATAATTATAATATATACAATAAAATCACAGGGATATGAAATAGCAGATGATATTTTTCCTATATCATGTCCCTACGGCACGCCAAACAGCTTTGGAATTTACCAAGACTAGTGTTGCTATGGTGACTGACACAACAGGAGCTGTTACGGTGAAGCAGAAAGGGGTAAGCTACACGGTTACGCAGCGGGGAGCACCTTGCCTCATACTCGACGGTTTCGGCTTCGTTGCACACAAGCGACGAGGCTCCCGAGTCTACTGGGCCTGCCAGAGAAGAAAACAAGATGGCTGCATGGCCCGCGCTTTAACTGTCGACGGTAGACTCATCGTACGCTGTTCTGAACATAATCACTTATCGAATGTTCTTAATACCAATAATATTGATCGTATCGAAAGCCTTATTGAAATCGTTTCTGCGAAGAAGTAAAGTTTTCAAATAAATACGTGTTTTTGTTTTGTTTTTATTTTTGTCTTTTTCTTTGCGCTCTGTTTAACATCTACCTCATGTTACCTCATCTCCACACTGATATAATCCTGTATAATAAATTCTTTTAGCTAAGGAATAAATATTCGAAATCTGCATGTTTCATTTTAGTCTACTCGCAGTATTATTGTTTCGTTTTAAGAGTTTCTATATATCTACTAAGCATATCGAAAACCTCAGTAAAATTGCTTTCGCTGCGAAATAAAGTCTTGCAACGGAGCTGTGTTTTATTTTAGTCCTTTTATTTTAAGCTTAATATGTTCCATTTTTTTTTGTATTTGTTTAGCAAGTCAATTTACTTATTTTATATTCGCTTTCATTGGCTTATATAATTAATTGTGAAGTTTTGGTTACTGTATTTTCTTTTATTAACTTCTCTGTAATAAAGTTTGTACAGTTGGGTGGATCAAATATTCTTTGTCAAATTTTGTTCCTGGCGGTTAATTCATGACAAGAGTAGTTAATAAGTTATTAAAATTATGATTAATGTTTAAGTTTACATAATAAACTCGATTAAAAACATCAATGTCAATAAACCCGGCATTCACACAGAAGTGGGTCGCCTGGCTGTCCCTCGTAGCCAATCACAATTATTTTGATCCCTTTTTTATATTAATTCCGTAATTTCAGCTTCGGCTAGGTTATTATATCAAAAAATACTACCTGCTAAAGGTGCTACCTGGGTTATGTTACTACTAAATGAATCTTATTGATTATGTTAATGTGTTGGGGATTTTAATTTTTTAATTTAAAATACTTAAAAAAGTATTATTAATTTTTAGCAAGAAAGCCGTCAAAACAGTCCGAAAGACAAAGGCGATATAAGGCTAAAATAAAACAAGATCCTGTAAGGCACGAAGAGTACAAAAGGAAAAGAAGAATAGATTACCATAAGAGAAAAAGACTAGTCAAGGACTTGACTCTGAAAGAAAGACTTAACAAAAGGGCAAACTGGAGAAAACAAAAGCAAAATTATAAAGAGAGCACTCAAAATCTGAAACGCCGCCGTTGATATTACTCTCATTCTTTGCCTACGATATTAGATATCACTTTGCTTCAATGACGGATCAGATGTTATAACTCTTCTGACATAGCACTTCTAGCATAGTACCCAATATCAAAAATGTGTCTATAACACTAGACGAAGGAAGACAGAAACTAAAAAATAAAGATTGAATATTCAGAGGAAATAAACTAAATGACAAATTTGAAATTTTGAAAAAAGTGTGATAAATATAAAAACCTCTAATAGAGAAAAGTTTTATACTTTAGTTTAGCCAATATACTTATATAAAACTAGATAAGAAAATTAAATATGACATGCCGACTACGGTATAAAAGATACAAAAATACTAAGATAAACCCACGAACAAAGTATTTATAATTTTTATGATAATATTTTTACCTACACTTCAAATTATTAAGAATGTTTAATGATTTTTCTACCAGATGGTGCTTCAAAAGCTACAGCTGGAAAAAAGAAATTACTTAAACCAAAAAGTGGCACAAAATATCAAAAAAGATTTTTACACGATAGTATAAAGGCCTTATACAAAGTACAAACCAATCAAACAAGAAAATTCAAGCATAATATGCTCGAGTCGTACTATTACTTATTACAAAATCAATCCTTCTATGTAGTTAAGCGAATTATGCCTATGCAAAATATATACTAATCGAGCTTACAAACCCAGCGCTTTGAAATAAAGCTTGTAATTGATACACAAGACTTGAACATATATGTACCTATTTTGAGCTACTGTAAACGTGATAAAATAATAGTCTATGATAGACGTACAGACAAAAATGATCCAATGGCAGGAATGGAAAAGATTAGAATTTTTTGATGAAAAAACAATAAGTTAGCAAGACATGGAAGATACAGTGGTAACTGAGAAAATAATTAACCTAGAACTTAAGGTATTAAAACACTTGTTATATAAGAATGGTATGAATACCCAATTAAAGTACTTTAGAGAAGCTATAGATTAGTCAGATGAGACGGAACAAAAGCAAAAGCGGATGGAAGCAGGTTTCAAGAGCGATAGCCATCTTCTAGGTAAACGTGTCCCATCTTAGGCTACATCATCACTTTCCATCACGTGTGAATTTATTCAAACGTATGCCTACAAAGAATTTAAAAAGAAACAAAATTCATGTCACATCCTTAAATACGTTTAGTTAGACTCATAATTTTATTATCTAATAATGACGGTAATTATTTATAAGCGAAATTAACAAGAACTACTAAATACTTTTTTATTTTCTAATAATTTGTCGATTCATTACAGAGAAAAGTTGATCCACCCACTTATGCATATATTTATGAAATATGTAGTTACATTGCACGTAACATATTTGCATAGAGAATAGACAGTGATTAGTATGTTATTCTTACAGTTGAGTTCGTGATATCGAATCGCGGTCGCCGTCATATGCGTCTCGGCGGTTTTTCATTCTACGCGGAGAAAGTTTTCCCGGAAAAGAGCAAGGTGCGATGGCGTTGCACAAGGCGGACTTGTCGGGCCTACGCTCATACTCTTCACGACCAAATCTTCGCGCTCAGCAATGTACATTCCCACGACCCTCAAGTTATGCCTGCGTCTACCCTTGTTACTGCTACACCCTACCGCGCGTTCACAAACGCAACTATTGCTACTCACGTCAAAGCTGTGTTAGATGATTAAGACTAGTACGTAGATTATACGGCCTATCGTAATGTGTTAGACAAATCCTCAGTGAGCTGCTTCGTACAGATTTTATTTGTTTTTTTTAATAAATGTACTTGCTTACCATGTATAAAGATAAACATGGTTATATTAATACTATTGTTAAAAATATTTTATTTTAAAATTAAATTATTTAAGTAATTTTAGGTAGGTATAGTACGCGACAGGTCGAGATCTCAATCGGGGAGGAACGCCCCGCACACCCCCGCACAGCCCCCGTGCTAACCCGGTGCGGGCGAGCGTGGTTGACGTGCGGATGTGCGGGGCGTCCCCGTGCCTCTTACCCCTATTGCCATCTCAACCTGTCGCGGACTATACATACTTGGTATGAAAGTAGCTTTATTTTGTGTATTATTTATAATTTTAATATTAAGTTATTTACTTAAGTTTGCTGTACTGTATGTTAACATTCCAAGTCTAGTCATCTCAAACTTATTCAGTCTTTGTCATAAATAACTGTGTGCTCTATCACTACAAGGCAGTAGGCGCCAATTTAATTGTTATCAAACGTCAAATCAACGATCTCTATGTGCACCAGTACTAGATGTGTCGTCGTTCCGAACAAAAATCGTGTCTAATGAAGCTGTCAAAATTAGTATTACATTGACAAGTTATATGCGAAAAATTCTTGGAATGCCTGTCTAGTGTGTAGTACATGGAGCTCGTGACGTCAAATAGGATGGTCATCATCACAATAGGACAATACAATACCTATCGGGCAAAATTCGAAAATAGATCCTTTGGAAGATTGTTTAACATAATGCCAAGGAAGTTGCATTATTCAAATTATTTAAAGGTGTGTTTTATTATATTTTGTTTTCGTTGCTTTAGGAAGGAGGAAATAGGCATAAAGTAGGAAATTCGTATATAATAAGTTTTAATAATATTTAACTAAGCCGCCTGAGCTACGTTGAGAATTCGCGTGCAGGTACACGCGCATGTCATTATTTTATGCAAAATACAGAAACACAGCCCGTGTCGCGCTGTTTGCCTGCCACTAGCTTTTGTATAGTTGGGTGTCAGGTAAAAAGAGCTCACTGAATCATAGCCACCGAGGTCACTTGACATGTTTTTAAGCCATTGAAGGTTTTCTACGAAGAAATATTTTAGTATCACTGAATGAAATAGAAATGTAAAATCAACTAATGTCCAATGCGTTCGGTGGCTATCATTCAGTGCTAACACTGAGTAAGCGAATCACCCTGCTGAACCGCTGAGCGATAGTAGAGACGATGTATTTTCCGACACGTACCTGTGGACTATGGTAGCGCACAGGCCGATATTACATTTACGAATAGGACATTTTCGCATTTACTATACATATAAGTCATTGCATTTACTTATTTGTAATATCATCGCGAAAATTGTTTCTCATCGGAAGTTTCCTATTATTATCGTCTACTAGCTGATGCCCGTGACTTCGTACGCGTGGATTTAGATTTTTAAAAATCCCGTGGCAACTATTTAAATTTTCCGGGATAAAAAGTAGCCTATGTCACTCTCCAAGTTTTTAACTATACCCATGCAAAAAATCACGTCGATGCGCTGCTCTGTTGCAACGTGATTGAAGGACAAACCAACCAACAAACCAATAAACCAACAAACCAACAAACAAACACACTTTCGTATTTATAATAAGGGTACTGATTGCTCGTACTCTCGCGACGGCAATACCTACTGCTTCTACGATTCTATATTTTCGCCCCACGATTTCTTCAAGTGTAATAAGTTTTCTATCTATCTTATTTTTTAAGGGGTTTCAATTCGGCCAGCATTGACAAAACCTTTAAAACACTTATTACAAGCAAACAACTCATTTCATATCTTAAAAATATTTTTGCGACTATACTTTTGCAAATGTAAGTCATCGTCATTCGTTTGCCCACCTAAACTGCAATTGAGCCAGTTCCAAATCCACGTTTATTTATTTTTTTGCATATAAAAGAATCATTTGAATGATCGCATTATGAAGGTCATACGCAATGCAACTCGTGTAATGCTGTGCTATTTTTTATTTTCGTGCTCAACTCAAACACGAAAATAGCTAATGCTTATCAGTTGGAAATATTCTATCTCTATGGTTGGAAACGTTTTCAAATGTTGCAGTACGATAAAAATACCGTCGGAAAGACAATCACTTTTGCGACTTTTTATTCGTGAATATAATATCGGCTTTACTTTCTTAGGTAGTTTGTTACATCTACATAATTATAAAAGTCGGTATAGACGATCTAGTCATAATATTACGTGATTCGCTTAGATATTAATTTCGGTACTTAAGTATAACATATAGTTACTTGCACAAACAGGGTGTACGTAATATCCAAATGTTCGTTTTAGCCCACTAGTCAAAATCTAGTCTATAAATTATGGATATTCGTTAAGGGTAATTCACACAAAGTGTTTAGATCCGGCAGATGGTTAGTTTGGTTTTGCAGGACTTAACTCTGGACGTAAAAGTTGCCGATGTATGAAGGCTGAATGTGTGTTGGCCCTAAATTACAACTTTGTTGTTTAAAATGAGCTGGCGAACAAAAGGGTGTAAATGCATGAAATTAAATTTTACAAAAGGAGAAAAAAACTCAAAGAAAGCTGTTGAAACTTTACTGTGAAACCGTTTTGAGCAAAATCACCTCCTTTGGACTCAATTTTAGCACAGGTCCAGGCCATTTTGCTTGTAAATGAGTTCAAATTTGTATTGAGTGTTCAAGATTATGAACTTTGGACTCAATTTCAGTACAGTTTTAGGCCATTGTCTTACAAATAAGTTCAGATTGTATTCAGCGGGCCAAAAATGTCCAGACTCCAGATCAAATAAAGAAAAATATTTTGTAATTATGTGTAATTACACCGTTTTGTTGGCCAGCTCCTCAAATGATCTCTACGCAATATACAAATGTAGTTTTAATTTTTAGGATAAAATAATGTTAGACAAGTATAGCAATAATGGCTGAATGAACGTGTTATCTCTACATAGTATAAAAAAAACACTTCCAGAAAAAACAGACAGCGGTCTGCTCCTCTGTACGCGATCTTTTAAACTACGCAACACATTTAACGGTTATATTTTGCGGTTTTCATCAATAGATAGAGTTATTCAAGAGGAACGTTTATACGTATATTTTAATATTGTTTCGTGTTAATTTGTTGAAATACGACGATAATTATTATTGTTCAACATGTCAAAAGAAATCAAGCCAACTGAGAGCTTTTATCTAAAATGCTGTCTTATTCTTTTGAAATATAACAAAATTACCACACTGACACCACATTAGTATTAACATTGCGCCCGTGCAAAGCCAGGGCGGATCACTAGTTTTCCTACTATCGACATGAAAAAGAAAAGAGCTTGGTTTAATAATCAAAACTAGTAGGGTTCAAACTTATTGGTGGCTGATGCCTCAGTAGTTAGTCACAAGTCGTGTTGTGGTGCCATAATTTGGGTCGTTGATATATACTATCTACACCACTACTTTTTTATGACCATTAAAAATTTTAAAGGCGAATCTGATAAGGTTTTAAGGGTTATTATTTAGGTTTTAAATGTGCAATTGGATTTTTTCCAACTTTGATTTAACAAAGTTAAATATAAATATCTGTTTGCCAGATTTCCGTAAAAAGGTGTAGTTTCAAAGTTACTTGGGCTCAAAAATTTGTATGTAAATTTTTAAGCCTGTGGAACTTTAAAACTATATCATTGTTCCGGATATGTACCTGCGTGGATAATGGATCTACTCTTGCAGCTCATTTCTCACCCGCCAAAAAGGTTGAATCGCACTTTATATAATAACTATAGGTAAAGGTAATTTATTATTGCACACATTGGCGGATCGCACTGGAATCAAACAAATGCAATTTATATGTTTCATATAGATATTTCAAGCGGGCTGATAAATAAATAAATATTGTAAAAGACGCTATATCTAGTTAGTTCCATACAGCTGTGAGAAGAGCCGTTTCAATAGGCCTCTTCTGACTATTTATCTACATTGATACAGTTGATTTAGTACACGTACAGCGGTTACGCACTCATCTGATCAGAGTCCGTGAAAATACGGATATAAAAAACTCGGATATTGCTTACGCACTAATCCGATCTCTGATCCGAATCCAAGCTATTCAGTTGACATCTTTGACATATCTACGTTATATGTCCAATTTTAATCCGAGGCACATCCGATTCTCACGGATGACGGAGAGAACTCGGATGACGGAAGTGCAGTGCGTAATCGCTGTCATAGTTAAATAGCAAACTACAAGGTTGCCTGTCGATACTTTTTCTTAACACATATTAGTAACAACTGTCAAAAGTGGCGTATTAAAACGGCAATAAGGTACATAATTTGATATGAAAAATGGATGAGTTAATTATAATATTAGATAACGAAGAGTATAATGGTACACAATTTATGATAATATGAACAGTGTATGATGTATATGTAACTCATTAATTTAGAGCACACCTGTGGAAAAGTGGAAATATATTTTTGAAACGCGACAGCAAGGTGATTCACAAATCGTAGTATTCTCTAAAATTAGAATGTTACAGAAAATAATACAAATTATATTATAACTATTCGTATATGAGCATTACATTGCAATGGTGCGTTTCAATAATATATTTCCTATTTCTTATGTATTTCCTTCGATAAGTATGACGGTATATTAAGTATAATGTCATATCGTCATATTTAGCGAAATGTGATCAATTACAAAATTCAATAAATTGCTGTGACAGAGTAACTGTACTTACTTAATGCGTTATCAATGGTATTAATGCTAAATTATCCTCAATCAACAACTAAATGGCCGTTATTTATATTTAAATCATTTCCATACGTAACTGTAGTACGCAACAGGTTGAGATGGCAATCGGGGTATGAGGCGGGGGGATGCCCCGCACACCCGCACGTCACCCGCGCTCGCCCGTACCGGGTTAGCGCGGGGGCTGTGCGGGGTACGAGACGTTCCCTCCCAGATTGCCGTCACGACCTGTTGCGATACGATCACATTGCGATAATAATTTATAATTATTGCAATGGTTCATTAACTATTATATAGCGAGGGCATCAAAATATATTCGAACTATTAATACTGAAATTCATACTCATGATTGGGTCTTCTTTAGAGGACCATTCAGACGACATGTGTCATATTCAAGTTATTGCATTGCATAAAGATTGAACATGACAATGTCGTCTGATTCTCCACTAAAGCCCTAATCTTAATTTTGAATTCTAGTATAAAAGGATTTGATGAACGCAGTCATTGCATTATGTCAAAGCTTGCTTGTCCTGAACTTATTCTTCAAAGTACAGTCATCATCATTAAATACTCAAAATCATTTAACGAATTTAAAAGGTCAGGTAAGTTTATGGTTGATCTGTCTCCGAAAAATATTTATGTTACTTTTAAGAAATTGGTTTCCCAAGTTTCCCTCACATAATAAGTCCCAATCGTTCAATTTTTAAGCATTCGGTCGGAAGATTTTTCTAAGTTACGAATATTACTTAATACGCCTGTTAAACTGTCTTAAAACACTTCAATTTAATGTAAAAGAAACAATGCTCCTCAATAACTTTTAGCAGGAACTATATGATTCATGTGTTACTAGATGATGTCCGAGACTTCGTCGAGGGTGGATAAAGCATTTTAAAAATCCCGTGGGAACTCTTTGATTTTCCAGCCTATGTCACTCTCCAGATCTTTGACTCACTCGCATGCAAAAAATCACGTTACCGACCCATTGCTCCGTTGCGACGTAATCGAAGTACAACCAACAAATAAACACACTTTCGCATTTATAAGTTTCGCAGTTATATAGTGAAGTAGTGATTTTCCACAAGATTCCGGTACTTAACCAGAATTTGTTGAGCTTGTCTTTAATATTTCCGTGTAATTTGTTCTACAATATCCAAATTTTTTCAGATAATTTGATTCGCATTTGTGTGGGTCCGGGCGGTCGGCCACGCCTCTGGGTTCGAGGGAAGAGCTTTTACGCAGCACATACTATGCGCTCTGGCATCGTCCGTTGGCGATGTACCATGGGCGGCTGTGGATGCAAGGCCTACACTCAGAAGGGAAAGCTCCACAAGTTAATAGGGGAACATAACCACGCTGGGCGATGTGGGCGGCGAACGACCATCAAGCAACCTTCTACAGCGTCCGCGCCTACGTCGTCACCGCCTACGCCGCTTTTGCTCCCGCGAATACCTCATCTCGATTTTGATAATTTTGACCCGAATGCCTGGCTCGTAAGATACTAATAGTTAGGCCAGAATCTCTTAAAAAAATTGCGCAATATTGACTAGTCGTTCGCCTATATTTTCAGCCGCCAAGAGATTGAAGCAAGATCCTTAGAGCTCACTTTGTCTTTGCTCAGACTTAAAACGGCTTAAGGCAGAGTTATGTCTCTTCATTAATCTGTCTTATTTTAACTCTACGGTATATAGTTCTGTGTGGGCGTGGTGTGTAGTGGGCGACTAGTCGACAGGGCGCAATGGCTCTTATGGTCTCTTTCCTATTCGTATGACATTGAAATCGTCATACATATTTCAACGTCAGCAGTTTAAATATGTTACCAAATCTTTGCGTACATTTGTGACGCAATAACTCGTAAATGCATTGTGTGACGACGAAGAGGTGTTCAATATCAGAGAGTTAGGACCTAGTATTGTTTTCTTAGAATCTAAACTTGTTTGCAGAAATGCATTGTCATATCTTAATGAGGTAGGAACATGTAGTGGTTTGGTAGATAATTAAGTTACAAGTGTCCGAAAGTTACCAGCCTCGAAGTTGCCAATTTTCAAGCGTGCCAAAAACTGTACTGAATTAATAAGTTGCTAAAATTAAAGGAATTAAGTTATCTGATACTCATAGATTATATTAGAACCGTTTGTTGTTTATAGAACCCTTATTATTTAAACTGGGTTCGTGTTTTAATAAGGTTTATTTATATTATGTGCGATTGCCGCGAAGTATTTTTATTACGTAGTTATGGAGCTATTAGTTATTTTGTTATTATTACGAAGCTTTTAGTAAAATGTTTAACTATCAAAATAGTACAAAAAAAAACTCCATTATACCTGAAGTATGTCTAATATAAAAACAATAAGATAAAGGCCAAAAAAAACTTTGATATCGATTAGATTCAACCCCAACTTTTATTATTGATCGATTTTATTAGAGAAATTCATGGTCTTCCCTTTCCTCTGTTTTGACCTCTATATTATTTTGGATGAAATTTCTAATGAAGTACTTTATATTTTTTATTATTAGATATATTATTTATCTAGTTCCTAAACAAACAAAAAACCCTGAACTTATATTGTTACTCATGAAATTGTTTTTCCACTAGTCATTAAAAGTAAGTGTTTTGTGTTTTGTATTTGGATTGAAGTATGCACTAGTAGATAGGCAATTCTTATCTACTTGTTAGTCTATAAATAAACGATCTCACTTTATTAAGGTGTTTAGGTATATTGATGATAAATCTTTAATTTTACCATGTGTGAGGTGATTTTAGAAATCTAGGGTGTTTCTGGTAAGATTATAAAATACTTCGAAAGTTTGATGCTCATGTAAATTAGGAAAAGATTATAATTTTGTCTACGTGCTTCCCTTTTACGTTGTTAATTTTTTAAGTGTAATTATTCATGTACAAAAATTATGTGCCATGCTATAATAGAGAACTGGTTCTAAGCGTATCTATATTCTTAACTTTTGAATCGTTAACTTCTTTACTGTATTGTGCCAAAAATTTTGCTCACGAGATATATTTTCTCCAAGAGAACTAATTTATGTATTGATGAGTACATAATGTTAAATTAACTTTAATTTGGTATTCTAATCATTGTAACGACTCCTAATAAACTATGGTACTAAAAGTGTTCCGTTATTTGACCCTTATTGAAATGCTTGTACTACGTAATTATTATATTATATGTTAATTAGTAATTAAGATGCTTGGTTTTATCTCTAGTTTGTAGTTTATCTTTGAATAAACCTGATCTTTACAATAACTTTATATAATATACCAAGGTCAGTTTTAATCATTGAATATAAGTAGAACTTCTTTCCTGGACAGGTATTAACGTATTTGTTTTTTTCAGCACGTTTTATTAGAGCGGGCAAAGGTAGATTGTTACTTCACCGAGGCTACACCTTCCGCTTGAAAAACAATCTGGCACACGGACGCAAGCAATGGTACTGTTCCTCGAGGCTGACTTCTCGGTGCCTCGCCGACGTCAACACTGAGGGTCCGGAAGGTTACGAGCGCATCGTTCGTTCTCGTTATTCGCACAATCATGCTCCTCCTAATGTTCGTCGTTTTGCCGATGGGCGTTACGTCGTGCGCACTCCGCACCAGAGCGGCCATCGTGCCCCGGCGCCCTTGGACCCTCATCATCAGCTGCTCCAATTACAGCATGCTCTAGCTCTGTACGCGGCGACAGCTCACGCTACCGCAACGGCAAATGCCTCCGCCGCCGTTTCTGCGTCCACCGGCTCTGGCTCCCAACAGTCGCCCAACGAGCTCCCGCCATCGACGCAACATAACTCTACCGCGAAACCACTTTTGGTGGACACGCCATGCAACGAAGAGGACTAAACTATAACACAATATACTAAAACGAAACGAGACTTCGGCTCTCTTTCGAAATATTTGAGCGTACTAGATAATATGTAAAATTCACGAAACTAAAACGACGATAAAATATCGACCAATCGATATTTTCGGAGCCTTTTGCACACGTATTTTAGCGTAATTTATGTTTTAGGATAGTTATTATATTATTACTTAGGATATAAATGGGGATAGGATGGCGTATACTTTAAAGCGATGGCATTGTTGGATTATCGGACGGTATGTGTGTATAAAACCTCAGAACTACGAGTAGATGTTGTCGTGTTTCGTGTGTTGGGACTACCAGTGACAACGACAGCCCGTCAATGAAGGATCGTGAGTCGTACGTTTTAGATTAGGCGGTCTGTGCGAGGTCTATAATGTTATTCGTATAGGTGTGGGTTATTTGTGTAACAGAATAGGAAGTTAAAGATGTTTATTATGTATGTAAGAACTTTCTGAATGTATAAGAAGAGCTCTTCGCACACGTGATCGGGCGCGCATGTCTGACGTGACAGCGAGGAAGGCGTAGCGCGCAGTTATGCCCTTTCACAGTGTGAAAATAGCTCAGGATGTCAGCATGTATCGATGTGAAGTTTTAGCTAGATGGTTACTACCCGGAACTAGGCCCATTTTAACGTTTGTTTACAATGTCGGCTCGATACACCGAGCAGCATCATTGAACGGGCACTTGTGTCCCTGTAACGGCACTAAGCAAGTCGACCAGCACATAGGTTAGAAGCAGAACTCGAGCAGGACCGTGGTGAAGTTGCGATCGAAACGGGTGCGCAGATAAGGTCAGGCGGCTGATGGCCGCCGACGACGCGTTGGTGACTGAAACGCGAACTCGGTTCGGAATTATGCAATAAGGATCCCTCGACTGTACTTAGAAATATTAATTTTATTTTGAGAGATTTAACTTATACAAGTTTCAATTTTGCTACTTAGACGATTAGACGTCCGCCTCTTTAATTATAAGAAATCACAGAAATTATCAAAGATGCGAAGGTGTTCAATGGTGTGAACCGACCTTAGAGTGTATCGCGATGCTCTCGCACGACACGAGGCGCGCGGGCTTCAGTCGATGTTGCTCTGCTCCTTAGGATTGATTTAAGTACTTAAGCTCAATCAACTACCTCTTCACTTTTTATACGGGTTTACAGATTAGTTTAATTATACAATTTTATATACACGATTGAATACTCAAAAGCTTTACTCGAGTAAGGTGTTTTAGGCTAAGCTAGGTTACGTTAGGCTAGAGCGGCGCGTCGGGGCGGTTCGCCGCGCAGGGTCCGGCGCGTCTTCTTACTACCTCTATCGATGAAACTCAACTACCTCTTTGCATAGGTTTAACTTTACTACTGAGCGAATGCTGTTGACTGTAATATAAATAGGCACTCTTGAGACTGTTGTCTGAATATATTTTATTGATTGTTTTTTTACTTGATTGATTTGTTGCTTGTCGAATTAATTTTTTCAATGACTACATAATATTTAGATACACTTACCTCTTAAGATTCTGATATAAGTACAAATTTTGACTAATTTTAATTGTTATTTAGATGATAACTTAGCTACTACGGGGTCTTATGTATGCGTGAACTGTAACATGAATAAACTTTTAAACTAGTTTTAGTCATAGATCATGTCAAATGGTGAGTATAGTTTTGTCATCATAATGTAATTGAAAATTGGATTGAGTGAAACTTTGAGATTGGACGTTTTTTGTAAAGAAGTGAAATAAAATAATGTTGCATTGTGAACGCCTAATCTGAAAGGTATGTTTTATCAAATAAAGTATGTAGTAAATTTTTAACAACAACCTTTTGACATGTTCTATTGTACCTGAAATGCATTCTACGCCAAATAACGTGGTACATACGTAAAACCGTGGCGACAATCGGACTTATATAAAAGGTGTCCCAAAATTCACGCAAGAAGTAGTTTTAATAGAAAAAAGATTTTGAAACAATATTTTTTTAATTGATTTATGAAGTATATAGTATATGATTACGTACGGAATTTGGGTTGGGTATGGTTGAATTTCGTTGATCAAACGCTTAATTTCCTCTTTCAAGGCATATGTAGTCGTGGGCTTGTTGGCATAAACTTGTTGACTTAAAGCCCCCAAAGAAAAAATTCCCAGGAGATTAAATAGCATGATCTGGGCGGCCAATTTTGAGCACAAAAACGGGATGATACGCGACCATTAAAAGACTCGTGCAGAAATTGATGATCAATAATGAAAACACGTTTTTCTTTCGAATAGCGCTTCATTTTTAATAACTCTGAATTGTAAGCTGTCACGCTGTCTTTTTTGAACTGAAAACTTCTTTAGTACCGTTGTGATTTTAAACTTGATGAAACGATGAAGCGAGACTAAAAAGAGACAAATACATATTATATCTATAGGATTTAGCCTGGGAGAGAATGAGATAGAATCCGCTATAGGCACAGCGTTTCCTATTATTTCATACTTTAGTTACCTCTCCAGTCATTTGTTGAAATTGAAAACTGGAGTCTGTATAATTGTTGTCTTTATTAAGTATTTAATATGTAGAATAAAATGATTTTTTAAAGTAGGTCACAGTATTATAATAAAATAGCCTCTACAATTATCCTGCTCCTGATACTTTGCATTCATATCTTTCTCTCGAAGTTTTTAGTTTTCTGAAGGTTTCATATCTACCGCGTCTGAAATGTACAATTTTTTTTTGTTGGCAACATTTTACCACACAGATGGCACTAAATTAAAATCTTGCGTGAATTCTAGGACATCCTTTATAATGGTAACATATTTATATAGATTGGTTTTAGTAACAATGACCAGAGAAATGACAATATTCGTCAATTAATCACAATATGATCACAAATCGGAACATACGAGTATACACTATTTAAAATTATTAAATGTATCACAATTAAGTAGTTAAATCCTATTCTCACACGGGGAGACCCATCAAACATCAGAGTCGCAATCTGTGAGCTGAATTTGTTATTTCTTAAGCCTCCAGTTCACGTTGGCCCAATGCGGCTGCAAGTTGGAAACGTTATTTGCGTGCGCCAAGATGCGACAATACTCCGCCGCATCATATTATAAGAGTTGTTATCGCGTTTCGTTCAGATTTAACGATTTTGGTGATATACATTTTTTCATATATGATATATTCATTTCTAAAATTGATTGCATTTCTCGTACCTACTAGGTACGCATCCAGAGTTGTAATCTATGAGAGACACCTTCATATCACAAACTCTTTTACTAAAGCGATGAAAGTAATGAACGTGTGGAAGGTAATGAAAACCGCCTAGAGTAAAACGGAAGGTAATGAATTTAGATTGAGAGATTTTGAAATGTTTTATTCTCGGTTACTTCTATAACAACCACAGGTGTTTGGTGCTTGGTGAATGATGACATTAAAGATTGATTAGCCTGCAATGTTTCTATTGACACAATTTAATTAAATAAACGTTAAGAGACATACGAATTCTGGCTTTGGAAAAGTGATCTGAACGAAACGTGATAACTAACGGTAAATACCGAGAGGCCCTATACAGATTCTTCGAGCAAGTTGGGCCAATATTAAAATGGAGTTTAAACTGGTCAAAAATTATTCTTTAACGGCGATGCAATTATAGAATCGGCGTTGACCGACTTTGCCGTGTGAGAAAAGACTGCCTAAATTTTACACAATTGCATTTTAAATAATGGAACAATTAATTATATTATTATATATTATATAACGTTGTATATAAACATGAATCAAAATAGGTAAATTATACATTGTTTTGTGTAGATAACACAAAAATCACAATATAACTAAATACTTATGTACATTGAACTACGTATTAAACGAGTAAATTTTATTTATCTTGACATTTCGATGTAGCGTAACTAATGATTTTAAACTTATCGTGGTTTAGAGACAATTATGAATTGAAATGCGGGTAGATACCACGATAATTTAGATATGACAAAATATCAATGGTCATGACAGGATAGTGGTGAATAGTGATGCAGGATGTCTAGTAGTTACATTTCTAGCAAGAGCACAAATCGAGTCAATTAGTTATTAATTATTATATACTGCTACTTACTACTTTAGTGCTTCGTTGATTCTTTTTGATAGTATTTCGCTACGTTCACTTGTAGCGTCTATTATAATATATTATATTGTATTTAATTTCTGGCATAGTATATACAGAATCATATTCATAAAACGCGTCGTGTATTTTAAGTGTGAGTTTCCGATTTCATAAGTATGATTCCGCCATTTTATCGTGGTATATATCTGTAGTTTTATTTAAGATATGTTGTCAGTAACTAATCAAGAATATATTACTTAATTATATGTATATTAAGTATTTATATATATAATTGTTGTTGATTGTGAATCTCTTAGGTAGTTCATGAATAATGTTTAACTAAAGTATGTCCGTCGCCTCGGTTTAAGTCTCATCTACATGTAGAGAGTTGCTCTACCGTTTTGTAGCGAGACGTACAGCTTTGTGTGCTACTATTAACATTTACAATAATACATAACATATGTATTATTTTATAACGATCGTTATATATGTATTTAGGATAAAATCAAAACTCGCATACGAATTACGATTCAATATTTAAAGTCGTGATAGTCGTTTTTACTCGTGCGATATGGTATATGTTATAAAGTTTACACGGTTCAACTTTTTAGATGTAGTTATTCTAAATGAGTTAATCTCTTCGTGTACATGAGGCTTTAGGCTCTAGGGCCCGGTTGATCTAATTTATCAACACTACCTATTTATCTATCTACCTCATTTACTGTTACTATTGTATACCTTTAAATCTTATAGTGTAATTTTGTATTTACCAATATATTTAATAAGATTTTTTGGGTTCTTGTACGGGGTATGTTTTGTGAAACATTAAATTGTACTTATCAGTAACCGATAGTTTTATTTCATTACTGATCTTTTACTTTATTATTTACAGACCGAATATTGAAAAGTCAACTGTTATTTCAGACGACATGTCATGTTCAACCTTAATGCATTGCGTAAAGGTTGAATATGACACATGTCGTCTGAATGGTCCCCTAAAGAAACCTCTATGTTGACTATTAATTCCAAACTTAGTGTCACAGTATGGTAGTGAATACATAGTGTGTGTTCGTATGGGTGACCGAAATCAGTGTAGGAGAAATTCCTTTTTGTCATCGGGTATCTCTCTCTAAGAGACAAAATGTGTTACAAGAAGTTCATAGGAGAACTAACTGACCGACTTAGCCCAACGGATTAGCTAGCTGAAGTGGCAGTGGACAGGTCATATTTGTCTGAGATACGATGGCTGCTGGGGTAGGCGTGTTTTCTGGGTTAGACCAGGTACCGGCAAGCGCAGCCTGGGACGACTCTTGACTGACGACTTTAAAAAGGTAACGGGAGGTGTCTGGATGAGGAAGGCGGAGCACCATGTGTGGTAGCACGCTTTCCGGAAGGCCCTTGTTTAGTAGTGGACGCAAACGGGTAATTGATCGATTTCATCATCGGTAGTCGAAAATAAATCTTGAATAAAACATTTTTTTAAAAACAATGTGTTTAATTTATATGGTTAAATTATAAAGGTGTCGGGCTTGAAAAAATTGGCTTACAAAAATAACCCGTCGTTTCTGACAGTGTGATTTATCGCAGGCATCAAGTATTTGAAGTCGCGGCGCGGGAAGGTCATTATGATGGTGAATACATTCCCATTCTGCGAGGAGTCCAAGTTGCGGGACAAAGTGATATGGCGGTGCACGTCAAAGAAGACTAATTGCAAAGCAAGGATACACATGCGTGGGACCAATGTTGTAGCTGTCAAAGGTATGCATAACCACCCGCCGCGAGCTCCACCTGCTTCATCCTGATATAGATTAGGAAAAAAGATTTTCGCTCATCGCAAACTGCCAGTTGACTTGCGAGATTCGCAGGAGGCGAAAAAGCCGCAAAAGGGCATCGCAATGCAATTTTCAGTATTAAAAATGCGTGTGGCGTTAACAAGATTCGGTCGTATTGCGCGCATCGAAATGCTGATGTGAGTAGATATCGGCGCTTACATAACCTTTATTCACACATTAAGTTGCGCCCGATGCTGCTGACGTCACTCGCTTTTTCAGTACTGAAAATTTCATTACTAAATTAAATTAAAAAAAACTGACTGCACCGCAACCTGTAAAACTTAATACTTATTAAACTTCAGAAGTAGATAATTTCTCAGGTGAAAAATGCGACTCTTGTGCCTCCTGTTGATCATGTGCGCTGTCCTTACAATTTTTTTTTTAGATATTGTATTTGTATCATCTATTTAATTTGACACATTTGTAAATTTACCATTCCATTTGATGCATTCTATTTAAAATTAGATGGTAAGTTATTTTGGTTAACATGAAAATATTGACCATTGATCGAGTCCTTGCTAGCATCATAATATTTTTGTAGTTAGCTGAAACGTTTTAGGAAAGTAACCCTAGCGTGATTTACATACAAATCTTTGAGCCGGTAACTTTAAAACTAGATATGTAGGTTTACCTACGGGTTTTACGGAAATCTGAAAAAAGCCACCTTAAATTGACCTTAGCGGACACTAGTCCGAGTGCAGCTAAGGTCGATTTCTGGTCAAAGCTGTAGGCGGCGCTTGGTAGAAACTTTCTGCTTCGGTCAAAACTTCGGCCAATATTGGCTGAAGCCGAAAGTGGTTTCTTTGGTCGAAGGTGGCCGAAGCCGAAGCCGAAGGTTCGGTCGGACACACAAACCACAGAAACTGATACATATTTGGTTCTAGAACGTGTCTACAAAATTTCATTGAGTTTGATTGGTTAATATTCAAATGAGAACCAAACTACGTTTGTATGGAAAGCGCGTTAGGATTACTTCTTTTAAATTTATACCAAAAAATATTGGTTCTTCATTCTAGACCCAGTGGTTGGATGTTGTACGTTTATATGTTAGTCGGTCAGTTTGTGCTTTTTAAATAAATACATTTAATTGTTTTAGATTCAGGGTCCAGATGAGCAATTGATATGAAAATTAAAAAAAAATTATTAACCAAAAACAATTTTAACAATTTTTACTTCGTCCGATGATTAAATCTTACATATTTTAAAAATCTTGAGCTTATCTTTACCAATTTTGAAATGGTAAAGCACATTTACAATTTAATAAAATATTTTAAGAACCTTATTTTTCTGGTGTAGGTTTACACAGTAAAATATACTGTGATATTCTAAAGAATACAAAAAGACGTTGACTTTTAAAATAAGCAGGGTTATTGGTGTGTTCGCTCAAAAACTAGAGAAGCCAAGGTAGTATATATATAGTACATAGATGTTGTTGACGTTCGTAGAATTTTCATTATTTAAATGAACAGCCTCCCGATTGTGTAAGAAAAACGTATTTAAATCGTTATCGTAACCGACAGCAAATTTTGCCCTTTGATTGGTTGATTCGCTGTTTACATTTTTTCACTGCCAATCAAGGAGCAGAATTTACTATCGATTACAATTACGTTTTTCTTACACAACTGGGGCCAGCTCTAGAATAGCTAGAGCAAGTCATGATTAATTGGATGGATATTATATAAAAATACATTACAAGTATGATGCAATAATAAAATTGTAATGTATTATTTTCTATGTGTAAGTATTATTTGTCTTTGGTATTTGACCTTTATCTGTTATAGTTGTAAAAGACATTCAAACATATGATATGAATTTATATTGAGTATAGGTATTGTTAGTTTTTATACAATTTACTAGACGCCTCTAGTATTAAGGTGAGAATGTAACGTAGACAGTTACAAACTTAGTATTAACTATATCTTGTAGTGATTTACGTGAAAATATGATTTCTCAAAAATAACTATTATATTGATATGTACCTACTTTGTTTATTCAAAAATCTAAAATCGATATTCCTTTTAGGATCCGAATTGAATTATTAAAAAAATGCTGTTATGATATTTTCTTTAACTAGTATAAATATAGTTTACGGCTATATTTGAGTTAAACATATCACCTAAAAAGTCTTGTATTTAAAAATACATATCAATATCATTCCATTATTAAAATAATGCTATTAGCGTCTGGTGCATATATTGTATTAATTGAATAATTATATTTGAAAAACAAATTTCATTTGTTATGAACGGAGATATATATATTCAAATGTGTAATTTTTATAATAAAGATGTCCACCGATCAAAAATGGTCTAGAGATATTTAATATTGCAAAGGAGCAAAAAAAATTTTAGGCATTTAAGTATGCGAATAAAATATTATTTTAATTGTCTTGTTGATATAATAAAACGTTTAAGTGCTCTAGGCCATTATACATAAGTATACAAACATAAATATATAGATAATATAACGCAAACAGAAAGAACAGTGAACTGTTTTGTGATAAATCTTTTTTAATCGTTATATATAAATTTTGGAAGCATTTTCTATTTAAGTAGGTAAAAAAGTAAGTACTTATTAAAAGTAACATTGTCATTAGGGCGTTATATATTTATTCGGCGTTAGATATAATATGTATTTATTAAAATTAAGTAAAAAAGTGCCTTACCTTCGGAACCACTGTCAATTTATTATTAACTATTACTTAATACAATAATAGCGTCGTACTGAACATTCCTTAATAAATTATAAAATTGGCTTTACAATCTTTCGTTAGATTCTTGTGTAATCTTGATATTTATGATTACAACTTCGTTGATTTATTAAGAGTATTACTTATTAAGGTTTATATTATTAAAATATGTTTATATAATCTGTGTGTTTATTTACAATTTACGTAATCATGATTCATTTTTAATTCATTCGTCAATTTTATTTCTTGTTCTGTTTTGGTGCTACATTTCTTTGAAGCTAACACCAATACCCAAAAGTATTGCTGAGGGCACTATGAGATTCAATCGCACTATCACTATTTTCGCGTTATCTGATTGACACTGAGAAATTCCAAGCATAGCTTTCTCTATACAACGCCAGGATACAATTTGTAGGTATGCCACAGAAAAAATAGTAACGTTCTCTAGTTGCACTGGGCATTTTCCAGCTCTTTGTAAGGGCTTCAAACTTAATGCTTTTCTATAAATCCAATTGTTACTAAAAAGATATTTCACGTTTGACAACTATTTTTTAGCTTTTAATCAAGACAAATAAGTGCAATAATGTTATTGTTGATTCAAATACTTATTAAAATTGTAAGGTAGGTACTTAACAATTAAAACATTTTTTTTCTCTTCTTTTTCTTAAAATATCTGTTTATAAAATTTGCCTTGAATAACAACAAACATGCTATCAAGGTCAATCCAATTATGCAATGCTATTTTTTTATAGCAATAAGCAACATGTCGTCTAGAAAAAAAACAAAAATATGTAATGAGGAAAGAGCCAGAAAAAAGAGAGAAGCTGAAAGAGCACGCGTGAAGAGAATTAAACTTGACCCAATGTTACTAGCCCAATACAAAGAGAAAGAAAGACTTAAATACTTAAGAAAAAAGGAGACAGGACAGCGAAAGTGTGTTAAAGATATGACCCCTAGTGAGAAAAGAAAAGCTCGAAAAAAGTGGAAGGCATACTCAAAAGTTTATAGAAAAAAGCAAACGAGTAAAGAAAAATTAAGTTTTAACTAAACGTAAGATTTCAGAAATCATTGGAGGGTCAAATGAAAATAACTTATCTTTAAACTTAGCAAATGTGTAACTTAATTGTTTTTTTAGCTAAAAATAATAATTTATTTGAATAAGAATTTTCATAATTAAACTAATGCACGAAGTTATGTTTCTTTATATAAAAGTAGAACTTTTCAATTGTTTGTTCAGTGCCTTACAAATACAATATCGACAGATACGAAATTAAAAAAAAAATATTATAGAAATACACCAGGCATCCTTTTATTTTCAGCAAGCATCCTATTCTTCGTTTAAGAAATTTCACTGAAAATAATATTATAAGGCCTTACTATTTAGTAACAAAAACTTATATACTTGTTTGACTGTTAGTTATGCCAGGTCGTTTTCAGCTTAGTTTTGTTTTTTACGCACCTTATTTCGTTATTCTCTCACGACTTCCAGAATTGAAAGCAGCCTACATCCCCACAGGTAGGGGTAAAAAGAATTTGATTTTAAACGGATTTTCCTTCTGCGAGACTATGGCGACGTATTGGATTTGTTCGAGGCGGAAGAACGCCGGGTGTAAGGCCAAGGCGAGGACCAACAAGAAGGGAGAAGTAGTGTCCTATCAAAATACTCATAACCATGAGAAGCCCCAGTATTATGATCAGAAGAAGAAAAAAAAAGTTTTGTTGTGAATTTAGTTGACCAGTGAAACGATTTTATTTATTATTATTTTATCTCTATTTTCATATCGAATGTTATTAGAATTTTAATTTCACACTTAATAAGTCACTGCTTCGACTACCTATAATGTAAACTAGCTGATGCCCACGACTTGGTCCATGTGGATTTAGATTTTCAAAAATCCCGTTGGTACTCTTTGTTTTTCTGGGATAAAAAGTAACATATGCCACTCTCCAGGTCTTCAACTAAATCCATATAAAAAAATCAGATCAATCCGCTGCTCCGTTGCGGCGTGATTGAAGGACAAATCGACAAACAAACACACTTTCGCATTTACAATAAGGGTTTTGTTGTGAAAGTGTGGTTGTTTGTCGATCTGTCCTTCAATCACGCCGCAGTTAAAATCTGGAGGGTGACATAAACTACTTTTTATCTCACGAAATAATGAGTTCCCGAAGGATTTTAAACCTAAATACACGCGGGCATCAGCTGGTATATAAACAAATAATAGTGATTATTTAGATAGGAGAATATGAAACATTTGGTTCTAAAAATATAAAAATAGTTTGAATTGTTTTTTTATTTAATTACGTACTCATATTGTTTTGATATTCTAAAAGGTGTGTGAAATCTGCCAAACCAAACTTTGGTAGCGTGGCGGACTTTGGCCAAGCAAACCCTTCTCATTCTGAAAAAAAGATCATGATTATTTGTGAACTACATTAAAAATATACAGATTGTCTAATAATAATAATTATTTGATTTAAGAACTAAAACGTTACGTATAACAAACGAAAGGGAACGTAATAATTATTTGCCTCTCACTTCAACCTACCTGATAATTTAAACAGTTTTAAAAGTGAAAAATCTTGTCCTAGCCTCCTAAAGCCCAAATGCCTTTATAAGAGACTAAATACCTAGTGTGTTCAGACCCAGCATCGATTTTGGTTACTATTTCAAGCTGTGTCCAAGGCCTTTTATTTAAAGATTCCATTTTAGAATCGCGTTATTCGAATTCAAATAGCCCGCGAACAAAGACATTTGACATTTTAAAGGAAACTGGGCGATCCATTTCATCTGTTACTGGAAGTTGTAATTATTATCCTAATCTTAAAGCGGTTCATGTGGTGCAATTTTTTTCAACGCGATGGCGGACTTGAGGAGACGGTGAGTTTATTTTCTTTCTATTTGTCATCAAAGACGTTATCATGGCTTGTAATACTAAAATAAGTACTCGTATCTCGTTAAGTTTCAGTAGTTATATTAATATTTTTCTCACGTTTGCTACTTTAAATTTTTGATACTTTAAAAAGTACCATTGGGTTATTATGTAGTATACTTGAAAATTAACTAACAAAAAGTTAATGGTACTGATTCTGAGCACAACCTAATTTTAGAGTATTCGCATCCTCTTCTTACTAATGTAATATGAAAAGGACAGACGCACAGTTGACAGTTTGACAGTTTTAAATTTAATTTTTAGATGGTAAAACCCGTGATTTTAGCGCACAGTCGCGAGCCTACTGTTTAAATTTGTAGCGTGCACTAAAATTTAGAGTCTTTAAATGTAAAGTTCATGTTCTGCCCCTATTTAGCATTGTTAAAAAGAAAAGGATGCAGATACTCTAAATTTAGTTTAGAGAAAGACAACGGAATCGGTGCCAATGAGTTATTAAACTAATATTTAATTTTATTTTTTTATTTAATTCAAATTATTTACTTTAGATCAAATCTTGTTAATATTTGATCTAAAGATATAAAAGGAAAAGCTGACTGACTGACTAACTGATTTGTCAACGCACAGCTAATGGCATGCAGATAGCTATTATAACGCAGACATCCGCTAAGAAAGGATTTTTAAAAAATTTACTCCTAGGGAGGTGAAATAGGAGTTTGAAATTTTTGTAGTCCACGCGGATAAAATCGCGAGCATAAGCTAGTTTTATATGATTGTAGATTTATGTATGTACTATTTTTGTTTTTCTTACATTTAATACACCTAAAATTACGATTTACAGCACAAATGATGGACATTGCTGTGTCCAATTCATGGTTAATGTTTAAGAATCAAGAAATCATTCTTAAAGTACCCATTATAATTGAACAGTTGAGATCATACAAATTGGACTTGGTCAGAGAATCGATTGAAGTCCATTTAGAAAAAAATGGTGAGAGTGATTATGAAGCTGAAGAGGGTGGAAATGAAGAAGAGAATGTAGTAAATAAAAAGAAAAGTCGTTTTGTTGTCCCACTGCCTCCGAGCGAAGAAAGAACAAAAAACGCTTCTCATTTACCTGTAATATTTGATACACAAAATAAATGTCGCGAATCTAGCTGTAAGAAAAAAACGAAAGTGCGTTGTACTAAATGTAATATACATTTATGCCTCACCAAAGAAAGAAACTGCTACAAAATGTTTCATGAGAACGTTTAGTGTGGTAAATTGCTGCCAATATGGATGCAATATTCTCAAGTAAGTGGATCATATTCTTGTTTATTTTGAGAAATGTAATACTTATATCCATTTACACTTGATGCCAAACCTGCCATTGACTTGCTCATTACAATAAAACTGTTGTATTTGGTTTTATCGTTTGGTTTATGGCAAGTTAAAAGATACGGGTGCCATACGGTACCGCTAGGTCGTTATATTATCTTTCTATTATGTATACTACAAATTTAAATTATGTGTAATGGCATTTTTATTTCAACAGGGATTGTACATTACATGAGGCACTTGCCATACTAGAAGAAGACAATAAACTCGAGCCTTGGTTGCTTTATTTTGAACTTCCAGACCCTGCAATCTAATAAAATATCTGACGAAGATAAGGGTGGTTTCGCAAAAAAATCCACAGGTCGGCAAATCAGTGCTAGATGTGAAGTGATGCTAGCATCTACATCTATTCATATTTATTACAGTTCTAAAATATGCCTCGTGCCACCACGGCCGTCCATCAGCTTCCAAAAAATCTAGAAAGGGCAATCGGGTCCCTGACAGCATACGTTATGACGGCAGGAATCATCTATTGGTACCCAGTGGGTCACGTCGAAAGTGTGGGTTAGAGTCTTGCCATAGTCAGACTAGGCTGCAGTGTGATAAATGCAACGTGGGGCTCTGTGCGGCCTGCAACCTTCAGTTTCACACAAATAGCGTCTAATTTCATGGAAATATATGTAAATGTTGATATAATATATTGGAATTTTTAATAATTTTTTAAATCTTGAACTAGAGTAACTACAGTAAAAGATTAAATTCCTTAATAATTCTTATCAAATTGCGTTATTTTTTTTTGGTAACAATTAGTTAAAAGGAATTTATGAGCCATTCGAAAAGACAAGGTATGAGCCTAGCGGTGTCATGCGGCACCCAACATTATTTCCAGAAGTAAGACTTAAACAAAAATTCTTATGATCAGATCTGACTAAGAGAGTCCATAACAGGAACATATCACAGGAAACTCAATTCTAAGACGTTGAAATAATCAAGCTATAATGGGTTAATTTAATTAAAAAATAAACTTTTTTCAGAAGCTTTCTTCCTGCCCTCGAGAGCTGGAAAGTCGGTACTAATTTTCCAATCGAACAAGTTTTGGGTCAACAACCAATATCGGGAAAAACTGAACTGGGCATGCAGGGATAAGGACACAAAGGGCTGCTTGTGCAGAGTTCAGACTACTCTGGACGGCCGTTTTATTCGCATCAAAGGAGGGCATAACCACGAACCGAACTTCACACCGTTCAACTTCGATGCGCCGACGCCGGGTGATAACCCGTTAAAGGATTGGTATGCTTCTGTCAAAAGTACCTAGCGGCAGAAAAAGGGCTGCCATGGTCGCGGCCTGCCCACGACTTGATGCTATGTGCGGTACGCTAGCGCGGCGCGGCCCTGGCAGACGAATAATATGGATTGGACGTGTGATACAGGCCGAGGGCTCGATGACAGCGGTGGGCGGAGCGAGAGCGGGGCAATGTATAAACGGTTGCATAGTCAAGCTTACCGCCAGCGCGGATGGCACAAAAACAGCTCGTATCCGCGCTGATGACCAGCGCAAAACTAAGCAACTTGTTTAGCACCGCGTGATTTGGCGCCTCGAACAGTCGGTATGAAGCTTCTTCTTATAGATATCATTTATTATCTATGAAAAAATCCGAACGACGAGGACGTGCACAAGTTTATCCTTATAATGCTAAAAGATTGCTAAGAAGAGAATTCTTTACATCTTTCTTGGACGAGTTGCGTAAGGTCAGCTGTCTGTACGGATCGTCAGTGCGGGCCGATTTTACTAAGATATAAGAAACTGCGCTGGTGGTAAATGTAATTATGCAACCACAGACTAAGTATATGATGTCTTCCTGGACGACAGCAGGGCGGATGACAGGGCGGCGAACGCGTATTGTCAAATCATCGCCCCGGTCAAGCCGCCAATTCCACCCCACTCACCGCAGTCGTTCAGGCCGCGGGCTACATCACACCACGCTGCTGCCGCTGTTCGCGCCGCTCTAGTTCGTGGGTGTATCCATACTCGTCCATACATTTATATTTTCCACGCGCCGGTACTGTTAAAGTCGTGAGTAGGCGTTAAAACCAGGCATATAGGCGCCTTTCCACGAAGGATGTTCGAGGATCTTATTTCTTATTAGATCCAGTGGTTCATTGACCTACGTTATGCATCCTCTCACAACCCTGGTGAAAAGGCAGCCTTAATCGCTACGACATTCTAAATGTTACCACGTGACGAACAAGAGAGGTGTAAAGCCTATAGAGTTTTACAGCTTTGATAACCCTGAAACAAATATTTACCATGTCATTCGATGTCACAACTTTAAAATATTTGTGCGTGTTACTTTTACTTTAGCCGGCCAAAGGTTTTTACATCATTCATGAAAATAGAGGTTTTAATCTATGGCACTAACTCCACCACGAAGGCCCAGCGGACTGGTAGACTTCACACATCTTTGAGAACATTATGGGAACTCTCAGGCATGCAGGTTACCTTACGATGTTTTCCTTCACGATGATAATATGATTTTGATATTTACTTTCTTAAAACGCACATAGTTCCGAAAAGTTAGAGACTCCGCAATAGAAGGCGGATGTCGCAACCACTAGGCTATCACGGCTTTTTTAACTAAACCCTTCTGATACTGAAAGGAGCTCCATGCTCTGTAGTGAGCTATGGGTTGATCATGATGATGATGACATACAAGTTTTACTTCAAAAGTTTTAGTACAAATGTGTTCTACGTGGTTACGTTCGGGATGTCTGGCGAAGGCTCATTGGAAATGAGTGGCTTCAGTGGCTGTGAAAGTGACAAACAGTTAATAAAAGTACATATTACGGGCCAAGTCCGCAGGATGTGCATTGTTGACACCGCCTGGTATCGTCTACTTGTCTAAAAACTTTTAAGAGGAGTGTATTCGGAAAACGCTCTATACAAACGGAGTTTGATTCCTATTTGAATATTAACTAATCAAATTCAACGAAATTTTATTATAAATTAACATCTGCTTCTGTGTTTTGCCCCGTAAACTATATAATATCGACACGAGTTCAAAGATTTTTTCATTTTATTAATTTGTATAACATTTTTAGAAAATTTCATTCACTTAATATTAAAATAGGAATAAAACTTCGTTTGTATGGAAAGTGCTACGGATACACTCCCCTTATGTAATTGTAATAAAATATTTTAACTGAAAAAATAACGTAATGCCGATAGCAATTGTGCTACGGAATAGCTCCTGCATTCTTTGGTTTGAGAAAGTTGAATTGGCTGTATTTCGTGAAAGGATTACAACTGAATAGTGATAGGTGAATTGTATACCTAATAGCTGCAGTAGACATTGGCCTAATAAGTTCGGCGAGTTCTAGGCAACAGGCCGGGTTGGCCTAGCGCTGACCATGCCGAAAATAAACGCCAGATAGCTCTGGCTACGTTCGCCGAAGGGCCGAGTGCATTGGCCGAGCTTGTTGGGTCAATGTGTAGTAGGCTCTTTAGATGAAACACTGACTTTGTTTACCTCGATAGGCCATTCTTGTTAAACATTTCAATAGAAATTACGCATTCCTTTATAGTTTAGTGGAACCTATTTAAGGTTTTAACTTTTTATTTATCATTTCTACGGATTTATGTGTGTTTTAGAAATAGGCGTAATATTAGTGCAAGTATGAGTATTTCTAATTAGGTTCTACTAATTAGAAATACTCAACGCATTACTAACTAATTAGAAATACTCGAAGAAAACGCATCACAATACTTAAATCGATTCTTCGATTTAAGTATTGTGATGCGTTTTCAAGGTTTCGCGTTTTAGATCAATAATTTACTTGAATGAATGAATATTTAAATATATAGGTGAAACCTATTAGTTACATAAAAATAGTAAGCTTATACAGCAGGGTACTCACATAGTCGTGTAGCATGTAACGTATGTGATACTGTATCAAGGGTGTACGTAGGCACGAGCCCGCTGCGAGCCGCTCGCTCGTGGAGCTCAGTGTTCGCAGTGACCCGCCGAGTGGCGGTATCACTGTGACCACAAAGGCGGCTCGCACTTCCCAGTGTGCGCGTGGACGGCAACACGTAGCTCGTAGCTGGATACGCGGTGACCGTGGACGAGCCGTACCCACTTGCAAGTTGATACAGTATCAGCTACGTTACATGCTACACGGCTTGTGATTACCCTGCTTACCGTTGCGCCGTTAAGTTCGCTTATTCCATTTATCCACAACATTCACCCGTTGTACACTGTTTACTTGGAAACGTGTGTCCCTCTGTCCACCCTGGACTTAAAAAATACTATCCAAATGCCGATTTTCTCCCTCGACTATTTACACTTACACTGTACAATGTACCTACAGTCATTTATAGGCACGAGTGGTCCAAGTCCATACTTTGTATTCTATCTATATCCGGGGTGGATAAACTGACACACGTTTTCGAGTGCCTGTTTTACACTGGAACTTATAGTCGAAATAGGGGCTTCTTTAGAAGACGATTCAAACGATATGTGTCATATTCAACCTTTATGCAATGCATTAACGTTGTGTAACGTATCGTCTGAATCGTCATCTAAAGGAGCAAATCTAAGCCGTAAAATCTTGACTACGAATTCCGGTGTTAGAGCTAGCGCGCACCACGGTAAATTTCCATACGTTTCTTCCCCGCAAAATCTGTGAACTATAGAACTACATAGAAGTGCGGATTTTAAAACGCACCGCAACTCACCGCACCGTGGTGTGCACTAGCTCTTAGGGTGGACAATCGGAATTAGCCGTCAAGTTGGTTTTTAATTCTGACACATTTTTCAATTGGCTGCAATCTTAACTGGTAGGTAGTAAATAATGATGCACTCTAAAATACTGGTTAAATTAACTTAGGCGCTTATCCGACCGCCGACGATTAGCGAGAAATGAGTTGAGCTAAATACTAGAAACGAGTTGGCAAGCTACGAGAAGCGAGTGTGTAGTTGAGATAGTTTTGACGCTGGGCTATGAGCGAGTGTGAAAATGCGATGAGTAATCAATTAATTACCCGTCATAATTAATCCCTGTGCAAACTGCGCGAGTGTTTTGACCGCCAAGAGAGCGGGCGCTGAGTGAGGTTTTCTTGCTTCAAGAGTTATCGCTTGCGGTGTGCACTGTCAGCGATCAACTATTAATATATTTTATCTCTTTTATTGACATGGAATCATAGTACATTGATTGTACATTTCTTGAGCGAAAAAATAGTCAATAACTAGTCGCTTCCTCGTCGGCGATGGGACGAGTGCCTTAAACGTATTGTACAAACTGTAACATTGTTAAAAATTCGTTCATTCCACATTGATCTCAATTTTATTTATAGAATCTCTACCTAGTAAGAAAGTTTAAGAATTGAAAATTACTAAAGTGTTATAATAACTAGAGATAATCTACTAGTTACTTGCCTTATATGTAGTTAAATATAGAACCAAATATTACGCAAAGTATTTAACTAAGAATCTCTGTTTTAAAGTATTTGTTAGAGAATAAGGTAATTTTTAGGTTTGTTTCAATTGTTACTGGACGTATCATTTTTAGTTATCTCTTTTTTATCATTTTGACCAACTAGCTTATGCTCGCGACTTCGTTCGAGTGGACTACACAAGTTTCAAACTTCTATTTCACCCTCTAAGGGGTTGAATTGTCAAAAATCCTTTCTTAGTGGATGCCTACGTCGTAATAGCTATCTGCATGCCAAATTTCAGCCCGATCCGTCGAGTAGTTTGAGCTGTGCGTTGATAGATCAGTCAGTCAGTCAATCACCTTTTGCTTTTATATTATTTAGATTGTCTTACTTTACAGTATCTAGCAGTAAATATGTACAGCGAGTTATAGAAAGAGATAATCCGCAATTTCGGTTTCGTAGAGTGACGACCTCTCGGCGCTGGTGAGCGCTGTGGTTATAAGTGGGAGTTTTTTTAATTTTTTTATTCAGATACAAGTTAGCCCTTGACCTCACCTGGTGCTAACTGATGATGCAGTCTAAGATTGAAGTGGGCTAACCTGGAAGGGGTATGGCGGTTTTTATTAAACCCATGCCCCATTGGATTCTACACGGCATCGTACCGGAACGCTAAATCGCTTGGCGGCACGGCTTTGCCGGTAGGGCGGTAATTAACCACGGCCGAAGCCTCCCACCAGACCAGACCAGAAATTTAGAAATTATAAAATTCCAAACCCCTGCCAGGAATCGAACCTGGGACCTCCCACTAATAAGACCACAGTGCTTATCACTGCGCCAGATCAAATTGGGTATTTATATTTTCTAAATTGTCTCTAGCATAGTCTGGTGGTAGGTTTTGGCCGTAGCTAGTTACCACCCAACCGACAAAGCCGTGTCGCCAGTTACCACCCAACCGACAAAGCCGTGTGATTAGTGTTCCATTACGATGTCGTGTAGGAACCGATCCGGGGTAGGGATGGGTATAATGCAACTGCAATACCCCTTCCAAGTTAACCCGCTTCCATCTTAGACTGCATCATCCCTTGCCATCAGGTGAGATCGCAGAAAAAAGAGCGACCTCTATGTCGTTGAAACTGACAAGTCAACGACAAAACATCTCATAGGTATCAGTGACAGAGATGACGCTCTACGAAGGCGAAGCTGCTAGTTATATCTCTTTCTAAATCTTGATGCGTAATATTAACTGTCGGGTACTTTACTAGGATTTAATAAAAATATTTGACAATAATATTTAATACGTATATCCTTCTTAATTATTGATTGTTGTAAGAACTAAACATTAAAATACGAACGTGGGTTGGTTCTTATTTGGCATTTTTTAATAAATTTAAAATTATTAATCAATTTAAAATTATATTTTTTTAATATGATATGAATTATATCCCATTAAACTCGATGTAATTTTGTAGACAGGTTCTGTAAACTAATGCCTGCGGTTTGCCAGATTTCCGTACAAATTACTAGTTTTACTGTTAAGATTTGTATTTGAATTCTAGAAACAGACAAATTACTAAAAGGTATCTACATTTTATTAAATTTGATTGGATCGTATTCAAATGAGAGCCAAACTACGTTTGCTTAGTGCGCTCTACTAATAAACCCCTCACGTTTTAACGATCATTGTAATTTTTATTGTTAAAAAAAATCAAATTAAGTAGGTACGTCGGTATTAAATACAATAATTAATGAAATTTAGTACATTAATAATAAAAATATGAATTATTTAAGCCTGAGCTCATATTTTGGTGTTATGAAAATTAAAGTAAGTATTTTTACAAAATTTTGTTTTTAATTTGTATTTTTTATGATTGTCAATTCACATACATATACCTAATGTTAGTAATCAAAGAAATTGAAGTCTATTTTTTCTGTGCAAAATCTTTCTATTTTTAACAGAGTATCTGCCATTTAGGTTTCTGTTTTGAAATTCAATCTACTTATTTAATTTTCACCGTGTGTAAGTAAAACATTAATAAAATACTTCTCGTAAATTGCAGCATCTACACTTTTATTAGATGAACTTCATTAGGTAGGTACTTCTTACTAATCTATGGGGCCGATTCTCTTGTACACAATCTCTAAACTAAACTAAATTAACAGGTCTAAATCTAGTGCTATCCTTTTACGCAGACAAAATGTATGAAAGAGATAGCAATAGGTTTAGTCGTGCCATTTTAGTTTAGATTAAGAGATTGTGTACAACGGAATTAGCCACAATGTATCTCTAGGATTTCTAAATGCATTTTTACTTTTGTATAGACTTTTCTAGAGTTCTTGGTGTTGGTCTCAGACAGCTAGGGTTGAACATACAATACAACGTGCGCAGTCATAAAGTGCACAGACGAATGGACACGAAACAAGGCTCAAAATTTTAGGTTAATTTGAAAAAAAATAAAAGATTGGTTTGTTTTTTAAAGATTTTTCTAATTAAAAATGATTTCTTATGTCCATTTTTTTGTTTCGTGTACATTACATGTTATTTACGATTATTTTTGTGTTTATTTCAAATCAATAACCCCGGTAGTTTATAAGTTATTGCCATTTATTGAGAAAAGAAGCTCATTGCATAAACCATAAATAAGAAAAATAAAAAAACCGATAAAGTGCGACACAGACTGACAGATAGACAATGAAGTCATCTTATAAGGGTTCCTTTTTCCTTTTGAGGTACGGAACCCTATTAACAAACTATTCTTTCAGATTTTTAGGGTTCCGTTCCTCAAAAGGAAAAACGGAACCCTTATAGGATCACTTTGTTGTCTGTCTGTCTGTCTGTCTGTCCGTCTGTCTGTCAAGAATCCTACAGGGTACTTCCCGTTGACCTAGAATCATGAAATTTGGCAGGTAGGTAGATCTTATAGCTGACATTTGGGGAAAAATCTGAAAACCGTGAATTTAGGGTTAGATCACACAAAAAAAATTAAATTGTGGTCATGAACTAATAATTAGTATTCTCAACTTTCGAAGTGAGTGACTATATCAAGTGGGGTATCCTATGAAAGGTCTTCACCTGTACATTCTAAAACAGATTTTTATTTATTTTTATGCATCATAGTTTTTGAATTATCGTGCAAAATGTCGAAAAAATACGACTGTAGTACGGAACCCTCATTGCGCGAGCCTGACTCGCACTTGGCCGGTTTTTTTTTAATCAGTTACACATCCTTTCGTTTATGTTCTTTATGACTGGGCGTATTGTGTATGCAAATAGAACGGTATCATGTGTTCTCATTACAGTTCATTGGGGTCAATCCCGATTCGGCAACCCTATCCTCGTAATCGGCGGTGACAGGTTCCGTCGGTGTGGTAAAATCGTCTACGGCCGAGCGACATGGAGGTGCATACAATCAGACCGGGGCTGCAAATCCTATGCGATAACACTGTTCAACCACGTTATAGCTGTAGAACATTTACATTCGTGTCACGATAGAAAAAACTACAGAAAACCCACGAGAGGGAGAGAAAAAAGAAGAAAATGTTACCTGAACGGTAGAACCAAATTTATAAATGGTGATTTTACCATTGACGCCTTTGCTTAAGTTTGATATAATGACAATAAACTTAATAGAGAGAAAAACGCATCATGGCTTAAATAGTTTTCCCTTAATCAAAAAGTTTTGTGGCCTATAACCAGCCTTCCAGCCTGCCAGGCCTTCCAGGTTAGCCCGCTATCATCTTAGACTGCATCATCACTTACCACCAGGTGAGATTGCAGTCAAGGGCTAACTTGTATCTGAATAAAAAAAAAATTATTAAGTTAATTTTATGCACTCTCCATGAAATGAAAGAAGCAATTGACCATGCACCTACCGTGGGGCATAAAAATATGTCCTTTTCATCACTTTTTTATATATTCAAAAAAAGGGATATGCGAAGTGAAAATCTTATACTATAAACGCATTATAAACTGTAATAAAGTATATAAATAATTATATTTACATATTTGTCTTAAAAGATTTTATAAATTACGTAAATATTGTTTAAATTAATTTTTAACTGCGGTACTCAGAGTCGCTAATCGTTACTTTAGATTGAGTTAAAACGAGACAGATTTATGTGAATCGTCTGTCTCGTATTAACTAAACTTAAGTAACGATTAACGACTCTGAGTACGGCGGTTAATCCTATTTTGAGTTAAGAGAGCAGTAATAAGCATTTATGTAGAGTATTGACATGTCTTGAATTACGCCTTTTCTTTTCTATCATTAAGCTATTTTCAGATTTATATTTTGTAAGTCTTTATATGTTCAAAATTTATGTTTAAATAAATTTGGATTTTTAAAAATTCCTATCTAAATGTGACGGATCTAATCTAGTCGTTCTTGATAATAATATTTTCAAAATTCTTGTTGCAATAAAATTATATTTTTTCCATTTGTTTATTTATTTTTTAATTTATGTTATTAAAGGTACATTACCTACAATACTAAAAATAGAATAGAATAGAAAGATTTTCAAATTCAAATTAACTATTACAAGTGCTTTTGAATCGTCAAAAGAATTTACCGCTACATTTACAAGTACATTATTATGTATTAGCCCTTATTGCAACAATATGTTATGTTTTTGTCAGGTTATATCTGTACAACAATTACTGACGATGCAGTTTTCAGTTTCAGGCACAGTTGTAGCAGCGGAGGTGCCTCCTACCTTGGGTCTGCCTTTTCCATTCCCTTGCTTCCCGGGTCAGTTTCGATACTGCCTCAGTAAACGGGGCAAGCCGGCTATCGAAGTGGGTGCACATAGATTTTGTTTCAACGGGCGAGCTGCGAGCGGTAAGGTTTGGTGGCGGTGCTCCAGAAATCCTCGATGTAGAGCTGCTGTACACACTTTTGGATTACGAGTGGTACAAATGAACAGTGCGCACACTTGCGGCGTACGGGCAACACCTCTAAGACCGATGTTTTAAAGTATTGAAAAGAAAATCTCATAAAAGCCGAAAAGAAAATGTGTCAATTCTTTATGTATTATCTGATTTTTGGAAATTGCCAACTGTGTTGAGTTGATGTCGAGGTGTGATTGATATGCCTACTAATTGTGAAATATGGATTATGTGTAGGAATTTGACAAATACCTATGAGAATTTTAGGCTAATTTTAATTTAGAAAACATTAGAGCAAATATGGAGGCATCTCAAACCAAAACAATTAATATTTACATGTTGATAATGTTGAAAATTTAAATGTTGACAAAGCTGTTAAAGTTGAGAATGGTGTAGTGTAATGCAGGTAAAATTGGAATGCAGATGCTGTCACAGAAACTGGAGTACCTATCATAGTTAATGAAGGAATTATAATTTATTTTACACCTAGAAATAAAACAACAACATAAACAAAATATTAAAGAGCTTTCACAGTCGGCAATTTCTAAAAAATACTTAAACCGCCGGTGAAATTTTTGTGATGGCACAGGATATGATCTCAATGAAAGTATTTCATTCGATAAGGAGAATTTATAGCGGAAAACTGATGTGTAAAATTTTAAGGTGGCTTGATAAAAAAAATTAAAATATTGTTCGAACGGTATGAATATATTAATGTTTACGTGCCTTTCCACCGGCGGCTTTCCAAAATCGATGCTTTGATGGGATTTACGCAAACGTTTGTATGTTGAAATGTATTATTATTCTCCAAAGAGATTATATATAACACATCTACGTTATACAAGTACACTAGTTTTACGTACATGGTCTGTGTTAAGTATACGAAATATTTAGCGTATACGAAATATTTAGCGTATAGCGAGACCGTTGGCAAAAATAACTTAAAAGGCTGATATTATAGGCAAGTACTTTCAGCCCCTGTGTTATGAAACTAATTGTGATTGGTGCATTGCTTTAATCGCAATCAATATTATTGGCTAATTTTATGGCATTCTGATTTCTGGCTGCAGAGCTTAGCTCAGAATGATTCAGCGTATTGGGCTAATGCACTGGAGACCAATTTATTCGTATATTAGTCCTTCTGGCGTATTTCGCCCGATAGCGGTAAATACTGGTCAGTTACAGGTGAGTATTGGTTTCAACGGCATGTCAAAGTTCATATAGCTGAGTTTAGGTAGTTACCAAAAAGACTCTACTCTACTCCGTCTTTTTAGTTGGCCCTTTCTCGTCAGCTGAGACAATATGGTTAGGGGCTTAAGCTGAATTTCGCGCACTAATGTTGATTTGTTGACGGGAAGTTTTCGGGATACCGCGTTCCACGCGCACAATAATCTATATTTAAAGCACATGTACATATATATTTTCACTCCAGAATTTTTACGGACCATTGTTTACCGTGGCTGTAGTCAATAGTGCAACATAGTCGCCCAGAACGATATAAATTATTGCATTGATTGCAAAGCTTCGTAACATAGGGGTAGATGAACTCCCACAACCTAAACCCCGTAGTTATTTAAAAATCTCATTTTTCATAATAAGTAATAATATAATAGTAACAGTGACAAATAATTTAAGACCAGTATTTTTTTACAGACTTTATACTCGTAACAATGCATTTATAGAAAGAGTATTTTTTGTATGTGATGACGTAATTGGTAGTTTTTACTCTTGCCTGCGTCTCAGTCTAGATCTTCCGCGCGACGGTCCTAGATGTAGTTCGATGTACAAAGTGATAGTTCTCTTATGATAATAAGTATTTTTATATATTACTTTTACATATTTTTTACAATTTTATTCGCGATTTGTATATAAAAATGGTTGTTGAAAAGGAGTTTCGGCTCTGATTGGTTGGTTTTGGTTCGAATCACGGGAATGCTGACGTTTTGTTGTAGAGTTGCTAAAAGAGATGTTAAGCTGGATCTTCACTTACGCACATACGCGACGTTTTTAACTTCGATCGAGCAATATTTAATATTAAAAACAAGACTATAAGCTTTAAGTCAATATAGTGAAGTTTTTTAATGCGCTTAAGCTTCTGTTTATTCTGTATCAAAGTTTCATAGTTTTATTACATTAAATATCTGGTTCACAACTGCCGTAATATAAACTTTATCCGAGGAGTCATTTTGTCAGATTTCCAATACAAAAACTGTCAAAACATTTTTATTCGTCAGACGATGTTTATTTAGCGGTTGTAAAAGAGGACCATAAGATTTTCTGCGAAATTGTAATAGTAGTTAGTTGGAAAAGTGGTCCACACTTGCTCGATTCATTTCTTAAAAACTTCGCACATGTATGAACGTGGAGATCTAGCATTACAATAAAGTCATGTAATGTATACGATGTTAGGGAGCTAATGTAACGACTTGTTAAGGATAGGAAACTGCATTTATTGAACAATTTACTTAATTATAATACTCAATGTATACGTTGTAGAGTGTAAGATTTTGTTTTTTAGTGAGATCTTTATTTTTATGAAACTTTTTAAGATTTTTTTTATATTGCTTTAGTCAGTACTTAAATACCATATTTTATGAAAGATTCTATGTTATAGCCCTGGCTGTACTTACACAAAGATTTATTTTTGGAAACAATAGTTTTATATTGATATAATATGATACCGCACAATGTTAACCATAATATGGGTGTACCAGTTTTTACCAATAAAATGTATACGATTATATTAAGTTAACCTTTAAAGTATTATTCTTGAAGTATTATTTTTTATTGTGATAAGATATTCGATATTATTTTAGGGAAAGTATTAACTACGAGATTGTATACGCTGTGTAGTGAGTTAAGTACTGGTAGTGAGAACTGTTCTCTCTGTATAGGTACAAAGAAATGATTATATTGCGCTGATGTCAGATTACGACTTTCATTACAAACCTTTCCTATATCATAATATTTTTTTATTTAAAACTAGCTTTGTCCGACTTCGTTCGCCAATTTATAACCTACTAGCTTATGCTCGCGACTTTGTCCGCGTGGACTACACAATTTTCAATCACCTATTTCACCCCCTTAGGGGTTGAATTTTCAAATATCCTTTCTAGTCAGTCAGTCACCTTTTCCTTTTATATATTCAGATATAGCACTCGGGGATAATCGAGCTATCTATCAGTGAAAAAATTTCAGAATGGAAACGGGATAGTTCTGGAGATTACCCCCCTACATCCAAACTTGCCATGATAGAATATTGGTTACGACGTCCCCCTATTCGGGAGGCCCAGGTGGCAAGGGGTCCCAGGCACGCACCTCTAACTTTTCGGAGTTATGTGCGTTTTAAGAAATCAAATATCACTCGCTTTGACGGTGAAGGAAAACATGCGAAAATCTGTATATGATTCATATCTCCATAATGTTCTCAAACGTGTGTGAAGTCTGCCAATCCGCAATTGGCCAGCGTGGTAGACTATGGCCGAACCCTTCTCATACTGAGAGGAGACCCGTGCTCTATAGTGAGCCGGCTAAGGGTTGATCATGATGATCCAAACTTACATACTTTACCTCTTTATAATATTTATCAGTATTGACTAACTTCTGCTAGTCATGCTTTGCAACCCCTCCTTCAATAGAACCACACCAATAGAAACAAAATGCGAAGTTTTCCTAATTAAACATTCTTCCTATTAAAGCTGTTATATATCAAATAGGATGGGAGACCATCTAGAATTTCGCTATTGCATCTAGAAAATAAGCCATCTAGATTTTTCTGAAATAAAATAATAGATATATTTTTCGATTGATAGAACAGTTAGTCGCTTTTAGTGTTCTTAGGATATTTTTTTGTGAAGTGTTACTGGTTATTTTCAGCTGCTGAAAAGGTACTGTGTTTATTTGTATCTTTTATTTTTTAGTATTTTCATTTTAAATCAATAATTTATTCAGTCAAATATTCAGGCATAAAACTACTAATTATAAATTATTATTCGGTAACAACGTCGTCAAAAAGTCCGCCCCTGCCCATTAAGCTGGCAGCATTGCCACGCTGAATGGCGATGGACAATCTTTGGACCAGGTAGGCCCCAGAGCAGCCTCTTTCCTTTAGGCCACGGCCAATGTCACGCACGAAACCCTTCGGTTCCTCGCACCAGCCGCCCATCATCTCCGTCGTCTTTATCGTGATTTTCAATTGAAATTATAACTTAACTAACATTATTTTTATAGATAATTTATTTACGTTATAATATAAAATGCCTACTCGTTTCCAATAGTTCGAATCGCTAGAATATGGAACGCCTTTCCGGCATCAGTTTTCTCCTCCACTTATAATATAGGTTAGCACCTTCAAGTCAAGAGTAAACAGACAAGCTTGCAACATATTAGGCTGCATCATCTCTTGCCAGCAGGTCCTGCTTGCTGACAAGCGCTAGATCGGGTAAAAAGCACAGGTTCGTAATTTTGCCGTTCTATTTTCCAGTATAGCCCTAATGTTATGTTATGTTATGTTAATCCTTCATTCTCAGACTACATCGTATTGTAAGGCCGAGAGTCAAAGATGTCTGCGAAGCAGTGCTTAGCGTTTCTCTCTCTCTCTCTCTAATTGGTACGCTCCCGCGCTCAAAAAATTATGAAAATTTTCAGTTAGAGCTGTTCCGAGCGATTTCGGTTTTAACGAGAACACTTCTGGGAGCGGAGTGCATGCCAGCGGAATGATGCCTTTTGGGCAGTTGAGAAACGTTAAACGCTGCAGGTTCACGAACTTAGTGGATAGCTAAATTAACAAGTGTATACCTTAGATCATGAGCAAACCTGTAGGGTTTAATAGTTGTCATCATTAAAAAAATCTTCCGCGGTGAAGTGCGAGATGCGATTTATGCATTATATTCTGGCAAATTCTGTTCATTCACAAATCTTTAAACTAAACTAAAATTACAGGTATAAATGTATTACTATTCCTTTTTTATGCACCCTGCGGAAAAGGATAGCGCTATTTATAGACCTATCAAGTTAGTTTAGAGATTGTGTACAACATAATTAGCCACATTGTCCTGGTATAAACTGTCTAGCTCAACTTTCATGATGCGTACCGCAAAATCAAAGGCCCCAAATCATATAGCAAAGGTTGTGTATTGTTGCAGGATGGTTTTACATACGGTCAGCTCGAGGAGGCTTGCATTTAGTAGCAGACGGCCATATTTTTTATGAAGACGGAGGTTCCCATCCTCGACGGGTAACTTGGAGATGCGCCCGTTCCTATCAAAAGGCTGAGAGGTGTCAAGTGGCTTTATGTCTAAGGGATGGACGGCTGGTCTACTTCCGAGGCTCCCACAACCACCCAGCTACGTATAACCCAGCTAAGCACGAGTCTAGAAGGTTCGAAGTAGATCCTATGGGGAAGTATAAGATTGTGAAGAGTTGTGCTCCACGTACTGTAGTTGCTAGTCCAGCGGTCTCAGTGCCTGCAGCACCTCATGCTGCCCTGTTCCTCTAGGCCTGGCGCGACCTCCTGGTACGTGGTCTGTTGGATAGCAGGCATTAACTGCGTTCTTGGAGAGTCGTTAAACACCTTTATGTAAGGTGCTGGATACATGTATCCTATACCTTCTTGTAGAGTTTATTTGGAACCTGATTCTCTAATGTATTTTTGGTTTTTGATGTTTTGAGGTGAATTGTTGAAGTTAAGTACTTCATACTAAACTAATGGTTAGAACAAAGACAATTTTTAATGTACGGTATTCCTTCAAAAACAAACGATTCATTTCATTGAAGTTTTTTTGCAAAAAAAAATATTTGGTATAATTTCTTTTAATCAAATTATTTGGTATAAAAATAACTTATATACTAAAGTGTGGAGTAACTAACTTAAACGAAATTCATCTTGATCATGTATTTCTGAAAGACTGCCTAAGTAGATTTATGCCAAAGCTAAGAATTATTTACATTTTATTTTTATATTTTTATTATTATTTTTACTTACTTGTTACTAGAATCTATAGCGTTTAGACTTTTCTAAATAGAACACGCTTTGTGGGTATACTATTTTTAATAATATATGTATAAAAACAATAATTAGAAGTTTAGACGCCCTTCGGTCGCCTTGTACCAATTGCCTTAGTGGCTAAAATGTAATATTAGACATTGGAATCTCAAAATTCCCGTGAAGAAAGCTGAAACTGCGCTTTTTTCAATTCTAAGCCCCAGTGTAGCGCCTTGCAGGTGTTGGTTGTCACAAGATGCGTGTGAGTGCCTACGATTGAAACTTATGGCGTAGTAAAAACTCCGCATTTCTCATGGTGTAGCTTAACTATCGGGATTCGGCAAATGATTCGTTGATACCGCGAATTGCCCGGCCGGCGGTAATCGTGTCGTTCCGCACATTCGCGCTAATCCGAATGGTTGGCGCAAATATAGGTTTTTTTAATCCCGCGGGAAGTGTTTTTCCGGAGTATATCTAATACACTATTCGCTGTCATAGAATGCCGCGACTGCTGGTCGAATGATTTGCCAAACTCATTTAGAAATTCGCAAAACTCAAAATATTCGCCGTATCCCAAATAAAGTAGCCAGTTGGTTTGTCGAATGCCTAACTGTCTTAAAATTTGCCCGAAATCATTCGCCGAATGAAATATCGGGATAGTGGAATCATACAGTAAAATCAACAAAATGTGTAGTCCGATATAACGCCGTTAATGTTTTAAACGTAGTCACTCGCACGCGGTTCGTGACAAGTCACAACCAATGCAATTGTGGGTAAATGCGGCGGCGCTAAATGCCATCTCCATGTGCGTATGCTAGAAGACGTTAATAATTAAAATTCTCAGCGAAGTACAACGTAATTTTAACCTAGCATACCGAAAATGTGCATTTTTCAACTTTCATGACGCGAATTGTATAAAAAATGTAATGTATAATCTATGTATACCACTTGTGTGCAATATTCTCTTACCAAAAAAATGTTTAGAAGATATGTATACAAAATATAGCTTTAATGATAGTGTAGCCGTCTTGTTGAAGCTTTTTTACAAAATTTTATGACCGCAGCGTAGGGTGCGGCACGACTGATAGACAATGTTATAAAATACTCCAATAATAGGAATTTATGATTTGTAACTAGGTGTAGAGATGTAGTATTTAAATACTGTATGCTATTAGTGATGTAACGAAAAATCATAATGCTAAAATTTCTTTAATACTGACTTATTATAATTATAAAATTATGTATCTTAAATAAGTAAAAAGGCAACTGAAACGCACGTAGAAACAGTATTATTAGAAGAAACAGTAAAAAGATTGAATAAAAAAAACGCGACATTTTGGCTAATTCTGTTGCATACAATCTCTAAACTAATTCTCTTGTTTTTCTCTATACTAAATTCAGAGTATCTCATTTCTTTCTTTTTAACATTGCTAAAAAAGGACGGAACATGAATTTAAAATGAAAAACAATTTAGTCCACGCCACAAATTTATACAAAGGCTCGCGACTGGCAGCTAAAGTCACGAAGTTTGACAGTTCTAAATTAAATTTAAAACTGTCACACTGTGTTCAGACACACATTGGTAAGACCTTTTCATAACATTGGTAAGAAATGGATGCGAACACTCTAAAATTTAGTTGTGATCGGAATCAGTACCAACTAATAAAAGCCATAGAGCAAAATAAGAAGAAGAAGAAGAATCAGTACCAATGTCAATCGAAACCGGGGGGATGAAGGACCTTGCGATTATTAATTGATATTGTGAGTGAAACCATTTAACTAAAAAAACTCATGTTTAAAACCTAATTTAAAATATTCACATTTAATGTAAATTATTTAATACATATTTTGTTACATCACTGGTAATAACAAATTGTGATGATTAAGTAACTTTTGATCATTGGTGATCTTATCATGTAAGCAAATAGCAAACAATATCAGTGCTGATTGTTTTGCTGGAAAATAACTGATAAGACTATATAAGAATGGTTTAAATAATAAATAAATACAAAAGTTTAATTACAATTACATATTCATATTTATGGGCATGTATTTTAAATATTTAAATTTTATTAAATATATTTATATAAAAAAATAATTTACTCTATAATTGAATATAATCATATATAATTGTATTAATTAATATAAGTTCATAATTTTGGAACAACTTCTTATCATTATTACCTTGATAAGATCATCAAAATCACCATGATATCTGAATGATGAAAAAATATTGCAACACAACGATACTATCATTAATATAGAGTATTTTATATATTATATGTATTTATATTTTTCATATATTATGTATATAATTATTTATGATAAGTATAATTATTGTATATAAGTTGATTTGGGTATTTATTATAAGATATTTATGTAGTTTATTAGATTCTAGTACCGTAGACCTATTCCACTTCTTGATACGCCTTACTCACAACCTTGAATGGGAAGCTGGAAGAAATCTCTGTTTAGAGATAAGCATTTCCGATGTAACTTAATTTATTATTACTTTGTAACTACAATTTTTGGTACATGAATAATAAAAATAAATAAAATAAATAAATAGGTACTATCAAAAATTACAGAATGTAGAGGCAGCTTCTTCCGTTTATCCACCCTAAAGCAACCACCCTCGAGGTGTATACTTGGAAACGTGTGTCCATCTTCCACCCTGGGTGGCATATGTAATTTTTTTTTTAGTCCGGGGTGGATAGACAGACATACTTTTCCGAGTATACACCCTAGGGCCTAGGGTGGCTGTTTTATTGTGGATAAACGGAAAAGAGGCTGTTATTATTTTGTCTGTAGGCTTTGGCACCAATTTCGATTCCGAATCGATTTGACCAATACAATAGCATTCCTGTCAAAAGTTACATAATCTCAGCAAAGTAGATTTAATGTATACCAGCTTAATAAAAATTTATAAACGGGCAATAGTTTTTATATTAGAGTCTTATATCTGTGAGTTACGTAGATACTACCGTACTTATAGTTATTTATATAAAGACTTCTTTTTACTTGCTTTAATGTGGTACTCGAAGTATAAATTCTGTAATTTTGTATATTGTATTATATTATATATTTGTGATTAAAATTAATTACTTGCAGAAGTTAATGACGCTAGTGCTTTTGTAAACAAAACTTTAACTGAAATAAGTTGTACTGAAACATCTCTTAAAAGTTAAGAGGTTCTTAAATATTCGATTTTCGACATTTGACGAAATGCCGTAATTAAGTCAGACGTTTACTGCCTTATCACAAGAAACTTAAACAAGCGTTGGACGCTTCATCATCATCATCATCATCTCAACCCTTGTCGGCTCACTATTGAGTACTTGTCTTCTCTCAGAATGAGAAGAGTTTAGGCAATAGTCCACCACGTTGGCCAAGTGCGGATTGGCAGACTTCATACACCTTCGAAAACGTTTCAAGCATGCAAGTTTTCTCACCTTGTTGAACTCGTGTTTATTTTAAACCTGACTGGTTTCCCGCACAAAAACTATCGAAACGTCAATTTAGTCAACAGTTTAACTTGTTTAACACAGTTAAAATTAAAAATTTAAATATCTATTAGAAATTTCATTAAATTACTACAATTTTATGTAATAGTCCTGTCAATTAAGTTCAGTTAAAGTTTTGAATACAACTGATTTGCACTACGGTTTCAAAAACAACTATTTTAAACTTTATATAATTTTCTTTACACTTTCTAATTTGTACTGTTGATCTATTTTTTTTAGATCAACAGTACAAAGGAGGGCGCATCCATGAATTGCGTTACTATTCTGAATTTTATTGGAGTTATTCTCATATGAGTTAAATACATCTTTGTAAAGATGCCTTTAACCCTTATGTTTGTAAAGATGCCTTTAACCTTTATGTCTGATGGATGGTCCGATACGAACCGCTAAGGTACGTGCGACCTTTCGACATCCGTGTTTCTTGCCACGTGTAACCTAAATAAGTAAATACCCTCAAGGCTCTGTCAATAGGCATCTTCTTGGCAAACGTGCTTTGCTAGTATTAATGAAAAGCTTCAATGGATACAATTATTAGGTTATTTTATTTATTAACTTTTAAGTGTCTTTAGTCTTTTTTTTCAAAAATTAGTAGCTTACTAAACGGGACAGATCGAAGTCCAAGCAAAACTGATGTACCTATCAGACCCCCGAGTGTGTAAGAAATATTCTGCCCTTTGAATTGGTTGATTCGCTGTTTACATTTTTTCACAGCCAATCAAAGGGCAGAATTTGTTGACGATTACGATAACGATGAATTACGTTTTTCGTACACAATTGGGGGGGGGCTGATTATTTATTATTATTCGCATTTATCATCTGATCAGACCTTAGGATGGTAGATTAAAAAGAAAAGTTATGTACCACGCAATTCATGGATGTGTCCCTATTTATTTAATAAAATTGTTCCTTTTTGTATTATGTACAGTTTACCTATATTATACTGTGGACATGTAATGCGGCAACATTTTTGTTTATGTTTCATAAATCAATGGTATTCATGATTTTTTTTATTTGAAGCCATTAAAGGCAACCTTAGATTTTAGACTTTATTGATAAGAAGACTGAAGTTTTTAGAAAAAAAAAACCAGTTAAGTAATAGTTATTGCTAAAAAGAAGGAAAATAATTTAACATTACTTACTTTGAAATTTTTTTTTTTCATTTTATGTATACTTTACAGCGAAAGAGAGTTAAAAAAGTATATTTATAGTAGGTAGTATTCGAGTTCGAGAGAAAAAAGTGGTTGAATATCATCATGAAACTTTTGAAAGAGAGTATAATTATTATTACAAAACTAGCTGATGCCCGCGATTTCGTCCATGTGGATTTAGATTTTTAAAAATCACGTGGGAACTCTTTGATTTTCTGGGATAAAAAGTAACCTATGTCACTCTCCAGGTCTTTAACTATACCCATGCACAAAATTACGTCGATCCGTTGCTCCATTGCGACCTGATTGAAAGACAAACCAACAAACAAACACACTTTCGCATTTATAATATGGGTAGTGATTACAACATTAGACATAGAGCAAAAACTTTAACCAAAGTAAGATAGATAAATAAAGATACATAATTAAAAGCAGGGTTGGTTAAAACAGGAATTGATTAAATCAAGATTGAAAATCGGTGTTTTAGGGCGCGCATCAGTAAATACCTATACAACTCTGTAATGCTCGATCATAGCGACAGCAGCGCGCCTGCCGCGCTGCCTCTGCGCGCCGCGCCGCTTTGATGCAATTTTTTTTTTTTTTTTTTTTAAATTTTGTTATTTGCGATCAGTCCGAGGATTTTAGCAAATAAGGTAAGGGAGCTAGCACTCAACTCTTTATTGCCTATCAAGAAGCGAGGTCGAGAATACATTTCCTCTTTAGGCGTCTCGGGTAGTCCTCAATTAAGAGCCTGGTGGCTAGTGGATTCGGATGCATCAGAAGCCGTTCATTGTAGCGTTTCGCTAGCCCAAATTGGTGCAAATTTCAAGGCGCCCTTAAAATACTTCAATGGAAAAACTTTGACGCTGTTGAAACCGTGGCCAACGTGCCGATGCACGGGCGATGTAGTGAAGCCAAAAACATAAAAAAGTTGCAAGAAAACTTGAACATTTTGATTGCCAACGAGTAATGAGAAAATGTGCTTTTTCATCTAATATTATTATCGATTACAGCATCTTCTACTAGCAATCATCATATCATATCTATCATCTACAGCAACTTCCAGACGAAATCCATTTTCCTTCTTTCATCTAAGCCTTAACCAATCTGGTCATATATATACTTTAGGTTAGATTCTAAGCTAAGGTATACCTAAGATCAAATTGTATAGGACGACATCAAAGGTAACAAAAATCTACCTTTAAAGCAGGAGTGACTAGGCATCTTCTAGGCAAGCACGCTTGAATCTCGACCTCATCATTGTTTTTAAAGCATGATTATATCAAGCGTAAGCTTATCACGCAATAAATATATACGCAATTTGTCCTCGTTTTGGGAAAATTGATTTTGTCAAGACCCCAAGTTTTTTTTCCGTCTTATTAAATTTTACTCTTTAATTCCCTTTTCAATGCTATCTCAACGCAGTACTATCACCTTCGGGAAGCAATCACCTCCAGGATGAAGACCAATTGCTGAAAATGGGCGGTTTCTGGTACAAGTTGGATGCTTGCTACAAGATGAAAAGGCGATGGATCTGCGCTAGAGGCTGTGGGGCAAGGATACACACGATTGGCAAGAAGCTAGTGTTCTCGGAATTGAGGCATCGGTGCCGGAGTAACAACCACACTGTATAGCTCGATAGCCCTCTCTTGTGTTACAGAGGGGGCCATTGTTAAGGTATTATTGTATAGGCATACACATAACTGTGTAGGTTCCAACCCCAGTACCGTAGGAGCCTATTCAGCTATGCGCTATACCTTTACCTATTTACATACAAATCTTTGAGTAACTTTGAAACTACATAATATATTTGCGGAAATCTGATAAACCACAGACAAATATATTAGTTTCTAGAGCATGTCTACATAATGACATTCAGTTTAATTGGTTAAGTTAAAATTCAAGTAACAATCAAACTTCGTTTGTTAGGTTTTATTAAAGGTCTAAGGGTGAAATCTATAGAGAGCACTCTGACTTTGCTTAGACTTAAGTCTCATCCCTCACATAAATCTGTCTCATTTTAACTCAATCTTAAGTCTGAGCAAAGTTTAAGTGCGCTCTGTAGATCTCAGCCTTAGTCGCTATGAATATATTGCTTGTATGTAATATTATATTCATTTAGATATATTTACTTGGTACATTTTATCAAGATCAGTTCAATAATATTTTATTTTTAAAGCTTCGTAGAATATAACAAATAAAAATTGTGATAAAGAAATTTTTGAGCTCTTCTTTTAGTTATAAGATTTTTTAAAGTACAATAAATTGTTATTAGTAGGTGTTAAGTAATGTAAAGTACTAAATTAAGTAATTTTATCAATTAATTTCCGATGATGAAACATCAGAAGATATAATTATAATATAATAGTGATCGCACGCGGCTTCAAACTATAAATCCTCTTTATTCCGTATCCCGTGAGAATTTTGAAAAACCTGGTCTCGTTCCTTATTAATATTATAAAAGGAACCTCTGTGCCAAATTTCAGCTTTCTAGGTCGCAGGTAGCTAAGAAAAACTAAAATATCTATAGTTGGAATTTCGATAGTATATGCACGGCCTATATATATCTGCTGGTTTCCGTGAGTCCATTTCTAGTACGGATTACGGCGTAATATTGGCTATACTCTTATGTATGAAAATTAAGTTAGTCGTTTCAACTAATCATTTTCTAACGCGAATGAACTATAGCGGTACTAAATGTAGATAGATGTTCATGATTCATCATTCAAGCCCGCTTGCTAGCTATTAAGTTGAGTGGTATGCGCGTAATTACTTGTATCTTACGTGAATGATCTAAGAACGGTCAAAAGCTCAACTGAATATATATAGTCATTCTATACAAATGTATCATGAGAATAAGTTAAATTATAATCTGGGCAACGATTTCCATGCACTACGCACTAGATAGGTCATTACCTACTCATTACAAACAAAAACAGTAGGTATTCTATGAAGCTGTACCTACTCTCGTGCTTGACGTTCGTAAAGCTTCATTTACACCAGAGCCACATAGTGCGACATTGCGACATGGCACAATAATTTAAAACAAATTGGTCAAGTGCGAGTCGGACTCACACACGAAGGATTCCGTACCATCGTACAAGAAATAACACTTTTTAATTTTCATGGCGACTATTTTAATTTTTTTTTAATTTGTGGTTATAGGGGCAATAGAAATATACATTCTGTGAAGATTACAACTCTAGCTATTACGGTTCACAAGATATAGCTTTCTGACAGACAGACGGACGGACAGCGGAGGCTTAGTAACCCTAATTAGCACGAATAATTTAATTATTGTCGGCAGATTGACGTACAGTAATAATTAAATTCTACAGCACGATGTTGTCTCGGCATAATAGACTGCCCACTGTTGCTTAAAATAGCAAAATTAATGTTTCTATTTTGTAATATGCCGCATTGTTGCATGTTGTTGTTCCAGCGTAAAACAGCTTTAACAACATTACTAAAAAAATGCGTCTATAGGCGCGTGCGGCTTATCTAATAGTTTTCAAATCAGCTTTCTATAGGCCTGATTATTTATTATATCGAACGATCATCTGTAGTCCTGTAGGGACGGTGAAGAGCCAGATTGAATTGTCAAAGCACACAAGTAGGACTGTCACCTTTTTACTAATTAACCGACTTCAAAAAAAGGAGGAGGTTCTCAATTCGTCGGAATCTTTTTATTTTTTATTTTTTTATTTTTTTTATTTTTTATGTATGTTCCCCGATTACTCGAAAACGCCTGGACCGATTTTGAAAATTCTTTTTTTGTTTGAAAGGGTATACTTCAAAGTTGGTCCCATTTCAATTTGGTGAAGATCTGATGAACATATTCGAAGATAGATACTGGAACTCCTCAACGGATAAGAGTAAATTGCTCGCGATCAGTGTAATAGCTTAGTAAACAGTAGATTTTTAACCAGTCATAGCATAATTCCATGGAGCCACTAAAAATTGTGAAATAAAATTTTTTTACAAAAAAAATAAAAACCGACTTCGTTACACAAACACTAAAAATTGAAAAATAATTTAATTTATTACCGAATATATTATGTTTGTTTAATTAATTAGTTTTACTTAATTTTTAGTGTTTGTGTAACGAAGTCGGTTTTTATTTTTTTTGTAATAATTTTTTTTAAGCTTTGTTTTAAACTGTTAAATAATTCAAACCCACCATTTTAAGTATGAAATCTCTATTATATGCTCTTTTTATTTAGTTATTAAAATTATATTTTTTAATCGAATGAATCATTTTATTATCTTCTCTATTATTGTAGTTTACATTTTCAACCTCAAATCTTGAATATATATAATTAATTTCTAGTTTTTAACTATTGTACTAATTAACTGTACTAATTAAGAAATCTACTGGTATTTGGAATAATTTTATTTTGTACCGATGTGTTGTTCATGGTACGGTTTTTTTACGGTATCTATCTAGAGATCTAGTTTTGCTAAGTCATTTTGATTCATTCGCCCACAGCGACAGTTTTACATGAATCTCGAAACTAAATTGATAGACCACCTTAACGATTCTTTTTAAGTTCTGTGTAAAGATAATATTAGTATCGTCGTGTGATTAAAATTAACATTAATACCATGTTGCAGTGCAAGTCATTCCGAGCGATAAAGGCTATCCGAAACTGGTTCTAGACGGTTACTACTATCGCCCTCACAACGCTTACCGGAACCAGCCTAAAGTCCTCTGGTACTGTGCAGCAAGAAATAGGTACCAATGTCCGGCAACTTTGAGGACGTACCATCGAGAGGTCATTGCAGTGGAGGGGAAGCATAACCATCCTCCACGCTGACCGGGAAATGCGCGTGCGTCCTTGCCACGTATGCGCCCGCTCAACAACGTCAACAGACTCAACGACGCCAACAGACTCAACGGCCTCAACAACCTCAACTTGTACGAGATATTCCGACTCTACGGTGAGAGATTAGCTAGGCATGACGTCACGGCCAATGGCGTCAGTGGAACGGACTCGTAGTGACTATTACGAAGTGTAACGCCATTTACAGCCAAATATGAAAAACGTCTCTTAATACTTGATCGTCTTAAATATTAAGTGAGTCACTATTGGTATTTTGTCCATACATGAATTGTCACAAGTTCATTTTATTTATTTGTTGAAAATGTTAAATGTACAATAAAACTTATAGATAGTTTTATTTAATTACTGTACAGATCATGCCCGCGTGGAATGGTGCCTAGAATCCTGGCTGCATTTCCGTCTAAAATTTATTACCCAGACAAATTCAAATTTAAATTATTTATTTACAATAGGTAACATGTTACGCTATTAATGTTACGTTATAAAGAGTGTTCTAGTAATCTATTTTACAAACATTCCGATATTTTAGCAAGCCTACCTAATGCTCAGTTAAAAAAAATGTTTACTGATTGTATTACTTACTGATTGACTCTTTTAATATTTTCAGAAGTTTGTATTTGATAGTAACAAAACTTTTTATTTTCTCACTTATTTTAAAAATCGTTGAAGAAAAAATTGTGTTATTTAATAACGTACAAAATATTCTACTCTTTATAATCTATATTAAATATTAAAACTTGTTAAAATAAAAATGTACCTACAGCTATAGCATGATAAATATAATTAATGAAAATAAAATATTATGTATAAAGTATTTGGAAACTTAAAATGTTTATAAAGTTGACGTGTTTTATTTTGTGGTATTGTTGTAATTAGTAGTCAATAAGTAGAGTTATGATTAGATTGTAGTATAGTTGTTGTATTCTGTAGCATGCTGATGTTGTACGATGGGTTCAGAATCCGCGCCGGCTGTGTACGTGCCTTCGAGGACAGGGAAGTCGCTCTTGCTGCATGATGGCTATACGTTCTACCTGAAGAACTTACAAGCTCATGGCCGGAAGCAGTGGTACTGTTCCTCTCGAGACATGGCGGGTTGCCGCGCTGACGTCATCACGGCACCCTCGAGGTCAGGAGACGGAGATATCCTCTTCCTGGTGCGTGGAAGACACATCCACGCCCCTCCAAGCTACTATTTCACTCCTGACGGCAAGTACGTAAGGCGTAAGGACGCCTATCATAGGTATAGGTAGCAAAACGGTTTGAGCGTTCTCGCTGTAAGATAGTAAGAATATTTTTTTACAAACAATTTTTTTAAAAATATTATTGATTACTTTATGATTGTTCAAAAAAAAAGTATTGTACAAGTTTTAGATATAAAACTGACATAATAAGTACTTGTTTATGCTATTTTTATTATTTTGAATTATTTGTCTGAATCAATTTTTTCCTCATTTATTTAAATGCAACTTATATCTGTCTTGGAAAATAACAATTTTTTTATTGATTTTATTTTACGTATAGGTTTTCTTAAACGTATTTTTTTTTGTAATTTAATAGGTACTTAATGCTAAATCAGTTATACAATTTATTTTTACATAGTGGTGTTTGTTATTCAATTATTTTAATGTGCCACATTTTTTTTTGAAAGTAAGTAATTTTTTTGCGGATGTTTTTTTACTAACATCATTTTTCTACAAATAATAAAGCATTTTGCATGAACATACTTTGTATTAAGTAACAATTATTATAGTATTCGAACTTTGTGAAGTCAAATCGACAAATCGATGTTTTGTTAATGAGAGAATTGCTTTGTTTTAGTTAAGTTTGATGTTACTTACTTACCTACTTAAAATAAAATGTACAAATATCAATAATAACTCAGCTGAGCCTTAGTCTTTATGAAAGATTGAATTATTTTTAAGTATATGGAAGATTTAATTTCTTCTATCTATTCGAAAAAAATGAGTTGATAGACTAAATTTGTTAACGATTAATGTAGGACAAAAATTAAATGATTGAAACTATTTGATATGATGTATTTTGTTTTTCTACAATCTAGCGCAAATTTTCGGCGATCGGGCAGAGACCTGCCTTAAATTTCCATAAACCTTTTCGTGCCACTCCAGGTATTTGTGATAAAAATAAACCTAATTGATTCCATTCCAAGTGAAGAATATTTATAGCTTTGGGGCCGATTTTTCGATCGCTTAATAAATTTAACTGAAGAATAACGCAGTTTTGAAGCTTTTGTATTGGAAATCAGTCAAAATTTGCAAATAGGTTTTATACAAATCCCGTGGAAACTCTTAGATTTTCTGAGTTAATTCAGGGTGTAAGCTATGTCACAAATTTCAGCCAAATCGGTCCAGTCATTGTGGCGCAAAGGAGTACCTAACTAATATCCTAACATCTACCTTTATATTATTAAAATCAGGATATCGCCCGCGATTTTAGCGGTGGCGGTTTGTTCTGCGTAGTTTCCCCATTTCAATATCAGTTGTAACTTGTATGAGGTATATAAATTGCGCAGTTGTGACGGATCAATACTCGGTACAAAGTTATGAAAGAAGAAAGTTCGGCAGGGCATGGGGATCGCACGGGCGTACCGCTGTCTCCCGGCTACAGCCTAGTTCCGCCCTGTATGCCCTAATTTTGACTTACGTCCCTTTCTTGTCTTACAAATGTGTGCGCAGGGATGAGGAAAATGCGCGACCTCCTTTTCCCTCTCTATTTTATATTTGGAGATGCCTAACTGTTATGTTATATCAGCAATTTCATTGACGTGAAACCCGTAAAACCGAACGTAACAAAACTGATGCGTACGCCATTTTGAATGTTATCGAATGACGTAGATGTTCCTAATTCAAAACTACGAGGAAATAGTAATCTATAATATGAAATTAAATTATTTGACATAAAATAAAATATTTCATTTATTCAAATATGTACTATAAATAAATATTCAACAACATTAAAAAATTAAAATCAGTTACATTTATGAAAACGAAAATAAAGAACACGATTGTTCAGATTTTCTGTAGATTAAATTGATATTTAGACATAAATTATCGCTTTATATAAAATTAATTTCTTTTATTCTTTTGGCATTATTTTATTTCTATTTCTGTGTTATTTTTTTGTCATTTCTTATATTATAAAACGTTTTTATTAAAAGTTTACAATTTGAGTAATTCTTTTGTGGACAACTCTTGAGTCACTGGAACTTCAAAACCCTTTAGGAAGGAACGTAATTTAACCATGACCTTCAAGCAATTAGGACAAGATTACGAAACCCTTTAGTAATTATTCCAAAGGGTTTCCACAATTGCCACGATCAATGCTTCATACAATAAATTCTATATTCTTTATTTGCATTCATGTATTACATTATAAAAATATATTTTAATAATATTACAAAATGAAGCCCCCTTAAGGCATGGCAAAATATAACATTTGTAATTATTAATAATGTTATTGTTACTTACTTGTTATTACATATCTAATCATAATATTATTATATTCTTAAAAGAATACAATCTGCAGTTCTTGATACATATTAAAATAAAGGTTTCAGATATTTAATGTTTTTTCAACTAGATTTACGTAAAGAAGCAAAGCAATTCCTACATTCCGAAATCGTAAGAAAGGTAATGTACGAGTAGGTATGTAGGTATTTTTTAAATATTAATATCGAACAAACTACTCTAGCAGGCGTCCGTATGTCCGTATGTCTACGTCTCCATGATGTAATTTTTTTTTTGATTGCAAGATAGGTTTGCGCTTAATCTTGCGATAATCTTGCCTAACACAGAGTAATGATGTAATGTCTAGGTTGCCTAGAAGATGCCTATTCACTGTTGTCTTGAATGTATATATGTGGCAGAGAACACGGATGCTGGTAGAGCATTCCACACGTTAGTGGTCCGTATCAGAAACGTAAAGCAAAAAATGTGACGAGCAGGCGGGTCACCTGGTGTTAAGTGATTACCGCCGCCCATGAACATTTGCAGTACCAGAGGAACCACCAATGCGTTGCCGGCCTTAAAATTAGTGTTGTTTCGTGTTGTTCAAAGTCGTTCAGGTACTAATTTGTTTTTAAATCGGTTTAACGGTTGGAAAAAGGTAACAGACAGACACTTTCGCATATTACTTATCTACCTATTAGTTAATATGGATTCAAACTTTATTTAAAAAAAAAAATGAGGAGAGTAGGGCTATAGAAAAGCATCATGTTTTTCATAAACAGGGGGAATGTTAACGCTAACTGGCGGTGGTATTCGCGGGGCGGTGGGATGGTGGTGGGGTGGTAGTGGGGTGGTAGCGGGTGGTGGCGGGTGGCAGGTGGTGCACCACCAGGCGCGCGTCGAGGCATGCGCGTCTAGCGCGCAGTTAGCCCAATCGATAACAGCATCCCAGGCCCAGCCTCCTTCGTAGGTATAGTACAGAGTAGATTCCGTGTTTTATGACTGCCATTGATATCGAAATAAAAATCCTATGATACACACTTGCTTTGTTGATTGGAAACTGTGTCAACCTTGTGCATTGTATCCAAATCCTCGGCGTCCTTTGTAGGTATAATGCGCAGTAATTTCCTTTTTTATCACTGCCCATTGATATCTATTAAAAATCCTAAGATTATATTATTATACGCACTTGCAATTTGAATTGGAAGTTCTATCAAAAGTTTCTTGTGCAATTGCGCCTTGCATCTAGAATCTAGATTCAGGTTCCACCCTAGTGCATAGCTATATACGCAGTAACTTTATATTTTATGACTACCATTGATATCTATTGAAAAGCCTCGGAAACACACAATTTGAATTGAAAATTCTGTTTCTTGTGCGTTGCATTTAGATGCTTTTACTACGTTAACAATTAATATAAGCAGGTCTTAAAACAAGTCTATACAGCTGTTCCCGCTAAAAATAAAGTGATATAATTGCCGCTTCTTTTAGGACGTCTTCACTTTTCTATCTGAATGTCTTGATTTCTTATATCAATGTTTCTCGTCATAAAAATAATTTTAAAACTAGGGTTGCCATGAGTTGGGATTTTCCAGTTATAGGAACAATGTGTAGCTAACTAACTATGCGGTTGCAATTAAAAGTCCTCATTAATTGGGTATTTGACTACGTCAAAAATAAATTATTTCTCAGTGATTATTAAATAGAGGGTTATCCAAAATACGTAAAATCCACGTCCTTTGTTGGTTTTAAGTGCAATAACCATTTTAAATTATTGACTAAACTAAAAAAGCACGTCAAATGATTGTGACGTCACACACCGGTATTTCATAGAATCTCGCATACTAAGCGCGCGTTTTGTCGTTTGATAAAAAGTTACTGATTTGACTAGTTGTCAAATACCGTATTGCTTAGTTTTGTTTTATTTGAAAATATTTAAAATATTACTTAACTTTTATTCATATGCGTCTAGTTCGCGGGGCAATCGATAAAGCCGAGTTTATACTGGTAGAGTAACTGGTATAGTAGCTCGACGAGTACTATGCTCGTAAACAACTGCTTACCAATGTAAATTGGATTTGAATTGAATATTTGAAATAGCGCAAGTTACTCTACCATTTGCCTTACTATTTCTACTACTTCTAGAAATCGCGGATTGTTTTAATTACCTACATAGAAGTAAGAAAAGTTTGATACTTAATTAGAATACTTTAACTGTAGTAGATGAGGGTAGGGTAAGCTAGAGGAAAACTAATTAAATAAACAATATTAATAATTACTATAATATAATGCCCGCCAATTCCCGTGGGAACTCTTTGATTTCTTAAGATAAAAAGTACCCTGTCATTCTCCAGATGTATAATAATTATTATATCCGTTCCTCTGTTATAGCGTGATTAATCCACTTTCACAATAATTATAATGTCAGTGTTTATATTAGTAGTGATAGCTAGGTACACGTTATAAAAAATACGTAAGTTTAAGGTGTATGAGATTACTCCTTAAAAGGTACACTGCTGGGAACTTGTAAAATAGTATGTTAGTTGACTCTACGCGTGTACGTACACCCGGCTTAAAACCTACCCCAGTCTCAGCCCTGGAAACATACGCATAACTTCACTGTGAGTGTACAACTTCCATGTTTTATGGCAGCCATCAAAATGATCTTTCACTAGGGTTGCCACCTTTACCATTTTTTCATACACCTATTTCCTTAATTTTTTTTTCTGACCGAGTTTGGGCTTCTACGCAGGAGTTAATTAGTGCGCAAAGTGCAAACACTTTTTATTACCACACTTTAATAGTCCGATGACACAACACAAGAGAGATCAGGCTCATGATCAACGGGTTAACGTACCTACTTTATCAGTTTATCACTATCATATTAATATTTTGAATGCGAAAGTACATCTATCTTTTGCCTTTTAACAATTAAACCACTAAATAGATTTTGGTAAACTTGCAATTTAGAGACATAGCATATAGGCTACTTTTAGTTTTTATCGTAGGCGCTCTTAGTCCTATCGAAAATCTGAGTTGCACAAAAAGCGTTTCTTTTTAAAGTGAAAAGTGAGTTATTTAATAGGCATTAGCCTATTTGTATCTATAATAAAATGATCGTCATAAGTGATGTTTAGACGCACAACGGAAAAAAAGCAAAGTACCAAAAATGACGTAAATCCGTACGCAGAATGCCTTTGCATAAGCTGTAGGCTTATATTATGATCGGAAAGAAGCGATTTTCTTTATTTTTGGAGTTTCTTAGGACGAGAGCAACTCATTTCTTTTTTTAAGATTTTCTCAATTCTATTTTTAAGTCTCGTGTAGCGTGGGACGAATCACGCAATACGAATGTTATTAAGCCCGTTGTATACGTTGGCCTAACCTGCTTGTCGACAGCATTCATAATACGTTTATTTAGCGCGAGAAGCCAGCGTTTGTCGGCTGGCCAATAGGTGTTGTGATTGATGCACATGTTATTAGCCCAATTGGTATATAGCGTTTGCCGGCACTCGATGACCGCGTTGAACCAACGTGAACTAGGGACTTCACAATTAATCGTGTTTTTTTTAATTTGTCAGGTTCCATCCGTATGAAAATGTCATGGAGTTTCTCTTTTTATGTAATATCAACCCCCTACTGATATTATTTTGAAAGTGTGTTGGTTTGTTTGTTGGTTTGTCCTTCAATCACATCGCAACGGAGCAACGATCGCCTTGACTTTTGGCGGGGTACAGTTTTAAAGACCTAAAAAGTGGCTTATATGCTACTTTTTATCTCTATAAATCAAAGGATTCCCACGAGACTTTTAATAAGCTCGTGGGCATCATCTAATATTAAATTTGTAGATTAGGTACAAAGATACATTTTTTTTCTAGAAGTTTACTGTATGAGAATGCTGCTCCTAGCATCCATTTTGCACATGACCTCGATCTTATGAAGAAATTAGAACATAAATTGCTCTACACACGAGTAATTTCACCCAGGAATCGTACCTGGGCTATCATTCTAGGCATTGGCGCATTACGAGCATGGTGAGGAAGGAAGAAATATCGGTTTTTATCTCACATTCAAATAACATCAAAGTGATCTTGGTGATTTTACGTGGGTAAACAGACAGATGTGCCAACTTCGGCTGCCGACAGGGACCAATCTAAATATATAAAAAATTTAGAGCCTCAATAGCTCAACCGGTATAGGAGTGGACTGAAAACCGAAAGGTCGACGGTTCAAACCCCGCCCGTTGCACTATTGTCGTACCTGCTCCTAGCACAAGCCTGACGCTTAATTGGAGAGGAAAGGGTAATATTAGTCATTTAACATGGCTAATATTCTTTTAAAAAAAAAAAAAGGAAAAGGTGAATTTTCAAAAATCCTCTTAGCGGATGTCTACGTCGTAATAGCTATCGGCATGCTTAATTTCAGCCCGATCCGTCCAGTAGTTTGAGCTGTGCGTTGATAGATCAGCCAGTCAGTCAGTCACCTTTTCCTTTTATATATTTAGATTACCTTCTAGAACCAGATAAATCTTTACATAATATTACTGCACTTTTGCGCTGTAGAGTCAACATGTCCCGAGAACGCTCTGGTGTCGGAGTGGACCGTGCAAGTGTGTCTTGGAGGATCTGGGTGGTGGTGCGTGGTGGTGGTGCGTGGTGGTGGTGCGTGGTGGTGGTGCGTATTGCTTGCTTTTCCTGCATGACGTGTAGTAGCTAGCGAGAGGGCGGGCGGTGCAAAATGCACGCTGCACGTTGTATTATGTAGATTTATCTGGTTCTAGCAGACTATAGCAAAATACCTGTCTCTCTCTTTCATATCCCTTTTATCTTTCTTCTTATTTTGAGAGTCGACCTGTTCGCAGTATTGGATAACTAGCTGATGTCCGCGACTTCGTCCGCATAGATTTAGGTTTTTAAAATCTCGTGGGAAATGTATGATTTTTCGGGATAAAAATTAGCCTATGTCACTCTCCAGGTCTTTAACTATACCCATGCAAAAATTCACATCGATCCTTTGGTCTGTTGCAACGTGATTGAAGGACAAACCAACAAACCTACAAACAAACACTTTCGCATTTATAATATGGCTAAAGATATAATATGGGCAGTGATGATGATGATAATCCTTTTAATTTGAGTTGGTACATCTCTAGACGCTTTATAGGCAGGGTTATTAAGGAAAGGACGATGATAATTTTGCTCTTGAAGGTATGACGAAAATAGCTCGAAAATAGTCTAATTCAGTTTGGCGTGGGCCGCCATGCGATATCCATAATCAATTACGTCATTTCTCATTTTCCTTTCTTCCGGGTGTATTCAGGATGAAACAGGATAATTTATTCACAATAAGTTGGTTTAGTAAATATTTTAGGGTATTTATAATACCACGGTACTTTATGTAATTTTGTGTTTTATTTCGCCAAATAAGCATTTATCTGGAAACCTTGGTTACTTCGGACACTTAACTCGTATGATGCGATTTGCATCCTCGTTTCTAATTCGAACCGCCAGGCATGTTCAGACAAGCGCGCTCCACTTAGGCTACATCATCACTGTGATTGCAGCCAAGCGCTAGTCTTTAAATTAAAAACCGGCCAAGTGCGAGTCAGACTCGTGCACTGAGCTTTAGTTTTAAGTTCGCGTAATAATTATCACCACTATATCTTACAAATCCAACAATCGACCATCAAAAAGTGTAATTTATTATTTTGAATAAATTATTTGAATTTAGATTTTTGACATATTATGGGATCTTATCACAGACTAGATACAGATCTTATCCCCGCGACTTCTTCCGCGTGAACTACACAAATTTCAAACACCTATTTTACCCCTCTAGGGGTTGAAATTTCAAAAACCCTTTCTCAGTGGATGTCTACGTCATAATAGCTATCTCATGCCAAATTTCAACCTGATCCGTCCAGTACTTTGAGCTGTGCGTTGATAGATCAGTCAGACAGTCAGTCACCTTTTCAACCGACTTCTCATTTTAGGCATATATTTAGATTCAAAAATGCTTGTTCAATAATAGTATTAGTTATTACTTTTACACCAATTAGGTAACAGGAGGGTATTATTGTAGTGGTCCCGGAAGAGATGAACCATTCAGCGCTGATGTGGCGCTGCGTCAGCGGCACCAGGGTCCACGCACCGACGTGCAGTATCACAGTACTTCCGAAGCAGCGCTGCGACTGCTTGCTGCGGATCCGTTTGAGGATGTGAAACCTTTCACACTACCTCAGGCTAAAGGTAAAAGATAGCCGGTAAAATGAATTGGGTATTTTACGACTTTTGAATTTGGTTAATATTATTACTTTATTATAAACTAAGATAAAAATAATGACGTACGCTGAAAAAAAATATTAAAATCCAACAAAGATTTACAAAGTTACAGGCATTTTAATTTTGGAGGGAGATCTTCTATCCCTTTCTCGCAAAACGAAAATTTGTATGAAACCGCACGAAGCTACTATGGCATTAGTCACAATGACGTCATAATTCTATATCACTCCATATCTCTTATAATCAGAAATATTTAAATGCTTATAACCTTTTTGTTATTTGATCGATTTAATTAGTTTTTTTCAGTTTTCGTCAATTTTTTTATCCTAGTTTATAGTAAAGCAATAAAAAAATTGGAGTCAAATACCCAATTGATTTTAGAAAACAAAGACAAAGGAAGCCGCCAATGGACTTAGAATTGACATGCAATCAAGGAGACGAACGTAATTCTGCAGATTAACTAAATCGATTTCAGTAATAATTAAATACAGCCTAAAGCTAAATGTAAATGCAATAAGTAGAATAGAAAACTTTGGCTGCTACAACAGAATTCTGAATTCTTCTCTTCCACTATTGGTTACAATAGAGCTTAAGCAAGAGTCCTGTATATTCTATCAATAACAATTATGGATCGCATATAGATACTTAGTTTAGTCAGTTTTGTAAAACATTCCTTTTTGTAGTACACATTCTGCAGGGTTCCATCTATCCTTTTCCTATAGTCTATGCAGTGTGCACAGTATTTGGCACATAATATGATGATATAGTTGTACATTAGATACTAAGTACCAGCGATATAAATTTTCCACTAGATACGGCACGGCGCTTTATAGTAACAACTAACAATACGTTCCAACGAACATCGTATTAGTGAACTGCGGTATCCGCAGTCCGCACTTATGTCAATCGTAATCCACTTTAAACGCAATCCGTTTGTAAAAATTAAACTAGCGCGATAACTCTAAATTATTAGTCACGTTATCATAGAGGGTGTAACCAGGACGCTGGCAAAAACGAAGACAGGTGATAGCACTGATGATTACTGATATGATACCACAAAAAAACGCTAAAGAATATATAAAAAATCCTATAATTTTGTAAAAGTTTACGATATATTGCAAATAAAACATCTGACTGACGCTAGAGGTCAACGAACGTTACGTAAGTAGTCCACTCGTAGTTAATGCCGCGTCGTAGGTGAGGCATTGATCCGAGTTTTGCACGCTATACATTGCGGGTTTGAAAAATACTAAATCACTAAAACTACACAATGGGGTAATGGTATTGGATTGCGTTCAGGTAGTATAACAATAACGCTAAGTTTTTGCTAGCGTTCTGGTTACACTCTGTATTTGAGTAGGTATATGTAGATTCAGTATCTGACTTATCCATGTTCGTAGAAACGGACTGCATCTAAAGTGGATTACTATTGACAGGAGTGTGAACACCGATGTTCGTTGGAACATGTTGTTACTATGAAGCGTCATATCTAGTGGGACAGGCGAGTCACCGAGGCTAAGCGGAAAAAACTGGTTTGCTAGATCAAATGTTTTAGGTATTTACTATTAAATAATGGCCTTGCTAAAAATTTACAATATACCTAAAGATATTGTCTTAAGAATGTGCTACTTTGATACACAATAGGAAGTACTTCACTCGATCAAATAAAATCTTGAAATAAGCCGAAATAAAAGTCTAAAACGAATTATTTAATACTTAAATTTCTGACTTGGCAAATAATTTTTATATGGAAATATTTGTCTTTAAGTACTACAGAGAACCTGCTAAATTTTGGTTTTCAACAGGACTTCTATAATTTATTAAATTCAAATTTAACGTTTGAAACACAGAATTTGAACGTTGCCAAGCGGTTTACTTCAAAGCCGCGCTGCCCGCCTCGGTGACTCGCCTTTATCGCTGCTAAGTACGCATTGGTGATTTCAGCACTGTTTCATAGAAAACACAGAGCAGCCTACATGCTACCTCTCTAAATATTTTACTTACTTTTATGCAGTTTGGAGATCCCGAACTGTAAACATTTATTATTGTGTAATCACTCGTGCGTGCTTCCGATAACGTTAACTTTAATTACACACTTGCTGTTACAATTTTAATGTCTTGCGTCCATTAGGCTGTTATGGTTAGAGCACGTAGCTTTACAACACTTGCCTTATCCGTTCTAGTCTACGTAGCTTCCGGAACTGTTAGGGCTTATGTCACAAACCTGGCAAACTAAATAAGATTATAGATTTGCTTCAAATTTTTGTCTCAACTTGTCTGTTTTCGAGACTTGGGTCTAGGTTTTTTTTTAAATAAAAATAACGAGCAAACGAGCAGGCGGGTCACCTCATGTTAAGTGATATTACCGCCGCCCATGAACATATTAATATGCAGTACCTACCAGAGGAAACGCCTATGTGTTGCCGGCCTTTCAGGAATTTGTTAGTAGGTAGGTATATTATATGCCTATTTGACGCAATTAATCATTATTAGAAAATAATAATGTGCGATAAGAAAAATGAGGCGAGTTTTGTAACGCGACGAGCTTTGCTACAATAATGTTTATATTTAAAACGTGTACCGAGAGTATAGCCAGAGATCTCAAAGCTTTATAGGTATACGAAGAACATGAGCTTTTATGTAATATAATTACACAGTTAAGCAATAACCGCCGTACTCAGAGTCGCTAATCGTTACTTACGTTTTAACTCAATCTGAGTTAAAACGAAACAGATTTATATGAGAGATATAGCTCAGTCTCGTTTTAACTAAACTTAAGTAACGAATAAGCGACTCTGAGTACGGCTGTAAGAGCAGTAGCAAATTACATGCTTTCAGATCAGATGGCCTAGTTCTCACACAATTCTAAAATCGGCCTATATTGGCTGATCGTTTAGGGTTGATTCACAGTTCACATTGACACAGCATCGAAACGAATCGGACCGACAATCCAAAATGTTTCATAGCATTTTAAACTCTATATCCACGGTGTAATGCACACATTTCTATCGAGCAAAGTCGCGCGCATTCGCATGCAGTCTTTTTGTCGTTTTTTCTCAGTATAAATTTGTGGTTAACATAGTTGAGATAGAGGTCATGCTAGCGTCGATTCGCTTTGACTCAGTGTCAATGTGAATCGGCCCTTAGACTGTATTTTGCTAGAGTTCTTTATGATCAAAGTATTATTTTTATTATTAGCTGTACATGTAGGATATCACATACGACCGCAAGAGTCGTCAAACCCTCAAGAATCCAACTGAAAATGCAAGTGACATCGTTAGCATCGGGCACGCCGGAAAATGCGTGATTTGTTCTATGCGATCGATGCGGTTGAATTTTGTTGTTGACGTCACACGCAAGTATTTTTATTTTGAAAATGCTTTTCATGCGCCTCTTGCGAGTTGGAAGTCGTGACATGGTAGATAAGGGTGAACACACATTGCCTCGCAATATGCCTTGTGATATGATTTGTTGTTACAACGCCATATTTAACACAATAGTACAAGACACATTAAAGTATTATGAATGAGTTTTGCTTTTCAAAATGTATTAATTTAAGCTTTTTATTTGTGAAAATATATAGTTTATTAAAATGTTACATTGTATTTTTTTTAACCATTATAATGTTATTTTGTCGGTAGCGTGTATGAGATGCGATGTTGAAGTCTAATTTCCATTGATAGATAAAAGCTAATATTAATTGGTATAGTTGGTATTGTAGAGATGTAAATATAATGAAAGAAAATACTTTTACCATTTACCTGCAATTAACTGTTTTCTTGAAACCTTTTTAACCGACTTCAAAAAAAGGAGGAGGTTCTCAATTCGTCGGAATACTTTTTTTTATTTTTTTTTTTTTTTTATTTTTTATGTATGTTCCCCGATTACTCGAAAACGCCTGGACCGATTTTGAAAATTCTTTTTTTGTTTGAAAGGGTATACTTCAAAGTTGGTCCCATTTCAATTTGGTGAAGATCTGATGAACATCTTCGAAGATAGATACTGGAACTCCTCAACGGATAAGAGTAAATTGCTCGCGATCAGTGTAAAAGCTTAGTAAACAGTAGATTTTTAACCAGTCATAGCATAATTCCATGGGGCCACTAAAAATTGTGAAATAAAATTTTTTTACAAAAAAAATAAAAACCGACTTCGTTACACAAACACTAAAAATTGAAAAATAATTTAATTTATTACCGATTATATTATGTATACAAGAGTTAATATAGTTCCATAATAATATTTTTTGGGGTCGGTGCCAATGAGGTGCCATTGTGGAGTCCCATAAAAATATGAAGTCTAGACGATTCGCGCAGCTAAAGCTAATTGGCACCGGCACCAAAAAGTATTATTATGGAACTATATTAACTCTTGTATACATAATATAATCGGTAATAAATTAAATTATTTTTCAATTTTTAGTGTTTGTGTAACGAAGTCGGTTTTTATTTTTTTTGTAAAAATTTTTTTTCAATATTTATTCCATATTTTTCACAGATTTATGTTAAGTAATACAGTCGTAATTAGATGATTTTATAGCTGTTACAATTCCATTTCGATCATTTAAAAAAGTATAGAGGTAAAACTTATAATTAAACAAAAAAATTCTAGTAGATACATTTGTGCTCTTTCGCTCGCATTAAAACACTCAGCGATTCCTTTTATTTGATTCATGGAATATATTATGTATGTAGTAAACATTACATATAGGTTCGCTACCGACGATATAACTTTACATGAAAAATACCAAAGAAATACTGCCTCTCAAAAGGTATGTGATGTTTTTATTAGAGCGGAAATATACTATTAGCGATGCGACGCGTTGGGCGTTTGTACTTTTATAGCATAATTTTATAGGATGGTTCAAGGTCCTATTTCGTACCTACGGTTCTAGTCGCCATTATTTATGTTATAAATAAAGAAAAAGTGTGAATTTTGTGAGTTTGTGAATAGTATCACCGGAACCACGCACAACACATATTTGAAATTTTTTTTCACCATCCGAAAAGTACATTATTCCAGATGGATATAAGCTGTATAAATAAATAATTGTCCAAAGTCCTTACGCCGAATTTGTATATCTCAAAAATCTAATCGCGTGCTAATCTCAAAAACTACTCACAATAACCAAAAACATAATAATTAGAAAATCCAATTGAATTATATGTATATATTTTACCAAAAAGAAACCGCGACAGGTCGGTCGCTAGTAGAAAACGCAACAATTTGTGTAGGCACCACGCGTCGCATGTTATAAGTATGTTCCCGCCTTTGTTAATTTTTAAAAGCAATTTCTTAATCAGTGACGATTGTTTAACAGTAATAATGTATTTGCAAGGTGCGCGCTACTTGTTCACGCCCAGAGGTGGGAAGCTTCTCTTCTTCGAGGGAAACACATACTTCGTGAACTCTTCCAAGAGACGAGACAAATCGAGAGTCCTATGGTATTGCTCTTCTAGGAAATCGAAGAGTTGTACGGCTTCTCTGTTGACGTTGAACGACGTAGTGCTCGGCCAGCCGCCGGTTCATACACACCCGCCAAAGATATCCAGTCTATTTCCTACTGCTGCTGTCAGTGACTTGAATGAGCAAGACATATTTTCTCAATCTTTAGGCTGTGGCCCATCAGTAGGTCGGTATCAGGTATAAAGAGCAATTCGAGAAATTTAAAATCCATGAAATAAATTAGTACAGACCGTTCACTGTAACTTTTCCCCTGACGTTATGTTGGCACCATTGCAAATCACACAATAATGAACCCTAAGTTCTAAGGAATAAAGCATACAAAGCAATGGTGCCAACATGACGGCAGGGGTAAAGTTATAGTGAACGATCTGTACTTTGAGGACAATTTAAAAGAAATATCGTGTTTTAAGAAACTGTCAAAATTAGTATTAGGGTGCGTTTCCACTGACACGGAGCTGAGCGGAGTGGAGCGGAGCGGACCGTGAATTGGCCAATCACACAGTGTCCACTGATGCGGAGTGGAGATTGTGATTGCACGATGAGCAAACCAATATTATAAAATTCTGTCTGACTGTCTGTCTGTCTGCTAACTTTTCACGGCCCAATAATTTAACCGATATTGATGAAATTTGGTACACAGTTAGCTTACATCCCGGGGAAGGAAATTGGCTACTGCCTTGTAATCCCGGAAAATTAAAGAGTTCCCACAGGATAAAAAACCTAAATCCACGCAGACGAAGTCGCGAGCATCATCTAGTATGTAATGATTGAAAAAATTTTGTTATAAGGTATATGTTAAAATAATAATATTATTTTCTATAGAAATTTTCGGCGCTTACTCTAAGTTAAGTGTAATGGGTAATGGGTCTAACCCAGAGTGTATATATAGGTAGCTATTTTTATTTATTTAACTTTTATCACCAAACTTATTATCAATAAAATTGTATGTATAGTGCCAAAAAAATTATTTTGCTAATAGTAAAAACGAATTGTGCCATGTTTAAAAAACCGATCATGTGTTTCAAGTTCTAGTCAAATTGTAAATATCGTTTAAGTTAAAATTAGTACAGTACGCGGCAGAAAGTAATGTACATCGACCTTTAGAAGGAGATAGCAGATTTGTAGAGCATTGTCTCTGTTGTTGAAACCTACAAAACGTCATATAGGTATGAGTGACAGACACAACACTCTACAAAGCCGAAATGTCATTCTAAAGGACGATGTACATTACTTTCTACCTAACGCTAAACGTATAATCATTAATAGAATAAAATGAACATCTGTGAAGCCTCAATAGTCCTAAGAATACCAAATCTTGAAAAATATGTACCTAGTACGAAATCCACACATTGAAATTTTGTCTTACCTATTTCAAACTCATTCAGACTTCACGGTTAGTTACAGAAGAACAAAGAATATTTATTTAGTCGTATAGAAAACACTCTTAAGGCGTTGCTCCCACAGTCAATGGTCTTAATTTTTGAGTTTACTATAGCAAAGGATTGGTTCTAAATAATCTACCTATACATAATACATAAAAAAAACTAGTCCTGACTGACTGGCTGACCTATCAACGCACAGCCTAAACCGCTGTAGTTAGAAACTAGAAATTTTGACAGAATTGATCTTCTATGATGTAGGCGCTTACTTAGAAAGGATTTTTGAAAATTCCACCCCTAGGGATATAGAGGATGAAGTTAGTGTAAATTTTTTCGAGACACTTAAATGTATGAAAATTGGTATTTGACCTTTTGGTTAAAAATAAAGAAATATGTGTTTCAGATAAATAGTTGCTTCAAATAACAAATAAGCTAACCTAAGCATTTCTCTGAGAGTGTAACGTAGGGTTCGACTTAACTTGACTTAACTTAACTTGACTGTTCGATGTGGAATAGACATCTATTATAAAAATATAATGTTAATTTATTTTAATTTGATACATTAATTTGATAAATTGAAATAATAAATTAAATAACTTGGTAATTACTAATTATAACCAAAGTCAGTAAGTAGGTAAGTAGTACTTACAGTTATTTTAATTAACTTTAATTTATTTATTATGTCTTAATTATATTATGACGTACCTACCTAGACGTGTTTTTGTAAGTTCTTGCTGTAGATAATTGTAAGTTATAAACGCTGATGTGATAAAAATATAATAATTACCTACTTAAGTACAAACACTTATTTATTCTTTAAAATGTGAACATTTATGCCAAAAACTTGTGCCAAATTGTTAACTTAGATGATGAAATAGAAAATTTTCAAAGTCGACTGAAGTTTCATTTTAATTTCTAATTCTTCACCCACTCAATTATTATTAGTATGAAAATAATTACGTAGTTTGTCTGTTTTTTAGTGCACGCCATTGAAATGAATTAATACCTATTGAAGAGCTATTTCAAAGAAAAATCGTGTTATATGAAGCTTTTAAAATTAGTATGACACATGGTCATCAAAGTGTAAGCAAAAACGAATTACAAGTTACAACCCGCACATTGTTTGGAATGACCCGTTCAGTGTATAGTACCTACTACCTACACAGAGGTCGTTAGTGAACGATTGAGGAGTCAAAACTTGAAGCTGTTAAAATTAGAAATTAGTATGACTTTGGTCATCAAGTTGTAAGTTGCAGCCCGTAAAAATGCTTGTTCGAAATGATCCGTCTAGTGCGGAGTACGCTTAAAAAAATCGAAGAGTTTCCACGAGATTTTCAAAACCATATCCTCGCTCACAGCACTCGTACCATAAATAAAATAAAAATTTACCTATTGACCTAAAGTCAACGATTCACAATATATTCGTATACTGAATCTAATCTCAAGCAAGCACAGCTGTGGCCAAAGCTAGCTATCTCGTCGAGTATCTTTGGTTTGATATTATTTGGGGTTGAGAAGACGCTGCATAGAAATCTACCTGCTCGTTTCTGGGAACTATGGGAACTAAAAAAAGCACATCTAGACGTCCTGCCTTTTGATGTATTTCTATTAAAGGAGTTTTTGTTGAACACTGATTGCATTCAATGTTGTTAAGGCTGGGGCTACATTAGGCCGCGAAGCGACTTGCGACACACCTCAAAACAAACCATTATCCATATCCATACCAATATTATATACATATTTTGATCTAGATAACGGGTAAATACCACGATTAATTTGGCGTTTTTATTTGTCGATATTTCAATCCAATTGCATGGGTCGTGGTCACGACAGGACTGCGGTGCTGCGAGGGATGTAGTTCGAGCTGTCAAGGGCAATAGCGAACTACCCTCTTAAAATCATTAATATTATAAATGCGAAAGTATGTCTGTCTGTCTGCTAGCTTTTAATGACCGCTGAACCGATTTTGAGTTACAGAGATAGCTTGCATCCCGAAAACGGACATACCTAATACTTTTATTCCGGAAAATTAATAAGTTCCCACGGGATTTAAAAATAAACCCAAGTCCAAGTGGATTAAGGAAGAAGTCGCTGGCATCGTCTAGTTCATTTATATAAAAACTAGTAACTTGTCAAATATTGATTGGGATTTTGTTTATATACCAAGCCGGTTCTGATGGAACTAGAAAGCAAAAACCCTGTGCAGAAAAGTCTTATTATGACCTACAATGTTACCTTCATAAAATTAGAAAAAAGAAATAATGACTCAGTATTTATTTTGTGTAGTGTTAGTTTGTGGATCGCCCCATGTCGCGTTGGTATTTAAAACAGCTCAATGTAGCCTGACCCTAAGCCAGGCGCAGGTAGACGAAAGTTCGGGCTTCACCGATTTCAAACACTACTTAATTTAAGGTCCAAACTCCGAAGGGATATCTTTACAATTGATATTAGAGATTTTTGGAACCTTTTTTGTCAGACTAGCCCTAAACGAGTGCTGGAATCACAGACTAAAGTAAATAATTAGACGGAGAATTAGGCGATAAGTGTCATATTTAGTTTCTCAATCAAGTTTTTTTTATTCACTTGACCACAAATCACACTTGATGGAAAGTGATCATGTGGCCTAGGATGGGACGCTTTTACAGGTAGGTTGCCAGTTCACTTTAGTTTTAAAGATACCTGGATTTTGTGAAAATTGACGAAGACGATGGCAATAGTCTGATGACAAATATTAGATATAGTAATTGTATATTAATAGGTACTACCTATTTTTAATTTACTAGCGACTACCCTCGGCTTTGCTCAACGAAAAAAAATCTGTTTATTCCCTATCCCGTGATAATTTAGAAACTAATAGGTAACTTGTCAAATATTCCGGCCTCACAACATCTGGCTACATTATAAAGAGACCTTGTGTAAAATTTTAGCTTTCTATTACGCGTCCTATTTCATTCAGCCTGTGCAATTTTTCAGTTTGGGCTGGGCGTTGATGATTCAGTCAGAACTTTTTTTTTATTTATTATTTTTTTTTATTAAGAAACACGTTAGCCCTAGACTCCAATCACACCTGGTGGTAAGTGATGATGCAGTCTAAGATGATAGCGGGCTAACCTGGAAGGGGTATGGTAGTTTTTACTAAACCCATACCCCTTTGGTTTCTACACGGCATCGTACCGGAACGCTAAATCGCTTGGCGGCACGGCTTTGCCGGTAGGGTGGTAACTAGCCACGGCCGAAGCCTCCCACCAGAAAAACTTTTCTTTGTGTATTGATTAGCAGATATTTGTGCCTGTTTACTGTCTATCTATTTCCTTTAATCTAAGGCTGCAACTTAGAAAGGTAAAAAAAACGAATACCTGATATACGTAATAGTACCTACGCAGCGCTAGAAGGAATGTGGTTATACAAGGTTTTGGAGGTATGCAACTGGTTTTTAGGGAAAAGTAACTGCGTATCATTGGTCTAATTCAATGCGTCACAGACGGTCGTAAAAGTTGCTTTTCGAAATGCTCAAATGCTTCACTAATTAGGCTTGTTAGGTATTAGATGGTATTGACTTTTCTCAAATTATTTCACTTAAAAATAGGTTTGATGTTTGTTAGATACACGTGTCTTATTTACACGCACTGGGCACTACCTCTAACTTGTCAGAGTTGTTAAGGTGTGGGAAGTTTCCAATCCGCATTTGGCCACAGTGGTGGACTGTGGCCTAAACCCTTCTCATTCGGGTTGATCATGCTGATGATGACTTTTTTGTTGATTTTCTAGAATTAGGTAGCAGGCACTACTACACTTTTTCGTAGAGACAGCTTGCATCCCGTATACGAATAAGGCTACTTTTTATCCCGAAAAATCGCATTTCAGAGACATAGACTACTTTTTGTCCCAGAGAATCAAAGAGTTCCACTGGATTTTTCAAAAACTCCACGTGGACGAAGTCGCGGGTATCATCCATTTGGTACAGAGATAATTTGCATCTTGTGCAAGGAATTCATCATCATAATCATCATCTACCCATAGACGTCCACTGCTGGACAAAGGTCTCTTGTAGAGACTTCCACACGCCACTGTCTTGCGCCGACTGAATCCAGCGGCTCTCTGCGACTAGTCTGATGTCGTCCGTCCACCTAGTGGGGGGTCTTCCAACACTACATCTTCCGGTGCGAGGTCGCCATTCCAGCAGCTTGGGTTGGGACCCCAACGTCTATCGGTTTAACGAAGGTGTAAGGAATTACGTGGGTATTCTAGGCTACTTTTATCCCGGAAAATCGAAGAGTTCCGTTTGTATTATTTAGAAATCCACACGGACATAGTTTTAGCATCATCTAGTATTCATAACAATATGTGTACATATGTATGCACAACAGACGGAAACGTTTAAGTGCGGAAACCAGCCCAGAGCGAAGAAGCGAAGAAGAACAATATGTGTATTTAGTTTGGTGCAGTAGAATAGACATATCCGTTATCCTACACCAAAATCGGAATACTCGTATAAAATCGAAAGGCTTTAACAAAAAGAAAGGTACAATGGCGTCGCTAAGCAGCAACTTCCAGACAACCCTTTGACACCTAATAGGGGTTTTATTTTTATCTATACTCATAGATATACCTAATCTAAATATATAAAAGAGAAATACCACTCACTGACTGACTGACTAATCACGAAATCTCAGAAACTATAAAGCCTACAAACTTGAAATTTGGAAGGTAGGTTCTTTCTAGGGGGTAGGTATCAGATAAGAAAGGATCTTACTAAATTCCCCCCCTAAAGGAGTGAAAGGGGGGGGGGTCGAAGGTTGTATGAAAGTCCTATGTTTTTGGGGTTAGACATTTAGGTTATTAGCTTTAAATCCGTGTCTTAAGGTGAGACTGAGTGAGTAGGTAAGTGAGGCCTTTTGCAGCGGGAAAATTTCAGATCTCATGAGAAACCAGAAATTTTAAGTCGCGGGCATCTGCTAGTACATATTATATATTTTATCTATTGGTATATTTTTAAACTTCAAAGTTTGGAACATCGGCGCAAAGTTGGCTGTCTATCGGTATTCTACACCTACAGGTTATATTTCGAATAGTGTGTCCAAAAACATTTTGACCTGGTTCTTCCTTCAACTTTCTACTATCGTACCGACATCATCAAGGTATGCACCCGTACGTAGTCGAAATTTCACGATCACGTACGAAGCGATTCGCCGCTTCGTTTCTAATTCAAACCACTAGGATATGGAACGCCCTTCAGGTATCAGTTTTCACCTCTACTTCTAATACCTTCAAGTCAAAAGTGAATAGGCATCTTCTAGGCAAGTGCGCTCTATCTTAGGCTACATTCATCACTTGCTAGCAGGTTTGATTGCAGCTAAACGCTAGTTCATAAATTAAAAAAATCTAAAACAAAAACACTGAGTGTCTATGTCTATCCATGAGAAATTTGGTACAGAGAGCTATCTCTACATCCTGGAGACGGGGGGTATATATATATAAAAAAAACAGAAAATAAATAAAATAATCCTGTGGGATTTTTAAAAACTTAAATTCGCACGCAGTAGCGCGTGTATCAGCTACATTACATAAATAAACTTTAAAATACCGAAGTATCTAATTAAAAGACAAAGATTTCCAAAAAAGTTTATCAACACTTTACCCTACGCAAACTAAGGTATTGCATTATTGTAATTAATACAATGACCTAAATTTTTTTGTTCACTGACGCAGTTCATAATAAAGATTATTTAAATAAAATTTACATATCAGGCATTACGATTCGCCGGGCCCATAAAGGAGTAAATAAAATATTCTAATTATAAGCAAACAATTACAAGTTTACAGAATAAGTTTCAACGTTAGTATAGGTACCTAATTAAATATAACTATGCTATAAAACAGGAATTTTCCTATTTTTTTTAATGTGACCAGTTTTCCATTAGAATATCCCTTTAATAAAACTTATCAACATATCCGTAATAATATTTTCGTATTTTTCCAGCTTCAGGATGTTCTTACCAAAATGTAGGTAAGCTTGTAGGCCATTTTTTATCAGAATGATAAAACCTGTTTTTAAACCTGTCGAATCTATTAGAAAGAAAGTAAACCTCTGAATAACCACATCTTTTTTAAGATAATGGGATCCTTGCTCTAATGAAATAACTAGGTCCAGCAAACGACCTCTTGGTAGGTAGGTATGTAGTACTAGGCAGAAGACGGGTCAATTCAAGCAAAAGTTGTTGTGGTCTGCAGCTCGCTTTAGTTTGCAAGTGATGTCCAGACTCCAGTGTCATACTAATAAGAATAACTACTAATTAAAACAGCTTCATACAACACGATTTTTATTTAAAACTAGCTGAAGGTTTAGAAAATTGAGGGGGAGGTTGAATTAATTTTTTCTCTCCGTAAGGACCATCCTCGTACTTCAAGGAATATTATAAAAAAAGAATTAGCGTAATATGTTCAGCGGTTCTTGAAATTTGCGATGAGCAACACATTTGGTGATTCATTTTTATATTATAGATAGCCCTTCTGTAGTTTAGTTTAATGCTAAGTAAACTAAACTGCCAAGGCACACCATCATCATCAATCGATAGACGTGCACTGCTGGACATAGATCTCTTGTAGGGACTTCCAGATGCCACGGTCTTTCGTCGCCTGAATCCAGCGCCCCCCAGCGACACGTTCGAAGTCATCTGTCCACCTGGTGCGAGGCTTTCCAACGCTACGCTTTGCAGTGCGAGGTCGCCATTCTAACACCGTGGGACCTAAACCTCTATCGGTTTTTCCAACTATGTGCCCTGCCCATTGCCACTTCAGCTTCGCAACCCGTTGAGCTATGTCGATTACTCTGATTCTCCTACTGATCTTCTTATTTCTGATTGGATCACGTAGAGAAACTCCGAGCATAGCTCTCCCCATCGCCCGCTGAGTGACTAAGCTTTCTTGTGAGGCCCATAATTAGCACAGTAAAATAGATAACATAATATATTTAAATAGGTAAGAATTAAGACGTGTGTATCGTTCCGTGAGAATGCCGCCGAGTTATTAGCGCTAGCACCAAGAGCATTCACATCAAGATCTACCGTTATTTATTGTTCTACATATAGGATAGACTTACTTGATTCATAATCGTAATACCAACAATTTTCCATTTACATTCATGACAAATAGAAGTTTATACTAGCTGGTGCCAACGACTACGTGCGGGGCACACATTTTACCAATTTGGAAGCGTCTCTCGCGCAAACTATTCAGTTTAGAAAAAATGATATTAGAAACCTCAATATAATTTTTGAAGACCTATCCATATCCATATACCACCTATCCGTATGGGTTTGATGAAAAAAAATTTGAGTTTCAGTTCTAAGTATGGGGAACCCCAAAATTTATTGTTTTTTTTCTATTTTTGTGTAAAAATCTTAATGCGGTTCACAGAATACATCTACTTACCAAGTTTCAACCAGTATAGCTCTTATAGTTTCGGAAAAAAGTGGCTGTGACATACATCCAGACAGACAGACTTGACGAATCTATAAGGGTTCCGTTTTTTGCCATTCGGCTACGGAACTTTAAAAATCGAGACTTTGAATATAGGATCAATTCTGTTTACAATGTGCGATATGGGTAGTTATGTTATAAGAAGGTAATACCTGTGTCCAATAAAAATTGGGCGTATGATTACGTTAGTTCTGGACAATTAAATGGTATCTACTACAGAGCATAGCCTACCAAATAAGAGAGTTATGACATACTTAGGTCTCTTCCAGGAGTTTCCACAGGACAGACTTGTGCCTCTTGTATCCTGACACCGGCTCCCTGCAACTCCTTTGAAGTCGTCGTTAACAATTATTACATTACGCCTTTCGGATCACGTAACGTATTTTTACGAAGCTGAAGCGGTACAAACTTCGGAAGACCAATGGATATTGAACTCTAAGGTGCTGGAATAGCGTAAAGGTACTTTTTGGTTGAGAGCATAATCTTCGTAAGTAGGTACCTAATGATTTTCTACCAGATTTTATAAGAAGCAACGAGCTCCTCCATAGAACGAAGAAGAGACGAGAAGCATCCGTTTAACTGATTTTAACTTGGTAGGTACAGAGGTAGTTTGCATCCCAGGAACGGACATAGGCTACTTTTTGTCCCGTAAAATCAAATAGTTTCTGCGGCATTTTAAAAATACCTAAATCCACATGGATGAAGGGCGAGGCATCACATAAATGGTACAGAAATAGCTTAGAACGGATACTACTTTTAATCCCAGAAAATCAAAGAGTTTCCTCGGGATTTTGAAAACATATCCTCGCAGACAAAGGCGCGGGCATCATCTAGTGATGTCATAATAATTTGATGTCATGCGTCATTAATAAACGGAATAAAATGTAACATAGATATCTCAGTTTATGAGGTAAATACATACTACGAGTATTTGGGTCCGAATTATGATAGGTATGATATCATCAAGCAAGAGTTTATAATATGATACATAATTATCTATTCGACATCGTGAATGCGTGAACTAAATAGGTAAGAGCAGCGCCCTCGAAGAAGATTCTCAAAAGGACAGACTACGTTGTTAAATATGACTCATCACGTATTTTCTACGTTTTCTGCTAGATGGCGCTACGCGTATTTTCAGAGGTGTATTTTGGTAAAGTCAAATCGATTGTTCAGATTTCTTTTCGTTAAAATTAAGAGTTTTTTTAAATTAATTGTGTAGTCGTTTGTAATTGTCATGTTAATTTGTGCTTCAATATGCATTATAATATGTGTCATTGGATTTTCAGTTTTCACTCATATTTTTCCAAGCAACTGTTCCACGTTTCCTGAAAATATGAGTAACAAGAATGAAGTTTGCCATAGCAGAGAAAATCTCCCAATGTCCTTCATTGGGAGATTTTCTCTGCTATGGCATTTTCATAATAATGTGTAGTTTCCAAGTTACACCCGCTCATAGATTTTTTATAAATACACATTTTTACGGAAATCTGACAAACAATAGACAAACATATTTGTTTTTAAAGCCTATCTACAAAATTTCGTCGCGTTTGATGAGTTAATATTCAGATGATAGTCAAAATATGTTTGCATGGAAAGCGCTGGGGAGCGAGCTAGGGTTACCTACATCTCTTAACTTTACGTTGTTTTCATTGCTATCTTTTATTTTATTTTTATTTTATTATAAAGGCACACAAAACAGGTTTCAGCTATAAATGGTCCAAATAAAAATAAAAAACAATAGATTAAATCTAAGCGGTAACCCTAATATGTGTACACAACAATTCTTAAATAAATATATGCACTAACTAACTGATAAGATACAATTTATAAAAACACAGAAAAAAGAAATACAAGAAAATTAACTATGAAAAATATACTTAAAGTGGAGAAGATGCAAAATGTTGATTAATATGTTTTTTAAATGTGTTCAAATTATTATTAAAAATGTCAATATTACGGTTAGCTGTGAAAAGATCATTATACAGGCGACACATACGGACAACGGGATTGTAAAAGGAAGTATTGTTCTTATACACTAAGGGCAAAAGTTCTAGGGTTTCTAAATCGGACATTATAATTAATATTAATCAACGACAGCAATACGGGAGAATCTATTTTGGAGTGAATAATCCTATGTAGACATATTAAATGATAATACTTCCGGCGAAATTCTAAAGTTCGTAACCCAAAGTGTTTCAGTCTGTCGTGGTAAGGTGTGCGCCTATGGCCGAAATGATGCCGATAAGATAAAATGCGAATAAATTTCTTTTGTACGCTTTCTAAGCGATGACAATGAACTGCATAGTACGGAGACCATATTACAGAATTATATTCCATTATACTTCGAACCATGGCTTGATAAATTTTTTATTTTGTTCAGATGCAAGTTAGCCCTTGATGGCAATCTCACCTGGTTATGAAGATGGAAACGGGCCAACCTGGAAGGGGTATGGCAGTTTTTATTAAACCCATGTCCCTTTGGTTTCTAGACGGCACCGTACCGGATCGCTAAATCACTTGGCGGCACGGCTTTGCCGGTAGGGTGGTAACTAGCCACGGCCGAAGCCCCCTACCAGACCAGACCAGATTAGAAATTATAAAATTCCAAACCCCTGCCAGGAATCGAACCCGGCACCTCCCACTAATAAGACCACAGTGCTTACCACTGCACCAGGGAGGTCGTCAAGATATTTGCTTTCGAATTATTTCTGTATGTGTATGACTACTACTAGATGTTGCCCGTGACTTCGTCCGTGTGGATAGGTTTTAAAAATCCCGTGGAAATTAATTTATTTCATGAGATAAAAGTAACCTATGCTACTCTTCAGGTCTTTAAATATGTCCATCTAAAAGTTAGGTGGACCCGTTGCTCCGTTACGACATGATTGAAGGACAAACTAATATATAGACAAACTTTCGCATTTACAATATTATGGTTTTGATTCTCTGGTAATAGACTAACTCTAGTATAATATTCGTAGTCTATAATTTTTTGGTCTATTTATACAGGATATATCGCCGCCCGATTTGTGATATCTCGTCGCGGCAACCCTATGATCATCTACAATGGAGCTAACTTCATCCGAGAGAGAACGAGAGGGGAACGCACGAGATGGGTATGTGGGAGAAAGAGACGGAGACAGTGTATCGCTAGCTTGACTACAGTTGAAGGCGTAGTCGTTAAGGCTTCAGGATTCCATAACCATTTGATATCATGAAACATGATGTTCAGCATTTCTAGTGTGGCAATGGTACTGATTCTGAGTACAACCTAATTTTAGAGTATTCGCATACTCCTCTTACTAATGTAATATGAAAAGGACAGACGCAGTTTGACAGTTTTAAATTTGTTTTATAGATGGTAAAACCCGTGATTTTAGCTGCCAGTCGCGAGCCTACTGTTTAAATTTGTAGCGTGCACTAAAATTTAGAGTCTTTAAATGTAAAGTTCATGTTCTGTCCCTTTTTAGCATTGTTAAAAAGAAAAGGATGCAGATACTCAAAAATAAGTTTAGAGAAAGACAACGGAATCGGTGCCAATGATGGTGCAATTTATAAGTGACGTTGAGTTTACGTCCGCGCCACGTCTCTACCAATTCCACTTGTTAAAATATACTATGGCCTGAATCAGGGTTACAGCTTACAATCAGCGCTGTTATACTCTTGTGTTTTACAAGGGCATACATCATTATGCTGAGCTGAGAACTTTTTCAAGTTGTGCCACACATTACCTAGTTTTCGGGTCTTCTTCTGCTTGGGGCCTTTTAGCTTATACCTAAGAAGTGGAGATGCCGGGATAACGTACCTTTAGACAGTATTTTAAGCTTTAGGTTCAACGTATAGCCTCAATAGCTCAACGGTTAAGGAGCGGACTGAATTCCGAAAGGTTGCCGGTTCAAACCCCACCCGTTGCACTATTGTCGTGCCTACTCATAGCACAAGTTTTTCACTTCGTTGGAGGAGAAAGGGGAATATTAGTCATAATTAACACGGCTAAGATTCCTGAAAAATACTAGTGATGCGTGGTCCAAGTTATAAATAATAGTTTTTTCTTTCTTCTTTCTTTCTATACCTACTCGCCATTCGGTTTATGGAAAAGAAATGTATCCGTACCACGTCTCTGCCCTTTCTGTCTACAAACTAGGTAGGTACTATCGTGAACGCGCCTAGAACTAAAATAAAACACGTAAAAAACCACGCGAGGAAACCAAATAATTTCTTAATTGTTATTTGTAGGTTGTAAATTAATATGAACTGATTTTCTTTGTGAGATAAAACATCGTGGCCTTGTTAGTTCATACAAAATTAGTTAATTTTTTTTTAAATACCTAATTAGTTTAATTTATAAATGAAAACTACAACAATTTAGTAAAAAGATCTTAAAAAATTAGAGAAAAAAATAAAATATTTACAATAAAAAAAACAGGTACCTACCTAAGTACATATTTTTTAGTTTTTAGTGGTGAGTTTTTTCGTTTGTCAAATATTTTATATATTCTGTAATTCTTTGAATTTTTGTAGCAAAATGAAGATTTCTAAATAATATTTAAAAAATGTGACATTTATATAGATTATAAATTCATAAAAATGTATCTAAGGAAACTCAGGGATCAATTTGTAGCTTAGCGTAAAATAGGAATAGGTAAATATACGAGTATGTAGTTAAAAAAAGTAATAACTTAATAAGTAATAGAGAAATTAGAGGTGTTTCATATTTTTATACGTTTTGTGATATAATTAGGTGCTACTAATAAAATAAATCACATTAAAAATATGTAAGTACTAGATGATACCCGCGACGTACGACGAGCGTGGATTTAGGTTTTTGAAAATCCTGTAGAAACTCTTCAATTTTCCGGGATAAAAAGTAGCCTATGTCTTTCCCCGGGATGTAATCTATCTCTGTACTAAATTTCATCAAAATCGGTTGAACGGATGGGCCGTGAAAAGCTAGCAGACAGACAGACAGACAGGCACACTTTCGCATTTATAATATTAGTATGGATTTGTTGAATATTTGTTATATAGAAGTAATATGTATTTTTTAAGAAGCAAAAGGAGAAAAATGTTTATTGAATTAAGCAGATTAATTAATGAATTAAGATACTGTTTAACAATAAATAGTTAAAAGAGATCTACGCATACATACAATATTATTGTTTGTTTAACAAATAGGTTTGAATAAATGTTATATTTTTACAAAGATATTTTATTTTATTTAATCTTAAAGACAAATCAGTTTTACAAAGGGGCTTTATTAATACTTGTGTAATTTAAGTGATATGTAAGTTCATCATCATCATTAACCCGTCACGACGTAAAATGAGACGGGTTTACGCTCTAGTTCGTCAAGCTGGCTAAGTGTGGATTGGCAGACTTCACACATCTTTCAGAACATTATGAAGAACTATCAGGCGTGCAGGTTTCCTCGTGATGTTTACCTTCACTGTTAAAGCCTAAAGTAAAGTTATATTTAATTGTTTAAAATACACATAATTCTAAAAATTCCCGGAATCGAACCCGCGACCTCCTGAATGGGAGACTGACGTCTGAACCACTAGGCTGTATTATGTATCTGACTGACGGCTGTATATATATGTTCTGTAATTGCTTTTTTTACATGTTTTTTTTTTTTTAAATTTTCCAGGAAAATGGTGGAAGATAGCGGTTCCAAATGGTATGGGAAATCGTCAGTTCTCCTTTGATGATTTAGAAATTGCTCTGCATCACTGTTCTAATGATTAGATAGCCGCATACTTTCCGAACGCTACATTATTATTTACCTACTTAATACTGTGTCTTCTTAGCTGTACTACCCGACTGCGGCGAAGCCTAAAGGAGGGTTATTTTGATTAATTATTACGCTTCTGTCGTAAAAAATTAAGCACACAAAAAATTCATAAGTGATAATCATTTTATGGCACACATACATAAGAACGAAGGTTATAAGTTTTCAGTTCTTTAGCGATTTTGCCATTTTTTGTTTTATTTTATAGTTTACGTAAGTTTCTGTAGATAATGTGAGCATTAAGTTCAAAGATTGTATTGGACATTTATTTTCAATTCAGTGATTTTGACCTTAGAATCAAATGCCATCAATTAAGTGATTTGGTAGGTACTTAAACGGGTATAGAAACGAGTATTAGCTTAAGGGCTTACTAGAATATAGTATCCTCGCTAACATTTGCCTAAGATATAATTATTATATGTTAACTTGAGCAGCGCTTCTAACACGTATGGAAATTGTAGGTATACCATTTACCTACAATTTCCATACGTCATAGAGTTTTGCCGGAAAAGCCGCGCGGTGAAATTTTGTAGTGCGAGCTTACACTGCGCGATTTACCCACAGTAGGTATTCTGTGACATATAGGAATCGTATGAAGACATACGCATTCGAAACGCATGAGCTACTTCCTACAATTTCCATGTCACAGAATTCTGCGGCAAAATCGTGCGGTATAAGTTTGCAATGTGGGTTTACTCTAGCGTCCAGCGTGTATAATAAGCTATATGAAGTCATGAAAATCCAATATGGTGGATATAGGATAAATGCCTAAGTCAAGATGATAAAATGAAATTAAATTATTGGACTTTATCTTGTTAGTAAGTAAGTTTACCATTATAAACAAGGTTTTGTGATAGTTATAAATTTTACGATAATAATATTACATTAGTGTCTTATATAAGTGCTTCCAATAGGTACGTATTATAGGCGTTATATGCCATTCATATTATGTAAGATAGAGGTGTGCAATAATATTCTAGTCGTCAAAGTGATTATAAAGATGTTCCTGATAATTGACGATAAGTGTTAAGTTTAAAAAAAACAATTTTGTATCTAAGGACCTGTCATCCCGTCTCACGTAGCCCACGAGTGACTGGTAATCACCTCGGTCAGCATTTTAGTCTGGCTATTCAACGAGGTAACACAGCCAGCATTCTGGACATCTTGCCTAAGTACAGTGGTTTAAATTATATTTTGGATTTCTAATGTATATGTTCATTTATTTTAAAATTAAGTATTTTTAAATTATTTTAGTTTAAACTGCCGAAAATAAATTATTAAGACAATTTTGTACATATCTTTAAGTACAATTGTCCAATAAAAAACTATAGTGTACCTACTTATGTATATTTTTTTGGGTTTCATTTTGGGAGCGGAGTGGAGTGAGCTAGCGTGCAGCTCGGTGCGGCGAGTTGCGGTGCGTTTTAAAATCCGTAAATTGCGAACACTCTAAAATTTAGTTGTGGTCAGAATCAGCTCCAATGTGTCTTATTTACTCGCATCGGACACGAATTAAATATCATTTGCTTCAACGGTGAAGGAAAATATCGTGAGGAAACCTGCTTACTCTTGAGTTCTCCGTATTGTTATCAAATGTACGTGAAGTTTGCAAATTTGCACTAGGCCAGCGTGGCGGACTATGGCCTAATCTTTTCTCATTCTGAGAGGAGACCTGTTCTCAGTAGTGGGTCAGTGAGGGGTTGATTATGATGATCTAATTCAATAATTTTTATTATCGCTACAGCTTGGAAATGGTACGAGTTTCAGACAGACAGTCTTGTGAGGCAAGTGGCTGCTTTAACCAAGCAAGCATTTATAAAATTTGGGGACCCAGGAGCAGAAGAAAACGTCATGGAGCGACTCCAACAGAAACTTAACACGTCCCCATCGTCACATAAGTTGGTGAAGAGACCAGGAGAGGCGTGCAAAGTCAGACGCAGGTGCCAAAGGTGTTACAAGGTCAACACAGCAATGTGGGGGATGAAGAAAAGCAAGAACAGAACCCGAAGGGTTACCACTTTTTGTGATTCTTGTCCAAATGAGCCGGCCCTTTGTCTCGACTGCTTTAATATAACACACGACTGAAAGGCTTCCTAAAAAGTAGTCTTAGGCGAAACGCAGTCATACAAAGTGGAGTGGAGCCGAGATGCATTATCTTTTTTGATATCAATTTAAAATTGGCTTTATTTATTTTGACTTATCACGTACTAGCTGATGCCCGCGATTTCGTTCGCGTGGATTTAGGTTTTTAAATATCCCGTGGGAACTCTTTGATTTTCCAGAATAAAAAGTAGGCTATGCCACTCTTCAGGTCTTTAACTATACCCATACAAAAAATCACGTCAATCCGTTGCTCCGTTGCGACGTGATTGAAGGAGAAACCAAAAAACCAATAATACAACAAACAAACAAACACACTTTCGCATTTATTATAGGGGCAGTGATTTCTGAAATTGGTATTTAATAAAACGAAACATGGAGAATCAAGGTCCCCGCTTTAAGTCTCCGCTGCTATGTTAAAGTAAATAAATCTTAGTTAGAGTTGTTATAAAAAGCCTCTTCTTCTCAGCTTCACTCCATGTGACTCCATTTTGCAGGTGTGCGTTGTGACTTGCGTCTAACTTTTACATATCAAAAGTGTTATCTATGTTCATATTTTTGTAAATCGATAGAAATTATAATTTCGAATTTAAGTGTTTTTTGTATAAATAATATATTTTGAAATCAATAATCGGATCCGAGTTTTATTTACAGCGATCACGCACTCATCCGAACCGAATTTGTGAAAATACGTGTATAAAAAATATATACGTTATATGTCATTAATGTAATAAAACTCGCACTGGGAGATATCGATATTTTTACAAATAAATAATTATAATTGTCGTGATATTATGTACCTACCCTACTTTTTATACGTATGTATAGGTATTATGTTTAAAAAAAAGATATTTTAAATTAACAGAAAATATAGTGATACGTTCAGAGATTATTTGATAATTTCTGTTTTAGAAAGTGAGGCAATCATGATACCAACTAAGAAGAAATATCTCTTAATGTTAGACCAGTACACTTATTCTCAGATAAACTACAGCGAACGATGGGTGTGCTCCTCTTCGAAGGCCCAAGGCTGTGGGGCAAAGATCAGGCACATGCAAGACGGCACCATCATCAGAGTCTGTACAGACCATAATCACCCCCCACCACAATACGTTGTGGAGGGGGGAGTGTATTTTAAAGTTTAGCTAATAATTAATCCAAAATGAAACATTCATTGGTCGGATATTTGAAATATCTACACGTTATTAATTATCTAAATATATGAAAGGAAAAGGTGACTGACTGACTGACTGATCTATCAACGCACAGCTCAAACTACTGGACGGATCGGGCTAAAATTTGGCATGCTGATAGCTATTATGACGTAGACTTCCGCTAAGAAAGGATTTTTGAAAATTCCACCCCTAAGGGGTGAAATTTGTGTAGTCTACGCGGACGAAGTCGCGGGCATAAGCTAGTTGAAGATAACTTGATTACAGTACGCGGCAGAAAGTGATTTTTTTTAACTGGAAGTCAGGAACGCTGTAAATCTTTTTCTTTAAATTATATTTCAATGATGAACAGACTAACCAATCTAATTTTTATTGAAATTTTAAAGTTTTCTTAAACTAATACGTTAAATCTAAATATATAAAAGGAAAAGCTGACTGACTGATTGACTGATTGACTGATCTATCAACGCACAGCTCTACTCACTAACTACTGGACGGATCGGGCTGAAATTTGGCATGCAGATAGCTAATATGACGTAGACATCCCCTAAGAATGGATTTTTGAAATTTGTGTAGTCCACGCGGATGAAGTCACGGGCATACGCTAGTATGTAATAAAGAAAGAATAAAAATATATTAGAATCATGTCTCTTTCCATCGTATTCCTCGTTACTGAGAGTCGTGACGCCTAGGAGTTTTCTGGATCAACTCCTTAATTTTGATGTTGAAGTGGTTACTGCCCGCCCACGTTATGGAGATTCGGGAACTGTTGACAGTGAATTAATATTGTACATATTTATTTTTAGTTAAAATTATAAATCCGTACATTTCCTTTTCAGGATTAGACACTAAATTTATTTCAAATGCTAAAGGAAGTATACTGCTCATGATCAACGAATACACCTACTCTAAAGCGCATAAGAACTCTTATTACTGGAACTGTTCGAGTAAGGCGAGCAGTAAATGCCTTTCTCGTATTAGGTTTGACAAGCAACAAAGAATCATATTCAGAAATCTGGTACACAACCACGTTCCGCCGAAGTATATCATAAATGACGAAGGAATAGGTGTCATAGTAAAACATCCAAACATACTCTAGACATTTATTACTTAAAAAGGCATCCCACGAAAATCGGTCTAACAAAAATCGGAGTAAGTATGAGCAACTCGATCCGATTTTCGATTAGTTATAATGAGGATTAATTATACCAGTGAATACAATCACTTAACATCAGGTGACCCGCCTGCTCGCTTGCTCGCTATATCTATTAAAAAAAAAAAAAAAAAAACAATGTGCGTTGAGTTGGAAAAAATCTGAAAATCTCTTATTACCAGAACTATTCCAGAAAGGCAGTAAATGCCTTCCCCGTGTCAGTTTCAAAGAAAGCAAAGAGTTTTTCTTTCTCTCTTTTTCTTCGTCCTATTGTTCATTAGTGTGATTGTTGAGAACACTTTCCATACTTCACATGATTGTAGGGGATTTCTTGGGATAATGTGGTGGGCTCCCAGATTCTTCTGTATTTTGACTCTGCCCACGACGCATATCAATTTTGTAATTTTATTACTATTATTAGCCGTAGTTAAACTTCAAAAGACAAAAATAATGATAAATAGAAGAGAAATACTAAATAATTTATACCTTTGTGATATTTTGTTATTAAATGTAATTTTTTATATGGATTTAATTCATGTTATGACCGGTTTGTGTGCCTTATAATAAAAAAATCACAATCGCCATCCTGATATTTTTATTGTGAGTCGTATCGTGACCCCTACTCTCGTAGCTGCGACATCCCGAGGGTTACTAAGGTGTCCCGAAGGCTGACACGGCATGCCTAAACCTTGCCGTACCGTACAATCAGTGGGCGCCTGGCCTTTCTTTGCTTGAAGGGGGGAGGGGGGAGGGGAGTGGGAGGGGGGGGGGGTGTTTGTGTTTTTGAATTGAGTATGCTGCGTTGGCTCTACTGGCCGCTACTTCTGGCCTGGGGGTGGCGAGCGAAAGGGCTCAAAAAATCATTGGAGATATCAGAAAAGTGTAGAAGTAGATGTGAACACTAGAAAAAATTATAACATTACGTATTAACTTTACAGTTATGGACACAAAATTTATTACAAAGAAAAATGGAAGCATCCTACTTATGATAAACGGATACACCTTCTATAGGGCTAACAAAACCTCGCATCGTTGGATCTGCTCGAGCAAGACCAGCAGTGGGTGTGGGGCTCGCGTCATGGTGGACTGCTCACAGATAGTGTGCTACACCAACATGGTACACAAACACAGGCCGCCGAAATTATTTATCAATAAAGAAGGGAAATATATTAAGAAACTGACTTGATAAATAAAGTAATGACTGCTTCCCACGGTGCGTGGTTTTACGAATGAAGCTCGCGAGCACAGTTATTTGTATATTATCCTTTTCTATATAAATGAATCGCCGAAATGTATTTACGCGCATAACTTCCGAACGACTGCACCAAATTGGGTAATACTTTTTTGTGTTCGTTATTGGGAGGACAAGGTATGTATGAAAGATTTTTTTTTGAAAAATTCACGGGAAAAGACACGTCAGCAGCAAGTCGAATCTAAATATATAAAAAGAAAAGGTGACTGACTGACTGACTGAATGATGTATCAACGCACAGCTTAAACTACTAGACGGATCGGACTGAAATTTGGAATACAGATAGCTATTATAACGTAGACATCTGCTAAGAATGGATTTTGGAAAATTCAACCCCTAAAAAGGTAAAATAGGGGTTTGAAGTCTGTGTAGTCCACGCGGACGAAGTCGCGGCCATAAGTTAGTATTATTATTTATAAATATCATATCATTTATTTTTATGCATAATAGTTTTTGATTTATCGTGCAAAATATCAAAAAAATTCGACTGTAGCACGGAACCCTAGGGCCTCAGTGCGCGAGTCTGACTCGCACTTGGCCGATTTTTTTGAGTAACAGAATCTTGAACATAATATTATATTTTTCTAACGTGTAGCCTTCATCATACAGGTTCTGGCAGTATTTAATTTTACTTTTTTGAAAAGCAAGTATTTCATCGTTTTTCGCACAGAGAAACAAACCAAGATTTTGATAATATTGTGTGTGTGATAATAACCGCCATCCATGAACATTTGCAGCACCAGAGGAACCGCCAATGCGTTGCCGGCCTTTCGGGAATTTGTTGGTCGGTCTCTTTAATATTAATTACATAATTAGAAATTAATATTGTGTTAATGACGACCATAGTCTAACAACCATCTAAATTGTATTAAAATTAAAAAGTATTTCTTATATTTTTTCCCTTTACTCGACCGCTCAGACAAGACTGTTATTCGAAGAAGAAGATCGTCCGTACATGTATGAGTTACAAGATAAGCATCTTCATTTCAGGTAGTGAAGCTGTCATGATACCAACTAGAAGCGGCAAGAAGTTCCTTCTTATGTTAGACGGGTATACTTATTCGCAGATTAACTACAGTATGCACTGGTTTTGCTCGTCGAAGGCGCAGGGCTGCTGCGCTAGAGTGAGGCGCATGCCTAGTGGGGAAGTCCTCAAAATAAACACCACCCATACACACCCTCGGCCAAATTATGTCGTTAAAAACGGGCGCTATATTAAATTGTAAGTTAGTTCTCTAGACGATCGCGTTTTCTAAACAGCGCAAGTTTTATTTTATTCTATAAATTCTTTATTATCAATAAACATTTTACAAAACATATATAACGTTATATTATAATGTTAATCTTAAATTATTTACGGAAACGCGAATAATTTTAAAGTCTAGGTTCTTCCAGCCATACTCACGTATTTAGTCGACGTAAACCCGACTAGTTTCGAAACCCATCCGGACTTTTTACAGGGACTCAGCTCAGTCAGGGAATGGAAATCACTCACGAGTCACGATATTTAGAACGTTAAATTTTTAACCGACTTCAAAAAAAGGAGGAGGTTCTCAATTCGACTGTATGTTTTTTTTTGTTACGCGATTACTCCGTCAATTATGAACCGATTTTGATAATTCTTTATTTGTTCTGTAGGACATACTTCAGAGGTGGTCCCATTTGGAGTCGGTGCCAATGTGGAGTCGCAAAACACTATGAAGAGTAGATAGACGGTTCGTGCGGCTAATTCGCACCGGCTCCAAAAAATATTACTATAGAACTACAATAACTCTTGTATACATAATATATTGGGTAATAATTTAAATTATTTTTTACTTTTTAGTGTTGGTGGTTATTGAAGTCGGTTTTTTTTTTTGAATTTTTTTTTAAGTCAACGATTTGTATAGAATAATAACGGTCCACTATATTTTGAAGTAAGCTCATAGGTGTCGTTTTCCCAAAAAGTGCGTAACTATGTACGTTGTCTTTACGCGATGCTTGTCACACACAAGCGGGCGAATTTGTCTTTACTTTTTAAAATAGGAATGTATCAGCATTAAATAAATAAATAAATAAATAAAAATATTTTTTATTCAATTAAACTTTTACAAGTATTTTTGAATCGTCAGAGTCATCTACCATTGGTTCTCAATGCCTTTCCTACCGAGAAGAACCACCAAGAAACTCGGCGGTTGCTCTTTTCGAAGATTTGATATACAATATTATGCCATATATAACAAAAGTATTTGCAGCTCTTTTATCACTTAGATAGGTAATCTTCAATTGTGTAATATGCTTTTTTAATAGATTTTTTAAACTTGTGTTGGCAAGTCCAAAATAGTTTGCGGGATTTTGTTATAAAAGGTTATACCCATTCAGCTTTAGCCTGTCTTGGTTTAAATTAAAAACATAACATCGATATATTAAGGTAAATCTCATCGATCTTCTATAAATCTGTTATTTTACAGACAAGGCCCATCGTAATATGAAATCTCAATTTTTGGCCGATTTTTAAATCGCCTAATAATTTTTAACTGAGGAATAAATTAGACGTTTTGACAGTAAATATTTGTATTAGAAATATGCTAAATAATTATTATTCGTCAGTTAAATTTTTTTTTAAAAATTAGCTCTTAATTAGGCTATTCGAATTACTTTTCGAGATTCAGTAACTATGTCGGTTGTCCGAATTTCGTTAGTGAAATTTTGAGATTCAGTATCGAAAAATTATTTTCACATAACACGCCCTGTAAGGGGCATTATATACAGTACGCGGCCGAAGATGATAGCAGATTTGTGAGCACGTTCGTTGAGACCGACAAAACGTCATATAGGTATGAGTGACAGAGACAACGCTCTACAAAGCCGAAAATGTCATTCTAAAGGCCGGTGTACATTACTTTCGGCCGCGCTACTGTACGGCTGTAAAAGCAGCAAGCCAGCGGTTCAGACTTTAAAGTAGAATTAACTGTGTCTTAAGTCTGACTTTGTTTGCTTGACTTTGCACTCCTAGATTAAGCTAAAGACACCTATTCATTATCCAACTGTCTTTCATCTTTACCGACACAAATTGCAGTTACAGTGTGTGGCACATTCGTAGCAGTCGTAGAGATTTACAATTGAAGTTAGCTGTAAAAAGACGTGATAAGTATATTACTCATTCAATAAATGAAAATAAGTATGATATAGGTATTTACAATAATTTACAGTATTTGTTATTTAACCTTTAAAAATCTACATATATGTGGAATTCGACTTGTATTCAGTTTATTTGTAAGTGATGCAGTAAATTTCAATAGTATTTATTTGTATAGGTATTAGAACAGAAAAGAAGTCCCTCCTAATGATCGACGGGTACACGTTCTCGCAAATAAACCAGAGCGTCCATTGGTTCTGCTCGTCGAAGGCCCAGGGGTGTACTGCTCGCATCAAGCACACTCCTGGAGGGGAAGTCGTCAAGGTTAATGTTAGACATAGCCATCCTCCTCCGAAGTATGTGATCAAACATGGGGTATATTTTGAAGAGTAACTCTTTTTTACTCCTTCTATAATAGTTTCATTTGTAGTTTCGTCTGAAATCTAGAAAGCGCACTTAACTTTGCTCAGACTTGAGACAGTTAAAACAAGATAGGTTTATATGTAAACCATCTCGTTTTAACCTGAAGCAGAATGAACGAGAGTGACATTTGAAAACCATAGAATTGATTATTGATTAAGTTCCCTGACTGTCGTGAACTGTGCCTTAAGTCTGAGCTAAGTCAAAGAACTATAGATGTCAGCCTAGTATCAAGACCTCTCTTCTCACGCACTAATTACGGATACGTACAGACTTATTTTCGCATTTATAATATTAGAGTTTCATGGCAAAGCAAGCGCACAATAGCTAGCTGATCGCGTGCGCAAGTCATTTTTTAGCTGTGGTGGCAACCTGGTGTTGGGCCATCCAGAGTGAATTCCTTATGTGCTAATATTAGACATAAGTAATAGGTGCTACTTTTAATAATGTAGCGGCAAAAAATATATTTTGTGCTGGAGCTATTTTTATAAGACCCTTGAGTATAAGTTTTTGAGTAAGGGTACATTTACATTCAGGGAAAATGTCTGCCAATGTATTCTTTAATTCATCTTAAAAATTAACAATTTTGACCATCAGTATCACAGCTTTTTTTTGTGAAAGAAAGCTGTGATAGCCTAGTGGTTAGGACGTCCGCCTTCTAATCGGAGGTCGGGGGTTCGATCCCGGGCACGCACCTCTAACTTTTCGGAGTTATGTGCGTTTTAAGTAATTAAATATCACTTGCTTTAACGGTGAAGGAAAACATCGTGAGGAAACCTGCATGCCTGAGATTTCTCCATAATGTTCTCAAAGGTGTGTTAAGTCTACCAATCCGCACATGGCCAGCGTGGTAGACTATGGCCAAACCCTCACTCTGAGAGGAGACCCGTGCTCTGCAGTGAGCCGGCGATGGGTTGATCATGATCATGACCATCAGTAAGCGTAACATGTTAACTATTCTGAATAAATAATTGGACTTTTGACTACTTTTTGCAGTTAATCGCATATTAGAAACATGTCGGCCGATTGGCCGTTCGTTCTGAGTGTAAACGCACCATAAATAAACTAAGCACGTCGACTGTTATCGAATATGGATATTCAACATTCTTCGCTAGTAATTATACAAAAAGTTACACTCAAGCCTCTGAGATATGAATATCTCTGTTTTATGAACTTCATGAAAATATACTAGTTTAATAAAAATTTAGTCTCTTTTCATAGACATTATATATTATATTAGTATGGATGTATAGATTTGAAGTTAAAAGTAAGAAGCTCCTTAATACTGTTACAATATAAATAAGAGACGCGCATGCTGTATTGTAAACAGCTGGATAGTGGATTATCTTTATCAAATACTAGCTTAGGCTCGCGACTCCGTCCGCGTGGACTTCATAAATTTCGAACCCCCATTTAACCGAAACACTGTTTCTTTGTGGATACCTGCTCTTTACAAAGAACACACCCTCCAAATTTCATGTCTCTAGGACTAGCGGTTTAGGCAGTGCGTTGATATATAAGTCAGTCAGTCAGCCAGGACTTTGAATTTTATATATACGGATGATTTTAGCTGATCCATCCCTACTTTACGCGGGTTGAAATCTGTAAATCCCTGGTAGTGGAATTTCCAAAATTTCATTTTTAACTGAAAATCAATTCATTTCAAATTTCTAATCTTTCGATGTGTGCGTTGAAATATGTACCAGTCAGTCAGTCTTTAAAAACAATGTTCCTTGATGAATTCATGATTTTTATATATAGATTTTAAGTCAGTCAGTTTGTAACGATTATTTTATGCAATACCTAATGTTTTCTTTTTGTTATTGTGTTTGTTTGTATTTGTAATGAAATAAATTCTTATAATGGACTGAAAGATGATTTTTCAAGTCAATATTATTACAGGTTCGTCCTCTACGTTTTTTATTCATGTACGTACGTACTGGCTAATATCATTGAGTTAGTGGTAAAGTAGTTATGTAAATCCAAAATAGATTGGTATAATGTAGAAGCATGTTACTAAAATCTTTCGATATTTCAGACGTACAGTTCATACCGACGGAGAAGGGGAAATACATTCTGGTGCTAAAAGGTTTTACGTATTCCCAAGTTGGTGGAAGGTTCTTCTACTGTTCCTCCAAGCATATGGGCTGTCGAGCGAGAGTACGGTATATGGCAGGCAAGCTGGTTGCATCAGGAGACGAGCACAACCACGCACCTCCATCCCACGCGCGGTGTGGGAATGGGGCCTTTGTACAGCTACGACCACGATCTCAAACCCTCAAATTCCCACCTGTTTCCTCAGCTATCCTCCCTTCACCAATCACTTCCCCTCGAGCTGCATCGCTCGCTCTCCACGCTTTAAACTTCCCGAGAATCTTGCCCAAAACAGACTTATGGCCACGGCCGACGGAAGAGAAGAAGGATCACTAGTATTATTATACGGAAATGTTGATAGCGTAAATATTTTTATCATAGGTGTACCTATTTTAGCGTTAAACTACCGTGAGTGATTTCCATTATAAATAATATCTATCCCGGCTATACTCACGTGTCTAGTCGACGTTAGCCCGACTAGTTTCGAACCCATCCGGGGTCCTTTTTCAAGGGAGTCAGTTCGCGCACGCGCCCCGGCTGTGACTCTCGTGTAAGTCGGGCTAACGTCGTCGACTAGACACGTGAGTACAGCCGGGATAGATATTATTTATTATGGTGTACCTATTAGTGTAAAGGTAATGTGACGAGAACGTTTGAGTTAAATGTTGACAAAGTTCGTAAAGTTGTCAGCTGCTGCTGTATGCTAGGTGATTTAGTTGTTAAGTTTCAAAAGTGCCAGAGATGTAATATTTAAAAAACTTTGTGCTAGAATACGCTAAAATTTTCTAGCACTTAAACCAGTTGAATTACGATAGTTTTGTGCTTGACGACAATCATGCCCAATTGAATTCAATAAAGCGGGTTAGGCTGGAGCGCGCTTGTCTAGAAGATGCCTATTCACTCTTGTCATAAAGTACTGAAGTTACTCCAACCAGACAGGTAACTCGGACGCCAGAAGGGCAATCAAAGAATGAAAAGATTTGCAACTCAACTTTGCTGGAATGTGTATCGGAAGAGATGTTCTTTAGTGAATAAAAAGTTAGATAGACCATGTTCCCAGTCACTTACAAAATTCGCACAAAGCTCACAACGGAATCATACGACCGAATCACCGAATAGCAGCATTATTCGAGACAATTGTTAAATTTTATCAACGAAAGGGAACGACGAATGTTTATATAGTTACGTAAACACTAAACTATTTTATGATCTCTAAAAGTCTATGTAAATTGTAAATACTAAATTTCGAAAAGCTGTGCTGTTAGACATAGTGCTAGGTCCCGATGTAGGTACATGCTCGACGTTGTTAAATTCATTCAATACCTTCGTACTGCCTAAAGGCAGCTTAAGTAGAGACCATTGGACTTGATTCGTTACCCGTAACTTAAAAAGGAATGGTAGCTCTTGTACAATAGTGATTCGTTGTTATTAGGAACCGATTATTGGAGAAGCTAGATACCGTGACCATCCGCCCAAGCGTGCCCGAAAGAGCCTTTGTGCCATAGCGCCTATTTTGTTTTCATTCCTCAGTCAGTCAGTATAAGTTAAGCAAATTGCTATTGCGCTGGAACCATGTCTCATTGACATCGAAATGACGTCATTTGACTATATTTAAGTAAAAATATACCATCAGCTCGAAACGTCAGTCTAATGCTGACGTTACTAAAATGGCGGCCACGCGCATTAGCAATTTGCGGGACTTATACTATTAATCATATTTCCGAAGTCTTTCTCCTGACGCAGCCTCTTGGCTCGACGCGTGGTGATTGCAACGTGTTTTTGCGCGTTGTGAACATCATTAAATGACTAGTATCATGTATGACGTCATCGTAGGTAGGAAAAAATAGGCACGTTTGGTTTTTTTACAATTTGATATACATGCAGCATCTAGCTAGTCCAAGTCCGTTGCGTGGATACGCTTTGCCTCCTTAAACCTGAGGCACACCGTAAAGGGAGGCAAATAGGTATAATTTTCGCGCTCAAAAGAACTTCAAGTAGATACTATTTGCCTTGAGGCTACCTATTTAAATAAATACGAAGCTATTCAAATTCGAATGTGTAGACCTAACATGAAGCAGTCTTTGCTCTAAGGGTGTTAGCATATCCACTTACCCGACGTCGATTGTTGATGTGTAGTTATGACAGATAACGGTCGATAAAAAAATCGAACATGCACGTCGAGCATGTACCGCGTGAGGACCTAGCTCAAGCTTA